>NC_140705.1:102895000-103562500 GCF_050655825.1 Lonchura striata | reverse complement strand
GGGTTTCAGAACTTCAAATCAGAGAGGCGTTTTGATTTTAGAAATAAACTCCAGAGGAAACAGTTTCAGCCAGAACTTTCATATATTTTTTTTACCAGTTTAAGGTAACATCAAAACTCACCTTTCCAAAAAAATGAAACCTCACAGCATTCTTTTAATCCAAATTAAATAAAGTGTCATCCCTGTGTCCTCTTCCTTCATATTTAGAGGGAAAGAAAACTATCCTGCCCATACTTTAATGGTTTTGTCTGCAAATCCTAAATGCTCTGCTGCTGCAAATTTCAAATGATCTTATACAGCCAAAGTCTCTTTGGTGTCAGCAGCTGCCCAGGTAGCAACACAACCATGAGAACGCTGCTGATCAGAACAATGAATGCCTGATCTACAGATGTCATATCAAGGTAGAAATCTTGATGAGCATTGTAGTGACATTACAAAGTGGATTACACATGCTGTATCTGGGTCAGAGAAGGAGTTATTTCAGTAAGGTCAACAAAGTACTTCGGGCCAAACTTATTTTTCAGCATTTTGAGAGATACGCTTTTGTTTGTTACTTCATGTTGCATCTAATAACAATGCTCTCTCTGTTCCCCTGTATCAGTCTGGAAGCAAAGTTAAAAGGAAGACAAACACTCCCATGCCTGGGGTCATGCAATTTCAGAGATGGGTTCCAGCTCCCTGCTCTACTTTCCTTCATGACTGGGGGCCCAGCTGCTGGTACCCAGAGAAGCTTTTGAGCTACACGGTCAAAGTGTGTGTCCCTTGTGTCTCTCTCCCTGCCTGCACTCTCCACCCAGTGAGAGGATACAATTAGGACTTCCTTCCTTTCCAGGTCTGTTGGTGCTTGTCAGGGAAATAAATATAACAAGGCTGTAAGGTTCTCAGATGCCCCAGACCATGGATAGAATAAATACCAAAACACTTATTTTTGGATGTGTGGTTCCCAACATGGCAAACGGTCACTGGTCAGCACAAAATACACCTCAGCTTCAAGCATCTTTGCCAGAGATGGACAACAGGCCAAAGGTACCATCCCTGAATGGCACACAGGAGATGAAGTTGCCCTACCCAGGGAATGTGACATTTTAAAGCTGTTGGCTTACAGTACTGTTGGTGGAGGAAGCAATACCAATTTTTTTTATGGCTGTACCAATGCCTTTTCTTGTCTAAATTTTGAAACTGATTTTTTTTTTTCCAAATTTTGGGACAAACCAAATACCAAATGTAGTTTGATGTCTTGAATTATGTTTCCAAATTCAACAGGCTCCCTGAGATGCTTGCAGCTGCAAACAAAATTGGAATGACTGTCCATCCCTTTCAGCTGTGCTGGGGCTCTCAGTGCCAGTAGCTCTGCAGCACTGAACCTCCTGGCCCCTGAACTCCCCTGCAGAGGACACCCTGGGTCTTTGCCTTGCCTGGTATGACTTGGGCAAGATGTGCATGCTAAAAATATTGCTATGAGACTGTCAAGAAAGCAACTCCCTTGTGTTGGAGAGAATTTTCAAGGCAGTATTTCAGCTCCATTAGTTCTTATCCAACTCAAAAGCTTAGGATACAACTTGGGGATGCACTAGCAATCACACCAGATAATCCACTGGACCTCCTTCCACCATTAAGGCTTAGAAACTTTATCCCAGTTTCAAGTCTTGACGGAAAACTACTTTAATGCTCAAGTATAACTCAGAGTGAACTCAGATAAATTGACTTTTGGTCAGGTCCTTTCCACCACAATAGCCTACCTAAAACTGCAGAGACAGATCTTAAACTGAAGCATTGATGTCACCTCTGAACAGCTCAAACCTAAAAGAAGATATGTGCCTAAATATATATCTAGAGATAAAAAATGTTCCACTTATCCGACCTAATTATAAACATAATCCAATTGTGTTGTTTCTATGTTTCTAAAGAAAAAAAAAAGGAGCTATTTCTACTCACTTGAAGAAGTGGCAATCCTAATACCACAAATCTGCACATTTCTGTAAGAGTCAAAAATGGAAACCAGATCTGTAACTGAAAGCTGTAATTATCAAGGCTAACCTTTTCTGACTGAGAAATGCAGAATGAAAAAAAAATCAAGTTAAGAAAAAAGGTTCAAAAGCTTAAATAACTGAAAGCAAGCAAAATGGTTTGGTTTCTTTTTTTTCTCCAATTGCTATCCTGCATGTCAAAAAACCTGTGAAATCATATGAGGGTAGCTAGAAGCCTATGCTGTATTTATTTGTCCATGATGACAGCATACTTTATTCCAGAACAGTGGTACATGTGTCAGACACATCTGGCTCAACAACGGTATGATCCAACACCCAAGGAGCACAACTTAGATTATCCCATTGACTTCTGTAGGCATTCTTCCAAGCTACTACCCTCTTGGTGCTGCATTACTTCCCTTAATGGATAATTCTAAGCTCACATCTGTGTTCTAAAATGTTGCTGGTGGTACATAAAGAATGAGTTTATTTGCTTTTATTCTGGTGTTGGTTCACATTCTATCAATAGAATCCAAGGTTTAAGTTTGATGTCCAATAATCGACCTGTCTAAGGAAAGAAAGTAAGACCTCCACAATGTTTTAATAAAGCATTACCAGATATATAAATAACAGGCACAATTTGTTTCCATTAGGAAGATAAGCTTTCTTCAAAGCAGTTCACTGTTTAAGGCTTTAAATTTTGCCAGCACTTGCACAAGGTTGCAACAAACCTTGACTTATTTACAGAGAGATGTTGAGGGGAGATAAAGCCACTTAATGATCCACCAGTTCTTGCTAAATACATTTTCCTTCCATGCCCTCTCTGAAAACTGGTAGGATAGCACCATTCTTTGGCATATTCTTAAAGTACTTGAACTAAAGGTTTTACAGAACAGTTAAAAAAATGAGGCTTATGGCTTCTCTGACTAAATACTCTAAGCACTTAGGGCTAACAACAACAAAAAAAGTCCTTAGGAATTTATTTGAAAATAATTATATAGTAAGAATAGAAAAGGGGACAACAATAGCATAAACAAACCGTAAGTTTCATTTGCTTTGGTGCCTCATTCAAGACCAGGTGGTTTCTGTGACAGAAATTGTCAACTTTCAGTTTTTTGAACTTTTGTCAGATTTGCAGCAACAACAGCATACAACTGCCCCAAATGCCCCAACCACTGAATAAATATTCCCATCAACAGAAATATTTGACCTCTGCTGGTCTGAGTGCATTCCAGCTTCTCTGTGTTTGTTCATAAGGACTCTGCTTGAGTGGACATCAGCTCACAGCAAGGACTGACTTAGTAAAACCAATGTGTTGCCATAGGGACCCTGATACATTTATCAGAATTTCCCCTTCCCTTGTGTTCAGTTTTGACTTGAATAGGATAAGAGTGGTTTGGGTTATTTTTTTTTCTTTTAATTAAGAAAGACAAATTAAAAAAAAAAAAACACAAGAAAGACAAAATCTAAACAAACCAAATTAAAAAAAAACAACCAAAAACAACCAAAAAACCCCACAAAAATACCTTCCAATGCTCATTTCTTATCATTACATTTGGTATAGTTCCCAAGCTGTCCAGAATTCCCCCTCTCTGCTCACCTTAGAAATGTGCAACTACAGGCTGTCTACTGAGCCATTTTGCAGGCCCTTGGAAGTCAATGCAAAGTGTCCATGTGCCTCTGGTGCCCAGGAAGCAAGAGAAGAGTCTTTCTCCATCTCCCTCACTTTTTTGTTTCCTCTCCCTACAGTATTAGAGGTGGTAATCTCTTACATAGACACTTTGGAGGCAAAATATCAACATCAACATTGACTGCTCCAACTCTACAGGGGAACCTGAAGTTAAGAGAGGGAGAGTTTTAACTTGGCATAATTTCAGCACAGTTTGACTGGCGGTGACTGCAGCAGGTTCTGAGCCCAAAGGATTTTGTAAGTGCAAGGAAGGCGAGTACCCAGAGCATTAGTCACCAAACATCTTACTCTGGATTCCTGCCTCCAGTTACTGCCTTGGCCATTTGCCTGGGGAAATGCATCTCTTTCCCCACGTGAAGTGAAGCTGACCAGGACAAGCCCTTTTTTCCCCTCTGGCTGCTTTGCAGTGAAAGCAAAGCAATCAGCAGGGTCTGTTTGCAGACAGGGCTTGAGAAAACCCCCCTTTCCCCCTCCCACAGGTTCTGCACACACAAGTGCCGCATGGGAAACAACAAACACAACGTTAGTCATTTCCTCCGTGCTGCCAGCTGCTGAAGGTTTGCATAAGAAGAACCCTTGGACTTCAGATTATTTCTTAAAACACCTCTCGCCCCAAATCTTTCAGCAAACAAATGCTGGACTGGTGCCAGTGAGGCCAGTTGAGTCCTGTTTCCTGGTGTGCCCTGCCACCTTCCTTGTCACCATTGCCCCCACACGCTCCCATCCCTCACCCCACAACCCCATGACACACCTGCTGCCTGGTAGGGACAGCTATAAGCCTTCTGCCTATGCTGCAGATGCAGGGCAGATGCTCACGTTTAGATGCTTTTTTTGTGATCAATACTTAGGTGATGGTGGCATCTAAAAGTTTCAGTTATGGATCAGGACCCATGTGACACTACAGGGCTGAGTGACAAAGGAGGCAGCCTTTGCCCCCAGAAAACAGTCAACAAGTCAGGAAATAACCTGTGTGGGAGAAAGGGAAACAGGTGGCATGAGCCAAAAGTGAAAAGAACAGACTTAGCAATAAGTCAAAGCTTCAGCCTCATAAATAAGATTGCAATTTTGATGCGACCCCTCCTCCTGAATCAGAAGGTGAAAGCTTCTGATCATTATAATAATCACTGTGATCATTATGCTTCTGATGCTCTCAAGCACTTTGTCTTGTCTCTCATTTTTTCTGGCCTGAACCTGTTTCCTCAAGCCTTCCTTTGCCCTCCTCATGGAAACATATGCTTGGAGAGACCTGGCACTGGCTTTCACTGCTCTGAGTAATTCCTGTGCTTTAGTATACAATAGTTGTTATCCCTGAGATCACCACCACGTTTGAAGCCTGCTGCCTCATCTCCTCACACCCAAGTGGAACATGTCCTCAGGCAGGTGGGAGGATGGCAGCATGTCCTGATTCTGTGCCCACATGCAAACCATTCTCCAGTGCTTTGTTGTAGCATTTCCGCAATGTGGAGCAGAAAGAACCAAAATTAAAATTACAGGAGGTAGGATGGAGTTCATCTCCTGGTCCTGTTGGCTGGCCCTTGCTGGGAAGATCAGTCCAGGGTCATAGGAATGTTGGAGAGCACTAGAGAGTTTCAAATAAAAAAGAAAACCCAAACCTGAGTTTCTATAGCTGATGCAGTCTCTCTGGTCCCTCTGTACACCATACTCTACCAGAAACCTTTATTTTTTGCCTTATTCTGTAACCCACATAAGCTTTCTTCTTTCTTGGTTTCACTTCCTGGGAAGTTTGATATTGGGGTTGAGTAGTCTTAGGCATCATGCTCATCTAGTTAACCTATAAATGTGTGTCTCCTCTTTGTCACCACTTTATTTGACCACATTTTCCATTTCTTGCTTCCACCAAAATATTTTGGTGGACTAGTACATTGCCAAATCTGAATCATTTATCTTAAGAGGAAGGGCATGTCTTGCTTCTGCCCTAGTTATAAGGATGGTACTCTTTGGAAAATACGTTTTGACATGGGGCAAGCTCATGGGAGCTTTTCCATTTTATTTATTATGTTTTTCGTCCTCCTCAAAACCCAACATCACAACCCTAGGAAGTTGTTTTCATTCTCTTACATGAGCACACTGAAGAAGTGAATTTGTTAATGAGATTCTGGCTATGTCCACCTATGCTCTCAGTAAATCACGTTCACCATACCTTTTACTGTTCCTCGGTTCCTTACATACTTGAACATTTTCTTATTATTTATGCTAACCTCCTCTACAATCTTACTGCGCTTTTTTTCCTGTTCTTACCTTATCACTATTTATTGTCTCGTTTTGCAGTCATGCTCAGAACCTCTTTATAATATCTCACATGCACCACTTCTCACATATATGTTACATATTTGTTCATTAATCATTGGTCTTTGAGGAAAAGCAATTTTCTTTTTCTTTTCTCCCTTTTGGAGCTACTTTACAGATCTCTCCGTCTTAACTTCCTTCTAAAAAAATCTATCAGTGTTAATATCAAATTTTTTATCTTATCTCAAGCTGACCATGGCCTTATACTCCTCAACAGAAAACAGCTTGCCAGGAACAAAATAAATGAAAATAAATGATGAAGACATACAAATATGGGCTTCCATGATGAAAACTCTACCAGGCTCCAGTCGTCTGTGGGTATTGCCTCAGGACAATATTCTTGGTCTCCTACAATAAATTCTATTTCTAGGCTTTGCAGTTTTTTTTACTTTGGGTTCTGGTCTCTGCCTTGTATCTCCTAATTTCTGGTCTTTTCCTACCTCCCCATCTCTTCGTACAAGTGGAAGGAGTGGGTAAAACTCAGCACACAAGTAGAGACCGGGACATAGAAATACACAGGCTGAGCTGTACTCTGATATTCAGCCATTGGATTCTGTTGGTGTGCTAGGACTAGAGTGCCAAATACATCAGAACAAAGGCTATTTACAAAATATTCACACCAAAGTTGTAGATGCTAATCTTTGTAACCACACATGCTGCTGAAGGCTGATGAGAACTAAACATGTATTCCAAAGCATGAGGGAGTACCCTAAATATAACTCCTCTGACAACATTACATGCTGATGTGTCTTTCAGTACTCATAGAAAAGGGCAGCTGCTCAAGTCAGTACTGCTTACATGTGAAGAAACTTTCCATGCTGTATTTTCTGATTCTCTTATTCTGTTATGTCTTGTGAATTTGGGAAATAGACTTTGACTTGATTACTAGATTAGGAATCACTAAGGTGAGTAGGGTTTTATCTGTGTAGAACAAGATACACCATTAGCCACTTGTACATTTTCAAAAATCATGAGCACAATACTTGCTTAGGAAGCAAAGGAAAATTTCATTATTTTTGTTCATATATATGTGTATATTAGTATACTCTCTCATTTGCTAGATGTTCCTTTGTATTGATCAATGAGTGACCAAAGGGAACAAAATCTCAAGCATTCTCACCAGAATTCACCAGAAAACATTCAGTTGAATGATCTACTTGGAGCAATGCCTTTCATCAACACTGACACTCTTTATTGATAGGCACTGAAATAGATTTCAAGGGAAGAGCCCAGACAGCCAGAAGCCCAGTGAGTATGGCAGTAATGAAGGAGGTAGGAGACAGTCTGAGTCCCTGCTTTGCCTAATGTAATCAGGGACTTGTTGCTCTGACATTGCAATCTGAGTGTAGGCTTCATCTGGCCCCTTATAGATGCCTTCAATACAGGCTTCTACATCTGAGCTCATCATCCATACTGCCTTATGGCTGCTGGAAAGATTCAGGGATTTTTAGTACATGTTACTCAAGCCCTAAGTATGACTGCTGTTCTCCACTGGCTGTAAGTGGAGGGAGTTAATCAGAAAGAGAGTTCTACCCTGCACACTCTGCAGCTCAGATAGAACCCCCTGGACACTCAGTCAGCTCCACAGCATGAAACAGTTTGAGCAGGAAAAGTAGATGGGCTCATCCCACCTCCTACACATATGGCCACCTACCTGGGTCACTAGCTGCCTTTTCCAGGTGCTTCCTGCTGCCATGGTCCAGCATCATCTGCCCTTCTCTGCTGCATGCAGATCACTTGCACAGCACATTGTGAGGTTTGCAGGCAATGCCATGTCCTGGTCTGCTCTTCTGTTTGCTTTTCTTGCTTTAATCTGCAGTGAGTGATGCACTTCACACCTGACAGCTCATCCTCTAGAAAGTCCATACCAGGTCATGTGCTCATATTTTAGTTACCACGCCATTTTTCATGCTGTGGTTATATATACACTAATTTCCACAGTCCCCTAGAAGGATTCATGGGGACCAGGTACTGCCAATTAACTTCCTTTAACTGACAAAAAGTTTACACTGTTCCATACTGAGGGCTTGTCATATCACCTGTGATACCTATTGGGGTTTAGTACCTTTCAAGTAAGGTGTTTTCCCCTTATCTACTGCTGCTGAAAGAGAAGAAACAGCTCATCACATTTGTAATGCCATTGTTTCCTAGCCTGATTAAATCCTTCTTCATTCTTGCCCTTTGGGATAAGAATTAGTTTTCTTTAGTGTTTCTACTTTTGCCACAGCAACACGTATTTCTTCAGATTGCTCATGCCATAAAAAATACAAGGTGAAGTTTTAGAACTGGAACACCAACTGATATACTGATATACCTGGAGCACCAAGGTGTAAAAGTATTAATATAGCTGCAAGGGACAGCCAGACAGCCACATAATTTAGAGCAGTGTCAGGGCTGTTCTAAAATATGCAGGTGTTCCTGACCCCCACTGAACTCTCCATTAGCCAAGGATCATTGCAACTATTAGCCTCTGCTGCTGTATTCCCTCACTAGGCTGAACTAGGATGAATTTCAATTTCTGCTCCATTCCCTTCCCTTCCAGCTTTATAGTCTCTTTCAAGAAATATCCCCTATTGCATTTCCAACACATTACAATATTCCAGTCAATTTTCATTAGCACAACTTTCATTTGCTTGAATTTCATCCTGTGTCTTACGTGCTTGTGTTGCCTCTCCTTGCACATATTTTCCTGGTGATAGACCGTGTCACTGGATCCGAACTACTCCCCAACTTCAACTTCATTGATCGAACTTGGCACCTTTCCTAGAATTAGGACTGTGTAGGCTCAGACTACACAAGCTTGGCTGTTCAGCTGGCCATGTGAGATGGCAATCTTGCATTACTTCTGGAAACCCATTCCCCCACTTCACTTCTGCATCGTGGCTGTCCCAATCAATAGCCAAGTAATTAAAATCCCTCATGATCAATGTTCTAGCTGTTTTACAGACTTCTCTTATCTGTAAAAACATTTCCCAACCTACTTTCTTTGCTTGCCCTGGGGGTCTGTAGCAACATCCAAGAATAGCATGACTGCATTCATTGTCCTTCCTCAGCTTCTGCCCAAACAGTCTCTGCTCTGACAGACAAAACATTTACAGTGTTTCCTGCTCTGGGCATGGGTATACACTACTGTCTCTGCTGTGATTGAAGAACACAGTGACCCCTTAGTAGACTTTGCATCTCCCTACTCTGTTTTCAGTCCACTCTAGCTCACACATTCCAGGAATATCACACTTAGCCTTGGAAATGCATGTTTTCAATTGCTGACCTTATTAATATGCTCACAGCATTTGTATAGAAGCTATTTTCTCCTCCCACCTTTGCTTTACATTCTCATTATCTCCTACAACGACAACCAGCGGATACATTACCGAGAGATCCATGCATTCCCTCCTTTAAATTCTTCTCCTCCCACACCACTAATCTAAAAAAATGGCTAGATCATTTCCTTATTAGTGGACAATCTGTTTGCTCCCATAGGGTGTAGAATAATGCAGGCCATCTCTCCTTTGCCATTTTGCTTTCTCTGTTTTGTTATTTACAACATGTCGAAGTCTCAGATTCCTCCTTCTCTTGATCCCCCCCCCCCTCCCCTCCAATCAATCAAATCCCTTAATTTTACTGTGCTAAAATGAGCCACTTGCATACTGGAAAATGCCATTATGCTGCTTTATTCTTCCATGAACTAGCCATGGAAGCAAAGGTTTCTTTTTACATGTGCAAAGCTTTCTTTTTACATGTCTCCCCTCTACATAATTTATAGAAATCACCATCCATTATGCTAGACTTGTTTTAAAGCTTTTTTATCTGCCATAACCCACTCACTAGAAATGCCCTACCTCTTCTCCTGGAAGCATTTAAGTTGTGTGCATTTGTGTGATGATTTGGTGTTTTAAACAACTGTTTGCAACATCAACTTTGCCATCAACACTTCTCTGATCTAATTGTGCTGCAGATTTCAGCATGCCCATTTCATCATTTTGTGAGACTGCAGCTTCTGAAACATTAAAACTGGGAAATTTTCTAGGCACTGCACAAGCCCCCCTCTCTTTATTACACTTATTCCCTCCTTTACTACCACTTTTCAGTTACCCAGAAACCAACCTTTACAGCCTCCTGCTTCTGCTGGAACACGGCTGCTTCTCCAGCACAAGGCTGTGCTTCCAATGCACTCATCCTGCAACTTGCTCACAGCTGGTTCTCCTCCTCCTCTGTCACTCCTTCAGAGTATGAAACCAGCCATCTGTCATCAGTGAACCTCTCATATTCATTGATCTTCCCCAGCACATCAACCTGTCTTTCTAATTCCACTCTCCAGTTTCTTAGTGCCACAGCAACTGGCTGTGTGTGCACATACGTACGTGTGTGCACACACAGGGTATTGTTCTGCCTTTGCCAATCCCCATGTTCAAAACACACAGCAGCTGAAAAAAAAAAAAGTCTTTTTAGCTTTTTGTTTCTGAAACCAGGGCAAGGAGAGGATGACTGCAATTCAGTCACAGAGAGTAATAGATAAAGTGAACGTTATTTCATGACACAAGGAAGAAAGAAGAACTCAAAAATAACATGGGGCACCCCTGATTCTTGAGGAGTTGCATTTATGAGGAGTGGCGCCCACCCAAGCACTACAGCTCCTAGAGAATGTGCTGTGATAAATTACAGAGCTTCTTTTCCCTTCTAGCATGCAGTGTGGTGCAGGTTGGGGTACAGAAACAGAGCTGCACACTCTCCTTTCTCTCTCTGACCAATATGGATCCATTCTCTATTGACAGCATCCCCAAATCTTCTTCTTACTGCACCTGTGGTCCATTCTCTCATCCTTGTACTGTGGACTCTAGTGCTGTGTTTGTACAGTCAGATCAGTGGCCTTGCCTCATGGCTAGTGCTGGTGGCCACAATGGAGTGAGAAATAACAAAAACAAGAGTAATAACACTAATATCAAGTCACTGTCAAGTCAGTACTTCCATAATATAAGTAAAGCCAGAAGGAGCTACTACTCTTATATGATCTACAGTGTTGGGAGGCTTTTGGACCTCTTCTGGTAGCTAAGGTTAGGTCCAAATAGTACTTGTGCCACTAACTCGACCCCAGACTGTTCAGCAGAGGAATCAGGCTGGCTGAAAGTAGCATCCAGGCTTTCTGGTTTCTTGGCTCTATTTCTCTTAAAGGGTGCAACCAAGTCCTCTTTTTTATGAACACAGTCGGCTGAAATCAATCAGATCCTAGGATGACAGTGACTTCTGTTCTTGCATGGCACAAAGATGCTTATGTTTTCAAAACAAAAAAAAATCTATGAAAACATAATTCATCTTCTCTCACTTCCACTAAATCACACTACAGTCTTGTGATTTTCCTACAGCTGATGACATCAAATTAATATCTACAGAGGCAATACCTCTCACATCAAATGTTGTAATATTTGTAAAGTTCTTCTGTGTCAGCCAGCCTGCTGTATTTGAACATTGTATCCCTCTGCAAAAAGCACTGTAACATTTTTGGTAGATGATGTCTACTGCATATGATCAAGGGCTGATTGTTTTTTAAACCTTGGGTATCTTGTCTGAGTTTTTTATTCCTCAAAATTCTTAAACTATTTAAAACATATGATCAGTTTATCTTTGTCAAGTTGCATCATTATGGTAAAACACCTTTACTGTTGTACAATAGAAAGAAGAGGCATCTTGTAATACTTAAAGCCCTTGTTTTGCCCTACCTTACCTTTTCTTGAACCTTGGCCTTAACTGGTACCTGTGATCTTGCTAATTCACCTACAGAAATTAGGAGAAAAACACTTGGACTATGAGGAAGATGTTTCTTTATACATAATCCAATTTATTTACCAATTATATCCAGAAATTTTTGTTTCTCTGAAAAATTGTGAAGAAAAGGAACTTCCCTATTTAAGAATTCAAGCCTGTCTCTCAGCAAGGGCTTTGGTAAAACCTCTTCCAGGACCACCTCACCCTGGTTCTCTTACCTCCCACCATCTGCTCAGCACCCAGATCCCTACATTTGCAATGAAAAAATGCTTTGGCCTGCACGAATTCAAGATGACTGGCTTCCCCCTAATCCCTCAGGTGAGGCTTTTCACTGTCTTTATCTTTCTTCATAAGGAAAACTTTCTCCATGTAACACCAGTGATATGTGGCTACAAACCCATTTACTTAATGAGGTCAGCAACTGCCTGCAGATGACAGACAACTTGATTGCAGCCATTAGCAAATTCCACCATGACAAACACGTATTTTTCGTGACTATTTTAGCAAAAGGTGCTGGACTAACATTTCTGTAGAGTGAGGTTCTCTCTTGACCTACAAGGCCACTCTTACACAGGCATTTTGCCCATTTCCCCCTTGCCACCTACTCATGCATTTGGCAGTACCGGTGGCCCATTTCAGGCAGTCTGATTTCTGCTGCTTGTCTTTGTGCTTCTACAACTGCCTCTGTTGGCAGGCACAGGTTGCATCTTTAGCTGGGTCAGGGGACTGATCTGGCTGAAAAGTAAGAGGAAAAATCAAAGATTGTTTTCAAGAAAATTGTTTTTCTGAGCTTATTCACCATTCATGGGCAATGGGTGAGGGCTTCATGCTTCCATAAGACTTGGATGAGGCCCTGTGGAAATTTTAACTAGTCTAGGACAAATTCTGCCACATTCTACTACAGCTGTCCCTTCTTCCCATGTTGTGGATGCCACTGAAGACAGTGCCACACATCCAATAAGAAGATGAGATTTCCCACTTACTTCTTAGAGTAGTCTGATAGTTGACTTGGTTTAAGACTGAATTTAAACAAATTAAACTTTTTTTCTCCCCATCCAGTTTCTTTCAAGAAAACTTGTTTCCAAATTTCTGTTCTCATATTGAAGACTCTTTCTACAAAGTTTCTACCTGAGAAAAATCTGGTTTAGTTTTAGCTCCTTCAGTAAGTCTGAGGAATCCACTCATATGACTTGTCTGACAAAGATTGTCCATGCTTGCAAATGGTGTACTTACTTACTTACAGGAGTAAGGGAACTCCTGCAACAAAATACAAACGGAACAACTGAAAAAAGGAGGAGAGAGAAGATCAAAAACTCAGTCATGGCCAAGATTATTACAGAAGTTTTAAGCAAGAACTTTGTGTAAAGTCATGATGCATTGCACTCACAGGAACATCACCCATGTCCACACCTAATCTTTCCAGCTTGGATATGTTGAACTGCCTCAGCCAAAACAAACAAGAGTCCTAAAACAGTTCTGACCAGCTAGAGAAAACTTTCCACAGTTCTTCTTAGGCCTACATTGGATTTTCTGCTGGGATGATCTGCAGGTGCTCTATTAATTTCTGTAATGTAGGCAGCACATGCCACAGATGTTGTAAGGTGTTCCACCTGGTGGCCACTGCTGTTCCAGAAGGTTTGGTCTCTTCTTATCATGCCAGCTGGCTCCAAGGAAATATCTCAAATAAACATGGGTGTCCCAAACAGCAGAACAAGACTGAGTTTTAGCAACTGAATTTCTCCCCTATGCTTAATGGCTGTTGAAGCAGTGTAGCTGTGGGGAAGGGAACCCTGTCACCTTTGTCTCCAGGCTCAGACATGTGCTCTGGTCCTGAGCACACATGGAAAACCCCAGGGAGATGAGCTGTTACGAGTCGCACCAAGAGCTCTTTCACAACTCCCCAGCCAAGTAAAAATTAATAACAAGAGGTTTGGGAGCTGATTCTCTTCTGTAGTTGCAATTCACTCCCTTCCTCAAAGGCTGACTGTACCAGAAATGGAGTGAGATCTCATACCCTGAATACTTGCTTGGCTCAGCCCCAGCCATCTCAGAGTGAAACAGGGCATTCTGCTATGCAGGGTCATGACTATCTCTGTACCGCCCTCACTTCTCAGTGACTCTCTCCAGGGATTGTCCTCACTTTCTGTCACACTGGAGCAAGCATGAGCAAGAATGATCTCAATGTCTTCAAGCATGGCACTGATGTCTTAGGGACACAGGGTCTCCCCACCTACTGCTTCCACCCTTCAGCAGCAAGGTGCAGCCCTACAGCTCCAAGAAGTCTGGTTCATCACCTCATGCATGGACACAGGCTTAAGTGGAGTGCTCTCTATTGAGGATCAATAGCAGCATTACAGCTCCTCAATCCTTCCTATATCTTCCAACACACTTATGCTTCCCTGCACATTACAGAAGAGCTTACCTTTGATCATTTCCAGTTGTTCCTCTACCTCACTTTCCTTTCAAAGCAATAATCTCCCTGCAGCAACATTCACCCAGAAGTGCACCTATAACTGATGAACACTGCTAGGATGGATGGCTCAGGGGAAAATGAGAAATATGTGGGCTGTGGGTGGTGGAAGGGAAGAGCTGATGGGTGGAATAGACTGCTAAACAATTTAATTGCTTTTTCTGTTTTTTGCTGTGGAGAAATGTGCAGTTTACCAACCTTAGCTCAGCTACTGAGTTTTTTGTGTATGTGTGCAATAACATATATAACTCAATATAAGTATTTGCACACTTAGTTCTGCGTTACTTAAATACTCCATTGAAGAGTATGTTGTAGAGCCATACTGCATTTCCACCTATGAAGAATAAACCATGTAACTCATGTGGGTGCCAGAGACCTCCAACAACTAGTCTCTGTAAACCCTGGAGGGAATGCTAAATCGAGCTGAAAACTTTTGTTCCAGCATTATGCATCCACTTTTCCTGTTAACCTGTTCTTCCCTCAATCAGAGGATTTTGGGTTTGCTCCAGGCAATACCCTCTCAGGAAGGAGAAAGTATGTGATGTGATTCCTGTTCTGGTTTTAAAAGCTATCCAGAAAGAAAGTGTGGGAGGACACGTTGCATAACAATGATATTTTTAAAAAGGGAAAAATCCACTTCAGTTTTGAAGATTGTAGGGATTCAAGGATTTGTTGTACTCCAATATCTAGAGTCATGAGGGGAGATAAACACCTAAACAGAGAAGTCAATTTGGTGTGTGAAAGATGGAACTTCCTATCTTCCATCTGCTTGCAGTGACTTGAACCTATACATTTTCATTTCCACAGTTTTGTGCTGACCAGTGGTCCATAAAGCAAGCTGGGATGCTGGGGATACACTGCTAAAGCTGTTTCACTACACATGGAAGACACTGATGTTCACTTGGCTGAAGGAATAAAGGAACATGGTTTTAAAATTCCCTGGTCATATCAGAGTCCTAGCCAGGGACTTGGTTTAGATAAAGCAGACATGAGATTTGGGGAATATATTCTCATATTTAATTTCAACACAACACATATTGTTAAGAGATGTCCATTCAGAATTGTAAGACTATTCACACACAGTGAAATTAGTAACTTGTACCTTACTCTTACAGCCCAATACTTTGCTTAAAAGACTTCTGACATTAAATCTTCTAAAGGTGTCAGTCTAAAGTTCCTGGATGAAAAAAATGCCTTTCAACATCAGCCTTTGGCCACCTGATCTTTGAGATGGCCAGCACTGCTGGTTGTACTTTAAAGGTACAAGAATGGAAAGATTCACTGGTTAATAATGTGAAACAGTGTTCCAGGGAATGATATACAGTAGCAGTACAAACTCAAGTAATAGGGCAGAAAAATACTGCCAGATGAGGAAATGTTTGTGAGAATTGGGTATTGGCTAAACAGTTCATTAAATCCTTCATAGTCCCATCATTGTTTCCCATTTCTTGTCTCAGTTCTGTCTCAGCCAAGAACAAGCGGCTGTAAAGCAATTTCCCAGAACCAAGAATGCCAAAATATTTCTCAGTTCTAGTACTTCATTTCTATTTTACTTTGGATTAGGTGAACCAAGAATGCCAAAATACTTCTCAGTTCTAGTACTTCATTTCTATTTTACTTTGGATTAGGCATGAAGTGGTTGTTTTTATGTGAGTGAAAGAATGTGAACAGAGGATGAAATCAAAGTGTGGTAGAAGTAGCTACAGCTGTCTTAGACTCTGAGGAAAACAGTGCAATAGGAATAGACATAAAGTTGTAACAGAACGTATGAGAGAACAGCCAAAAAGTCTCCAGTGTTGATTTGGATGACAAAGATTGCACAGAACTCTTCCCACAGAAAACTGTATGTGCCAACCCCTGTAGCACTCCTGACTTACAGCTAACATGGGTCATCAACAGACAATTCACTTTTGGACAAATCATGATAGATTTCCAAAGCTATGTGTAGGAGGAAAAGGACTGAGCAAAGCCTGTGTGTTAATCATCATTCTGACAAAAGGCTTCTATTTGATCTTTAATACTTGGTCACAGGCTCGGTGTGACACAGTGGACATTGCAGAGAGATGATGAGTGTGGATCTTATTTCATTATCCATGTGCTCATGTGTACTGAGAGACAGTTCATGCAGCCATCTGCTCTCACTGTGCAGTCATGCAACAGTTTTTCACATCTTTGTCTTCTGATTGGCCTTCTTTCACTCTAATTTTCTGTCTTGTTTAAACTAAGAAGGACAAATGGCTAGAAAGTAGTGCTTGCTTTTTTCTGTCAGCTCACAGCATCACAGTAGTGTATTTATACCAGTAGCAGCTCTAAAGCAATTTGCAAGTATGAAACAGGACAGAACAGCCTTAGAGCTTCCCCCAAAGTGCTGAAGAGAGTTATTTTTGCCTTTTTTTTCCTTTGCCACCTTTACTCTGTGTTGATATATATGCTTAAAGGGGAGTCAAAAAAAAAAACATGGTATATACTACTTCATAGCTGACAATTTTGACTCTATTTTGACTCTATTAATCCTGTCTTCCACCTCATAATAATAAGTTGATACTGTCCCTTATCATACCTCTTGCCTCTGTTTTGCAGCCAAAACCCACTCTGGTCCCCAGTTCATGCATACAAAAGTGCTGGTACAAACAGTACCTCTGTACATTTGAGGTCATTCTTACCAGATGTTAGAAATAATTACTGCTTTCACAGCTTTTGGGCTTTTTTTGCTGGCCACTTCACTTGGTCTAATAAAGTCAGTTAAAACAAAGCAGGTTGCATGCTGAAGTTCCTTTTCAGCCCAACAGGGAAAGCCTTTGAGGGAGTTTTGTCTTTCCCACTCTGTATCAAAACCCTCCAGATTCTCAGACATCCAACAAATCTTAGCTTCATCTTGAAACAAAAAAAAGGTACCAAGAAACCTAAGCTGAGCACATACATTTGCCTGATAAAACTGGCTAGACAGGGACCCAACGGGAAATCCAGGAGCAGTCTATATTCTGTTCACTCCATGCAATTTTTGTGCTGGATAGACAACTTGCTAACAACCTGTATGCCCATTGCTTAAAGGAAAGGAAAGGACAGGCTGAGGGATGAAAGGAGACAGCCAGACAGCTATAATTCAGACTTTCATAGAGCTTTTAGACTCAGATGCTCCTGAAATTCATTTATAAAATCATGTGAACTTTCTCACTGAAGGAATATCAGCAGTGATACCATTGTGGGGGAAAGAAAAGATTGCAAGCTTTGAAAATATGACCATAAGTGCTTTGCTGAATAGTGTTCAAGTGGGTTTGAAACTAGGCAAAATGAGTTTGTCTGTCCCTACTTAAAACCACAGATTAGATAAGTAGGAAAATATTTTCTCTGCTAAGCTATCAGCACTTGGCTTCTCTTTTAATTATAGTCAAATAATGTAACAAAGGGCAATTTCCATAACATTTATTCTAACAATTTCTTTCATTTTACATCACAAAATTATTCTGAACTTTTATCAGGACATGTACAACACCTACTACTTTGTACTTTACCTTGATGCTGATGCCTCTGAAAGAGCAGTAAAAGGGAGATACCTGTTAATTGCCTCTCACCTTGCCTTCAGAGACCTGTTAAAAAAACTCTGTAATTCCTGCACACCTTATACTATTAAATACAATTGCATGGTTCTTTGCTGATAAGCCATCTCACAATCTGAAATCACTTGATTTCTGACAATGTGTTGACTCTATTGTCCCAATTTCCACTTCTCAGCCTGGCACTTCATTGCCTGTACACACACTGGATTACCCATAGTGAGTAAACAGCCCATCCTGAGAATCACACCAGTTTTTCTCATTAGAAGACTATTCTAAAAAATTATGAAGACCAGCCACTTGTGCTAGCTTTGAGTTGTGTCCTGTTTTCTCACAAAATTGGAATCAGGAGCTTCCTCGGAGTCTGAACAAATAATAGCTCGCATTTTACAGATGGAGCCTTATTTCAGTTGTCAGAGAACTTGAAATTAACAGGGAAATGCTCAGTGAAATTATTAATGACATCTTTTTTAGGGGAGAACATTTGAAACTAAAGAAATTATATCCTTGAAACAAAAAGGAAGAGTGAAGGGTCTTCTACATTATTATTTAGAGAAATGTCATAGAAAACCAAAGCATGAAATATTTATAAACTCTGCTTTGAAGACCCCTATAAACTGCTACTGAGTTTCTTTAAAATGAATATGCAGTCCATGATTTCAAAGCTTACTGTATCAGGTCCTCAAGGTCTTTTAAAACAATTCATTTTAACTTCAGACATGAAAGAGAAAAATGAATGTAACAAGTCTCAAAGAAAGCTTAAATCTTTGCATTTCAGGTTATGGTTTTGGTTTGCTCTTTTTTATTGATCATTTATGTACTAATTCTAAAACGCATTGCTCATATTTAATGTCATACACTAGAAAAACAGTTACTCTAGGCTACATTTAAGGAAATAACATATATTTTTTAAACTCATAAAACTATTTTGGAGGAGTTCCTATACTTAAAGAAAAAGCATCCAAACCACATTCCTCAATATTGACAATAATGCTGTCCAGTAGACATCTCTTCAAGAAACTTTTGATCTCAAATGTTACTTTGTTGTTAAAACTGAGCCCTATGTAATTGTCCCCTCCATTACAGCAAGAACAGTGTCCCTCACTCAGCCTGAGCCGGTGGCAACAGACTTGTTAAAAGCAAAATATTTTATGTCAGGTCTGTAAAAAGGAATGAAGGAAACATTTAAATATGAGAGAAAAATCTCCCATTGCTGCATTTTTCAAAGAAAAACTAATCATTTGCAAGACAAATCATCATTTTTCCTCAGCTGAGAGGGATTTTCTTTCTGAAAGGATATTAAACTCCTAAAATGTTATGTCCTATCTGGAGCCCTGAACTCCTCTGTTTAAAGCACAACATCAGAGAAGCAATAGTTCTTTGTTTAATGGAAACAAAATCCCCAGAAAACTAGGGCTGTTCATCCTCCCTTCTCAGAGCTTTCTTAGGAGCTTTAAGATATTTTTCTGCTGATGATTTTGTGCACTTCCATCTGGAAGGCGATGATTTATTTTTCCATTTTCTGAGAGGAACTGGAGTGAACATGGCTGTTTATTTTTCTACTTAGATAGTGCCTTACCATGCCAAGACAACTCTGAGCACCAGCCTCATCAATTAATATCAGCACCACTCTGAGAATGGTGTTTGCTAAGAAACTGTTGCTGCAGAACAAGCAAAATGAGGACAAAACATTGGTCCAAGAGCTAGAAGAGGCAGAGGGGAGCCAGGATCTGTGGATCCTGGCCCAGGGAGCACAGACGGGGTAATGCTGTCTCCCTGGCAAACTCCCCTCCCCTGCAGACCACCCCCCTCCCCACCAGCACCTCCTGGCTTTGGGCTCTGCACCTGGGTGGGAGGGGCTGTGCTGGGATGCCATGCACACACCATATGGAGCCTCCTCCATGTGCAGAGCAGCAGAGCTGAACGCTGACACAGCTGGGGCTGTGAAGCCGCGCCTCACAAGGCATCTGCAGCGCTTTGGGACATTCCTTCACCTAACCAAGGGAGAGCCAGCCTTGGAAGAGACTCCCAGAAATGGCTCCATGCACCAGTTGCCCTCCTCATATTTAATAAAAGAGAGGGGAAACAGCAAGTTCACCTTCCCAGATTACACATGAAGCTGTAATTGCTCCTGCTGAAATGCTGCTGCACCGGCAGCGTTTGGACAGAAAGTGAGCGCTCACTGTGGCATTTGCCACTGTGTTTTTCTTTCATCTGGATGGAAGGAGAGATGTTGCTCAGTGGACTATCTTTTCCGTGTATTAGCACACATGTACAACCCAGGTATGCCTCATCCATGTATTTATTTTCCTCTCTCTGTGGTCCCATATTCCTGCAGCAGTCCCACCAGAAGTGCTACGTAGTGACCTTTAACAATTGCTTTGCTTGGTCTCCACAAGGAACAGACAAAGGTACCCTTTTTATGCCATCTGTAGTGATGAATAGCAAAGAGAAAACTACAGGCTTTGATCAGTGAGACTTAAATGACTTTTTAGGCCATAACTGTGAGTGTAGGTCATAACTGTGAATGATGACAATCAACTGCTCATGGAGGAGTACACAGACTAACCAGTAAGGCAAACAAAATAAACAGGAGCAGAGAGAGGAGGCAAGGGAGGAGGGGAAAGAGTTGCTAAAAAACAGGAGTAAATTATTTATTTAAGATCCCACAGGAAGGTGCTAAAAGAGGCAGAAAAGATTAATTTTGTACTTCCCAATTCAATGTTCTGTGTATTGTAGAACACAGGCTGGACTGTTTTGCTGGTATAACACACCACTCATTGTACACTTCAAAGCTGATATTAATATTTTCTCTGCCTCTTTACACGATCCCATAAAAAGGAGTCTCTCTGCCTGAATGTAAAAACTATTATCAGGCATGCAGTTGACCAAATTCTGCCCAGATGTTGCAGTGTGGTTGCAAACTATATGTCAGCTGTTCTTTTTGCTGCTCACCATGCAGCCAGCCTGTTCATCTGGCCATATGGAAGATCCATGGGAAAAAAAGAATAGCTATTTGTGCATTGGTATTGAAAGTCAGAATAATACAGCCTTTAAGATTTAATGGGTGCTCAAGCTGCCTTACAAATAACCTGCTTTGTCTGCATTATTTTGTCTATGTCTTTCCTTATGAAAAACAAAGAATAGAAAAGAAAGATCAAAGATTTCAAAAGCAGCTTTGTTTTGAAAGCCAAAATGCCTTACCCCCTTCAAACAACAGGGAAGGTTTCTATACACAGGCTTCAGACTTACACTGCACCTTGGCCTGCCACAGTAGATGACAGCTCCACAAGAAGCATTTCAACTCCCTGTGCCTCCCCACATTCTCTCCTTCCCCACAGACACGGAGCCCAGCAAAGCCTGAGGTTCACTCCTCCTGCCAGCCTGCCTGGAAAGCCTTTGCACAGTGGAAATAGCAGCAGTCCCCAAGGGAAGGGGAACACACAAATTATGAGAAATGGATATTTCCTGTTAAACAGGATAAGGCAGAGGTTTGTAATATGATTCCCAGACATCACTGAAGACAAGGAGAGATCTGAGGTGGAAACTCAAGCTTTTTATCACACCACATTTGCACAGTACAATGAAGCTCACATCTCATATGCTGGAGGCTGATGTCTTGCAGCCACCAGGAACTTAGGTGAGCTGGACTTGCAGCTATGCCAGTGGTGGGATTGTGGTGGGGAAGAAGCTTTTGAAGATTTGGGCATGGCAAATTTGAGCAGCCAGATTGGGTACCTACAGACCATGCACTCCCAGGAGCAAGTGCCTCAGTTGGGCTGGCACCAGTACTTGCATGCTTACAGCACTGCTTGGAAGCCTCTTTTTATCCCTGTTGACTCTTTGGGCAGTCTACATTCACAGTTTAAAGCTGAACTGTGAAAAACCATTTCCTTCTTTATGGACAACACCTCACCATGTGAAAAATCTGTTCCTCTAACCCCAAGGACTTGCAGGTACCAAACTTTCTGAGACAGAGCCTTCCACAGCGCCGGGCTTGGGTCTGTCCAGAAGGTCTTCGCACGTGTGAGCCCCTGTGTGCACACAGTTATCTGCTTTGCACGTGGAAGCCTGAGCCTGTGCACGGCCACACGGGCGCAGCTTCAGACGTTTGATAATTTGGCCCTGGCTGCGCTGTCAGCTGCTGTCACTTTCTGTTTAGCGCAGCGTTCATAAGGCAGCAGCTAATGGGGCGGGAGCATGGGGAGGAATTCTGGCAAAGACAAGTCGTTGGGATATTTATTTGGCCGTCCTTATGTAAAAGAGTGCAAAAATGGAGCAGTAAAATATTGTAAAACTTAAGCTGATACTTCCACTAATTCGAAGTGGCAGTTTTTAAATAGGGTTGCTTCTGTTTGTCACTTTCAATCATAGAATGCCAATAGTGGTACTTAGAAGGACTTAATAGTCTTAAGAAAATAAACTGTCCCCCTCCCCCCAGAGCAGAACAAACAGAGCCATATTGTCATGCCTTGAGATACATCAAGTGTGCCGTGCAGGGAGGGGGCGGCTGCGCGTTTCCTCCTTGGCCGACACAAACGAAAGTGACAACTTGTCAACTCTCTCGTCCTGTTCACTTTACATCCTGCTCTGTTTCTTGTGCTCTCTTGCCTTTCCTTTTCTGCTCTTCCCATTTCCAGACTTGGTCTTCAAAGGAAAAGGGCACTCCCGTGTCGGCAGCTTTTAACTGCGTTTCATTTGTGCACACCCTTTTCCTGAATTAAAAATAACTCCTTTCCCCAACTAGTTTTCACATGTTAACAGGACTTGTACCTGCAGTGAAGCAAGGCACAGGCACGACTTAGGCTTACTGAGGGATGGGAGGAGACAGCCATTTTTCCAGGTAGGGAAAGGCAGAGTGCTTCATGCCCCACACACTGGTCAAGCCAGAAACAAGCAGCAGACCTACCATGAGGCAGGAGGTCCTGTGCCATGTCCTCTTTCCCAGCAGCAGGATGAATCCGCACCATTTGCAGTTGTTACTACAAAGCCCCTGCAAAATGATGGCCAGGGCCTTGCCTGGACTAATCCTGGTCTTACTCAGGTAAACTGAGAGCCACTGGGCAGCAGCAGCCATAATATCAGAAGGGTACTGTATTCTTCACATGCCCACCTCTTATTCTTCAGTACACACACTGCACTCTGATTGCAGCAAAGTACAAATCCAGTACCTTCTTTGGATGGGCTTTCCAGATTTTAGTGAGGGAGGTGAGGCTCCGCTGTGCCTCGGACATGCACAGATAAAACCCAGGTACTTCCTCTTTAATATCCTTTGTTAGCTCCCTCCACGACCTGTTCAGAATCACTGCCCGAATGACTTTGCCAAGCAAAGGCAACAGAGTCAAGCCAGCAGGGATTGCTGCAGGAAACCTGCGGGCAGCAAGCAGAGGGGCACGGGGAGGGGGCTCCCCACAACGCTGCCGAGGAGCTGTCTCAGTATGGAGAGCGTGTTGGGAGAGCTGGAGAGGGATGGTGCAGCCAGAGTTCACCTGAGAGAGGACACAGGGGTCACTCCAAATCTCTTTCACATCAAACCTCTTTACCTAATAAATAAACAAGTAACAATAAAAAAAAAAAACCTATACAATTGAACAAAGATTTCATTTGAATCAGAACAGAGGGAAGCAGATTAATTTTCCAGAGTGAAACTCAGTCTAATAGCTAACATAAGAAAGTGTGTACGTGTGTGTGCACGTGTGTGCGTGCAAATCCAGGAGGGGGAGTCAGATAAGAAAGAACTATTATGTTCTTGCATGAAAGTAGTGAAGCTGTCATCTTAAGCTCACTCTATAAGAATTATTGCTGTTTATTCATAAGAATACTAAATAACAGATGTTCACCTGGCCAAGCAAACCTTCTGAAAGGAAGATATCCATATGTGGCAGTGATCAGAGTGTGCTCTGATTCTTAGAAAAAAACCTTTGTTTCCTGGTCTTGGTTGAAGCATAGTAGAAGAGTGAAAAGGAGAAAATAAAAGGTAGGTGGAGAGGAAAAACAAAGGGAAAGAGTGCAAAGACACAAAGAGGAGCCAAGGTGAAATTACAAAAGCTAGGGGGAACTCAGGGACATTTCTTGAACATCAGTAAAAGCATTTTTAAGGACAATAGCTACACAAGAGACAGCATAATTAAAAGAGTACAAGTAAGAAAAAGAGTTGAATTTCTTTTCACAGTTTCTTTCTTTATGTTTTTTCAAGTTAGCAGGCAAAATGTGCAAGCAGTGTCCATTCTTTTCTACTTCCTAATGTATTTTCTTTGCTTAGTCTTTTGTCTTATTCATCTAATGGATTTAGAGTACTGGGATTCTTTTGTGTTGAAGTTTCATGATTCAGCCTGTCTGCTACAGCCTGGAACAAGCACATCCTCCAAACACAGTCCAGAGTATAAAACAAAGAAAACACAAGAGACAAGAAAGATACAGACTCATGGGTACCTTAGAGGTAAGAGGAATTTCATCCTGTTAAATTTCTAGAGGACTGCTCACTGCAGCTTGGGGCTGTCCAGGGAACAAGCAACCAGAACAAGTAGGAACAAGTAGAAAAGCAAAAACTCAGAGGGGAACTGGGAATGAGGGAGGTGATACAGGGTTGAAGAAAGATTAGGGGCAGCTGCATTAACTGGGGTCCTGCTCCCTCTGAACTCACCATCTGGCAGCTCCAGAGGTGCAGGGCCGAGGAGAGCCCGAGGGAAGGTTCACTTTTTGACATTTCTCCTCATGTAGCAGGGAAACAGGAC
Organism: Lonchura striata; assembly: GCF_050655825.1. NCBI lineage: Eukaryota > Metazoa > Chordata > Aves > Passeriformes > Estrildidae > Lonchura > Lonchura striata. The sequence continues at coordinate 103,538,018 of NC_140705.1, read as the reverse complement.
ACAAGCCTCTGCCCCACCAGCAAAGGATGTTTGGGACTGGAATAATACTGTGATGAACATGCAGCAGTCATGTTCACATTTAGTATCTTCTTTAATGAAAAAAGCTCATTATATTATGGCATTACATAATCACCCCTGGAAGATACCACTTCTTCAATTACTACTTTGAAAGAATCCTATTAAAAGGCAGTAAGCCAAACTGTAAGTTAATTTTTAGTGGTTTTTTTTTCACTCAGGCAGATCCCCTTGTGTTTAGAGCAATGGGTGACAAAGCTATGGCCTAAACCATGTCAAGCTGTTCTGTATACTCTGCAGTCAGTAGGATATTCCTTCTGCTGGAAAGATCACTAATTATTCAGTCGGCATTTGCCTGAATAAGGCCTCAAGATTTGATCCAAAGACAGCAAATGTTCCTTCTTGATTATTTTTGCAAATTAAATGAGAAGAATTTAGAAAGAGAGCATATGAAGCTTATTTGTAAGACAGATGTTAAACAGACTAACAGCTTCCCAGTATCCCTCTAATACTTATCCCCAGTACCAAAATATACTTCTTTAGCCTTTATAATGACATGGGAGTACTTAAGACTTTACTGATAGTCTCCTGAATGGCTTTACAGGTCAAGAAGCATGAAATTATTTATTCTATTAATAATATTTTACATCAGATTCAGGACATTTTGAAGTGGATAATTTTTCAATTGATAATTTGCTCACTGAGAAATGCAGGTTTGAGTCAATCAAAAGTATTCATTAATACAAGAAGTCTCAAATGGGGGAGGTTTTTTTTAATGTCTTTATTTTGAAATCATCTCTCATGTCATCTGACCTAAAATAATACTTCTTATCTTTTGAGGGTGCTTGAAGAACTGAAAATCCTAAGTACTCCTGCAGCTCTGAGCTAATTGAACCTTTAAGCTGTCTTGGGCACGACTGTAACTTCCTTATGGTGAGCTTGGGGTTCTCACTCACTTGAGCAGGAATGGGACAGATGTGTGTGCTTGGTCCCTTCCCCCACCTTTGAAACCTACTTCACCTGCTCACAGCAGCCTCTGAGGTGTGTGAGATGCAGCAACCGTTAGAAACAAGTTAATGAACATACATCACCTTTCTTCCCAACCCAGCCAGCAGCAACAGTCATAACAGATTTCAAGATACGGCATATCAGAATTGTAATGCAACTATTTGTTAGCCCTGGAGTGAAGTCAAAATATTACTCAGCAATGTTAGGAATAGCAACTGGTATCTGAGCAATACTAGGACACTAAAATAAATTTATTAGCTTTTGCTTAATACAGTGAATCTAGCCTTCTGAAAAATAATAATGTAAATAATGAGGCATTCTGTAAATTTTTTTCTCTTTGTGCACCTTCCTTTTAAGCTTCTGTTCTGTTTACAGATCCAGTGATTTTCCCAATTGCCAACTCTGCCATGTCATCCTGAGATTTGAAAGTCAATCTGCCACCTCTCTGCTAGTAAGAACCTCAGCAGTGACATGATCTCCACAGCTCAGACCTTTCCTGGGATCTGCGCTGACTTGGAGACCCAAGACAGACCTGCTCTCTCTTCCACACCTGCTTTGGATGTTGACACACCAACAGATTCAGCCACATGAGACTTAAGTAGTCTTCCTGCAATTTGGAGTCCTCCTGTTTTCACTACAATGGGTACAAGGCCACTTTTTTCACATGGTTGCTTTGTTACATTTTAAACCAAAAATATCTTTTTACAGGGAACAGGGAGAACATACACCAGGTCTTTGGCTGCTGTAAAATTTGTCTAAACTCAACAGCAAGTTCCACTAGCTTACACAAGCTGAGAAATCAACTCACAAACCAAGGGAACAATCACCATGAAGCAACATATGAGACCTTTTTCAGGCTCAAATTTCCAAATACTATGTGTGCAATCTTAATTGAAGTGAGTCATTCTTCCAACACTCACAGAGCTCCAGCACACTCCAAGACACATAGTGAACTTGTCCAGGCTCAGAACATTTGACACTGAATCTGTCACAGATCAGATTACTTCACTGTCCTACTTCTGAAAACATGGGGACCTTATCTTAGCATTCTTATGTGCCCGTCTTGAAGAAGATAGCCAGGGCTGTCAGCCTGCAGAGGTGATGGGTGATGCTCTGCTAAGGGGATGGCACTCCCTGAGAAAGAATTCCTGGGACCCAAAGATGTAGACAACCTAGATACATGCTGCTTGCAATTGCCAGCAAAACCAGACAGTTTATTTCTCTTCATATTAGCTCAAATAACCTGATTATTAATTCTGGACAATAATCATGCAAAAAAAAAAAAAGTGTATGCCCTCTGCAACATTACTATAATAAAAAGGATAAATATTGAGATTCTGAATGTTTTTTGTAATAGAATTACCACTGTGTTCTTTTTAAAGGCTGACCTGAAACACATATTAAATCAATTTAAACAGTGAGGAAAGCCAAAGGAAAAAAATATGAAATTTTTAAAGGGAAGTTTTAGTTAGACACACAAACATGGATGAACTTAAATATATATCTGAGGTTATATTTTTACCACAACCATTCAAACCACTGTCTTGCAATTACCAGCAGTCCAGCTGATGCTTTGGTTTTCTCCAATGTGGAGAACTAAGTCTTATCACTTCCTGCCTGTTTTGAGCCCTCTCCAACTTTGCTCCTTCCAGCAGCAGTGTTTCTCGGCCCATTCTTGATAACACCAGGGAGGGGAAATGATCTGGAGGAAGAAGAGGCTATCATGGCATTTGAATTTCCCAAGAAATTTCTTCATGCAACATTTTTAGAGGCTTGTGAACAATCCCTGTAATATCCTGACTCTTTTTTCCTTACTGATTAGTACATCAGTGTACATCAGTGCTGGTAATTTCCTCTGCCTCCCCCTGTCCCTCTTTCTTATGCTACTTAATCCACCTATTCTGGTTTCATTTCACTCTATCCCATCTCCCCTTTGACCTAGATTCCATCCATTTTTAAATGCCTTCTTTGATATCCACACCAGTTCTTTATCCACTGATATACCTCACATCCAAACCTGCCTACCAACCTAAGAAGCCATCTTTTGTGTGATACCAGATCAAAAGTTTTCTTGAGGATCACATGAGTTGTCTCCAGGCCTTTCCTCTGCCAGTCTTTCATACCTCCCCTTAAAAATTCCAGTAGGAATTCTCTTCTATGAACCTACAAGACAGTATCTGCTGTAATACCACAACTTTCTTAATTTTTTTCCTTCCTTTAGACCCTGATTTATCATCCTTTTCTCTTCCAACTGCTACAATCAATCAAACCCACAGACATGCAATTTTCCAGATCTTCCCTGGATATATCTGTGAAATACCAGCTGAATTTCCTGTAGCCCGTGGTATTGGTACTGTGGAAAATGCCAAAGCATCTTTGCCTTGCTGCACAACTGTGTTTCTGAAGTGAAACTTCCACGTTATCTTGCCGAGTGCCATGCTTGTGAAGATAACCTTGAACACATTAATGGACCATAAACCAATAGTTATCTGACATGGCAGAGAGCTGGAAACTGTATCTTTGAGAGGTGTGGACAGCCCCATTCCCCTCACTGGTGTGTTAATGCTGAAACAAAAATTGACAATTTAAATCCCAACATTATTAATGATTCCACTGATGATCATTTTAGCAGAAGCATCCAGCCAATGCATTTACTCCACAATCCCAAGCTGCCTCCCATGCCTTCCCAGGTGCCAAAAGCTCCAACTGTCCCCTACCCAACTGCCAAAGACTTCAGCTTCCCCATGGCAACTCCTCCAGTGCAGTTCTGCATTGTTGTTACAGCGCTGAACCAAGCAGGGAGTGAACGTCAGGAAAATAGCATCAATTAAATTGACTTCAGTATCAAAATAAATAATACTAATTGTTTTATTCATTTAGGTACTTAGTTGAGTAAACTTTTATATAAATTTAATTTAAACAAATCTGCTATTGAACTGCAGGCTGCTTCACCAGAAGGCTGCAGGACTAAGGATGCTGCCAAATAATTGAAGTCCAGTTTGTTACAGAGTCCATAATCCCCAGAACAGAAATACTGCTTTAAGAAGATGACTCCTACATTATATGCCACATTTTTGGTGGTTTTTTTTTTTTGGTTTTTTTTTGGTTTTTTTTTTTTTTTGTTATGTTTTGGGTTTCTTTGTTTTATGTGAGCACTTTTTATACAATCCACAGCAGGGTGACAAGCATTATGCCACCAGACCCTTCCCATAAAGTCCACAGAGCCCTTGGGATCCACAGAAGCCTAAATCTGTAGCCTCTCAGCTCTCTCCTTAGCCACGTATTTTCCTACAAACAGGTTCATAAATGTGCCTGCCTGAGGTCATTCTACCTTTCTTGATGTTTTCTACTGAAAACATACTGCTTCCCATCTGAACAAGTTATTTTTCAAATCTTCAGATATTCTGATTTCTTAATAACCTGTTCTGGCATGATTCTGCTTTCCTTTAGTGTTTCTTTCTCCTCCCTAGGGAAATTTATGCTTGTTTCTGACACCTGTGTCTGCCACCATTACCTTCTTTTCACAGCACACGAGTAAGAAGTGCATTGAATATTTTAAGCAATACCTGAATTTCCTTTCAATAATTTTTCTCTGCCATGTCTTAAAGGCCCTTCTGTCTCTTTCACAGGCCTCTTTTTTCTTGTGTACTTGAAAAAAGTCATAATTTTTCACAACCTCCTGCACAATCTTTCTTTTCATTCTCTACCTTTTCTTATAATTTTTATTACTTTCTGAACTTCACATTGTAATCTTTCTGGTCTGCCCCTGTACTTGATGTTTAATACCTCACGTATGCCTCTTTCTTACACTTGATTAATTGAGGGTGGGCTTGTTCATCATAGTGTGAATATATTTCTTTCAAGCCTGCATATTCAGATGGCCCTTGGGTATATATTAATTTCAGTTCTGCACATTTTCAGTTTCTCATCAATGTTCTTGTCCTCTCCATTACTTTTCATTCAGCTCCTCCCACAGACTTCTGAAGCTCACACTGAAATTTTGGAAAATCACCTGCAAGCCCAAAAGAAAAACTTAGAACATGCAACACCCTTGTGACCATGTTACCCTGGGTATACCAAGCTCTCAGCCAATTTCATGCCTTTCCCAAGCCTAGGATCAACAGAGATCAAACTGGAAGTGGAAACACCTTGTGGGCTGAGGGTGTCTTCAGCCAGAGGAGGATCACCAGACTGGAGAACATCACTGTGCTGTCCTCTCTCCACGTGTGAGGATGTGGGCAAGTGGACAACATATCAGCTAACCCCATCAGTCTATCAAGGAGATGCACAGTCAATGGTGTGCATCACCAAAGTGGAGGAAAACAAGTTGGTTGGGCCAAGGCTGAGTTCTGTGACCTGTCCTGAAGTACTTCACATCACCTTGTCTCAGAGATGAAATGAGAAGTCATTGAAATGAAATTTTAACATGTCTTTGAGTCTGCATCATTTTCAGCAGTGATATCCAGACATCTAGAGCATAAAATAATAATACAAAAAGATTTCATTATAAATCTAGATTTTTATCTCCACTCACTCCCACTGAAAGCAGCTGTGTCAATTATGTGATCTGTGAACTGCTGAACAAGGCAACAGTCATGGACTTCCACACAGGGCACTGCACCCCGCTGTCCCTGCAGGTGATGCTCTGCTCATCTCACTCATCTCCTCCAGCTCCACATACTAGATACAGCACCCAGAGGTGCTCTGAAGACTGGGAGCCTCCCATGAGAGCCTGTAAGCAACAAGCAGCACCCAGTGTCTGAAGCTCCTTCGTGTGTGATAGATGACTAGCTATCATTAAAGTGATTTAATATTTACAAAGTATTTTTTGATATAATAGAGACTGTTTTTCTTTTCAGATACAATTTTCTCTAATAAACACTGCTCACACATACAAACCACAGCCCTGGCTATCACAATAACTGGGAGGAGTTGGTCAGGAGCTGCTGGTCATTGCTCTGGGACAGGCTGGTGGGAGGTTAGAAGTTGTGTCATAGATCGCTTTTTTCTCTAGACTTCTATGTCTTACTCTTCTTCTCATTACTGTTATTATTGTTACTGTTATTATAAATATTATTATTATTATTATTATTATTATTATTATATTTTACTTTGTTTCACCTATTGAGCTGTTCTTATCTCAACACATGAATTTTTTTTCTCTGATTCCTTTCCTTATTCCAGTGGGGGGAGGAGTGAGTGAGCAGCTGAGTAGTAGTTAGTTGTCAGCTGGGGTTAAACCACAAAACTTATTATAAGATTATTACATGTTTTATAGATGGGCACATAGAGTACAAACAGTAAAAATATCCCAACTCTTGTAAATGTATGTTGCAATTAAGGCCCCCCTCCTATAGAGATAACACAGACCTTTTGATATATTGTGAGTTCAGTGAAATGGCTCAGAACAAAAGAAGTTCATCACCTAAGTACATCTTTGCAAGAGCAGTAAAGTTTTTTACAACACATAAATATTGTTATGCTATTTCTTATGGTAGACAGCACAGTATCAACTAAATTTTCAGCTTTAGAATAATGTTTATCTCCTTCCTTCTTCCTTTTTTTTTTCTGTGACTCAGAAAATTCTATATCAAATAGAAAAAAATTTAGAAACAAAATTTTCAGGCTTCAAATAAATACTGATACTTTGAATTCGGAGACTTAATCCTGCCCCTTGTGGTTTAAGTCTTGAAACACTCTCATACAGACAGATGACAATTTGCACAAACTTTCACTCAGGTTTGTAGTGTTCTCTACTACCAAATAACACAGATTTTTCATAAGGAATAATTTTCTGAAAGCAGCCTACCCTTTCTTTCCTACAGTTTCCATGTGAGCTATCACACTGCAGCTATTCCCAAGGATCATTTTTATTGATGTGGTTTATAGTAGCCCTTTTCTGGGAACTCCAGCCACTTGTACCTAAGTGCAAGAAGGAATATAATCCCTACCTCAAAGGCTTCTTTCCACATCAGCTGGGTTTGGGAGAAACAATTCTGCAAAGAATAGGTTCAAGTAACAAAATAGATATAAAATAAACTAATCCGGGAAGGAAGGGAAAAAAAAACCAAACAAACAAAAACCCTCACAATTTATTAGCAGCCTAAGAAGCGCATTTAAAAAAAAAAAAATTAAACAGAGATGGTATCTTCCTGCCTGCTGGAACAAAGGTAAGAGAAAAGTTGAAGGTAGTTGTTTAAAGAGATGCAATATAGGTCACGTTTGACTTGAGCGTGGCTAAAAAAGCCCTGCTCAGTGTCACATCTGCACACCCCCTCACAACAGAAGCAGATGACAGCGTAAGCTCCTCCGGTCCTTATGGCGTGCAAAAATTCACCATTTTTCCCAGCTATTCTTTTTTGTCTCTTACAAAGTTCAGATTGAGCCCTGAGGGCACTAACAAAGGAAAAAATGCTTCACAGCATTTTCCCCTTGCTATTGCTTTGGGGTATGTGTAAGATGAGATCAAGTCAGTATTACATGAGGAGCATTCTTAATTCACTGTGTGGTCTGCAGGCAGACTGGGATTTGATGATTTACTGCATTTTGAACAGAAGCACTCTGAAGTGAATTCAGGAGGCACTCTAACACATCAGCTGGGCATTTACCATATAGTCTTCTGGTAGGCTGGGAGAAAAGAAGGAAGATTTAGTTGTCTGCCTTTGGCTGCCTCCACCCTGAAAACTGAGAGAAGCCTGGTGTCCTGCTGCAGGGAGAGAGCAGCTTTTGCTACAGCTGGCTGCCCTCCTCTTTCTGATCTTCCCCAGGAGTAGGGGAGGTGGCAATGCAAAGGTGCAGGCACATCCCTGTGGACACCACTGCCTCTGGTCCCTACAGACACATCGTGGGACTGCATCGTGGTAGGAGGCTGCCTTTAAAAAGTCAACATAACCAACATTGCCATGTGCTGAAGTGAGGAGCAATTGCTGGATTTTACTCAGCAGCTTACAGTGTCAAACCTTAAATCTGTGGGATAGGGCTCCTATTTGCAGTTGCAGATGCAGGTAAGGCATCTCCCTTCCATAATGAGAAAGTGTTTAATGCAACAAACACAACGCCCATCTCTTGGCCACAAACCCCTCAGATCAGAAAGCCACAGACACAGTTTAGTCACCAGCACTGCTCAAGAGGACCTGCAAACACAGGGAATTCCTGTCCCGCTCTGATCTGGTTCATCCACATGTCACTCCTCTAAGGTAGGCCTTTTATCACTGTTTTCAGAAGAGAGTAACAGACCCACAAAATTTTCCAAAGTCATCGAGGAAAACTGTGGCAGGAACTGTATCATGAAAACACTACCAAGTGCCCCGCATCCTCTTGTCAGTAGCTGTGTTTTTGCAACCAGTTTTCTCTTCTTTGCTTCTCCCACCTCCCCCCTGCCACTTCCTACCAAATTGTTCTCCATTTGCAAAAGACCTGGCTAATTGATTTATTGTCAGATTTTAAGGCTGAAAAACTACTGTGAGCCACTAATCTGTGCTTTAGGAAATCATCGCTTCAGGCTGATTCAGCGCTTCAGTTTCTGCAAGCAAGTCCACGGCTGTGGCCAGGACACTACTTTTAAAACAAGAACCAGGATTTCTTTGTGTATGTTCTGCTCATCTCTTTTGATTAAAATTTTTATCCCATTTCTATATCTATTAAATTTCTATGTGGCCATTAAACAGAAACAGTTAACCTGATTGACCCAAATTCATGTTAAGTTTGTAAACTCAATAAGCTGAAGAAATTGTGATGAATATTTGATTTCTGACCTCACTCTGTTTACATTAAAATCATCTCTTTTTCCTCAGATGTAGAAATCTAGAAATATTTTAGAACAGTTACGCAAAATACTAGCTAGTGCTGCACTTTTGTTAAAGATTTTTGGGTGCAGACGAATGATAGACAACTCCAAAATGAAACTGGATATTGACATGCAGTGAAATTTCTACATTGGATTTCCTCAGAGGATCAGTTTCTGACCTGCTATCTTGAACACAGTATCTTTAGAGATGCCTGCCTCTAAAATCCTGCATGATTATTGGACCTGTCTTGTTATTAAACAAGTCATTAAATCCATAGTGTTTTATAAACAACAGAAAGGACGCTGTTTCAGCATTTCCTACACGGATCCTGAAAAGGGTCCTGATGTTCACTGCCTCTGCGAGCTACGTGACAATTTCAGGAGGTGAACATAAAGTGTGTGTATAAGCAGCCAAGGCTCAGAAATTATTTGCATAGCACTGCACTTGTAATGAAAAACAAGAAAAAAAAGGTACAATCTTATTTCAGAAATGAGGTAAAATTACAGCATTACAGACTGCAACATAATAATGGAAGGCTTTCCACCCTGCAATAGCTGAATGAAAGTTAGTCCTCAATAAGCAGGGGTGGCTATTGCCCTATGTAGGTTTATTTAATATTCTGGTGACTACTTCCCTAGCTCAGGTATATCTACACAGAGTTGTACAGGCAAAAATCTAATTGCTTTTGCTGAATAAGGATAAAAATTCTGAACAAAAGCCAACACAGTTTAATTCTCACACTCACAGCTAGCACTGAAGTGTCTGTGTCCTGTGACTGGCTTGCAGCTGCCTGTGTAAAAGAGTTGCCCACTATTTGGAAAGCAAGATAAAAGATACAGGGAAAGCTCATCAAAGAGTCAAAGCATGTTGCATCCACAGTTAAAACATTTTAAAGGATCATAGTTATTAGAAATTCAAGTTTTTCAAGTATTAAAAATAAATCTTTAATTCCCCTACAGATTCCTAGTATCCAGAGTATTTTATAGAAACATCTGGATAAAGGAATAAAGGCAAATCCATTGTGTTCCTAGACATTCCTGGAGCACTGATGTTCTTGAGATTATGCTATTGGATTACTGGTATAAAAATAATAAATATTTTCAGTACTTAAAGCTGTAATGCTTTATGTTGGATTTGAATTTTGGTCTCATTTTAGTAAAAGGTGGATGGAGATTCCTTAGCCAGAAGGATATAGGGAGTTTATTGCTTAGTGACCTATATTTTTCTCCTCTACGTTATTTGAAAAGTTATTTAGCAACTTCCCTGCTCTTCAGTCAACCTTTTAAAATAACTGTCAAGAAAAAATATGGTTAAGACTCTGTTCCTTATTCCCATGACATATGAAAGTGAGGGTTTGTTAATCCATGCTAAGAATGCTGTAAAATATTCTGGTCTTCAAAAAAGGCATTAATTTGTGTTTATTGTTTTAAATAAAGGGCAGTAATACATCCAAGAAAAAGCTGTCTCACACAGAAGGGGTGAGAGACGTATCTAAGTGAGATCTTTGGGTATGTTTTCACTAAGTTTTGCAATATTACAAATACATTTTCCACAAGTCACTAAGCTAACCAGGAACTTAATGATATAACTGGATGAGGCTCCTGTTTGTTAACAGAAAATGTATACAGGCCTTGCCAGAGGCACAGGGACTGCACAGTTACAAACTTCAGCCTGTGCCCTGAATGATGCTCCACCATCAACACACTGCATGGTCACAGAGCCACCCCGAGCCCTTCCCTGTCTGACAGGAAAGCACGAGGTGCAGCAGCTCAGAGCGGGCTCTCAAAGCTCCATTTGTGCAAGGTCTTCACCCTTCCTGCTTACCACCTCCCTAGGGAGCAGCAGTGTGTTGTGGAAAGTACTGGTAACCAAAGACAGCAATGCAACAGCCTAAGCCCTATGGCTCCAGCCCAGTTTTTTCACTTTATCCCCTTTACTGTTCCCTCTCTTGTTGTTGCTTTTTTTTTTTTTTCTTTTAACATGCAAGTTGCCATGAAAAATTTGTTAATGAAATATTTGCTTAGAAGTCTGCTCTGGGCTAGGCTGATAACCTATCTGTGTTTGAGTTTGGCTTCCCATATTCTAAATACTCATCTTCTCTCTGTTTAGCTTATTGATTGGTTTGGCAGGAAAAGCAGCCTTGTCATCAGTGACCAAGGTCAAACCAAACAAAAAGGGACAGGAGGGGAGGGAAAAAAGGAAAGAAGTTGGATGGATGAGCTCAGTGAGATGGAGTGGAATATCTGACCTACTGCAACTTTCCTTTGGGAGATGGGTCCTGGTCTGCCCAGAAGCCTGCTGGCTTTTGCAAGGTCACAGGAAATCACTGACATCATCAGAACCAGTGCCTGGAAACTGCAGGAGAGACGAGAGCTGAGAGTCAGTCAGAATCCACAGAGGGAAGAGGTGGACACGACACACCAAGGCAGAGCACAAATGCCCACAGGAATATCTCCTGAGAGCTCTGGCACAGAGCAAACGGGGTGCTGAGGCAAATACCTCACACAACTAAAATACAAAACTTAAAGCCCATGTCTGTATATACAAGTAGCAGTCACCTGATCCCAGAGGTGCCTCAAGTTCTTTTTCAGAGAGCCTGGTAACAGCACCAAAAAACAGGAATTAGTAGGGTTCTTTTTTTTCCCTTTAGCATGAATAGGTGTGGGTTCATATAATAATTATCTGAATAAATTTTACAGATTTTTGACTCAAACTTTCAGCTCTACTCCTAACACCTGAAACAAGAAATCTATTGAAAATTAATCAGGAAGTTTAAAGGCCTAACCCAGATACATGTGAGATGTAAGCACAGGCTCTCAGCAAAGCAGTGGATAACTTCTTATCATGACAAGTTCAGCCTTGTCTGGGGGGAGTTTTATATTACCTGAAAGTACCAGTCCACAAAATCCATATAAAGCCCTTACATCTATGTAGTGCATTCTACCTAAAAATGCAGATGAATCAATGAAATATATCCAGAACTGTATAAAACTCATTGAAAAATCCTAAATATAAGGTTAAGCTTCGCTACATCACACTTTAAAACCCCCTTGCAAAATATTTTTATGTTTATGTAATTCAGTGTGAACAGCAGTGTGTAGTTTCACAGAAGAGATGTGAAACTGCAAGGGAAGGTTATATCATGGCTAAGAAAACTGAGATCAGCTGCAAAGTAGTGTAGCAATACTTTACTGTAAAGAAAATGTACTTTCTGGGTTTTGCATACTGTACAGCTGAGGTGTTCTGAAAGGAAGCTGCAACAGAATAGACCTGCTAAATAAAATACCTGGCAATATTGTTATCTGGTACAATACATCAATGTTAGTGACTTTAGAAATTATTAAGACGGTGCCAGACGCTAATACTTTTGTGACATGAACTGACTGTTAAATCCTGCAGTCTTTACTCAATATTTATATAGTCCTGGCTTGTGGGGAGTTCAGCTTGATAAATGTCAGAGTAAAAAAAATGTAAAAGAGAACTATATCCATTCCCAGGTTTCTGTTTAATCTTGTAACTTTCCTTCCCACTAAGGAACTAATTCAGTGATCAGTACATTATTCGCAAGATACTGGAAACATTATTTTAGCAGAAGTACTTCATAATTTATAGCACATGACTACATTTGAGAGATTCAGCTTCACTGACCCAGCTTGGCATATGACAGAGAGGAGTCCAACTTCCTACATGCCAACATGGTCTCTTTAACAAATTGAATAAAAAGGGTCCTCACCACAGCAAAGAAAACAGATGCAGAAAGATGCTGCTTATCTATAGAAGGTGATGCCAATTTATCCAGGAAACAATTCCTCTTTCTGCATCCCAACCCACATGACTTTAAAAAAGATAACATTTTTCAAGGAATGCAGAAAGCAAAACAATTTTTTGTGCACAAGGTACTGGCGACAAGGTTATCTGACAAGTGTCAAATTTGCATAAACAAAGGCCAAAGGCTGCGCAAGTACAGAGACCTCTGTTTTTAGCGAGAGCAAGTTCCTTTGGTGGATCGACACTGAAACACATTGCAGAGGTTGATTTTAAGGATGGGGTGCAGGCCATGTCTCTGAAAATTAGGCCCTGTCAAAGATGCGCCACTGGGAGCTCTCAAAATCACGAGTTGATCTTCATCCTTTGGGGCAGGAGAACCTGACCTTCCCAGAGGGTTGCAGGATGAACCTCATGAGGCAATTTCAAAGGCCTCTTTAATAATCTGGGCCTATGTGTATGGTGCTGATTTCCACTGCAGAAAGATTTACTCAGGATTACCTAAAGAAGATGGAAAACTGGGTAACAAGATCAGAAGAAATGAGATGTCCCTAAATAAACCAAGGCTCTAGTGTCTGACATGTGGATTTATCTGCCCTTCGCCAAGAGTGCTTTAATTTGTATCACTGTAATCGGGTTAAGAATTATTGTAGCCAAAGTAATTAGCAGCAAGCTACCAACCAGCTTCTTGACACAGAACGCAAATGGGTTTCTCCTCCAAGTATTTGCCCCCCTGAGGGCTGGGAGGTAAAGAGGAGAAGGAGGGAATTAGGGGTGACCTTGCATTAATGAACAGTAACATGCTCCTGGATCAATGGGCAAACCTGGCATAGCTCAGAGAGGAAGCATCAACTGTGTCATCGAAGTATCCCTGATATCCATGGGGGTTTTGCAATGGATGCTTATGCAAAAGAGGTAAACACAAATGAGGCTGGTGCAACAGAAAAAAGAGCTACAGGAAGAGAGAGAGAAGGTGTGAGGATGTAAACAAAAAATAAACAGAGAGATTGCTGTGGGGTGGTTTATTTAAAGAGTCCCTACATTTGCATTATTGGATTAAGCATTTTGACCAAAGTTTGTAGAATTTATTTTGGCCAAAAATGACTAATATGAATATTGGCCTCATGCCTGAATAAAGGAATGTAGTTTCTCTCTCTAATCAGGTTGCAACAGATAAAGGCTAAATAGAAATGAGTAATTCACCGTGACTCAATATTACATGGACTGTATTTTAAGGGCTGAATTTCAAGTGCATTTCTGTTCTTTATTTCAGCTGTGCTTACTTTCGCTCACCCTTGCCACACTGTGTGTCAGCCCATCTTGGCAAAAGGGGAATAATTTTCTTCATTGAACCTGATGTACTTTTTAGGAGACTCTGTCTTCCTGGAAGCAAAATCAATTCAAGTATTCAGGAGGCCTCTAGTGGCTTATAGTTTCAGAGGAAGTTTCCTCTGAAGCCTAGCCTGTGAGGCTCAGAAAATACACAGAAGGTCAGGGAAAAAAAAGGGACTCCCTACTTGTTGATTAATGCTATTGACAATAAACAGCAAAGCTTGGTCTCTGACTTCAGTATCTAGGAATCTGGCCCTCAAGTCCCGAGATACATTTACACAAAACACTCAGAACGTGCATAAGAGAACAATAGGGTCTCAGGCTTCTTGGTGTTTTGCATGTTTCTAAGCATATACTGGGAAAGAATTACAACATGATGAGCCCTATATTTGAAACAGCTGTCAAAGGGGAGCCTATGCCAGTTTCATTTTGATCCACAAATATAGATGCTCTCTATTACTGACACCAGACTACGCAATAGGTTTCCAATGTGGTGCACGAGTGCGTAATCCTCCATTTGCAACTCTTCACCCCGTTCCCACACCAGGAGAGCAGATATGGGCAATCCTGACTGGGTAATTGGCATCAGGCAAGCTATTGTTGTTTCCAACAGCTGAGGTTCTGCCCTGTACCCTACTATACACAAATACTCAATATTACATACTGGGTGAGAACCTGGATCACCTGTAGGCTATATTTACATGCAGCGTTATTAAAAAGGAAGAGAAGAGTAATCACAAAAGAAGGTGAGAGAAATGAAGTCCCTCTTCTCCTCTGGCGAGTTTTGGCCTAGACAGTCAATGCTTTCTTCATCACATATGTATTTCCCTGGGCCTATTTTTATATGTCATAGGATAGTCGAAGAAATGTCCTTAATTCCCGGCACTTTGATTCACCTCCACAAACTAAGCCTTGTTGTAGGTGACTTAGCAACCATGTGATCCACCTATTATTAGAACAGAGTTAGCCCTCCAAGCCCCCAAACTCCTGCCTCCCCTTGTCCTTATATATATATCTGTCTCCTAGCAGAAAAGTGGCACATGACCTCCTATCCTCAAGAATACTTGGCACAAGTCCCTACTTCTCAGCCGAAGCTATTGTTCTAGGAGAGAATGACACAGGCGTGCAAGAGTCTTGCTGACACTTTTGACTTTAAACATGAAATGCCATTAATCAATCAGCTGCATCTGTTTGGAAAAATTAAGTGGCTGGAATCAAGGCAAACATAATAAATAATCCTTAGGCAAACAGGAAAGAAAATAGAGGAAGACATGCTTTTGACTTCTTGTGGCTTCAATTCATTTGATTTGTCTTTCACATCCTCCTTACAAATATTAGGGCTTACAAATATACAGTATGAAGATACAAAACTCTAAAGGCTTATGCAAAGTACTGCCACAAAATTAAAGGTGCTAAGCTTGCAAGATATAAGTGTCTGCCATGGAATTCACACGTGACATGGCAGCAGAAGGGGTCCAAATTCACAGATGTGAACCAGACTAGACTTGCAAAATGCCCGGGCATCACTTGAAAGGTTGATTTTGCTATTCAGAGAAGTTGCAGATGTAATTTATGGTCTCAAAAACATGTTCATTCCTGCTACAAATGCTTCAGAGACTTAATATTACATGGAATCCTTCCTGACAGATGCTCATATCCATCAAAATAAGCATCTAGTAGATTTCAAACAGTTCCTTTCAAGGTGGACACCTACCCAAACAGCACCTCACTATTTAAGAGCCTGCTGCTGTCATTTCTTTGCAGGAATGAATGGAAAAATACCAAGCTGCACCTTGCAGTGGAAGAGTATCTGTCTCTGCCAGAAGGAAAAAACAAGGAATAGCTGTGAAAAAAGACATCAGGCTCAAGAGGGCCCTTGTCTTCCACACAGTCTCTTTGTTTTCTTGCACAACCTGGAGTCCCAGAGTTGGAGTCCAGTTTTACTGGCCACTGTGACTGGTTCAAGAGGGGAAGAAAGTGTGTGAAACATTTCTCCCTGCTAGCGAAACAATGTTCAACACGTCCCCAAACCTCCAGGCTCATGACCACACAGACCTGAAAGCCTGGTGTGAAGAAGACACAGAAAAGACTCATCCTCCTCCCCAGCTGTGGGGATGAGCAGCACCACTGCTGCTGGCCTGCACAGGATGGGAAACACGAACCCAACCAGTTATAGTGTGGGCACGTTCAGCTACTGAGCTGAGCCCACCCACGTTTTTCACACAGGCCATTAGAGAAGAGCCATTTCAATCCAGGCTGATG
This sequence comes from Lonchura striata, assembly GCF_050655825.1. NCBI lineage: Eukaryota > Metazoa > Chordata > Aves > Passeriformes > Estrildidae > Lonchura > Lonchura striata. The sequence continues at coordinate 103,521,849 of NC_140705.1, read as the reverse complement.
ACACCCTCAAATTTCCATCTCACTACCAATTCCTGTCACAAGGATCTGCCTGAACATTGTAAAGTAATGATGTGATATGTATGAGTCAGAACGACATAGGAGCAGGGAGTGGGAAAAAACATAGGAGCAAAGCATTGAGAGGTCATCTTCATTGCTAAAACACAACGTGTATTTGGCTATTGAACCATTTGATAAGTTCTAATCTGAAATAAGAATTTGTTTCATTTTTTGAGCTGTTTAATTATTTTGAAAACAACATTTCAAAATGAAAATGTCACTTTGAACTCTACACTTGCTTTGTACTGGCTGAAATGCATATGAGCAAAACACTTAAACTTTACGGAAAAACAAACAGAAAACTGTGAGCAGGGAACTAATCTATAGATATTTTGGTCCCTTACACATTCTGCATTTCAGAGTGTATTTCCAATTTGCTCAATAACAGAGATTGCCAATCTGTATGTGTTCCTGGAAAGCAGCATGGATGTACCTATGGCTTGGCCATGAATGAAGACTCAGCTGACATAAGTTTAAATTTCAGCTCTGTTGGTGTTCTTACAGAATGCACTCCACCTGTGATGCCTCTCTCCTCTTTCACCGTCATATTTAGGACAGAAATACCCTATTGCTCTTATGTGTTTCTGCCATAACAGCTGCCACAACATTCCTGTTACTCATAATATCTAGATAAAAGAGAGTTTGTAGGAAGAGCTAATACCTTTCATGAGACTAGCTTATACAACTGACAAAAATGAACAAGCTGTGGGGTTAAGGGTCCTTCAGGTACACTAGAGAATATGCTAGAGCACTCCAGTTCCAACAGCATTGCTGCTACTGGATAGATAAATAGATAGAAACCTCACTATGCAAAACGAAGAGATGTCTCTGGTCACTTCCTCCAGAAACAACAGAAAAAGGAATAGAATGACATATATATTTTTTTAAGGAAACAAAAGGTTAAGAAAATAATTGTGGAGAGTCTTCTTTATCCTCCAAACCTTCAGTATGTGTAAAATGAACCTGCAGTAACAGCTCTCCACAATGCCAAAACCCCAAACTGCTGTCAGTCATTCCACTAGTAGTTGCCTGGGGCAACTGCTTTCACAATTATCAGTGGATTCACGAACTTGCTGCAGTAATGAATGATGCAACTGATCTTTTTTCAGTGGTCAGGTTGCAAGTGAGCACAAGAATATTCATATTTTCTAATCAGCAACACATAAATATATGAGAAACCTTCTTTACATCAGGCACACCTGTCATAGGCCATGGCCAAGGCCACGCCACATCAATTTGACAGATATATGTTGAAATAAATGGATCACAGAAATGGCAATTAGATCCATGACTGTGGGCCAAACAAAGCAGTGATTCCAGTGATTCTAGAATCAAGCTGGTACACAGGACAGCACAAGTTAAAATCTTTCTATGGTACCTTAGCATATTCTTTTGACTTTTCTAGTAACCTAATGTTAAATAAGCCTTTTCCTAATGTTAAATAAGAAGTTTGGTTTACAATTTCGGTTCTTTAAAAGAGCCCATTCAGGCATGAGCCTTCTTGTACCATGGGCAATAAAACATGCTCAGGGTCAACAAGTTCACTATAGGAAACAGCTAAGGGTTTTCATGAAAGAAAGCCAGATCCTGAATCCCAGCAGAGGGTGACATTCCTATGTGCTCATCCCTGCTTTGCCACAAGTGATTCACAAACTTAATCCCTGTCGCAGAGCTCTTCTAAATACAGGAAAAGTAAAGCTACACCAAGATTGAGTCAAGGAAGAAACTTCCTCAATGGATACTGAATCACTTCAACTACTGCAATAGACATCTCCCTTTAAGATTTACAGTGTGTTTGAGTTTTTTCTTACTGCAGTTTTAAAATCAGAGTTTATCAGAGTTATTTCTAAACATCCTATGTTTGGCTTATGGAGATTTGAATGAACAAACCAAGACTCAGTGGCGAAAATAAAATTAAAGCTTTTGCAACACTTGTTGTCTGACATCTTTGCGTAAAACTAAAGGTCTAGCTCATGCCACAGTGCAGTCTGTTAAAGATGAGAGGAGCAGCCACTAATTACATTGTGGTTAAAATACTTGGTACACCAGGCCAAGATGAGGGAAGAAACAGAAGAGTATTTTAAGGACCTAACATACAAAAACAAGAAGTCCAAAAATATACTGGTGGCAACTCCAGTACTGAACAACAGCCAATAAATTCCTCAGCTGCCTTATTGAAAAGACATCTAAACATGCCATCTTTCTCAAAGCCATTCTTCTGGAGACAGCTACTTTGTGATGCACATAGTAATAATTAAAACTTTAAAAATAATAACCAAGTTCCATTAAGCCTGAACAGAATGTGCTGCTTTACAACTGAAGTTATGTCAGAAAATAAAGAACATTTAGAATCATGTAGGGAACAGGTCTCATTCTCATTTACAGCAGTTTTATCTAGACACCTTTCTATCTTGCTCTCTGGAGTCACACCGAAGTTACATGAGTTTAGGGAAAGTTAAGGGAGGGAAAAAAGGTAGAAGAAACACTGAAGTGTAGAAACTTTTATAAAAATTGTAATGACAGGGCTCTTTTTCAGGATCCTTGCAGCCCAGACTGGCAAGGTTGTTTGCTGGCCTGTGGAAGAGCTGCAATGTCTCAGTGACTGAGCTGCAGAGAGACACAGATCTGCTGGAGAGTAAGGAATATTGACTGGTGTGCTCTTTGCCAGCTCTACCTAATAGTGGCTTTCCACAAACTGGGCCATTTGGAGAGTCAGACAGAGATTTCCATCTTATTGGGGTTGTGTTTGAGCCATTTCCACTTTTGCTTCAGGCTTAGTTAATCCGGACATATGCTTAATCACACCTACTTCATGCAGACTTAATCCCCCTATTTGATTTCTGTACTAAATTTTCATCCTAACCAGACACAATGGGCTGCCCTAGGCCTAAGAGACTATCAGTGTACACTGAGGCACATGAGTAAAGATTTCATGACACCAAACTAAGCATTCAATGGAAAAACTTACACATTCCCAAATGAAACTCAATTTCTGCCTTTATTACTCATTATGTGGCCGAGACCTGTGTTAAACACTGATTTAAGGGGCTGTAAGCCATAGCCAAGATAGCAGTGATATTTGTCATTCTTTCTCTGACCTGAATTGAAGCCCTATGGCCAGGCACAAACCACCAGTGAGGACACATAAAAGCAACTTCTGGGCTGTCACAACTCAATAAAGCACAGAACTTCGACCTTCTACGAGGGGAACAATGCCTCAAATGTTTTTGCAGTTTTTAGATGTTTCAGACATATTAACCCCACAGGAAGGGAAATTATTACCCTTGCTGCACAGAGTTATAGGTGAGAATTCTAAGATGAAATGAGGAAGACCAACTCTGAGAGGAAACTTTGCAACTACTGTGAGCAGAACTGACCAAGTTACCCCAGTTCTCAATTATCAGCATAGCAGATTACTTGAGAATTTTATTCCAACCCAGTCATGGAATACCATGTCAACATGTGGTTTTGAGGTTTCTTCTTAATTACAGCTGCTGTAATTTAAGCTTACATGTTGTATTTTGCTACTGAGGCAGGTTAATGTGTTTTCCTCATAATTACAGCGGGCTACTTCATTAAACCTCTGTAACCCGTCTGTCTTTGCTTACAAGTTCACACTCTGAAGCTGAGCAAAAGACCTGAAAGGAGGGCACTGAAAGGCTGGCTGCAGGAGACTTTTAAAACTAAATTAGAAAGAGCATTATGAAATGCAAGGTGAGTAGCATTGTACTGGCAAAGAGATGGCCTGTGTGATCTAACAGGTCTTTTCCATCACTAACACCCCTTGTCCAGGAACAACCCATTTAATTCCAGGCCAGTCATTTATTATGACAGAGAAGCAAAGTAGAAGGACATATATTCTACTGGGAAAAACAGCATTTTATTATGCCAACTGAACTCAGAGGACAGGCAGTGAAAACATTCTTTCATTTTGTACCATTAGCTCAGCCAGGCCTCTGCAATGTAACATTCTGTCACTTTCTGTGGATTAGCTCATTTACAAAAACGTGCTGTTTTACTGAAATTAGCACAGAGAGAATATTGCGCTTCCCAAGCTGCTGCAGCCTAACTGTTTGTCACTAGATTTATGTAGTGGATTGTTTTCCTGCAATCCAGGATAAGGGAAATACTTAAACAATAACCGCCATGGGGAGTGTGGACAAGGCAATAATTACTTTCCATGGTGTTAATAAACCTCAAGGCTACTGGCCAAAGTATATTTGCACTGAAGGAGACGTCTGTGGAGATTACATAGGAAATTTTAAGACAGACAAGGGTCAGGAAGCCCATCGAGGTCTGCTTCCTCTGCTGCATTAACAGACACCACCGCCCACCCATAACTGTTCTCAGCCAGGCTTTTTTAATCAAGCACTGCCTTGTGTTCACTAGCTCCTTCTTTGGTGTCCTCTGCTGAGTGACTTGCTTAGTATGCTGACTAGGAGCAGCCATAATTTGGTTGTTAACCTTTTGTTTTCTCCTCAGCTTTTAGTTAGAAACCCTTCAGCTGTAAAATCAGAGCTCCACTCCGCAGGAAATGCCTAATTTCTGTAAAAATGAGATTATATAAGAATTATTTAAACACTTAAAACCTGAGTGATTTCTAGAAGCTCAGGTCCTGTAGCTCAACTCAGTCATCATTTCCAGAGTGGTATGGTCCCTCCTAGTTCTCTGCCAGCCCTAGCAAAAAGCCTCACATCCCTGACAATCAAATCGGGATATTTCAGGCTTTAAGGCTCCTGTCACAGCATCAAAGAGATAACCCTTGGCTCAAATTAGAGATCACAAAGCTTTGGAGCAGCAGGTATCCAATAAGTAGGCTCCAGGCTTTCCAATGACTGCAAGACTGAAGAGCACCTTGAGTTGGTGTTTGCATAAGTAACACAGACTACCAAACCTTCTGTTTGCCATGGGACATCTCCAGATGCACCAGTTGTCATAGCAAACAGTCAGAAACCTCAGGCCTTGATACAGAGCTCTCCCTTCTTGAAGAGGTCCATCCAAGGGGATATTCGTGCTTTGACCACTACACTGCAGGACATTTTCTGTGGAAAGCAACTTTCACAGACGTGTTCTCTTTCTTTTGTAGCAGAACAAACCAGAATTTAGGGATGATGACACTAGAGCAAGTCTGGAATGAAATAAAAGTCAGGTCCTCCATACCATCCTCTGACAGTAATGCTAATGTCATTTATGACAGATAAAGCTTTTCTCCACTGGAATAAAGTCCCTTGGCTCATTCTTGGGCACAGAGGACAACTGGCATGAAACAGACAACATCTATGCCATTTAACTCTCCTTGTCTCCAAAACAGGGTGGCCACATCCAAAACACTCACTGTGAAGAGCTTCTGGGCTGTGCTAAGGTGAAGTCATGCCAGACAATTGTTTAGACACTGGTAGGTGACAAAATAAAAAGTTTTACCGATAATTTAGCAATATAAACAAGCAGGTTCCAGGGCTTGGACCCACAGACTGGCACCATCTGATATATTGGGATAGGCTGGCCAATCTGTAATCTACCCAGGCCTCACACATGTCAGTATTAAGCATTGCAAAGCTAACAGTTGTTCTTTATGCCCACATCACCAGTGAGCAGGGCTTTAAAAGGAGATTGTCAGTGTTCTCAGCACTCTGGGAATGGTTATGCCCATAGACGTCTCCAAGAAAATGTGCTTCTAATTTAAATGTTGTGTCAAACAAGTGGTTACTGAATTTGAGAATGGATATTGTGAGCTACATTCAACTGAAGCAATTGACTTAGATGTTCCCTCATTACAGGAATGACTAATCACACAAGTATTTATTGGATAGAGCACATCCCCCTTGTTCACATGAGTGAGCACGCACCAGCTCACACATGTTACCCCCAGAAGAGCAAACAGGAATAATGATGGGAAGAGACTCACCAAAGTAAGGGCCGTGTAATCTAGTGGAATCGACTCAACCTACCTGCAGTGAAGAACATGAAAAATTTCCTGTTGCCTCATCAACTTTAGAATGGATTTTTTTCCTCCATCTGAACTGCCCCAGGTAAAAGGAAAAGCCATCTGTGGCTCTCTCAACTCCCTTGCTTTTTGTGTGTGCTGCTGGAGCGAGTACCTTCATACCAGCTGACAACTGAGCAGAACAAAGCACAGCTGTATCCCATTCCCAGGACACTCCCTGTCTTCTGCCTTATGGAAGGAATGGAGAGAACACCTGGTGCTGGAGACAAATCCAGTAACTCTCATCCTTAGAGATTCTTCATTTTCAGATAAATTCTTCACTAAAAATTGTGAGACAATAGTTGAGAAAGGACTTGGGAGAATAAAAAATTATTTGGCCTCATAAGTCTAGACTGGGAAAACAGCTCTGGAAACCATAGGGAGATTTTATAAGGGCCTTAGGAACAGCAAAATGACACATAAACATACTTGGAGTATTGCATCAAACTCCATTTTACATTGATTGTAGCAATTCTGACTTGCACCAGCTAAGAGTCAAGCCCCAGGCTTTTTTCAAGAAAAGGTTTGTTTCATAAGTACCCAGGAACATCTGTAGAAGGCAAATAGCAAAACCCAGTATTTTAAAGGTAATTTGACTACATCTTAGAGGTATATTTCTTACTGCCCTATCATGAGGAAGTTCCCTATACACATTCACACAGTCACAATTATTTCTCAATGAGTACAAACATCTTGGCTTGAAGCCATTGGTTATTAGTACCATGGGAAGTCATCATTGCCTTAAACATATTCCCCACAATAGTTAAGTATTTCCCTTATTTCAGGACTGCAGGAAAACAAGACATATATAAACTGAGTAACTTAAAGCTAGCTGTGACCTCAGAAGCATTTTACAGTCTTTTCACCCACACTGGGCAAAATAAAGTTCACTTTCCAGACAAACTGATTTCTTTGTGAGGCCACAGGATGCTGCACAGAAGCCACTCAGATGCATTAGTAGTGGCCCAAATGGCAGACTGGTTTTGCTTTCAGCTCTCTTCAGTTCAGCTGGCACAATGATAAAAGATTTTTTTTTTTCTCAATTAATATCCCATCCTGACACTGTTCGCCAGTCTTGGAAGGTCACAAAGCAGTCCTGTGTCAGCCTGACACCTTCCCCCTTCCCCATATTTCTTCTTCCTCTCTGGGGAAATTTATGTCCGCCTGTGGCATCTGTCCCCTGTCCTCCTTTTGTGAGTATCAAGCCACAGCATACGTTACATTTAGAAATGTTTTCTGACCATAAATTACCTTCGCAGCATCTTAGAAGCCTTCTGCTCTCCTTCACTGACCTCATGGCCCTGACACTCTGGAAGCATTTTTCATTATCTCTCTTAACCTCCTGTACAAGCTTCCTTTCATTCTCAGCATTTGCTTTTCTTATCTCTTTTTGCACTCTTAATTTCATTCTGTAATCTGTTCAAGTCTTCTTCTTTCCCTGGTGCTTTACACCTTCAGCTTGGTTACTCCTTACACATCCAACTGTAAAAATCATTTGAGCTGCACACAGGCTTCTGCTCTTTCTGGCAGCCCAGTTAAGTTCCCTCATCTCACCCACTTGCCTCGTGTCCTTCCCCTTTGTTTCAGGCTTCAGGGCTGAAATTTAAGTACCATCCTCAGCAGCTGCCTATTTCCCAAAACTTTTGTACCCCCACCTGATTAGCGTCCCTTGCCTGGGCCCTGAAGCCAGCGTGGAGCAATATGAAGCCCCTGTGCAGTGTGACAAACCCAGCTGGAAACCTTGGAGTGCACTTGAGCCAGTGTAAAGCCACACTAATCATTCACTCAGGCACCCCAACCTTCAAACCCACCTCCATCACCCCAGCACTGGGAACAAAATGCTTTCCTTTCCTGGCCTTTTCCAGCTGGTATTCCTCACTTGCCACTATGAATTGTAATGCTGCCATGGATGCAAGTTACACAAATGTTAATCCATACTCCTCTGAAATTGAGAAGTTCAGGTTCAGCTCAAGAAATGAAAAAAGCCTCCAACAGGTTCTCATTTTCACCTTTCTCAAGGAAAAGTGAATTAAAGAAAAATACTGATTTAGAGAAAAAATAGGATGAAGAATTTAAATCTCAATAAAGTAAAAGTTTTCCTATGGTACTCTTTTAAATTAGTGGGATAACACTGTTCTATTGATTGTAAGGAAAACTAATCCAATTCACATGTACAATTAAATAATAAACTTCCCCTTCTCCACTTACATTTCCCTGGAGATGTTTTGCAGAAGAAAAATCTCTTCTGCCAACTGAAGAGGGAAGCAGCCTGCAGTTTGCTGTGGAGAAAGTTAACTTCTGTCTGAACCAACATCCTTTCAGTAAATACCATGAAGCAGAAATACTGTATTGCTCACATTACCAAAACCTTACCAAAAAAAGTGACCTTCCACTGGTTTCACCAACAGTGACAAGCTGCTTCGTCTCTCATCATGCTTAGGCTGCTTCATTGCCTGAGCTCACTTTAAACACTGTCTTTTTACAGTCACTCTCAGAAAATGTGGATTTGAACAAAGTTGTGGAATTGGTTAGCTGGCAGGTAGCTAATGTATAACGTATGCACATTCAGTTCAGATCAAAAAACTATTTTGCTAGTGATGTTGTTTTCAATACTTGATCAGTCACAGACAGATCCTTCCTCTTCACCTTCTCATCAAAATATGGCAAATTTAGTCTTTTAAATGCTAGAGACAGTGATCTCTTCTGACTACAGCTGGTGATCAGATTATGCCCTGAAGCATAATGACTGCAAACACTTCTCCCTTTCATCCCAATTACTGGCCTTGCTTCCACACACCTACCCCATTCTTCTGAGAAGCTACCGCAACAGGCAAAAAAAGGATAAATTGCAACTGTAGTCTAATCACTAACCTGAATATATTTTTATATTGATAATTACTGGAAAATAAATTATGTCATAAAGATGAGAGATTTTTTCCGACAGAAATGTTGGGGCAAAAGTCAGTTTTCCCAAAACTGCAAAGACTACATTCCTCAATAAACAAAATGTACCTTTTTAAAGTGTAAAGTACTGAAGATTTAATATCATTATTGTAGTTTGAAATGTCATCAATATCAACAGAAAACACCTTTGGACACTAAAATGTAAGCTTTTTTGCTTTGTTAAAAAAAACTTAATATTAAACTGATTTGTCTTTTAAGAATCAGGAGAAAAGTGTGGAAAAAAGACTAAAATATTTTAGGGAAAATGCAAAGCAATTTTGGTTTTAAACTGGAGAGGAGGAGAGAAGGAACAATCAGCAATGAGTAATATTGTTGAGGAGTAAAATAACTTCAAAGAAAGAGGAAGGATGACAGTGTTTCAAAGCAGAATACAGGAGGTAGAGAAGTACCCTGTCTCCCACACCGGATTAGATCAGCAGCTCATCTGCTTCCAGTAGCTTGAACCAATGAATCTCTAATAGCGGATCAGTGTTCAGCAGATCTCAGGTCAAACACGGCATATTTCATCTTAAATCTTTGCCTTTAGCTATTATATAATTTTTAGGAAATTCATTAGCCAAATAAGAACCTATTCTAATCTTTAATCCCACTGAATTAATTCTCTCAACAACATCCTGCTGCAATGACCACTAACATTTATATGCTTTTTTCCTACATGTTTTCTAGTTATTTGTCTCCTTCCTAAGGAAGACAAGTCAAATCCTTTCGTTTGCTCTCATTAACCAGTTCTTTTCATTCTTTCATATCATCTCCATTGCCTTATCTGAAGAGTAAACACCACTGAGGAGCAGACCCTCTTGACTTTATGTAGGTCAAAACTGTTTTTCTTTCCTGGCTCAAAACATATACATACATGTAGGTGCATTTACTTGACAAGAAAAAGATATTTAAGAGCAGAGGAGAGTGTGTGATTTAAAAAATAGTATCTTTGGCTTTTCTCATGGTTGTGACCTCAAAAATCCCAGGTGACCCAAGGACAGTTACTGACTGGTGAGAAGTGGTCTGCCACAACCTAGAGGTAGCCCTGAGTGCAGGTGGCAGAGGGGGACACACACAGGCAAGGGAAGTGATACCAGGTCAATTAACCATGAGGCAGTTCTCTCCATACACATTTCTTTGCCTTTATTTGCAGCATACTTCACTGCCACCACACTGCTCAGCTTCACTTAACCCAATGCAGCCCACCACATGCAGGCTCGTATAATCTGGAGACTGTACCAACACAATTCTGTTCTTTCCCTTAAACTCTTAAAAGTAAGAAACAGTTTCTTTTTGGCCCTGTTTCCTGGGGATAGGCAATATGTACACACTTTTCTCACTGAGAACAACCTCCCTATCCCCTTTTACTTACCCAGCACAGTGTCAGTATGATTAAGTGTGTTGGGATAGACTGGTTAGCTCTCACCACCGAGGCTGGCTGCTTACACTTCCCTACCCACCTACTCCCTGGCTTGCCTGATGGCTCTCACAGCCACACTGCACTGACATTACCCCTGGTCAATAGTCTGGGGTTAATTTTTGTTTCTCTGTCTAGCCATTCTCAGCCAGCTGAGCTCCAAACCATTAATCTGTTCCACACCTGCTTCTCAACAGACTTCAGTTAATAAAATTCTTTCATCTGACCCCATTCAGTGGGGTGACCTAGCAATGTAAAGATGTTTGCTACCAAGGCCAGTCCCTTGAGTCTGCACTTGACTGTTCTTTTAGCAAAGCTTTTGATTTATGTAATAACATTTTTTCCTTTATTTTTCCAATCATGGAAAATGTTACAAAATCCCATTGCCAGTTTACTCTCTCATTGCCTCTGGTTCTAAGACATAAGAGTTATACTTCAACCACAGCCTTCCAGACCATCCTCCACCAGTTGCCACAAACTACTCATCCATGCTCTCCCTGCCATGACACCCATTGGATTTTCCTTCTTATTTACTAAACCTTCACTTTCAGTATAATGAGCAATCACTCACATCAAACTGCTCTGCAATACAGATCATAGACAAGGAATTAAATATTGTACGTTCTTCATTCATCTTTAATATCATTACAAGTCTGTTAAAGGATTTGTGCCCATTGAACAAAAAAAGCTGGAGGCATTACTGCAGCTGAATTCAGTTTGCTAAATGTTTAACAAAGATGCTGACATTACAAAAGCTGGAGTCTCTGATCTCTCCTCTTGAAAGCTATTCAGGTTGGTTGCAGGGGAAAACTATGTCATGGGCACCTGGGCACCTGCATTTTATTCTGTCTCAGTCACCCCCTCTCAGAGGAAGTGAAGCCATAAGGTCCTGTCCCAGTAACAATTAAGAGAAACTAATGAAGAGCTGGTTTATAGCCTTTTCCCAATCCCGATGTCCTGTCTGTGTCTGGAGGGCAAATATAAAACATGTTTTTCAGTGCTACAGAAGGAAGTACAAGTAATTAGTCCTCACCACACAATTCACTCATGAGGTTAATCTGGCCCCTCACTGATTTTAAAGCAGAGGGGACAAACAGGAGGCTGAGTGCTTGGCCAGAGGAGGAGGTCAGCATGAGCATTGGAGGAGGCAAGTTGAAGCGTGTGTGCACCAGCAAAATAGGGATCTGGGTAAATGTTTTTAGGGAACCTAGCCTGGTCCTGTCTTCTTTCCATTATCCTGCCTTTATCAGCTCTGTGATCTGTGAATGATTGTCAGAGGAGCCCCTTTAACCTGCCAGTCTCACAGTAGTGGAAAAGGGTTCGTTGCTCCACAGAGTTGTGCTCTCCTACAGACCCAGAAAAGGCACCACACAAAATTTTCCCCATCCCCACATCCTCCACCCTGCTGCCCTTCTCTCACCCATGGTGGAAGGCAGGACTTCAGCTTCTCCTGAGGTCAGATTTCTTGGCTCAGAACATGCAAGGTAACACATCAGGGAAAGAGGGGACAGATTTTCTGTGTTTAGAAATATCAAAAGTACAGGTGGTTTACTTGGAATAGCTGTAATTCCATCTCAAGAGAGAAGATTTTCATCACCATAATACCCCATGAAGGCTGACTACTGTTTTCTTTCTAAAACATTGCTTTCATTCCTTCAACTTGCATATATAACATCAAGCCAGTTCTGTAATATCTCATGTAAATCAAGGATTTCCTAATGAGTGCAAGAGGCTCTCATGATAGGAACCTTTGCTCCAGATGTGTCATGTTCACCTTCCAGTTCATTGCTGACTTTGTCCACTGTTAAAAAATCTGGACTAGGAGTCCACTGGGCTCATGAAACATCAGCAACTACTGTAAGAAACCATATTTTTTTTGGTTTTCAGAACACACCATCCTCTGAAATTACATATTTGGACTAACAGAAATGTACTTCTGTTTAGAAACACCTACAATACCTATTACAAGCTTTAAACTCTAGCCTCTCTTTTCAGGTTTTCCTCATTGCAGAGTATTTCCCCTCCACGACCATCTTTAGCTTTATTTATTAAATGACTTACCACCCATACCATAAAGGTCTGGCTATACTATCTGAGGTTAGGAGAATTCACTACATTCTTACCTTCATTCCATGAAGAGCTTTGCTTTGAAAATACCCGACTTAAAATACAGGGAGATCAGTTACTGTTCATGGGTTTGCTCAGATGGAGCAGCTCCCTGGCTTTATGAGCACAAGGTTCACTCACTGACTGTCTCATAAAATCTGCAACGAGAGAGTTTGCATTCTGAAGAAGAGCCCCACACAGTATCTTTGTGCAAGTAAAAGATTTTTGCTTTTCTACAGGACATTCACAATGCTTTCTTTAAACAAGTGTGACTCCACTTTGTATCAGGCTTTAACAACCGTATTTTTGCAGTAGTATGGTGTTCATTCTGTATTTATTTTACAACCACATCAAGATTTCCTTATCACTGATGTATTTCTTTCAGTGGTATGTTTTCACACTGGCTTCTGTTGCCCTCAGCTTTTACAGGTAAAATCAATGTACATATTTTGTAATTGCAGACACATAACTTTTTCAAATTTCTTAGCAGTAAACACAGTCCAGATGATTCCAACACTGATGAGCACAATCCTGCTAAGAAGCAGAGGAACAAAACCTAACCTCAAACTTTTCTGTATCCTTGGAAATATGAGGTATTTCCTCTCCCTCTTTCAGGCATTGTTCGCGTAGTATCAGGCTTTTCCTTGTAATTCCTTTTTCATCCTAAACAGTTTTTCACTCCTGAGTTAGTACTATTGACTTAGGTGGTAGTCCAGACAGGGTAAGGATTTGTCAGTGAGGATCAGATTGCAAAGTCAGGGCCTAGGATTGTAAAATCTTCCTTGTCTGGCATTCCAGTGTAAAGTACTGTGAGCACTTACCCTGCTCTGAGATGGACAGCCAGTGTAATGATATCGGTGTCGGAAACATTTCATAGTGCTTTTCAACAGTGTGCCAGGCAAGAAAGGTTTCCAATCTCTGGCCCTCATCCTGCAATCCAATCTCCACAAATAAACCCTCACCCCTTTACAAAGTATTATTGAAGTTAATAGGGCTCTAAACAGATACAGACTCTTTCCTGAGTGACACAAACAGAAAAACTATGAGTTTGAGGCACAAAGGGGCTGAAACTTGACAAAGCCCTATGTGAGTACTTTTATTTTTGAGTCAGAGAACTTCGAAAGCAAGTGAGTTGGTCATAAGGAGTTTGAAAGTGATAATAGAGAGAAACTGGAAGGTTAAATGGTCGGTCTCCACAAATTATTCACATTCTTTCCCAAAATGGTCAAACATTCATGGATCTGCTTTTTACTCCACTCTTAAGGCTGAAGCTCCACATATACCCCAGGCATGACCCTTTGCCTGCTGCACAGTAGTGGAATGCTGAAAACTGCACCCATCCTTTAAGCTCCAGTCCAATGGAGAGCTTGTTTCCCTTTTACTTTGAGCATGTGAATCTGTGCCATTGTCCTTATTAAGTCTGCCTGAGTGTCTGCAGTTATGCACACTTAAAGAGTTCTGCTGGATGAGTGTTCTTTGTTTCTGGGAGGCAGAGAAGATGCAGGCCTGGAAACACCAACTAGTAGAAGTCCACAAGTCCATTTGTCTCACTTTTATAACTTTGAAACTCTTCCTTCACTTTGGTAATAATGTAAAGTATCAACTAAAAATTGCAATGCATGCATTTCATTTGAGTTTTATTGCCTTAACAGACAGCATTAGATTACAAAAGAGGACATTTTTCTTCTCAGTTTTAGCTTATTCTTATGATTTATGATTAGATACAGCAAGAGTTCATAAACTTCCCCGACCTGCTGACAGTTTTTACAGGCTCCTTGATTTATTTCCATCTCAAACTTAACAGCTTTCATGTGACTGATATTCCTAGAGTCCTGGCATGGCTGCAGCACAGCCTGCAAGAGCTCCTCTAATCTCCATGTTACTAATTTAAATGAAGTCTTGGTCTGTTGTTTAAAAAAGACATTCGTCATCTCACGGAGGTTTACAGATCCTCTTGTAATGTAATGTCAGACACTTCTGAGATATGAGTTTTATAAAGCCTCCCGATATTGAGTGTTGTAAGACACACCAAGGTCACTTCAATACACCAAAGAAAAAAAACATTTGCAAAACAAGAGAAGAGGAATTCCTAAGAAACTGCATTGTACCAGGGACATTTAGAAACGATTTATACCATCTGTGAGTACATTTCAAAGATAAATCTGGTATTGGGGAAAAAAGCAGGGGGAGGATAATTTTGAATCCAGAAAAACCCACAGACACTCAGCCAACAGCTATGAGTTCCTGATAAAAAACAACTCACAGAGCAATATTCTCACAGTCATAGAGGTTGCAGCATCAACAGTTTCCCAGTGCGCTCCGAAGCCACTGTGCTAACTAAGGCTGCTCTTTCAGCAAAGATGCAGCTGGCATTCTGTTTTCATTGTACACTTTCCAAACAACAAAAAAAAGATACATTTTGTAATAACAAAGACCTAACTAGTAAGAGAGAGAAAAGGGAACGAGAGCGAGAGCTCCATAAGAAAAGTGGGTGTCTCTCCAAGCTTACACACTACCCATTTAAAGACAGAAAGATATCATTATTTTTGTCTCTAGAACATTTAGAAAGTGGCAAAAGGTAAGTGATGGGAAGGTGCATGAAGGGAGAAGGAACCTGAATAGAAAAGATTTGGTAGGTTTTCTTTAATACCAATGGGAGAGAAAGAACAAGACCCATAAATTTCCATGGGGCTTTGGAGGTTCTCCAGTGGGTATGCTTAGACATTTGAGGTCAACCGTGATCAAGCCTTAGTCTGACAGAAAATTGCTTTTGTAATATTTGTAGATCAGTTAAGAAATGACAAGCAACACTAGGTTATGACACACTGGTGATATAAATACAGGTTGCACAGATCATATGATTGATTGAACCCTTTTCTTTTTGCTGAAGAAATTTAGCTACTGTTGCTGGCAACACACACAGAGCACTAAATAAACGCTACATACAGTAGCTTGTCAGAATTTATAAAAGAGCAATCGACATTTGCTTTACTGTCAAAACATCAGCCTACGAGTTTCCTCTCTTTGGAAGGAGAATGTGGGAAATAAAAGAATGCTGTAACAGGGTATAACCTTCAAATCACAAATGCCATGGGTAAGCCTGCACCAGAAATGAGAGCTGCTTTTATGCAGTGAGCTCTGCCTATCCTCTAACCAAAAAACCCGCTTGTGAGCCTCTCTGCTACAACGCACCAGCAGCAGTTGCTGTATAGCTCAGAATATAGATTCAAATGGGGATTTATCACAGAGCTTCCTACTCCACAGTCCAAACACAGATACTTCCACTGCAGATAGATGTGGAAAACAATGCTGTACAGTGCCTGCAACTATATTGCAGTGAAGAGAATTATAAAGAGCACAACGAGACTTTATGCCTAATTTCAGAGTTTGCACATGTATGGGAATTAAATTCTACAGATCTCGTTCACAATTACACCAAACAAATCCTAAGATTTCTTTCCACTCTTCAAAGAGCCACATTGCACATGAAATAAAAACTCCCAGCAGTTTATCTTTCTAGGATTACATAGTGTTTTCAATGTAAAAATCACATCCTCTGTTGGGCAAAGGTTCATTTTACAGACCAGATCTATTGGATCAAAACAAAGACTGCAGTAAATCAGCTTTGTGGAGTTATGCTGATTTTCCCTTGCTGGACTGTATCTCAAGAACCACCTTTCAGGCATTTGTGTAGGAGGAAAAGTTTGTTATTAGAATTACCCTGGGAGATGGGTATTATTCCCCAGGGAGTAAAAAAGAAAAAAAAGCCCAGCATCCCATGACCTACCTCTTCTCACTCTGATAAGGGCACAGAACATGAGTGTGCACAGACAGATTAATTGTCAGCAAGACTACCCTGCAGCATTTAAAGACATTGCATTAATTAACACATTTCTAAAGAAGTATTTGTGTATCTGTGTGTATATTTGTCCTTTCTTACAGAATGTCTCACAAGGAAACCCTCACTCTCCCTGAGTGGTAAAGCCACCTGCATCAATCCTCTGGAGACCAGGGAGTTCAGTGGGACTCAGGAGCCCACAACTGCAACTTGTAAACCAACTGAAGATGTATCTGCACAAACATCCATTTCCTCACCTCTTCCCATGGGCTTGCCAGGGGACATCAGACCTGGGCAACAGGTCAAGGACTACCACTTTTTCATCCCTCATTTCTGTTCTAACTTTTTCTCACCTCTGCCTACCGGGAAACAAGTAATATATGCATTTTTGGTCATGTAGAGCAAATGCTGTCTCTGGCAGGAGATGTGCCCTCCAATAGAAAGATTTGAGGTTTTAAAATCAGTAGCATAATCTACTACATCTGTGTTAACCCTCTTTTCTATGTTTTTCATTCCTTCTTAGAGGAAAAGGAGACTCGACAATAACCTAGTACTTTATTGCGGTCACATATGAATGTCCCTCTTTTTAACTGTAGAAATAGGAACAGTCATAATGCCTGTGTTTTAGTAGAATCTTAGCATTATTTTTTTCAAACTACAAGGTTAAAAAAGGGTAAAGTTCAAGGATATTCCATGTCAGACAGAGCAATTTAGGACTAGACAAATCCTTCCAAACACTCTGAGTCACCTAGTGAGCAGCTTCTACATATACCAGTAAGTCAAACTATATCTATCTCTAGGGCAATTCAGTCCTTCACTCCTTTACTTCATGGAGTGAGCATATATCAGTCTGTCTCTAATTTCTCCTATCATGGTAAGAACTGGTACCCAGATTTCATATCCTTCTAGCAGTAAAGGTCAACAGATTGGTGGTAAGAGGCAAAACTTGAAATAGAGCTAAGAAGGAAACGAGATGGAGAAGAGAGAAAAGAAAGAATTTCAATATCATACACAAAATACCTAGATATTAATAAAAAAATCATCAATGGTTACCTGGCAGGGTGTCACAGAAGGAAAGCTTGGGGAAAAAAACCAAACATCTATGCATTGTGCAGCATTTTTCTTTCTAACTCAATTGTATCCTTTATATCAGACTTTCATATTCCCAAAGCTAACTTAGGGTATATTTACAATAAAAACAGAAGTTGGATTTATTACAATTCATTGAGACTGCAGATTTCTAATTAAAGGTGATTATGTTACTTCTGTCTGTAGAGGTTTTTACTTGGCTACTGAATGTAAACTAACTGACCCTTTAGAATAGTCTCAAAAAAATCACAAACACTGGTCTCCTTGAGAACCCATGAAGGATGAAAGAGGAGAATTCCTGCTTTGTTGTCTAAGGTTTACTCAGTAAAAGGTAGAGAATGTGAGACTTCACTAGTTGTATACTGATTGTATGGCTTTATTTCCTAGAACAAAGACAGTGTTCCTTCAAAGAACACTACTAGTAGCGCAGGAAAATCATTTTAATATTTGACATCCATAATATTTAATGGCGCAACTGGATTTTGTTCAAGTGAAAAGAATTTATCCATGCTAATTAAATAATTCACGGCATAGTTCAAAGGACCTTGATAAGAGGTACACCACAAACCATACTGCTTTTCCTGCTTTAATTATGAATTTGTAGTTGAAGCACATGACAGGGTTTCAGGGCTGGGCTTCACTTCCCGCTCTGTGATGGGTTACTGGGGGCAGCTTCCTTCATCTCAGCCTTCCTGAGCCACATCCTTGCTGGTGTAAATCAGTAGAGGTCTCCCAACTGGAAAGGCACTCTGCTGATTTGCACCAGCTGTTAACTTGACCTCTTGACCAAGAGAAAAAATGGGAATGGAAATACATTTTTTGTGTCAGAAGAGTTGCTTGTTGATGTTGGTTAAGGCATTTAAGAAGTTTCATTCTTTTTAAAGAATGAGACCAATATCTAACTTCAAAGCCAGTAATGCAAAGAGGATTCAGATGAGTATTTTAGAGCCTTTAGAATGACTAAATTGTGTACTACATTTAATTGATGAACAACATACAGAAAAACAATAACATGTAGAATTTTCTTTCCATTTTCTTCCTTATATTTGGTTGAATATTTTTATTCTGAAAAAAATATCCTGCTGATCTTGCTGTGGCTGCTCCTATTCATCAAGTGTTTTAACTAACACAGGGAAAATGGCTATTTCTTACGGATGGGGCTGTAGTATGAGTAAGTGAACTTCAAAGATGCCGGGCCAGATTGGATAGCAAACATCAAAAGCTTTTGACTCGTGCTGAGTAAACTTTGTATTCTGACACACAAGTTCTTATCTGTTCTGTTCCAGACTTGAGAGAGAGAGGGGCTGAATATAACCAAATCACATTGTTTTTCCTTGCAGCTGCCAAGTTGGAAAAATATCAGGGCACAAAGGAACCATTAAAAACAAAACAAAAAAAGACATGTTTTTGCTAGTTCCTAGGCAACACAATATTGCCAAGATGGTGGCTCCTATGAAAATTAGAAAATATTAGTTACACATCACACTGTTATTTATTTATACTGCTCTGTGAAGCATTATTTTTCCTTCTTGCAAACTGACAGATATTATGGAAAATCTGTTCTTTTGAGCAGGGTGTTTATACGACAACTGTTATGTATGTTTTGTCAGCAGCTTTTTCCATTTGTTAATTCCCATTTCTATTTTAACATTTATTTTGCTAGTTACTGTAAAAAAAAAAAAAAACAAAACAACAGGGAGAGGAGAGGAGAGGAGAGGAGAGGAGAGGAGAGGAGAGGAGAGGAGAGGAGAGGAGAGGAGAGGAGAGGAGAGGAGAGGAGAGGAGAGGAGAGGAGAGGAGAGGAGAGGAGAGGAGAGGAGAGGAGAGGAGAGGAGAGGAGAGGAGAGGAGAGGAGAGGAGAGGAGAGGAGAGGAGAGGAGAGGAGAGGAGAGGAGAGGAGAGGAGAGGAGAGGAGAGGAGAGGAGAGGAGAGGAGAGGAGAGGAGAGGAGAGGAGAGGAGAGGAGAGGAGAGGAGAGGAGAGGAGAGGAGAGGAGAGGAGAGGAGAGGAGAGGAGAGGAGAGGAGAGGAGAGGAGAGGAGAGGAGAGGAGAGGAGAGGAGAGGAGAGGAGAGGAGAGGAGAGGAGAGGAGAGGAGAGGAGAGGAGAGGAGAGGAGAGGAGAGGAGAGGAGAGGAGAGGAGAGGAGAGGAGAGGAGAGGAGAGGAGAGGAGAGGAGAGGAGAGGAGAGGAGAGGAGAGGAGAGGAGAGGAGAGGAGAGGAGAGGAGAGGAGAGGAGAGGAGAGGAGAGGAGAGGAGAGGAGAGGAGAGGAGAGGAGAGGAGAGGAGAGGAGAGGAGAGGAGAGGAGAGGAGAGGAGAGGAGAGGAGAGGAGAGGAGAGGAGAGGAGAGGAGAGGAGAGGAGAGGAGAGGAGAGGAGAGGAGAGGAGAGGAGAGGAGAGAGATTGTAGAAGCTATTTTAGACAATTGGAAATCCTATCCCATTACTATTAATTGCAAACATTCCATAAGAACTTTTTAAAACCTCAGCCTGCTTGTTCATAGCACTCTAGGGCAGTGTGGGACACAGGAAAGGAGTGTGTTTCACTCCACCTTCTTCATTATTCAGCCACAATGCATTTACCACATGGTTCCTCCTACTCATGACAAAGCCCTGATTACATTGATGATGTTCCATGCTGATGAAGGATTGAAATTACAGTAAGGTGACAAGGAAGTGTAACAGCTCTTGGGAAATGTAATTGCAGCAGCTGCCTTGGAATCAAGTGGCAGACCCCCATATTTTGTAAAGTTTTACTCAAGAATTAAGCTTATGAGACAAAAAAGTCTGACTGCTTACCTTAGAAGGTAGAGTCACATCATACATCCTTTCAGCATTTTGATGGGAAGCTTTAAAACACAGTTGTGAATGAACAGATTGCAGTAGAGTATCATTCCTGCTTGCCACAGAGCACTTTGTTTCCATAAATATTCCACAGTTGTAGCACACACAGTCCTTCCATTACAACTCTAAAGTAACCTACCACAGATAGAGACAGGAGAAAATGAAGCTTCTTTAAAAAATGTCATTTCCTGATCCACAGTTCACAGACCTTCAGAGACACTACAATGTACCATAGCAGACCCCCACCTTTGAAACAGACTGAGGAGTAAATGCTCCAAGGACAAATTCCAAGTCAACACAGAAATATGAGCATGTATGAACATAGACCCATTTGAAAAGCTTCATCTGCACTTGTTAGGCGAATGAGCTCTGTGAATGTGGAAAAAGGCCCTTAGGGAGAAAAAGGCACCATTAATGTATCCCAAAAATGTACAACTCAAGACCACAGGTTTTACAAGGCAGCCACTGCACCATGCAGAGTCAGACCCCTTCCAAGACATCCTTCCAGAACTTACCATGAATCTTCCAGTAGCACTCATGGCTCAGGCAGCACTGCACAGAAGGGGTACAAACCAGAATGCTGCTTCACCAAAGCCAACACGGGGAGTATAGCCTTTTTTACTGGCACAACTACTGTACTAAGACAGTCTTGGCCTTCCTTCTCACTCATCAATGGAGGAGAAATTCTGTCTGCAAACCACTATGAGCAGCAACCCTTGGAATGGTCTTGTCTTCAAAGTTATAAGGCTTATTCCATAGATATATTTAAAAACCTGGTTTTTGAAAGTGCATATGGCTTTGAGAAAGGACATAAGAACAAATGGCTCATCCATAATCAGGGTTTGACGTGAGGAGATGTGTTGCTGTACATCTCAGCTTGCTGTAAATTCACTTGCAATGTACTCCTGTCCTTTGCTTTATGTCCTGAAACAGGCACACTTGGGATGATTGAATTAATTTAATGAAACAATCTGAAGAATTTTAGAGTTCATTCAGCTTCAGGGTAATTCTAAACTTCAGACTGGAAGTTTAATGACCAGTGTGAACAGGCCCACCATAAGGCTCTTAAATAACTAGGATATGGTTTCATGTGGACTTTCAAAAGCTACCCCCAAAATTAGTACAAAACTGTTTTCAAGACTTACTAGCTTGTTCCACAGAGGGTTTCTTTTGGCTTCAGTACAACTCAAGTATTTGGGAAGACCTGAGTTTGTTTCACTTACCTAAATGAGATTTTCTGTGGTATCACTTTTAGGCTATGCAGATATTCCAAGATAAAATACAGGACCTCTACAGAAATGCTGTAGAAGTGTGAAAAATACTTGCTTTAAGAGAAAAATTGGGGGGCTGTAATGCAACAAGTATTAGTCACATCTTTAATTTTCTTTCACATTTACCTATAACCAGTAAATTTGGACACATTTTGAGTCTTTGCTGTTCTTGTGGCAAACATAACTCATATCTAGTTGAATGATGAATTTGCAAACACCCAAAATGACCTGAAATGAACAAACAATCATTTTTCCTGCAGAGTTTGCACAGATACCTGCTTTATGGAGCTCTTAGTAAGGTAAAAATCATCAAGAGAGAATAAATATTTAACCTGGGCTGCAATGGGAGGGTATATTAGCACACCTCTGCAGTTCTGGATTTTTGTTGAAATTCTAAGCAGAAGTGGAAAGAAACCACAAAGAAAATTGGTTTCAAACTATGCTTAGATTAACTGCAATATCATTAAGACATGCTGTGAGTCGCTTGTTGCATATCAGTTTTATTGACCAGAAATACTCAACACAATACAAAATTGGACTTTTCAGTGTATACTAAGCAAAGTTCTCCAAGAACCTTAATTTATGTGAGAAATCTAATCTCAGTTTGCTATGAAGCTTGCTGTGAAGCAACATTGTAAAGGAATTTATGGCAGAGGTATGATTTAACCCAAGTTCCTTAATCCTCAGCCCATCCCTGAAACCCAACTTGGAAATTTATCTCAACTGAATCAGTTGGGTTTTTTCTGACTCTTTTCACTATACATCTCAATTTGGAAGAAAATAAAATAACAAGCAACCAGGAATAAGATAACTCTTATTTCTTACGTGGGATAGGCACCTGCCTATACCAAAGTTCTTCTAAGTTGTCTGGCTGACAAAACCCATTTGTTATCCTGGATCCGAAAAGCCAGTGGCACCTGAAGACAGACCCAGAAGGCTCTGATGTTTAGGTCAGGCTTTGCCGTCCTTGAGCTTGAACATGAACTTTGTTTGTTTGTTTTTTATATAATGAGGGTTTTCCTAGGGTAGGGCACTGCCCTTTTATTCTCTTTTTTTTTCTTTCCTTTTTTTTTTTTCTTTTTTTTTGGTTTTGTTTTGTTTTGTTGTTTAGTATGGTTGGTTCAAAAAGCAGCCTGTAGGAAGGAGTATGCAAGGATATAGATTTTGACACCATTGTTGACATGGTATTTATGACTACCATCTTCTGTAAGGACTTTGGGAAAGAACTATGACCTAAACCAACATTGACCCAAGCCATTATATGCTGTTCTCTCACTTGAAGGTCTGACAGTCCTGTGAAACATGGCCTTAGTCCTGACAGTACCCCCCAGCCAGGTGAGGTTCCCTGTTTTGAGAAGCACAGGCACACAGGTATCCCAGATTCCTCAGACAAGCAGAGCCATTGTTGTGTGAGTTCAAACCCAACTAACATTTGCAGCATCTTTGCAAGCACAGGACACTTGTCCCAAAGCTGATTTTACATGTTTTTCTCTCTGTGCTGACTACAAACAACTGAGTGATCAGGTGCTGCTTGGTGAACAGGGGTGTGTGAGAGACGATGCACACAGGCACTGGCATGTGCAAATGTGGCCTCTTGTGAACTCTTGGTACTGTTTCATTACCTGAATTCTTTTAATTAGCAAACATCTGCCAGCTCCTGCACTCTCTCAGAATATACCACTGTTGTTCCCTTTGTAGTGCCTTTCATAACAAATGTAAACAGGCGGAAGAAAAATCGTGCTGTTATCATCTTTTGATTTTATGAGTAGCTGGGACTGTTTAAACTATAGATTAACTTTTACAGGCCCATCTCTCTCCCACAGCTCCCCCCACCATGTGTGAATAGCCAACTTTCCTGTGTGGGTGTGTCAGGTAAAGATCATTTTAGTAGATGTTTAAAAGGGAGACAGCCTTGTTTCACAAAAACTAAAATTGTAACATTTCATCTCTATGTATATGTTTTGTCACCTCTCCTCCCCACACCCTCAAACAAGTTTGCATTCTTTGGGTCAACATCCCAGCCATGTGATGAGCCTCCTTTGTGCTACCATGATTGCAATGCTGGGGAATGATCCTCCAGGAAATTCAAGAATATTAGTATTCTCTTGTATTTTCCATGTCAATGTTTTTTACAAAGCTACACTTCTTATGGCACACAACTCCAGATCTCTGACAAAGCACAGATCAGACTGTGAATGCATTGTCCAGCCCAAATGTGAATTACATGTCCTCCCAATGGGGAGTTACCTGGCAATGGTGAAGAGTGTCTGCAGCAGCAATTCTTCCATCTGAGTGGTGTTGTGGGAACACTACACGTACAGGTCTGCAAGGTGGACACCTGCATAACCAAGCACATCACAGATAAGGTACAGCCTGGGTACCTTCTACAGCCTCACACAGAATGTTTTAGGAAGATATATCACTCTCCCACCTCAACTGACTACAGTGCTTTTGTTCCCATTCAGAAATTAGGTGTGGTTGAAAAAAGTGGAAAGAAATACCATACATTCCCTGACTGCCTGTATTTCTCTTGCATTTTAATCTATTTGATTTGTCTTCATTTTAAGATTGCCCAAAGTACTAAATACAAAGTCAGAGAGAAGCTATTCTGTGTAAGAGACCTGTAGATGTCTTCTCTTACACTTCTATACAAAATAAGCAGATAATGCACTTCCAGGATTTCACTTCAGGTGATGCAAGTCAGCAACAAGAAATAAGAGTAAAATATACACAGTTTGAAGCACCCCAGTGACTCAAAGTCCTAGTCCCCTGCTTCTTTTCCCACGTAATCTTTCCCCTTTAAATACATCTCCTTTCTCTTGGAACATTATTTCAACTTAATCTGCAACCTTTGCTTTCTCGTTCTGAGTGATTCCTACCTCCAAAATCCCTTTATGCAACCAATTCTTCACCTCAGCAATCAAAGGAGCCTTAAAACTTAGAAGCCCATCTCTGCTTGCTAACCCCCTTTTTTTTCCCCCATTATGCTGCTCTTTCAGCTCCAGTCAGTTCTGCCATTTCCATGATCAGTTCCCAAGAGGACCTTAAATGAGGTCCCAGGTGAGACATAGACTATTCTTTCCCTGGTCACATCATAATAAGTTTCATGTACTTCTCAGGGCTTTGAAGGTTGAAAGCACTTTCTATTACTCATTAAAAGTGAAGTCAGCGGCTGACGTGGCTGAGCTATGCTTGGAAAAAGAACCTAGGTGTGCTGGAGGCAGACCGAAGGAAGGGCTTGAACAAATATTCCTTAGTTCAGGAAAAGATAGAGAAAGTCCCACCAAAAATACAGAAGAAAATTTCATTTCCCCCACAAATTTCCTACAATCTAATTTTCTTTTTTTTAAATTCAAGATATTAGCAGTATCTTCTCTGAGCTTGGATTAACTATCAACATAAGCACTTGTGAAGAAAAGCCAGTCCACAGATACTACAGAGAGATGGTTTTTCTGCATCAACCCTTTCTAAAGTGCTTGTAGCCACACAGAACATCTAAAGTGTTTGAACTTGTGCAATTAGAACAAGTTGTCAGGGACACAAAAAGCTTTTCAGAAGAGCACAGAAGCTGCCTGTATGTTATCTACCAGTGTCATATACCTTCAGCCTAGGAATCATCAGAGCCTAGGCAGCAGGATATGAAATAAAAATCTTCTACGCCAACCCTATTTCAGCAAGCAGTGATTTTTTTCTCTAATAAACCCTCTTCCCTGCAGCTTTTCCTTCTGTCTCTAAGTCCTTCTTTTTTTTTTTTTTTGTTCTCTGCCCTCTGTACTTTTTCTATTTTTCCCCAATTTCTTTATCTTGTCCCTCCTCTCCCCTTATTTTTCCCCTTTCTTTCTCTGCTCCTCACCAGCATACATTCTCTCCTCCTCAGTCCCAGTTCTTTGATTCTTTTTTTATTTCTTGCCTCTTTCCTATTCTTCTCTCTCTCTCTCTCTCTTCCTCTTTGACCTGAATTAGATTGTTGCAGTTGCCTGTGCCAAGTCAAGAAGCCCTAATTTCTAGCCTCATTCCAGTACATAAACCTCTTTCCTATTACAGGATTCTTTTGACATTTATAACTCAAATTTTTAAGGAAAAAGACAAGAAAAAAAGTTCTCCAGAATAAATATTCTCAGAGACTCAGCACTTGGATCTAGAGTTTTGGTCCCATGCCCTGTGAACATTGTGTCCAGTTGTGAGTGTCAGATGAATTTTCCCAGATTTTGGCAAAGGTTGACAGCTGGCAAAGCCTCATGAATGGCAGACTTCTGGTTCTGGATTTTATACACTGGCTTTGTTCTGAATCAAAATAAAATATCCAAAATTTGAAATGCTAAAAGAATATTACTTTGACTCATGGCATTTAGAGTATATAACATCAAACAATGATTTTAAAGTAGAATGGGAAATTCATCCTTCCTTTCTAAATACTGAGATGGGGTGTCCTCCCTAGACTTTCTTCTGCACAAAATTTCCAGTAATTCCAGAGGATTTTAACTGCTAAGAAAAGGCAGGAAGAAACCATGACAGTTTGAAGATTTTTGAGAAATGGTGCTGTGATTTTAAATGCCTTGCGCTTGTATGGTCCCTGGTACACACTGCAATTCTGCAGCACATCATGACAAACAGGATTAAATGTCACCTTAGTCTTGCATTCTATAGCTGATCTAGCTTTAAATTAGCTAATGTGACCCCTGCTAACACCATGGTTATGGTAAAATTATGATCCCCATGAACCAAAGGAAATTGGGAGATAGTTTGCCCAAAACAAGGCCTCTTGTGTCTTGTCTTCATAGTTTAAAGGTAAAATAGGTTTGGCTGCAGCAGCTGGAGTCACTGGGTTGATTTCTACAGGGTATGAGCTGCTAGGGAGGAATAGTTGTGTCCTGTGCCCTCACTGTCCCTAGCCAGCCTGAACACCAAAGACCAGATTTCAGCTAGCATTTGTGGCCAGCAGGACCTGTGCACAAGCAAGCTGAGCTGCTCATTCACACATTTCACCCCCTTCTGAGCAAACACCCCTGCACAACCACTGCTGAGCTGTCTCTTGCATGACAGGAGCAATAGAACATGAAGGGTGCTGCCAGCAGCAGGGAGTGTCCTGCATGAAGCGTGGGGCACACTGAGGCAGTGTGTTACACTCAGCACTGCTTCTTATTAATGGACAGCTGAAAAGACCAAGCTGCCACATGGACATCTGAGGTAAACATTTGCTTTCAGCCCATTTAACTCTAGGAGGCCCATCCAAAAAGCACAGCTATGGCACATCCTCTTCCACAGCCAGGGACACGTGTTCCCACACAGCCCTCTCTGAGCAGCAAACAGCCCTTTGAATTTACAGATCCACCCCTGCCCACAGTAGACAGGAGGGCTGAGACATCTATACACACTTCTGAGGCTCATAATTCTGCAGCAGTCTGTAATCCCCCTCTTGTCTATAGGACATGACAGAGGCAGACTAAAGTGAATACTGCTGTGGATACCAAAACATCTGTATGTGTAGCACTGATCATTACATCCACCCAAAGTAAACAGGGCCTCTAAGACTCTCACAACCCCTCTCTGTTACAGGATTCTTTCTTCCTTCCTTCTCCCACTGATTATCTGTAAATGGCTCTGTTAATTTATTGAATTTTGAAATGCAATACAATGGTCCTTTAGATTGTATTTTTATAGTTCAGGAAAGATAAGCAATACAGATACTTCAACTGATAACTCTCATAGAATATAGTGAAGACAGGCTGGAAAGAAAATACAGATAGAAGTGGAACAAAGATGGAAGCTGGCATGACAGAGACAAAAAGGAGAGTAGATGGAGAAGTAGTACAAAACTATCTGGTTTACAGAAGCTGTGGAATTTGGTCCTTACTAACTGGACATGCCTTAGACCATGTCCAATTCATCCCTACAAACCTCCTCATGTACCCTCTTGTATGTCACTTGCAGAAGAAACAGCTTAGAAAGCACCACAGGCACAAAAAGCTAGATTAATTATTTAGATACATCACCCTCACAGTGTCTTACAGAGGAAGGTACTTCTCGTTTTATTTGTTCATGAAACAGACATGCCAAAGGACCAAGTGTTTTAACTGAAGATGAGTGAGCAAAAATGGGGAGTAAAGTGGCCCTCTGGATTCCCAGCCCACTACCTAGGCAGCAGAGAGAACCAGCTTGAATACAGATATTGGAAATGCTGCTAAGGGATGAGATGAGACCATTTGAAAAGGTTTTCCCCTAATTTGCATAATAATAAATACATGTATATGTAGAATTAACTAGCAGGTATTTTTTTCATCTGTTTGTTTTAATTAGTTCAAACAGTAGTGTTTGTAAATGTGATCGACACTAAACCTTTATTTAGACTGTGCTTTGAATAAGTGTATCCACATTAAAATTAGAAACCATAACCTGTAAGTCACAGGTTGGGTTTGGTTATGAATGTTACAACTGTTATATTAAGCTTCCAAACAGAATGAATTTCTTGCTCTAGAAGACCTTGAGAAGTTGTGCATTTCTCATGCAGAATGAGATCCACAACTTGGATCAGCTGCTCACAACAGCTTTAATTTCTGAGAATTGGATTTTCTCATTGCAGCCAGTTTAAATACATGCTGAGAGACAGAACGTAAGTTACATTCCCAATACTGCATATGTGAACCCTGCCACGATAGGGGAGATTTTCAGTAGTACAACTGAAAATTTGGCATCTCATGCCTTTCAACTGTCACTGAGAGTTGGATGCCTTTCTTGCTGTTGTTCTTTGTGCATCCAAAAACAGCCTATATGCAATTATGTATTTTTTTGGAAAGGATAGAGCTTGATTTCTAAATACCCTTCTAAATATCAAAAATCCAAAGGATATCAATTATTCCAGAGGGAGCTCAGTTTATTACTTTTTTATGCTGTGATTTTACTTCAGATCAAGACCAAGTATTGAGATTACGTTCTCCTAGGACTTTAGTTTACCATATTGATCCTGCCTTCGTTATCTCAATGGCTTATTTGTTAGGCAGAAAAGATATGACTAGGCATATGTCACTGTGGAATACAGGAAGATTCACTGAGTCAAAGCAAAGGACAAGCATTAACCAATCCAGCTGTCCGAAAGCCAGGGCTAATGTTAACCAAGAAGCACATTACTGTGATTCCATCAGAATGTTCCTTTATTTATTTAACTTTCCCATTTTCATTTTTTATTTGGGTAAGATAATTGCCTATGATAAGCTCTCTCTGTGTAGGTGGGAAGCATGCAGAAAGCCAGCCTTTAGACTGGAATATTTACACTAAGCCTAAGCATTAATGATGTGTAATGGCCAGACCATATTTGCATATTCAAATGATCGCAATTAAAATCCTTTATCAGATGACTTCAAAGAGAGAACCTCTCAAACTGCAATACATTTTTCCATGAAACACAGCCTATTAGGGATTTAATGTGTTTATCTGCATTTCTGGAGACAATAATTTTAGTTTAATTTCATAAGTAACAAAATACACATTTCTTTCCTTAGGCTCTGTACCACAAAATTCTTTTATCTTTCTTCATAATGCACTTACTGAGCCCTGAACTTCTTTGAAGGACAAAAACATAAAACAGTCAACAGAACTTGAACTAAATAATGCCTTGGCCTTCGATATTTTTTTCTCATCCCGAGAATCTAAATACATTACAAGGATTTACAATGTCTAAAAGAGATAAGAGACTTAGAAGGTTCTCTTCACCCCTGGAAGACAATCTACTTGAGTGGGCACACAAAAACTTTTTATGGCATTGAGAGGCAGAATACAAGTGAAGAGACTTTGCAAGAAGCAATAAAGTAACCTACATAAAGAGGGTAAAATGCTAAAAAAAAACAGAAAAAGATCATTCCCCAATTTCTTGATAGATTTCTATTTGTTGAATAAGTCTCCAGCCACATGTAAATTTTAAATCTTATGTCTGAAAAGGCTATATGTAGCTTGAAAAGGGAGAATTCTGATAGTCTTTTCAAGGGATTTCAATTATTTTCACAATATTTTAAAAGATCTGTTTGTTAAAATAAAGGCAGTAGCTGGAACACACAACATTTCACTTAATACATTAGAGTGAAAGTTAACCCATGCAAACCTTTGGAAAACTGGGTTCTGATAATAGATTATTTTCTTTCATGTAGCTGGGATCTGTCATTGAAAACCTGCAAATATTTTCTTAATATTTGATTCTTTATTGTTTTCTAAAGCCACATGAGACATTATTAGCAAGAACCCGGACAAGAATTGTGCCTTCATAAAAACAACCTTAAGTTCCAAAGACACAAAGATTTCAGCACAGAGATTTTTCATCCAGAATTTCTCATGGGAATTAGTACCACCTGCAATTCAGACACCCAGCAAGAGGGAAGGAATGATACAGGACTGCGCTTTGAGTGACCTACCAACCCTTGTAAATAAAAAAATTGCCGAAGAAGAGGCCGTATTTCCTCAAATCTAATACTACATTTTCTCATGCTGTAAGGAGTGACAATCTTGGAGTCACCTATTAGGGATAAACTCCCTCAAATTACCTCACATATATCATAAGATGCAGTGTACACAGGGAAGCAGCTGCCACATATCAGCTGCTCTGGGGTAATTACCGGTGTATATTCTCACGGTAACGGTGAGGGCACTTCCTCATCTTTCACTTCTGAGTAAACCACCTTGCATTTATGACAGGGTAAGAGAATAGACAGCCTAGTTACCACACAGCCACTGATTTACAACAGCTTACTCCCTTGTGTATGTACTCTTGCTCCTCAGCAAACCCAAAAAAAGTTGAATTAGCTCACTTTGAACTTAAAACTTATCATTTTTATAATTTGAAATAATTTCTTATCTGTAATGTCAAGGGTCTTTCACAAAACAAGAAAATGAAGTCTATTAAAACAAATCATTTATTTTTTCAAGAAAGTGCAGGCAAGTGTTTGGTTTTAATAAAGTTAGGAGAGAGATGGGTAGGTAAGAATTTTAAAATAAACACAAAGTCTTAGGTTCTGCCTATAGTGTGACTATAGCGCTACAGTGTTCAAGCAGTGTTCTGACTATGACATTCGATTTCACAGAGTCCAACAGAAAATAAAAGAGTACAACATAGTGGAATCAAACTAAAAATAATGGATGAAACTTACTGCAATATCTCTCTTGAACCACCTGTGTGGATTTATGGGATCAGCTTAGATTTGCCCATAGAGGAGAGGAAGTATGATCAACATGGAAGAGTCTATAGTCTGAAGTGTCTTTATCTAAAGAATTTATTTTAACTTTAAGCACAAATATACTGTATACTGTATGGTATATTTAGCAACCTTGTTGACTAGTATTAGAGTGTAGCAGTACTATCTAGAATTTAGTACTACTAGTGCCTAGTACTAGTACGAGGTATTGATGGTACTAAATATTTGTACTACTAGTAGTAATATTTTTCTGGTGCAAACACCAGAAGACAATCAGAGTAGCCTGCAAAGCATTTGTCATCAGAATACTGCTGTCAACCAGAAATAGAGACAACAGTGTCAGTGAATTTGGGGATGAACACAACGGAAGACAATCAAAAGTAGCCTACAAAGCATTTGTCATCAGAATCCTACCACTGAAACAGAAATAGGCACACCAGCATCAGTCAATGTTGGGGAGGTGCACACACATTTCCATGTGCTCTTTAGAATTATTTATTCTCAGACAACCAGCCTTCCATTATAGGTATTAGGCTAGCAAAAAACCTCCTCCAGCTGAGGCAGAACATCAAGTTACCACCTGTGTTACAGGAGGTGCAAATTCCCCTTGGGAAATAAGAGCAGAAATAAGGGCTACTGAAGAAAGAAACTCTAAGGCATTTGCAGCAGAATACCAACATCCCATTTAGGTTAATGTTTCTCGGTTTATTTGGAAGCTTGAAAACATTACCATCATTCATGCTTTGCTGTAATTGGACAGAGTGATTAGAACACCTTTTTATATTAAATGCACATTTTCCTTTCAATAATATCCATGTTAAATGAGAAGAATGCCATTCAGCCAGTCAGCAATGATTTATTTTATCCCTCATTTTTAAAGCTTTTTCTAATTTGTGGATTTGTAGACAAACTGTACATGAAGACTGTCAATGTACACTGGCTTTGAAAGGAGAAGAATCAGAAGAGAAGCTCTTTCAAAATGTAGAGGATCCTATAAGGAGCAGAATTGATTACTGACAAATAAGAATTTTGAAAATTTATCATTCAAAACATGAGGTCACAAGGACCGACATTGACAAGGGAAAGACTTCAAACAGCAGTATGAGAAATTCAGTCAGAATATCCTTCTGCAAAGGACTGTCATTGCACAGAATAAAATGGTCTTTGTTGAAGTCAGTAATAGATGTAAATGGGCAGCATTGGTTCAAGAGGGAGCTGAATACGTTTGGAGCAGGGAGCGAATGTAGCCATGCAGTCATAAGAGAGATAATTGTGCATAAGATGGTCAGCTACCATACCTGGTGATTTGTATTTTCTGCTGCCAGAGGGAAGGGTTTGATGGACCATGTGCTTTTCTCTGGGCTATTATTACTTGTGTCTCTAAAAAGTGCCCTCTGCTATCACAGCAGCCACAGTAATAAAATGTAAGTTAATAATATTATTTATCCTGCAACCATCACTCATGTTTACTGCTCAATCACATCTTTTTCCCGTCCCACTATACTATTTGCATTTGAAGGCTAAAATCTCAACAAAAGCTATTTAGTGTGCAGGTCTTTTTTAGCTCTCACTGCCCCAGCTCTGCTCTGTTTTCCATGTGTGATGCACACAGACACATAGACAGATACTGTCTTGAGATCTTTTTCTTCTGATCTCCTCTATCTATGTAAATCTGTGTTTGAAATCACTGCACAAGACAGGGCCATGAGTCTCTCCATACTTGCCTCTGAAGGGGAATGCTTGCTGGATTCCTACTCCACCAACCACTGCCAAGCCAGCGAAATTCAGTTGGCAAACCATGACCTCCATCAGACACTTAAGGCACCTTCAGCCCAGCTGCATCTAAACTGGGATGTTTCTAATATATCAAGATGGAACCGCAGTGATTTGGAAAAGGGGTTTAACTGAGACACAAGCTGAAATCCATCCCATCCCAAGAAATTGGACCATCACAACTCTCACATGTGCCTAATGTTTCCTCCATCCTCCAGGGGCAGGAAGGAATGGCAGAACACAAACTGGAGGAAAGACTCCAGTGAGCCTGGCAGGTATGCTAACACTGTAATAGTGCTGAATTACACCATTTTCAATCCTATTTGTCAAAAAAACTGGAGAGGTAAAAAAGTCAGCAACTTTCTTATTTCTATAAACTACCTAAACCAGAGGATTGTCTCAAAAAAACCAGAAAATTTGTTTATCAGGTTTTGTGTTTAAAAAGAAAATAAACTCTCTTCTTAAGTGGACTTTTTGCCTTTACATCACTAGTTCCAATCCAAATAATCCTTACTGGACAGATACAGTCTCCTACATGCAGCTGATGCAGATGGGTAGATGAAGGAGGAGCACAGGAGAAGTGAAAGTCACACCCATGCCCCCCCCAAACTCAGCACAAGGCACAACAACCCTCCTCACAGCTAGAATAAGACCTTTTCCATTTCACTCCATACAGGAAACAAACCCCACAACCTCATTTCAGTCAAAATCAGCAACATCAGTATTTCAGCAACATCAGTATTTACCTAAAGAGAAGACAACTGCCTCCCATCTGGCTTTGGTATGAAATCTCCTGGATAGATCACTGTGCTGGTTTGGAGTGGGATGGAGTTAATTTTCTTAATAGTAGCTAATATTGAGCTGTGTTTTGTATCTGTGCTGCAAATAGTGTTGGTAACACAAAGATGTTTTGGTTATTGCTGAGCAGCACTTACAGAGAGCCAAGGACTTTCCTGCCTCCACCCCACCCCACCAGCCAGTGAGCATGGAGTGCACAAGGAATTGGGAAGGGACAGAGCCAGGACAGCTGACCCCAAATGACCCAAGGGATACCCCAGACCATATGGTGTCATGTTTAGCATATAAAGCTGGGGAAGAAAGAAGGCAGCAGGGAGGCATTTGGAGCCCTGCTGTCCTGGAGATGTCTGAACACCTGCCTGCTCATGGGAAGTGGTGAAATAATTTCTTGTTTTGCTTGGCTTGTACACATGGCTTTTGCTTTACCTGTAAATTGATTTTATCTCAACCCACAAGTTTTCTCACTTTTACTTTTTGGACTCTCTCCCCTGTTCCATTGTGGAGTGGCTGTGTGGAACTTAGGTGCTGGGTGGTTAAACCACAGCAATGCCCAGGTTAGAACCTGCAATGGCAGGTTAGAACCACGTGCACCTGAGGCCCTTGCTGAGGGATGCAATCACCCTGGGCTTCCTCCTGACAACGTCTCTGCAGGAGCAGAGACAGGAACCTCTAAGGAGCAATTCAAGCTAAATAAAATGTGAATTGCTGTCTGAAGTGACTGTTGTTCTGCACTGACTGAGGAAAACCAGGTATCTGTCCCCTAAATAGATGCAGCCAATTACTTTCTCTTAGATAGGATGCACCTGGACCTACCTGAGAATTGCACTTCCCTGGAAGTGTTCAAGGCTAAGTTGGATGGGGCTTTGAGCAACCTAGTCTAGTGGAAAGGTTGAAAACTTGATAGGCTTTAAGATTCTTTCCAGCCCAAGCCATTCTGTGATTTTATATTTGAATAAAAACACACAAAATGGATTAAGGTGTTCTGCTTGTGACAGCATAGGGTAGGCCTAGAAGAAAAAGCCATAAATGCATTATAACACACTGATAACACCAGTTCTCCATGTCTCTTTTGCAGCCTCCTTTCAGAGATCCTGAAGCCCTTTATAGAACCAGAGCCTTCTCTGTGAATTGTCCCACTTAGTGCGCTTCTAAGCAACTTCTGACTGCACACAAATGTGAAACCCCTTCACTCATCATTTCCCTTAACATCTTTGCTTCAGTTTGCATTGAAAATTTATACTCCTGAACTAAATCCCATTTAAATCCCATTTTTTTAGGAGTTTGTTGGATTCCTTTTGTCCTCAAAAATTTACAGTCTCTCTAGGCAAGTAAAAATAATGCTTGCTTGTGTTCTGCAGAAGGGAAACTGAAACCCAGGAAGTCTTTATTGCACTGTTCACACTCATTACTGAGACTTAAAATTGTTTCTCCACTAAAGCATAGAATTATCAAGATCCCATAAGTTAAGACAAAGACCTAGTACACACCTTTGTTTTCTGAAATAGTATTATGGGAAGAACAGTTGAGAAGAAAAAGCAGGAAATCAAATATTGAGGGAATCAGTGAACTATAGAAACACTTATCATTCTATCAGTTTTAAAAAAAGAGTTTCCTTGTGTCCTTTAAGGAAGGTTTTCTGTAACAATGGGAACTATTCTCTCCCTTAAGAATCCCATGCAAAAAGAAACTTCCCATAAGAGAGTCCAATGGTTTTGCCCATGGCTATTTGATAAGGGCTCTTCACTTTTATTAAAAGAAAAATATTTGTTGTTAAGCCTTTAACTTTCCTGTAATCAGTTAAAATGTGGGAATTCATCATCAGTAATGTCTTGCTCTACTTTTGGCCTATTTATTCCCCTCTCCCATTCTTCCTCTTAGACCAAGATTCACTTTATCATCAACAGAGAGGGCTGAATCCAAACCCCAATTCCAAACACATTTGGCAACCAAAGAAATTCCAGTCAGTGCCAGCTTTAAAGGCTGATTCTGAAAGACATTAAGCAGTCTTACAGCAGCCACAGAATATAAGGTCCTTTTGAAAAAAAATCCCCTTTCCCTTCATCTGTGCTTATTAGAGCTCTAGAGACTTAAATGAAAGTATTACCACACCTGCAGCTTTTCAGAGAAACACACCCTTCTTCACACTGCTATGAAAACCAGGCCAACAACAAAAAAGAAGTAAAATTTCATCTTGAAAACAATGAGGCTTCAGGTGTGAGGAAGGTCATAATCCGAAGACAGTACAGTTCACAAGTGAAAATGGGGACAGAACTCAGCCTGAGTTCTTTATGGTGATGGCAGATGGCTGGCTTTAAATTCCTAGTAGAATTCTGAAAAACTGAGGTTTGAAAAAAAAAACCAAACCCAGTGTCTTTTTATTCATAAACTAAGTAAATTTGCCCTGGAAAGCACAAAGATGCAAACACAGAAGGCTGCAGTGTACCATTTTAAGAGTCAGTAGAATGTTTCAGCAGAGTGGTTTGTGAAGGAGTATATTAAACAACTTTCCCTCTCTCTGTGTTAGGATATCATTAATCCTTCTTTGTTTTAGTAGCATGAAAGGACATTCCCAATATGTATGCCAGACAAGTATATCATACACTTCCACAGTCTTTATCTGAAAATATTTTGGGTTGTTTTTTTTTTTTTGCTGAATGTGTGTCCTATCCATAGGAGAAGGCCTAGCAACAATGCAGTGCTCATCTTCTTTTTTTTTTTTAAGTATGCCATTACTTCTAAGTGTTATGGTCTTCTTTGTAAAGACATTTACACTAGAAAGCAAAGAGTACTTTACAGCACCCTGCAAATTTCCATAAATAACAATTGGCCATGAGAGGTTCTTTTCACCTATTCCACAGAGGGGGACATCCAAAGAAGAGCCAGAAAAGGTGGAGATCACTTTAAAATGCTTCTCTCTGTCATTTCCAATACCCCGCCTAATTCAGCTGGGCCAAAATGTCACTTGAAGTGAGCTGAAGTAGAAGCTTTTTGTGTGTGTATGGAACCATATCCAGCTGGGAGAGCAGTTAAATGCTTGCCCATCCCCTTAACTCTGGGCATGTAAATTCAAGACGAAGAGAGCTGTTTTGACGTTCTTGGCTGGAAATCACTCTCCACACCTATACTTTAATGCATCTCCTGTACGTGGTAGTTTGGCTGCTTTCTCTCCCTACCATCTGTTCCGATGGCACGGTGCCTGCTCACAAGTTGAATGATATATAGGTGCCAGGCAACAATGCTTTCTGATGGGCAGACTGCACAACGCTGCAATTGTCATCTCTTGTGCATGAAGGCCATGCTTGGTGCCAGCAGCGGGGCACTGGCACTTTGCACCTCCATGCTCTTGTTCACACCTGTTGACACTTACATGCCAGAAAAGGATTCCTTGAACAAGGGAGTTGTTTAACTCCCCATGATTAGCAGTACCTGAAAGTATGTCCAGCTCCTAGCCCAGCCATCATCCTCTGCTTTAAGCAGGCACTGGGTCAAGCCTGGAATATTTCTGTAGGTTTTCACCTCAATATTTTTCTAGATGTGTATGTCTGAAGGGAAGAAGGAGCTATATGCCCACTGAAATGAAAAAGGACTGACCAGGCAAGATGCTTCTCTTCCATGGTCCAATACAGATATTTAAGTGCAAGTCTGTGCAAACCTTGTTATTTTGCTCATGTCCCAGCTAAGGGCCTACAAATTTAACATTCATTTCACAAGCACAAGGTCCATGCCAGCATCTCTTCTACTTTTCATATTTCCATATCCACATGGATCACCATGCCAAACCTCTCCCATGGACTTTATTTTTTCAGAGTTTAGATAAGTCCCTCTCCATGGATCAGGTTTAACCACACACAGCTATCATTCAGCTGCATGAGTAAAGCTTATTCTTGTAGCTTCTAAAGTAGCAACAATTTATACTGATGGAAAAGAATATCAAAAATTGAATCTAATGTGGCACATCACAGATGAGTTTAATGTGTTTTCAAAACAGTGTGTGAGGGAAGAGAGTTTCCATACCCTGCAATGGGTACATACAGAAATTCAATGAATTAGAGAGAAAAAGGACTTACACACACTAGCTAGAGCTAAAATATGTGATTTTGTAAGGAACTGTTGAAAGACTCGGGAATACACAGGGACTAGACCAAAGTATTCTGCTCTAGGGGGAAAAAAGGCAACAAATTTAAACCTTAATCTTAATCCTTGCCTTTAGCAGAGCAGATAACTAAAATCAGATTTTTTGCATATCCTTGTGGCTAAGAAAACAGCTTTGCTGAGAAGGAGGGGGTAGGGGCTGGTAGCAAGGCTTTACTGATAACATCAGGCAAAAGAAACTGAGAAAAGAGCAAGAGAGGCTCCACCAGTACCACACTGACCCACCATCTGTGAGTTACATGTATCTTTAGCAAAGACTAGAAGGAAGCAGGAAATAGTAAAATATTTCCCTGATGCAAAACCTCCAGGGAACTGTCCAGAAGAGATGGAAATTACCTCAAAACGCTTTCCTCTCTTTCTACTCTAGTATGCCTATTTCAACTTATTCAAAATCTTACTGCAATAGGCATTCAAACTGCAAATTTTTGCTTATGAGAAAATGAATGCAGCTGAGAGTGTAGGTGCTGGTTGTGCATCCCCTCAGAGACAGTGGAGAGCACAGCAAGAGCTTTCCAACAATGTGCTGCCACATTAGTGTATCAACTGGATTCAGAACCCAGATCTGGAGCATTTTCAGCAGGGTCTTTTTAGATAATGATTTGGGTGTGGGTGTGTGGATTTGTCCCAGATGTATCTGCCCAAGCGTATCTATATATTTTTGTTAGACTGCTGAGTATTGTAAGATTATAACTTTTAATTATTACAACCCTGGCTTATAAACAGATGGAGAGGCTGAAAGGTTGTAGAGGACCTGATACAGGCACTTGGTGAGAGGGAGGAGATCTGCTAAAGACATCAGATTCTGTTCTGCAGGAATACAGCCAGTAGCTGCTGGCTGCCCTGAGCTGGGCTTAGCCTACCTGGGGACCAACCAGCCAAGTCTTGCACACCTTGGTGTCCTTAGTGGGAAAGAAGAGAGATGCAATCATGAGAGTTACTGTACATTTGCTGCCTGCCATTACCAGGTATTTCATTTCTATGACATATCATAACTATGTAAATAACTCAAGTAATAATTGTAAAGGGATGGCTGTACTAGGGGAGGTGGGGGCAGGAACCATAACTGCGCAGCTGCTAAGGCTGTGAAAATTCAACCTTAAGCAGCCTAAACATTCATTTTACAGTGTACACCACTGATTACTTAATTGCATCTAAAATATAAGTCAGATCACTAAAAACTCCAGGGAGTAAATTACAAGAAGCTATGAAGCAATGTGCATGCATACACTCTACTTTGACTTTAAAAAATTATTGTTTTCCAATGGCTATGAAGGATTTTTCTATTTCTGTTCTGCAAAACATCATTATGTTACAAACAGGTAAATATTTCTAAGTAATATTAGATGTGCGTGGGAGCATCCATCTTCAGCCTTTCACTGTGGACTCTCACTAAAGGTTCTTATCTTTATGTATATTTGAACAAGAAGATCTACATATGCTTGATCTCAGTATGAACCTCAGTATGACCTGATTTTGTTGCCATGGCCACCAATTAGACCAGCCTTGTTGACTGCAGAACAACAGTCAAAGCATCTCTATTAAGTTCTGAAAAAGAATGTCATATTTTATCAGCACACTACAACAGCTTATCCTTGTGGTAGTGCGGCACTGTTTCTTTCTTTCATTAGCTTTATATTTAAGCATCTAACTTAAAAGAGAGGAAAAGGGGGAGGGGTGCATGAAGCAATGGCTGTGTCACTACCCAGAATGGTCACTTCTTTTACTTTTTTTAGTATCTGCTTTTGTTTTCCAGGTTTTGTCCTCTTAGAAGGTAGAAGACAAAGAGTCTCTTTGCTTCCTTGAGATTAGGATAAAATTCTTCCTTCAGTTACTGTTTTTCAGGATCCTATCAGCATTTTCCCAAATGCAGTTTTTTAAAACATTCTCCCTTCCAGTTTGTGACAAATCAGTAGAGTTGCCTCAAAAGTTCACTTGGCAAACACTGCTTGTTAAACTACCTTTGCCCTGCCCTAAGTGTGTTAAGATACTGAATACTGTCACATGCAAGAAAAGACAGTTCAGTGCCATCAGTATTATATTTTGTTAATGCCTACCTGAAAAAAACCCAAAACCAACCAACTTGTAATGTACTCGGTTTACATCAAAACAAATAGAGGTTGGAGGATAGCAGAGTTCCACGACTAAATCTTTTATTTCTCAGGCTTCCTCTTCAGAAAATAATTTTCTTAGTATTGTTTTCATAAAAGCTTTCAAATGCCCTAAAATAATACAGAGAAATTGGCTTTTATTTTGAACAGGATTTCTCAATATGTACTGCATCTCTTGGCATATCTATTATATTAACTCAAGCCTTAATGATACAATGGTTAAAAACAGCGTACAGATGTGTATAAATGAAAAATGTAATAGATTTCCCTCTTAATATAATAGAATTGGCACGAGGTATTGGAAACAGGAGTGAAAGTAGTCACTCAAGCATTGTGTTTGCATGTTATTTAAATACAAGTGGTTGAGGTATAAGTACCTCTAAGTACACCTGAAAGAGATGGTGCCTTGTAATCATTGTTTCAGCATTTGACAGTTGTTTACACAACAGCAGCACATTCTCTACTGATTTGAATAATAAACATGTTTAAACACCAGCTGGATAATAGAAGGATAATTGAAACATAGTTTAAAGCTCTGATTTACAGGCATTGTGGCAACACTTTTATTTGTGGTACAATGCTATACTTCTGTGCAGCCTCTTGAAAAAAATTAAATAGGCATTGTTTCAAACAACTTTGGGATATATTTAACTCAATTAATCTATCATGCGTTTGTGTGCCTACAGACAGACAGACAGAACAAAGAACACACCATCAAAATTTCCAAAAGCCTTTATGCTGGTGACCTCATGCTACTTGTGCTTAGTTTAATTATACTTTTTCTGGGCCCTTACCTTGTGCTGATACTTCCCCAGGTGTGAACTTCAATGCTTGCAGAGTTTATTAAGCACAAGGACAGCAGGAACCCAGAAGGCCAAATCAGGGACAAAGCAGGTGGAGAGAGAGGCAGTCTTCCTTCAGTCACCTGGCAGACCATGGGCCACGAAGGAACCAAAAAACGCTGTGAGATTTAAGGCATCACCCACTGCTCCTCCCTTCTGCTCTGCTCCTGAGTTTGAACTGCTCAGAAATTACCACTGGGGCCGGTTTCCTAAAAAAAAAATTCAAAGAGAAGCTGAGGCAACCCTGCTAAAAGTATACCTCCCTATTGTTTTCTTAAAATATCTCTGCAAATACTTTCTTGAAGCAAAATCTACCAACTGAAAACCCTAAAAATGTGGCTGTAGATTTCCATCAGACTTTTTTAATTCCTAAGCATCAGATAATCCAAGGCAGTCTAGGTTTTATTTTTCATGTTGTTTCTGATCTCTTATCCCAGTTCTGAATGACGATTCATTGACAAGTACTGAGGTGTGGACAATTTCCACACATGCATTTATGTCTCAGTCTCACATTTTATTCAAATGCTGTGGGGCCTGCTTGATCTCAGTCTGTACAGAACCTACAGCTTACTCAAGAAAATCACAGACACCAGGACTGGCTTCATTTATGTACCAAGGCAGTTGCTGCTGAATCACCCCTAAGTTAAAGACTTACAAGAATCACATCAGCTCAGACTCTAACCAAGAAAAGCTTCAAAAGAAATGACTTACAGTAGCACTGTTTTCAGATCCTTCATTCTTTACAGGTATTAGGTTCAGACAGGAATATGGAAAAGATCCAAGTCACTGTCTCCAGGATTTATGTTTTGGATATATACATATGGTAGACAAGACAACTTGTGTCAACTTTTAGGGAAAATGTCTGTCACTCCTACTGAGAATTTGTCTTCTTTCTACTTACAACAACAGTACTGACATTTTAAAAATTGGCATGAAATTTTCCATGTCTAAAATTACTTTTTATTATTATTTTTGCATTGGTATTTTTTTTTCTAATGTTCTTAAGACAGTGGCTTTTCAGAGCCAATACTTCTAAAAATGGCCTCTCAGTCCTCCACTGATTTTTACCTTGTTATTGACTGAAAAACCAGGACAGGGAACTCACACCAGGCTTGTGTGTTCATGTCAATCCATGTTGCTAAACAAGTGCTGCTGCCTTTCATTCCATATGGAGCTTGTTCAGAGCATGTGACTTTATTCCTAGATAACCCAACTTTTATGTCTTACGAATTCATAAAAAGCTCGAAAAAAATCTGCACTCTTCCAGCAAAAACCAAATAAGATCATACCCCTATGTACATCAGTTGCACAGTATTAGAATTTTGAAAAGATGGGAAACAAAGCATGAAAAGTATTCAATGATAAATCTTGAAACTTAAAGTGATAGAAAGTCTTTACTGATATTTCTATGTCTATAACTGACAAATATACCACAAATACTATTAAAACCAACAAAAAATTCAAGAAACATTCTGCCCTATGTATAGAAACATACTCATTTGTACACTTTGGGGTCTCTCGTGTGTTTATGTCTGAGGATATGATCAGATCTTCCCTGGAAATAGTCTGTAAACTATTGCAAGGTATCCACAAACACACACGTATGCCCCAGAAAATGTGGCATGGATAAGTTTGAAAAGAGTAGAATCCAGAAATGAAACACAGGAAAACAGGACAAATCTATACATACCTTTGAGTTAATAAAAGTCTATGGCTGTAGCTGGAAACTGTATTACATTAAGAGGCCCTAATCTCTTTTTGATACAGAGCAGAGTTCTGTACAATGTTGCTAAATACTATGTATGCCATACATTTTTATTTCTGGAAAAGAGAATAATCACAATGAGCAGGTCCTATCACCAAGATGACGGATGGATGCTCTGAGATACTTTTGGAAGAGACATAAAAGAAGAAATGCACCACATACAGTGATATAGGAAGAGGCACAATAACAGAGTGTGGATCAGACTTAGGGAGGCCTTTATCTAAGGAACTAACAAACAGAAGCTGCACTTGATAACAACATACAGTTGGATAAGATGCATGGAAAAATCACCATGAGCTTCCACAAGATATGATGGGCAGACAATGGTGTGTTGTAGCTGTGGGACAAAGTTAAGCAATTTCAGTGAGCTGCATATGTTATGGTTCCTGGGCCAGATTCTGGCTCCTTTGTGCTAGGTCTCAGGAGTGCCCCACAAAAGCCAGGGGATTTTCCTCAAAAAAAAGGAGCAATGCCAGGTGGCTGAGTGCCAGGATGACTCACTCTGCACCACTCATTCCTTACAGGAAGACACAAGTTCCTGAATAGGAAAGGATGAGGCAGGAGAGCACATAAATCCAGCTGTCCTGGACCCCAGAGAACAGCTCTTCTCTTGCTAGACCTGTTTGTGATTTTGCTCATTGAGTATCATGGGGAACCAGGCCAGTCCCAGACATTCCTCTCATTATCAGAACTTCCCAGTATTCCTAGGGCAAGGGGCACAGGGGAAAATAAGGCCCAGGGCCAGGAGGAAACTGCACTGTTAATTCTAATATCCACAGAGAAAGAGGCCTGTTTCAGTAGTTTCTGAAGCGCTAAAGAACAAGGATATTAAAATACACCTTCATGTGATGAATAGCAGAAATTGTGAGAAATTGTGACAAGTCTAACTCTAGAAAACATACTCTGACTTTGGGCCATGGACCCATCCTATCTGTAAATTATAGAAAGGATTCACAGGTACCCTATTTGCTTGTTTGACCACTCTGACTGTGCAACCATGGCATTATTAACATCATGCTCTAACCCACTGAGCTAAGCTACACAGCTTGGAAGCAATCTCCAGCTCTGGAATGGCTTGCTAGAAGCCATTTTGGTTTGTGTGTGTAGATATACATACATGTGTCTATAAAAAATCTGGCAAGGCAAACACCTTCCCAACCTATATGCCTTGCAGAGCTCAGTTCTCAGTTATTTACTAACTTAGAAGGAATCATCACACTGAATGTATGGGAAAGAAGAACCTCACTATGATTTGATCTTCTCCAACAAATTCATTATGTTATTTTTAATATATTTTGCTAGACAAACAGTTTCAGTCAAAACATCTTGTTTTTAAATGTCTTAAAGGATATTAGCAACAGAGGGAAAATGACATTTCCTTATCAGCTATAATACATATAATGTGACATTCAAACACAAGTGCTACTCAATTGCTTGTAAGTCACAAAAGGTGAATGAAAACACCTCTTTTGTAAAAAAAAAAATCATTAAAAAAAAGAAGATGGGGAATTCTCCACAGAAATAAACACTTGGACTTAAAATACAGGATAAGCAGCATTAAAAATTTCTAAGCATAAAGCCCATCTATTAAAATTCTGAATAAATAGTAAGTCTAGCTAGGAAGAAGTGTTCCTGTTAACGTAAGGCTAGTTATGTCAAGGACAGTAAATAAAGCTGTTTTTCACATACACCAGTTTGATCTATCCAAACTGGGGCAAGCTGTGCCACCAAAAATGTATCTCGAAGGTGTTAAAGGAGATCAAATGTTAACAAACACAGAAGAACAATTACTAAAAAGCAACTTCCCACTCCACCAGTAGCTGTTTAACTCACAGTACTGTTGATGTGATACTCAGCTCAAAAGAATGCTCTAGTAAACAAGTTGTATGTGTAAAGCTACAGA
Source organism: Lonchura striata (assembly GCF_050655825.1). Classification (NCBI taxonomy): domain Eukaryota; kingdom Metazoa; phylum Chordata; class Aves; order Passeriformes; family Estrildidae; genus Lonchura; species Lonchura striata. The sequence continues at coordinate 103,477,788 of NC_140705.1, read as the reverse complement.
CCTCCAGAAGAGCCAATGAAGAGATTTGCAGTTTTTAAGAAATGCTTGGGTTTAAAAACTATTCCCACTAATACAAAGACACTGCAGCTACTCTGTGAGACTGTGCTCCTATCATCTGCAAATGAAAGCCAGGCAAATCCAACTGAGGAATCGGACGCATAATTTAACACGAGCTTCAATGAAGGGATGAAATGGTGGGTGCATCCTTTAGATTCTTCAAATGAAAACAAGATGCCTTTCTGGCTGATATGTTCTAGCCAAATAACAATTTGTATGGCTTCATGAAGAAGTGACTGGATGAAATTAAATGGCTTCCTCTGATATTACAATGAACTATTTTAGGTCAGCATTCAACAAAGTGCTCAGGAATTTACGCACAGAACCATGGCTATATTTGTACGACAGAGGATGTCCCAAAGGATATCTATCTTTTCTTGAGCTGGCCACCTGGGCATCTCTGCCTAAAGCTGTTTAGGATTTAGGAAAGACAAAACCCGGCATCTAAGTCCCTGGAGAAGTTAGGTATATTCCAAACACTCACACTAATAATGGTGCTTACTTCTTGATAAATAGTCTGGCACTTACAGCACTTATCTAATTCTGAAGTCAAAATATTGGGCCTAAATATTTCTCAAATATTGGGCCTGAGGCTTTTGAACTCAAATTCCATGAGAGTGCACAAACCATGAATATACAAAAGATTTTCAAGCTGCTATGCAGACAGGAATCAAAAAATCACAGCTCCAGAAATATCTGATCCTCATCTTGTAGTTATGCTCCTCTGCTAGGATAGAAAAGGGTTTAGGGCTCTCATCCTTTCCTTCTGAAGAGTTTCTGGATATAAGTCAATAATTAGCTACTATAAATCAGAGTCTCACTGATTTTTATCACTCCCACAGGAGTGACCTTCTGCACCACAACATTTGACTCTGTATCTTAAGTTCTCAACTGACTAACAGTTTCGGTCCAGCAAGTGAGATGAAAAATGTTGGGGTTTTGCCCTCTGAAAAGCTCACATCTTGCTGTTCTGTACATATTCTTGCATTGTAAAAAAATGTGACAACTAATGCTTCCTGCATAAGTAGACTAGAACTCATCCTTCCTTTTCATGTACAAGAGCACAGTCACAGGATTTTTTTTGTCAGATTCTTCCTTATCTTCTGTTTGGCTAATAGGAATTCTTCTCAGCTTCAAATTAAACATGAGAATTTCTCACAGCTGTATAAAATATTCCCTTGCAAGAAAAACTTCATGCCATGGTACCAGCTGCCTGGAAACAAAATGTAGGCTAAGTCAGGAGTGCTATAATCCTAGCAAATAGACCCAGAAAGTTCATAAGACTGTACAGGTTCTTAAGCATACATTTCAGTGCTCCACTGGATTACAGCTTTAATTACATATTTCATAACTACAAAAGGGTTCATTTAAGATACAGTTCAGAAATGAAATGTTAAGTGTGTGTTTTCTTTGCCCAAAGCAAAATGTTCACATACTCCGTGGAAGGCTGTTTAAATGAATAGCTCAAAAAAAGATATATACAATGCCTACTGTAATGAGCTTACCCAAAGGTTAAATACAACAGAAAACAGACTTAAAATTCAGCATTAACACCGAGACCATATTTTGTATTAATTTCCATGGTTCCAGTGAAATGCCATAGTCCTGTTTCGGTTTGCATCAGACAATGATGTTGTTCACAACATATTTCCCTGTGTACTTGAAACAAATGCATTGTGTATTTAAATGAAAATGTCTAAAACAAATATTGCAAAAACAAAAATTATCTTTGAATTCTGTCAGTCCCTTGGATAATATTTCTGGTGTTCTGTTGAGCAAATAAAAGTGGAATGTTACTACTCCCAACGACCATTTATCTATTGAGCCAGAGCTTACTTTCTAGGAGCTGGTTCTCAGGCTTCCTAATGTGCTTTCCTCTTGTTTATGCCACCAGGGGAAATTCAGGTTGCAGAATTCAGCTGGAAAATTAACATCACCTCTGGTGTTTTCACAAGCCTCCCAAGCAGCACGTGCAGTTGTGCCCACCAAAGGCTGTGAAGGACTGAGCGACCACTGGAACTCCATGAGGCCAGCCTGGGCTGGACCTTGGGCACAGGTCACAGCCACCATCCGTTCTAGACCATGTCTTTGTGTCATCAAAGTACAAAAAACAAAACCCCAAACACAATATTCACACTTTGGTAAACATCAAGAACTGTTCTATAAAATGAAACTTTAGAGTCTGAAATAACGTATTTCCTACACTGAAAACATTTCGGTAGTGGCAAAAAATCTGTTTTATCTAAGAGGTACTTACATGATTGGGACCAACACATCCTGTAAAAATGTTGTAAACAATGATCAGTCCATATCCATGCCACCTGCCCTGACTTGCAGGATTGTGTCCTCTTCCTTACCTTGCAGAGAATAAACAGACACAGAAAGAGTAATGTTAAGATTTTTTTTCAATTCTTGGTGATTTGTACTATCATAGAATTGAACACTCAGTGTAAGACACTGAACTATTGCTAATCCAAATTTTCATAAGCCTTCTCAATCTAGATCCCCTGAGTCTGAATCCAGTGCCCTCACTAAACATTGGAATGGATGGTGCCCAGAAAGGCTCACTGGGGCTGCAGGACTCACTGAATTGCACCCTGGAGTTGGCAAAGTTCCCAGCTATACCAGGAGGACACAAAGTGGAGCTGCACCTTGACCCCATCTGTGAAGGAGATGTTGCACTTTCTTTGAAAACACGGTGAGATGTTCAAAGGAGTTTCCCCTTGCAAAAACATTTTTTTTTTAAATTTAATATCTCAAAATGGAATCACCACGCTGTGCTGTTTCATTTTTCAGATGCTGTTTTCAGATATTCTTATAATCAGTGAATTCTGACAGAGTTATGAATATGGCAAATCTGAGTGTCATGTAACATTTTTAGAAGACTTACAAAGACTTAATAAATTTTGCAAATATTTAGAAAGAGAATTAATGTAATATATGTAAAGATCTGCACATATTTGATAATCTTGAACCAATTTAATAAATCCTGTCCAGTTTTAATAAACACTGGATTAGGGTTAAACTCACTACAAACAATAAATTAATAATGAAAATGTTTAATGTGCACTGTATATATACAGTACATTTTAAATTTTAATTATTTTTCAGAGATCAGGAAAATACCTGCAAATCATGTTACTGTTTTAAAAATTTTGTTATCTTGGAAAATATGCACACAACCCATACTGCTACCAACATGATTACTTCTAGCAGTCTACCAAAACATGGTTTTCTTGCCCTTATAGAAACAAAATCCTGTTAGAATTGAAGCTGTGTTACAAGTAACTAAAATCAACATGATCATCATTTGAGTAACAATAGGACAATCCAGGGGGACAAAATAAAACAAACAAAAAAACCCCAAACAAACAAACAAAAAAGAATGTGTGAATTTATATACTAATAGAGAAAAGTGCAAATAGAACCATGTTCTTAAATCTACCTCTGTTTACATGTGTAGCCACTCCTCAAGGGCAGCACACCTGACATTACTCATTTATGGTGAAGCACAGCACGTGCATAACCTTGTGCAGGGCCTTCCCAAGCTTCTCCATAACATTCACCCTGGGGTACCTGAGTCCTCCAAACAAATGAGGAACTGCTGCTGTTGGAAAAATCAAAAAACCTTTTACTTCTATTTTCCATACCATCAGTCGAACAATTAGGTGATGAAAGAGACACAAAAATGCCACAGCACTTTTCATGCTAAAAATTAACCAAATGAAACATGGTATAGTGGTGATTTCAGGTCTCTTGAATTGGGATTTGTTTTTAGTTGGGTTCACCTCAATACAAAAGTTCTTCAATTTATTTTTTTATTATTTCAATGCTTTTTTTTTTTTTAATAACAAGACGTTTAAAAAATGTCTCAGTCTCTTGGGACACCTGAACGAAGTGTGCTTAGTTATGGCTTGTACTTCTGGAGGTCCTCAAGGAAAGAAAATAAGGGAGGATCTGCGTGAAATACAAAAGAATGCTTTGGGTAATAGATATGATAACTGAAAACAGAAGTAAAGTATAAGGTAAGGATCCAGAGAGGATACAGAAAAAATAGCTAATCTATAAAACAGCAAAATATATCCAAAGGATTGTGATGTTACAATATCTGGTAGTTCGAGACACCAAAAGGAGTGTCTTGAGGGATACTTGCCAGTATGGAAAGGTAAGATGTAACACCAAACTGGACAGAGAACATATCCTACAGTCACCTTAAAAGGACCCTTTTCCACCCCTTTTTTCCTAAATAATGTATTTACTACAGCATATGAAATACTGTCCCTGCTCTAATGAGACACAAGCCCGCTGCGCAGAGCACAGAAACAATGTCAGGCCAGGACAACTGTAGGGCAAGGTCCAAGCTATTGGTCTTGCAATTTGATTTCCATTTCATACTTCCACAGAAAATTTCTCTGTGTTTGGAAACCAAAGGCTTTTTTTGTAAAAACATCTTATTCTAAAACACTACGAGAAGAAATATCTTATCCTTTGAGCAGTGACTTGATTCTTTAAGATATTCAGGAAGGGATCAGCAGACTCAGTCACTGCTTCAGATGCTTTTCAGAGTGGAAGCCTTCCTAGAGGTAGAATAAATGAGTTTGCAGGTCACTGGAACTGAGAATTAACTGTCTATCATTAAATAATTATAGAAACCAAACTGAGGGAATCACAGTGACTCTACAAGCAGAACACAGGATACATTCTTCTCTGGTCTCTTCTAGTAACAAAACAAATAATGTCATGCATATGAAAGTTGGGTGAAACTAAATATTCACCTTGATTACTCAGAAAGATGGATCAATATAGTTTCTGCCTGTCAAATTTTCTTCTTTTTTTATGGCAGAACTAAATACCTGAAACAATTAATTAGAAATCCTGGTTTATCAAATAAGAATTATTCTTATAAATATACAGCAAAGAACATGGAGAAATGTCTATTAGAGGAATGAAGAGGATGTCTATTACCAACTTGAAATTTTTGCAAATAAGTCATTTATTGCCTAAGAGTCAAAAGCACATCAACCATAATCCCTCAATGCAGACAGAGAAAAAGTTTACAAAAAATCTTCTACTGTCTTCCTCCACCAGTGATTTCCCTGGTTCTTCACATGCTTCCCTAGTCTCAGTAAACTGGAATTCTAACAGAGCTGTTTCAGGCACATAAGCCTGCAACAAAAATTATATTGACTTTAAAAATCCGTCAGCAAACTTTTAGAGTGCATTCTGTTATTATACCCCACCATGCAATAGCTCTTGTCCACTTTCAGGTATGAAGTGGCACGGACTGTATTTTAACAAAACTGCTCACCTAAGCAACAGCAGGAAGAGTCTTTGCATCAGCACAGCAAAATTTCCTCTCCAAACTGCTACAGACCAGGGCCTAATAAAATAGTTCCTGAGTAAATCTGGCCATGAGAGGAGCTCCTGAACAGACTGCTGGAATCCATCAACTACAACTCTGCAGGGGTGGCATCCTTCCCCCTCACTCTCCACCAAACACGGTGGAATAGGACAGCACCAAACACCATTCTGCTTGGCAGAAACAGGGTTAACTCTGTGATACACCTTGAACATCAGCAGGTATCAAACTTTGTCAGGAAAGGAGATATCCTCCAAACAGGAAGAGACACAGCAGTGCTGAGAATCCCCCATCAAATACAATAGAACATGAAGGTATGGCTCAGTTTTTAGCTCTGGCATCCAATAACGAGTCAGAACCCTGAGGACATTGTCTTACTCAGAGATGTGAAATGCAAATGCACAGTAACATTGACAACTCAAGACCAAGCAGAAAACAAAGGACTTCAAAGCTACCTGGAAAGGTCTTGCATGAACACACTTTATTTTTTTTCTTTTCCCTTTTTTTTTTTTTTTTTTTTTTTTTTTTTTTTTTTTGTGGGCCAGAAACCTATTCATTTATGTGAAGAAGTTAAAGGGGTGATTTTGCTGATCACTGGAGTCCCTGAAAATGCTCTAGCAGAAAGAAACCTTGAGATGGTATAGAAATCATTTAACAGTGAAAGTCACTCAGAAAAACTGGCTTAACATAAAAAGTTGTGCTGTGTGAAATAGAACAGATGAATTCACTTTCCTGAAACATGGTCACAGGACTTTCCAAGAGATTTTCCACCTTGAAGATGCATTTCTAATGGTGTGAAAAGCTAAGGTAAATCTTCCTATCTTCCTCTAGCACTGTCCTAAATTTTCTGAGAGCCAGAGTAACACTGTTTCTCCCTGTTTAATTTTCCTTTGGCTCACTTGTTTGTATTCTGTAAAACAGAACCATTTAGCTGCAGAAAAAAAAAAAAATCAGTATCAATCTTGGTTTATGAAGGCCAAGAATTATTATCAGTAAGCTGAGAAATGCTAGCAAAAAGTCATATATGTCAAGGCAGAGTACTTAGCTGATACCTGAGGGTTAACTCAGCAAAAGCCTCACCACATGTGTTCCATGGAAGGGGTGTGTGAGCTGTCCCCACCACGTCAAGAGGAAGGACAGATATGTCCAACCTTCAACCCCAAAATATAATCCAGCCTGATGGGACCAGTGACATTTCCCCCCTCTAACCTGGCATTTTTCCTTCAGGGAACACACCAGCCCTCCCTGTCCCCACCGTGGGAGGGAATCTGGGCACAGAGGGATGCACAGCACCCTTGGCACCGACTCCCAGCAGCCCATCTCAGAACCACCTACCCACTGGCCAGGCAGAGACCAGGAGAAGGAAGCAAGAGGATGAACATCTGTCCCTTGCACTACTTAAACCCATGAGGAGGGGTTGCAACAAATCTAAAACAGGTTCTGAGTTGAGGCACATTACACAATGAAAAGTTGGGTAGTATTTACAAACTTGTCAGTGAAAGTGAGGCCAAATTTCAGCAATCCAGTGTCAAGGCTGAATTTCACTTTCTCCAGTTAGGGTAGCAGGCAGCTTGCAGCTTCAGGAAGAAGCAGAACAAAGCACATCATGAGATAATACTGCCTGATCTAAGGTTGAGGACATGCAAAAAATGAATTAGTTTCACATTATTCCATCCCAGATGTTACACTTTTCCCAGCACCTTGGGAAAAAAGATATCTTATTAGAAACTGAGGGCAGGGTCAAACAAATTTGGCCTATGTTATCGGAATGTGAAGATTATAAAAACTTACAGGAGAGCTCAGGAGACCTAAGACTAATAAAAAGTACAGTAAATGTTTTTGTGAACCCAAAACAGGAATGTATGAGGAACAATAACTTCAAGCTGTGGGAATGGTAATTGTTTGCTGGTAAAATGGTAAAAAATCTAGTGGACGCAGTGTCTGGGAGAAAGATATCAAAGAGCAGTGAACTAATAAATATATGGAAAAGAAATACTGAGAGCCCTTCTTAGATTGCAAGAACTCTCCTCTTTTCCCGCAGCAGCTGGTACATTTCCTGCTTTCTTGTCCTTGCATACATGTACAGCCACAACTCTCAGGGGTTTTTTCCCTACCTAAACTGCTCAGAGGCAAATTTGGAGGTTCAAACAAAATGTGTCTTTGTTATATCTTGAAGGGACAAAAGAAAACAGAAAGTGGTTTACAGCACAAGCAGACAATTCAATAGGGTAAAGCACCTGATATTGACACACCTAATAGCTGCCTTACATGTGTCCTAGTGCAAACATACTTCTTTATGCCATCAAGAGATTTTTAAAGTTTCTGTCTCCCTCTTTCTTCTTATCCAAAGAGATGAAATCCCTTTTTGACACACAAGCCCCACTCTGAAAGGCAGAGATGCTCGGATGCCTGTTCACAACTCTACCACTGGCTGTTTTCCATTAATATCCTCCTTCCCACAAGAGGAAGACTGAGTTGTGAGCTGCTGAAACTCCCAGTTCAAGCAATGTTTTTCCAGTTTGTGCTTGAAGCCCCCCACTTGTCACTCCTTGTGCAGTATCCAAAGAGACTTGGCTGACCAGACAAGGCAGATACATGAGGAACTTTGGGCTGAATCCCCCGTCCCCAAACCAATTACCCAAAGTGTCTGACTGATGCTCTCTCCTGGCTGCACTGACGATGGAGAGAGCCTGGACACTTGGCTGAAGTGCTCTGAGCCTTGTAGTGAGGGCCAGAAACTCCTGCCTGGTACTGCAAAAGCAAAGTCAGGCTCTGACAGGGTGGTGTGAATCTAGCCCACTCAGCCTAGGAAGCCTCTAAAAACTGTGTGTGCTCCCAATTCTCTCCCAGGATCTGATACTCAGAGAAATACTGCACTATGCAAACAATACATCTGAGCAATTCCATGTGCTCTGCCCACAGAACGTGACTAAAGGTCCCTTGGGAGCTGCGTGGGGAAAAGCACACACCGTTTAGCAGATACATCACTACACACAAATGTATTTTGTTCCTTTCCCAATAAGGCCTTTTGAATTTGTTAAAAAGTATTTGCAGAGAAAATGAAAGGAGCCCCTGGCATCAGGAGTCCTTGGAGAGCGAGCTGTGCACTGGCTAAAGGCTCTGCTGATCACAGTTGGAAGGACAGCCTGACTTTATCAAGGGGATCAAGGAGAAGAAGAGATGGAATATGGGAAAGGTTGGAGGAAGATAAAAAGGAGGAATTTATCCATCAAGGTCAGCTAATTGGAGAGAAGTTTCTGCACTGGGGTGGCTGGAAGCAGTATTAATCCAAGCCAAATTTTTGCCCTTTGGAATCTTATGTGTTCCTCCTGTAAGGCTTTTACATTGCCATAGAAAAAAAAAGAATCTATTTTGGTACTGAATCATTCTGGGGCAGGTTTTTCTCTCCATATGTTTGCATAAATCTACAGAGGGCAATGGTGTTACACCACTGCATGTTGGTGTGAGATCAGAGGCAAGCTTAGTATCTCTCACCTTGTCTGACAGACTCTTTGACCCATTTCACTCTTTTTTACATTGTCAGCGTTCCAAGGTCAAAGACCATGCCCAAATCTAAAGCAGAGTCTAATTCTGATGCTGTATTTTAAAGACATAGGCTCCCTTTTAAAATAATGCATTATGCAAAATACACTTTCCTTTGTGTTAGCCTTCCTGCTACATCCAAATGATCTTGACTTGGGCTAGGGGGTACACATATTTCTGGGAGGAGAGATCCCATTTCCTTCACACCAGTTACCATAGCCTCTTCATCATCATCATCATCATCATCTGCTTATTTCTGCCCTTGATCACATCCTCTGGAAAGCTGGCAGATGTGAAACCTATGAACTACCCATGGGCCTCCATAGCAGTAGGTATCCAAAATGGTTCAGATCATCTCTAATTTCTCTGTGGATCGTATGTCCCCTTCAGAAAAAGGTTGGGGAGCAGATGTGCAAAACAGAGACAGAGATACTGTCATAATTATGTTTCTCTTTTACAGAAGGGAGGGGTGACTGTGTGTATTGGGCTGGGGAGGGAGAGAGAAGTATATGTGAAACAGAAACTTAAAACACAGGTATCAGGTTGGATACATTAACTGTGTGTGAAGTTTCCTAGTGAGAATATTTCCTTTTGGATGATTTAACAAATGTAAGCTGCATCAAGTCTCCATTATGCAAGAAATATGTTAGGTTTCTTCTCTAGCTATGCACAAATGGCTGGGGAAATCTGGATATAGTCCCATCCTATAAACCAGAATCAGAAATAAATTAAAAGATTTATAAATTGGAGGTGCAATTCTTCAGCTACATTGGTTTAAAGATGGTGAAATGAATGACTAAAGCATTCACTCACAGTGTTTTATGAAGCAGATCTAATGTGCAGGTTTTGTGACCTGCAGTGACTTTAACTTCTCAGTAAATCAAAAAGCTTAACAAATATTAAGATGGCAAAGATTACCTGTGTGTGCCAGATTTTATCTTTTATCCGTTATCATTTAGGAAATGAAAAGCTGGAGTCGGAAATCAGACAGCCAGTCACATGACTCGGGCGGTCTGGCAGCCCCACAAGACGAGAACCTGCAGGAGACACAGAAACTACACATTCACTGATTAGTTTTTAGTCCTTAAGAAATGGCTCTTTTTATTGTTATTATTGCTAGCAACCAATGAGCTTTAGAATCAGAGCAATTCCTTTCTAAACTCCACCGCGCTGGAGATTCATTAGCACAAGCTAGAGGAAGCAGCTGGGTGTGCAGCTTAGCTCATGCCAGGCTTAGGGGCAGCCCTGGGAGCTTCAGAGGTGCTCAGATTTGGGGAACAGACCACCAGCACCTGTTTTGCCAACACAGAGGCCCAAGAATTCTCCTTTTTCAGTCCTGGCCCAGAGCAGCAGGAGCCTGGCTGGCAGATAGGATCTGGGCTAAGCCACAGACCCACAGCATCAGCGGAGATCTAGCACAGTTCAAGTACAGCATGCCCTTGGTTTGGTAATACTGGGCTGCAGTTCCTTCCTGAGAGCACGGGAGGAAGCTGCCCCAGCACAGGTGTCCATAGCCCTCCAAGTATGACACAGACCTTCAGGGTGAAACCAATACTTATCTTCTACCCCAGCTCCCAGCATTTCCCGAAGTAAAGGCTGATGGAGTCAATGTAAGATTACTAACGACTGCCAAAACAGAGTTGGATTTTTTTTCAAATATTTTTAAATATTTGCTGATATATTAAGTTAAAATGTTATTAAATTAAAATAAATATCAAGTTTGCTGGTGAGAGGCTGAGTTGCACTGAATAAGGCCTACTTCAAGGCCACAGAATAATGCAGAGATCTAATTGCAACAAGAATTTGAGCCTTTCTAATGTCCAGCCTCAAATCTGTACAAAGCAACACCATCAGCTCTATTAGCTTGCCATTTTTTTCTTCCTTTTCCATACAGAAATATAGATAATCCCAAAGGCTAGTCAATCCTCATAACAATCACGTCAGCTATGGGTGACACTGCAGCCACTAGGTTTGCATAAATTGTCTCTGATGCAGGAAAGTCTTCCCTTCCTTGCACCCCTGCAGCCCTTTGTCCAAATTACGAAAGCATGTAGGGCCATGTGCCTTCTTCCATCTCACAGCCATAGTGAATACATGTTGAACATAAATTAAAGCAAGGAGAAAGCAAATGGAAAGAGTTCCAAAACATAATCCCCTTTTTTTCTCCAGAATGTAACTTCTCAGTTTAAAAATGGCATGAGTTTTCTTCTATTTGGAAGCAATTCTATAGCTCTTTAATACAAGATGTAGATTTAAAGCACAGCAAATAAGAATCAATCTCTCCTTTCAACTAATGCAAAAAGTGTGAGGAAAAATAAGACAATGCAGTAAAACGAAAAATAGAACTGGGTTTACACTGCTATTTCCCATATATCTGTCCCTCTGTCACAGTCTGCAAAGGACCATGGGCCAAAAACTGACAAAGTGAACCATTTCCTTCTCCTTGATGTGCACGGGTAAGAAAACCAGAAATAACTCCAAGCAACCCTGTTTTGGGAGAAATCAGTTTAATTCAACCAGTGTAACCAATTAATCATCAAGCAATATTTGGCCCAAAATGTAATGCAAAAAATAATGCTATATCAAAAATAAATTATCAAGCACTTTGCAGGTAAATCAACAGAACATCTTAATATATTAATGAATAGAAGTCATCAATTAACAACAATAAAATTCAAGTAAATACAGAATCCAACTTCAAAGAAAGAAACTGTGAGATCCTCTATATTAAGGAAACAGTTTTGGTGTAGGTTCAAATATGTATTAGGACTCTATCACGAGAACATGTAGTCAGTGATAGGACAAGGAGGAATGGCTTCAAACTGAGAGAGAGTAGGTTTAAGTTAGATATTAGGGAAAAAAAATCCTGGCTGTGAGGGTGCTGAGGCACTGAAACATGTTGCTTAGAGAAGTTGTAGGTGCCCCATCTCTGAAAGCATCTAAGGCCAGGCTGGATGAAAATCTGAGCAACCTGGTCTAGTGGAAAGTGTCCCTGCCTGTGGCAGGGGGGTTGGAACTACATGATCGTTAAGGTCCCCTCCAACCCAGGGCATTCTATGATTCTGTGATTCCACCACATCCATGCTAAAACTACTGTGGAAACTCAGCATTAATGATGAATGCTTGTCCTGAAAGTCAGGCCACCTCCTGAAAAAAAGATGAAAACACAAGTTTCCAAAACTGTGTAGAAAGAAATCTGCATTCTGATAATCCTTTAATAATGTGGTAATATAATAGGTATATATTTGATATAATTAATTATTGTGTATTTATGGAATCTTCACATCTGCCTTCTATTTTTAAACATCTAGATTTAACATTAAAGGAAATTGTGAGCTAATGTCCCTGCATTAGAGCATGAACAGAACAAACTCTGTGAACTAGCAAAGGGCTAAAAGGTAACTGCACAATCTGCTCTGAGCAAGGGCTGCTGCATATCTTTTTTCTGCCAAAAGCAGATTGCAACTCAGCAAGTCAGTTTTCTGCCCTGCTCTCCCTGACTTTGGGAAGATGTCTCACGGCGTGCAGTCACCCCTGCCACAGCACAGCCTGACACCTCTGGCCAGTGGCAGGTGTGTGGAGGATGAGGGCAGCTTGTTTTCTATGTCCTACCCACTTCTGCCTTGCTCATACCTTGAGAGCTCTGGGGTAAACTCTTGCTCTCCACACCAAAAACCTGACATCTGCATCATGAGTCTGACCAAAGGAATTAACTAACGCCTGTCTTACTTCACTTACCAGCCCTGTACTCCAAAGGAAAGGTACTGATAACTGAAGGTTAAAATAGACCAGAAAACCCAAACAACCCTTCAAAACAAAACAAACAACAAAAGGAAAACATCCAGAAAAATCAACAAACCCTACACTGCACAGTGTCATCGCTATTGCTTGAGCACCTTACTCCAGGGCCTGAAATTAGATGCAAACAAAAACTTGCTATTAAGACATCAGTGCCAATTTGTGAACAGATCAGGATGGGGTAGCCAGCAGCCAGCTTCTTCTTCAAAAACTCTGTTTTGTCAAGGAATGGGACAATATTCCTTAAAGAGGCACAGTTGTTTCCATTAGTACACATATCTGAACTTTTATTTTCCCATTCCCTGTTTAAAATCACTGAAGAAAGGACACTACCATACTGCTTTCTGTTCCCACCCAGCACCAGAACTGATTTTAAATCATGTTTGCTCACACGGAGCAGACCTTGTAGAGGGTCATGGCTGGAGCTGAATCAGAAGCTGTGGCACAAAAGGAGAGAACCTGCAGAAACAGAAATAGAAAGAAACTGTGATACAGGTACAAGTAGAAAGCTTTCTCATTCTACATGGAGAAGTCCATGAACACTGAACACTTTGACACAAAATACATGCAGTGGCACTGCATTCACATTCTTGTTAGCTGCAGGGTGAGTCAATTTAATTATAAAACTTCTGCTATTAAATGGGCTTTACTAAATGCATTGTCATTTCTTCAGTTCTTATTACATTTCAATTTTCCCATTCATTTTTCTGTTCTCTGAGTTCTTAAAATGATTAGTTGGCATCTTCTAGTTCTGCTCCCTTTTGTATCCTTGCCAATAGAGTAACATCACAGCATTTTGCAGAAATGTGGTTTGGGCCATTTGACATTTTTTTGTCAAGTACCTTTTATATGCAATTCTAGTATTTGTTTTACTCTCTATTGTTTCTAATATCCCCTGAGAATCTTGGAAGTAACATTATTTCCTTAACAAGTTTGGCCTTTCTTCCTCCTACTCAGCAAATCATTTTCTTGTGGCCTTACTGCTTGCCGCTATAGAATAGAATCAACAGCTACAAAACATTGTTGCTCATATACATCTGGACTAGTAAAAATAATCTATAAATAAATAAGTATATATCTTGTTTTCTTTCTAATTTTTGACATTCCACAAACGATACCACTGGAGAACATCTCCCCAGACCTCGAGTTGTTTACTCCTCCACTAAACTTCTGTCATGCTTGAGAAATCCCTTAATACTTTGCTTCTCCAGCTGTAAAATTGGACCTGCAATGATAATTCTGTCATACCTTGTTGTTATTTAAAATAAGAGGAGTAATAGCATTTGATGGAAGGTCATATGGAAACCTCTTTAAATTTTGAGAAAGGCAGGTCCCAGCAGATAAACTCCCACGTGGAAATCCCATATGCAAGATGGAAATCAGGGCATACCACCGAGGCATAATTTAAGATGACCAAATAGATCAAGTTAAATGAACTCATAGCTTTCACTTTATAAGGTGCAAAGCTCAACACTTTTACTTTGTTTCCCTCATCTTTTTTGTTGTTGTTGTTGTTGTTGCTACCATTTATTTTTTTCCAGAACATAAAGGTTTTGCTTTGGAAATATCTTCATAGTTACCAAATGTCTTTTAGTTGTTCATTTCCAGGGATTATATACCTCAGAGTGAAAGCAGACACATTAAAGTCCTTAATCAAAACCCCTTAGCACATGGCATGGAGGAGGGGTTTAAAATCTTTCCATGGAGCTGCATGGACTTAGACTGCAGTCATTAGGTCCATGGGATACCACAGAGCTGGGTATGACAGGGACCTGGATTCCAGTGTCCCAGCCTTTCCCTTCCCTGTAAACCTATTTGCAAAGCATTCAGAGGACTTCAATCCTCTGGGTTCCCTCTTATCTATTTCTTGGTTTTGCCTTCTAGCCTTGCAAAGAGAAACTGTTCCTAGGATTTCTCCTCAGCAATGTAAATAGCAAAATAGGCAAAGGTAGTTAGCATAGGAATTCTCTTGTGACAGCACATCTGCATTCATATTTTTAGTGTGCAGAAATTTTTAGGACTTACACATATTTAAGAACCACTGAGACTGGAAGGTCCCAGATCTTAATTTCAAGGTTGTGGCAGGGGAGGGAAAGAAGGAGGCCAGGCTGAAGTGTTTATGGGAGGCAACACAGGTATTGTTTCTTGCCAGCACTCCCACAAACTGCCCAGAACACTGCTTGCACAGACAGAGGGACAGCAAAGAACAAAGCACCCTGTCTGCATTTCACAGACCTCTGTTGGTTTGCTCTGAATGGTGCTTTCCAAAGGAAGGACCTGGGATAAGTAACTCAGCCCACAGGCCAAAGGAGTCAGAATGGCTGTTTAATTATGAAACTCTTCTAAACACTTATAAATTAATTCATGGTCTAATGTGGTGTCAAGCTGAGGCGAATAAAGGTTAACATATTCTATTAGTCCCAATTGTCACAAGAATTTGAAAGAACTGTTTAGATTGGAAAAAAACTGTAAGATCATCAAGTCCACCTGTTAGCCTAACACTCCCAAGTCCACCAGTCCACCACGTCCCTCAGTGCCACATCTACACATCTTTTAAACACTTCTGGGGATAGTGACCCCACCACTTCCCTGACCAGCCTGCTCCAATGCCTGATCACCCTTCCTATGAAAAAAATTTCCCTAATATCCAATCTACACCTCCTCTGGTGCAACTTAAGGGCATTTGCTCTTGTCTTGTTACCTGGAGAAGATGTTGACCTCACCTGGCTATAATCTAATTTCAGGTAGCTGTAGAGAGTGACAAGGACCCCCACCAAGCTTCCTTTTCTCCAGGCTCCGAGTTGCTCAGTCACTCCTCCTAAAATCTGTGACCAGAATCTTTTTCAGCTTCATGGCCCTTCTCTGGACACACTCCAGCACCTCAGTGTCACTTGTTGAGGGGCCCAGAACTGAGCACAGTATTCAAGGTGTGACTTCACCAGTGCTGAGTACATAGGGATGATCACTGCTCTGGTCCTACTGGCCTTATCAAACAACACAGTTCATTAAATACAGAGCCTAAACATTATGTTTCTCTTAATATAAATTATTTATATCAACATGACCTGAATACTTGTGACTTTAATTAATTTAGACATAAATTTAATTAGCAGATGATTTCAATTGAGTCTCAATCTGAACAATAAGTTGTGTTGTAGGCCACATACTGGAAGCACTATCTAAAATGAAATATGGCACGATGAGGCACAATGCTTGTTATTGTTCTCAGTTCCTATCTCTGCCTCCTGCTGTGTAAGAACAGCACACCTGTCCACCACAGAATTCCATTAAAAAAAAAAAATAAAAGGGGGAAAACATGTCTGCCACCAAATTCCAATAGTTAAGGATCTCTTTGAGAAAGAATTGCTGAAGAGTTAAGTGGGCTCTTCCAGGACAAAGAACAGGATGGAACAGCTCAGCCACCATGGATAGAAAAAGCATAAGAAGTCCATGTTGAGGAACTGCAGTAGAACACATCACAAGATAACAAGAGGAAGGAAATTGCTAACTTTTATCCACAAAACACCACTGCCAAACTCATCCTCCCAAGGCTTCCCTTCACCATGTCCCTGCTGCAGCCAGTGGCACATTCAGCTCCCCACAGTTGTGTCCATGCTTCCCTACAGAGCTGTAGGGATCCAGGAGCACCACACACAGCATCACCCTTTGCTGTTTCAGCAGGGCCACTTAAATTCTTCATGACTCGGTTTTCCCCTCTGTAGAACAGGGATAAAACTGCAGTCTTGGCAGAGGTCTGAGAACCTTAATTCACTAATGTTTATAAACCCCTCTGAGGTTCTTATTCGGAAGGCACAGCAAAAATGCAAAGTATTATCACTGATTCAAACTGACCTTCCCCTTGAAATATCACCATTTGAGCTATAATTCCAAATCCTGACTCTAACCAAGTGCTACGCTGTGGGATTAACCACATTAATGCTTAAAGCTGTTGCTCTTTTTTTTTTCCCCAGTGTTCACAAGCTAATGCTTGTAGGGGTCTAATCTTGGGCAATTCCTTAATGATACAGATTTTCAGATGAAAATTACTGCTACATTTTCTGTTTTCTAACAGATTTTAGTCACACTGCATGCACAATGTTGGAATGTTGTTTAATTACAAATATAATATGTTTTTGGATATTCTTTCCTAATTTGAGTGTGTCTATCTGTTGTCTGCACACAAACTGTAAATCATTGTATTAAGAGTGATTACACACCCACTGACACAGAAAATTCGTGATCGGGTTGTGAGACATAAGAGGTTTACCAGATTGAATGTGGCATGGCCACATATTCTACAGAATTTATTATTATTTCTAATCAATCCTCCTCCTCTAAACCAAGATCCCTTAACTGTAGCACTCTCGCTGTACTTAAGAAGGACATTTCAAATTGATGTATTTTTGAAATACACTCACATAGATACACAGAGCAGTGCTGCAGTCACATTTTTGAGCACAAGGTTATGGGCAGGTGGTTGGGTTGTGATTGTTAAGCCAAATCTAGCTTTACTTGTACAGACCTAGGGTATGTCTCAGTGTATGCTGGTTGTTTCTCACCAGTAAAATACCTTAAAATAATAGGATGAGGTGCAAGGGTAGCTCCTACCACAATCATTCAGGCTATCTCCAGTAAGGGGCCTTGAGTTGATGCAATTTAATTCCTCATCCTTGCAACACCATGCTGCTGTGATTTCATTATGTGCCCAGAAATTAGCACTGGGGAGTCATTATTATTATTATTATTATTATTATTATTATTATTATTATTATTATTATTATAGTAATAAATAGTCTTAAATCTTGTTAACCTGGGAATTCCATAAATAAGCAGACCAGATGTATGGTAAAGGACATAATGCTGATTGTAGTGATGTCAAATGTGACCAAAGGAGAAGGATCTTCCCAGCCCTGTCACCACAGAAGCCAGGACATCATGGCAGAAATGCATTTGTTGAAAGAGGGCATACCAGTGCCAATATGCTAATTTTAGTACAGAAAAGATCACCCCTGAGGAATGGGTGGGCACAGCCATCCACATTCCCATAGCCTTGGGAGGGACTGCCATGTGGCAGAAAGGTTAAATACTTCCCTCTATCCTGGTGAACTTGTAGTGAGAGATGCTATTCTGGCCACCAGGCTGTTTGACTGCTGTAGGTGATCAACAATTAGCTGTCCCCAAAGGTCCCTGGGGGTCCCTGCAGTGCCATGTGCAGCTCAGTGCACAGCCATCCAACCTGAGATGAGATTCAACATTTAGGGAAAAAAAAAAAAAGGCAAATTGGCCCCCACACAACCAGCAATGTGGTGATCTCTGCAGTGCACTGCATTGTGCTCTGGGACACGGCCTCAGGGTGCTCCTGACATGCCTCATAAAGCAGAACTTGCTCTCGTGGGAAGAAATGGTTAAGAAGTTCAGCTTTTCACTGAACAAGTTTTAAACTCCCTGGTTTTAGAGTGCCCATAAATTGGCATTTCAAGGAATATCCAAAGGACAAAGACATCTACATGTTTTGTCCCAGAATCCCAGAGTACAGAAGTCGGACAAAGGGACAGACAGAGGATGAGCGAGATTAACAGGCCAAGTAGGTCAGGACCAGTGTGATTCTCAGGCCAGTACAACACAGCACATTGAGAAAGCTTCCAAGAAGCGTAAACAGGAATGGATGTTTGAGACAATGAATGCCCTAATTGGATGCCCATTCTCACAGCTTCCCTCAATTAAGAAGAATCATGGATAATTCTGCCAAGATATTGATGGACAATGTAAGCATTGGCTTGAAAACTTTGCAATTTAATGAACCAAACCCTACCCAGTTGTGAATTATTAGAGATCCAAAAATAAATCCAGCAGAAAACTGTCCAGTGACAGTTAAGTCAAAAAGTTACAAAATTATTAATCACTGAATCTTAATAATTTCTCATCAAAGTTAGTACTGTGCATAGCTTTTGACTTCATATGTTAGCTTCATGAAGTTTCTGGGAACCTTGGAAGACTGGGTTCCAGAAGACATTAAGAAAAATGAGAGTCAACACTTGCTGAAATTGAAGATTAATAATTCTAGGGACAGTCTCACACACTGACAGTCTCTTAAAATACAGATGCTGAGCCAGCTGTGAGCACACCTCAGCCCTGAATGAGAAGCAACTCTAGAGCTCTGGGCAGACTGATCTGCAGTGACTTGTACATGCACTTGAGGAAACAACAGCTGAAGTCCTACTGCAACAATGGTGTGAGATTAACACCAGAATGACACGTTACAGATGTTTTAATCTCTTCATCAATCAGCTTGGTGTCCTGCTGTGTCCGTGAGAGGAGCTAGTGACCACTTACATTTATCAATGGCTTCGAGGCCAAATATACTCACTGCCCAGACTGTTAATCTGGAGCTGGTTCTTTCACAGCTGCAGTGGAACAGCTGAAGAAAGTTTTTGGCTGGTCCTGTGCTTTTAGAGGCAACCAAGAACACCATTCTTTTGAAGTGAAGCTTCCAAAAACTCCTTTATGCTTCATTTGCATTTTGAGGGCCATTTTTACAAAATCAGACCAGGCTTTGGCCTTGCCTACAAATCCCATTTTTCTCCTGCAGCAGGAAGCCTACAAGGGCAATGTGAGCACAATACCAGGGTTTGGTACAACTAATTTTTTTAGTGACAGGACAAAGCTCAAGCACACAATAGATGTAGGCCATATGTCTAGTGGAAGAACTTCAATGTGATACAGTTAGCTGTGTCACCTGTGTGATGCACTGGCTGTCAGCAGAAAGAGGAGTGCATTGAGATATATTCTTCCTACTGCTATTACTCAGTATTACACATGCTACGATCAAATTAAAAGGAATTAAAAAACCTTAGAGTACAAATGTGTATGTTGAGAAAAGTCAGATACATAGGTAAAAGGAAGGAGAAATTAGAACGCTGCCTGAGTCAGAAATGATAGCACACTTCTGCTCAAAAATCTGCTGCTCTGATTTCAATGCAGACCAGGCAGTACTGGCTGTTCCCAAAGAAGTGTCATTTTATGCTAGTTGAGAGCAGTCAAACCCCTTGCATCATAAAAGAGATGCAAAGATTGTTTCAGCAGCGTAATTTAAACTTGCCCTCAAATGTTTGCAGATAGACCTTGAAAAAAAGGACAAATAAACACATGACCTTGTGTAATAGTCCCACTCCCCTCTCTCCTCTGCATAAAAACACAGGCTGCCCAGATTTAACAGTACTGTATCAAACACATTTTGCAAAAGTTCTTTTCACATCATCACAACCTCTCACTTGTCAAAGTTGGTGCACAGGGCATCACCATGAGGTCAGAATGACAAGGACCACAACCACAACAGTAATGCTCCAACACCTGGTACTCTCACTTGCATTGTTGTTTCATCTGGTGTGCAGATAACTGAATTTAAAAAATAATGATCCCATGAGAAACCTGACAAATCAGCACTGATAGGATTACAGATTGCTGACAGCAGCAATGGGAGATGCATTTTACAGACTACACCAGGGTGATCAGACATATACAGTTAAAAGAACTGACCAGAAATGTGGAAAGAGGAAGCAATCAACGACTTGGGGAGCAGTTACCTAAACAAGAACATCCAGAAAGCACTAATTAACAACCAAACCAAAGGAGAACAGGCAAGTCATCAAGGGGGGCATCGGTTCAGGGCACCCAGAGGCCCGGCTGGCAGCACAGCAGTCACAACAAATCAGACAAGACAAAGCTGGAGGAGTCCCCAGGACCCACAGCTCAGGCAGCTGGTACAAGGTCTAGGTCCATCTCTGTCCTGTGTGGTGGGAAGGTGGTGATACCCTCAGAGCACCAGTGCTGCAGCAGGCACCAGGCACTGCCTGCATAGTCCGTAAGCAAAGAGGAGGACAAAACAAGATGAGCTGCTTCACAGAAGATGCCACGAGGTATTTAAAAAAAAAAAAAAAAAAAAAAAAAAAAAAGGGCTTGTACCTTTGCTGACATTTGGCTTTGTGCAAGCACAGTCTTTTGAAATTAAGGGCTGTATTATGGATGTTTGAACTTTACTAATATGAAAGGCTTGAAGTGTATATTATTGCTTTGTATAGCTATATACTTAGGACAGAACTGAACACCATCAAGCATTTAAATCATAAAAAACCCCACGTGGCTCTTAGGCTTTGTGATTTTAAAAACTTGAAAGCACTCAGAAACCAAATCGCTTCTGGCAGTCATTTCACCCATCCTCTCCTCTGCCTGCCAGCACACTCAGGTGCTCATGAACTGGGAGGGGTGAAGTGCTGCAGATTTGGCTGATAGTTCATGCAAAATATTTTTTCCTGTACACAGTTCATTCAGGTAGCCTAATAACTTCCCATACCCCATTGCTCACAGAGCATAAGGGCCCCTAGAGTGGATCATGTCATTACTGTCCCAGACTGGATGATATCCAACCCCACAAGACCAAATTCAGTCAAGCTAACCTAGGTAAAGGAGTAGACTATTGAGCCATGCACTTATTTATTAGACAGATTACTAATTAGCTACAAGATGTGCCTAAAGGCCCTAGAGAGGCTTTAAGATGGCTATGCAATCATATCTGAAGAAAAGATAAATTATTTACATTATAAATGTACGTAAAAACACATTTATTCATATAGAAAATTTGCAAGCAACTCTGTGTACATTTTTTGTGCACACACACACAGAATCACCGTGGGATTTTTTAAAAATAAAAATAAAAAAAAAAAAAAGCTCTCAATGAATGTTTCCAGAAAATAAAAATTATTACAGATAACAAAGGATGTATTTACTTTTTTAATTACAGTGAATACTCTCTATTCTTACCTTGCCTAGCTCTGATGCTGAGTGTCCTTATCATATCATCACAGAAATGTTCCTGCTACCCAACATTGCTTTAAATTGCTAGGTTTGGGGGAGGAGGGCAGCTGGGTGTGGTGGGTGTTGCTTTTGTGTTGGGTGTTTTTAAGCCTCTTACAAATTTTACAAGGCTGCATACACTTAGCAGAACTCCATTCTCACATGTGTCTCTCTTCCATAAAAGTGGCTCACTTATTTTAAATATAGCTACAAGCCAAGAGAAAATTATTGGAAAAAGCACTATCATTAGTTTAGCACCATCAGGACAGTGTTTATATGAGTTTATACTACAGAGGAGCTCATATTTGAATAACACATGCATATTGTCCTTATACAAGAAAAAAAAATCTAACCAACCATGTAAGCCAAGTCACGAAATTTAATTAGGAAGATAAGAGTTGGGTTTTAATTTTTTTTTTTTTTTAGGTTACAGAAAAAGATAATTTTAGGCAGCAAATTAGCATCTTCTAATAATCTTAGACAAAAATGATTTTGTTTTGCTTTGGTTTGTAAATTAGCTCATGATTAAAGTATCTCTCTAGTTGAGCTTCATTGTCTTTTTCTGCCTATTTTCTGAATGCAGCCCTGACCTGAATACTCTTGTAGCTCAAGTACAAGATTTGAAAGCATGAGAGGAACAATTATTATAAAGTGAAGTACTTACAGTTTTGCTGCAAAATCAATGAACTTTCAAGTGATTTTTATCATATTTTGCAGCTGTTCTGTTTGCTTTGAATGATGTTTATCACATCAAAAATTGGAGTACTTTTAAAGGATGCTTTATCTAGAAACTTCCTCCACCTTTATTTTCTTGCCCCACCCTGTGCTGTAAATGCAAGGATATTTTTATCTTGTGATTTTTCCCCTGCTTCAGAAGCTCTCTCTCTCTCTCTCAATATTTAGGCCAGTGACTTTGCTCATTCCCTGCCCTGTTCTTTCTCATGGTTCCTTAAATGAGGAAATACTCCAAGTTCCCAGCTTAGTTCACAGTTTTGCAGGATTTTATTTTACCATTGAAGCTACCTCTGTGGCCCTTTTGCCTAAAGGAATGATGCCATGTGATCCCAGTGTGCAGGAGCTCAGCCTGTCTGTCAGGAGCCATAGAGGGAGGAGGGATGAGCAGCACTCCTTCCTGGGACCAGATCCATAAAGTTCTATGGACACCAGAGGTAAATATTCCACTGATTCAGTTGTATAGGGTTAGAAGCACAGAAAATTAGATCTTATCTTATTCTCATCTTATTCTCTGCTACCTCTCTCTTCAAATCCATCCTCTACCTCAAGGAAAGCCATTTCCATCCTCAAACGGGACTGCTAAAATCATGAGATTAACAAGAAACTCTGCTTCCTGACCTTTCTCCAGCTTGACCTTCTCAGCCAACACGGTATGCTCTGGGCAATGCTTGCCACAGATCTGCTTCTCCTTCCCAAATGCTATGGATTCTGTTGGATATTAGCAACTCAATCCTACAAATCTTTGTCCCTTAGCAGCTCCTTGGACTCCAACAAACTTATATAATTATTCATAAAACCATAGAATGGTTTGAGTTGGAAGAGATCTTAAAGACCATCTGATTCCAATTTCCCTGCCATAGACAGGGACACCTCCCACTAGACCAGGCTACTTCCAGCCCTGCCCACCCTGGCCTTGAATTATGTTCCAGAGATGGGGCAGCCCCAACATCTCTGGACAAGTTCTTGCAGCTCCTCACTGCCCCCCTGGAGAAGCATTACTGCTGTGGTACTCCACACACAGCTGAGCACACACAACTCCTAAGTGGAAGGCCTCTTACATCAGATAATTTACAATCCAGGTTCAAACCAAACCCAAAAGCAGGAGCAAAATGCACATGAGGGAGGGTGAAAGACAAGAGAGAATGAGGTAACAATTAAAGGCAAGCAAACAATATCAAAATATAGATAGACTGGCACAGTCTTTTAAGCATTGCAGCAGAAGAGAGTTTGTTCATGGTGCTATACCCAGCAGCACTGTATAATAAAATTATATTTCGTACATTTACCAGTACATAAAATTAATGCAGCTGTGTAATTCCTATTATACTTCCATATGTAATTCATATCATTTCTATGTTTAAATCTGTTTAAATCAATAGAAATTTAATTTTATTTAAATGCTCACTGATTACCAGTAAAACCTTTGCTTTCTTTTATTTTTTTTTTCTTTTAACCTGACTTATTTGTTTTATAGAGCTAACACAGAGCTGTACTCATGCAGTTTCACGGTTCAAGTAACTGTCAGTCAGACCTACTTTTAAATCCCTTTCACTGACCTTTGAGACAACATCCTTGGATGCTTCTGACCAAAATACAGATTATGGAGGTTTTGCAATGTACCACTCTGCTGCATAATTTAGAA
This sequence comes from Lonchura striata, assembly GCF_050655825.1. Taxonomy (NCBI): domain Eukaryota; kingdom Metazoa; phylum Chordata; class Aves; order Passeriformes; family Estrildidae; genus Lonchura; species Lonchura striata. Next base: position 103,453,804 of record NC_140705.1, on the reverse strand, counting down.
CAGGAGTAAATGATCCCTAGTATTGCCACTCTGTGGTACCTGACCAGTTTGGTACCTCTGCCATGGGAAATAAGGTAAAAACACATCAACTAAAACCAAAGGGAAGGTGATGACCACAGCCTATCTAATATATGGCAAATCATACATGTGAGCCCAAGGAAAAGATCAGAGGAAGACTTTGCATGAAAATAGTATGAATCCCTCTGCAAATTACATAAATACTTAAAAGATACATTTCAGTGGAAATACAACTTTGAGGGTGTGTATTGGCAGTTATACCACTACAAGAGCATTCATTTAATGGATCACACTCTGGAGCACTTGAACCATCATTGCTTATCTTCTGACCAAGCAGGATCTTAACAATTCTCTTAAACCCTTTCCCTGGAGCTACCTAATTGGCCTTTATTTAAATTTACCTGGCTACAGCCTTACAACCATATTTTCCAGCCTCTGTCCCGAATCCTCTAGCTTTTCATCATCTCACTTTTTTTTTCTCTTTTACAAAACTGACGTTAATTTGATTTAAAAATTGACAAACCTAAGAAAAAAGCAGATCACATTCTTCCAAATGCAAGAAAAGAGCTCCACTTACAATTATTGCAAATTATACTGTTACATAGGTATTCCTACAACCATACCCATCCTGATGCAAACAGAAAAAGAAATGGATGTTGATGAAAGTCTCGTATTGCAAAAAAAAAAAACAAACAAAAAAAACACAAACAAAAAACCCCCATACAATTTAATTTTTAATAAAATTAGGAAGAGCCTAATTTCAAAATTGTATTGGTACTTTCTCCAATATGTCAATATTTACAGTGCATATACATAAAAATACAGAATTATACCTGGTGGGTTTTGCACTTCACTGTAAAAAGATTGAGCCAGTTGCTACTTAAAACTACTGGAATAGAATCTTCTCTCCAGGTTGGATGCTTTAAAACTGTTTGACACTAAAACTGTTTGATGCTCTTTACTAATAATTTTTCAAGAAGTTGTTTATCCAGATTAGTATAAGTGCTGTGTATGTCACAGAACAACATTTTAAAATATAAAGATATGACAAAAATAAATTTTTGTTTCTGCCAATAATTTTGAAAGAAAAAATGCATACTCTGCAAATCAGACTTGATAAACTGCATAAACAGTAGACAAGCATCAATGTTATTATTTTCTCCCCTTCCATTCTGACTGAATCTCTATTATCTCCCATTTTGAAGCCAAAAGCCATGATTAAACTGCAGCACATCTCAGCACAACACAGCAATATTTTCCAGCGACAGAGAAACCACTTCAGCCCTTAAGTTGTTCCAACAGTTAATGATCCTCATGATAGAAATGTGCCTTATATCTAGTCTGAATGAGTCAAGCCTCACCTTACAACTCTGGACTCTTACAATTTCTTGCTCCCATCAGTACTTGTATTTTTTTTCCTCTGTAGATATCTAGATATCTGTAGATTAATCTCTGTATAATCTTCTCTTTGATTAATAAAATTTATTCAATTCCTTTGCTCCCTTATTCCAAACCAGCTTTCCTTTCAGGTAATTCTTTCTGCCACTTTTCCCTGAACTCTAAGCTTTTTAACTTCCTTGTAAAGTGTGGCCTCTTGGAACAGACACAGTAGCAGCTGCTTCTCCTTAAAGTTTTTTCTCTCTCCAAGTCAAGGGATTTGTCCTTCTGGCCACATTCAGCTGTAATCCAGAATTTCTCTGCTGGAGCCTCAGCAGATTTCTAGTATCATATAAAGTGATTTGGCTGCTAGAAGAACCAGGTGAAAGGAAACAGAAAAGTTGTGAAGAAAGGCAAGTCTGTGCACTTGGTTTGTTTCCACTGCTGTCCTGAATTCAGCCCTGCACAGGTGCAGCTCATAAGCTGCTTTCTGCAGCTTTGGGGCTGATTTAAGTTTATATTGCTAATGCTGCAGAGGGAGAAGCCACAGCAGACCAGTAAGCTCCAAAATCTGAGTGCATACAGCATCTCCTTAGGCAAGCCTTCCATCTCACTTGTTCCTTTGGATTAGGAGCACAAAAAACACATGTTCAAAATCTGCAGGGAAGCATTCAATATAGATAATGTACGGCTCTTGTAACAGGAGCACTAAGTTTGGGGAAACGGGTTATCTGGCACAAATTCCAGAGCAGAGGGCTTATTTCAGCTAGTTGCAGCACAAAAGCTTTAAAGAACATTAAGGAGGAAAATGGCACAAAAAATGGTTCCCTCTGCAACATTACCTGCACTCAGATGGGCTAATACCCTCTGTGGTTTTGCAAGGCATTAGTGAAAAAAATAATAATAATAAAAAAAAATCTGACAGCAAGTAAAGAGCCTTCAGGGTCTGGGCCAGAAATTTGTACTAAAACAGCATTAGTAGTCACTGTAAGCCTCTCTAAGAAGGTTTCAGAAAACAGAAAAATAGTCAAGATGCTTACCATTTTAATGGATTGTTTGTCTTTTCTAAGAAATAACTTGCAGGGATGAATCCAAGCTCTGCAAAAGTTGGTGTCAGAGGTCTTGCTGACTGACTGCTCTGCATGTTGTCCCCACAGACTCCCTGACTAGCTTGTGTGTAAATGCAGAACCAAGCTAAAGCCTTTGTACTGTGCACAATCTTTTAGAGGAGTTTTAAATGTCTACATGCCTTACAAACCATTTGTGTGTATTAAGGAATCAGTGAGTTTTTACATGTGTCCTTGTATGCTCTATACTACCAAGTATCTTGAATCACATTCCCTAAGAATCATTATACTGCCTTAAAAGGCTTCTATACTCGATATATTTGATGTTAAAGTAGTGTATTTGATGAAAGTTCTGTTTAGAAGATAAATTCCCAAGACTTATGAAGTATCTATTGAACAAGTGTAACTTACTGTCCTGAAATATTCTGGGTCACACAGACTGCTTATAAAGGAGTGGGGTCTCCCTTATTCTGTATAAAAGATGGTGGCAGGCTGTGAGGGAGTGTGTTTGGATTGTTAGGGAAGGCAGGCTCTAGGTAAGCAATAAATTGCTGTATATATTTCCTTAGAAACAGGTTAGAAATTTCCCTTGTTCATTGGCATTGACAGCCCCCCCAAAGGACAGCACTTCTGAAAGCACAAAGTTGAACACAGTAATAAAAACACATCTTAAAAGCCCAAACCCCTGTGTTCCAGTGCTTAGAAAAGGTGGCAGCTTGACAGACCTGGAGACTGACAGCAGCAGTGTCAGCTTTCCTCACACTTGTCTGCCAAAGCACCTCAACCTTGACCTGAGGAGAAAACCACGAAGGGTTTGAGTGAGATTTCATGCCCATTCTCTCTGGCATCTCTGCTGAGATTGCCAACAAGGGGGCCAATTAGTGCCTGCTTCAGAGGATGGCTTTTTTGACTGTGTGGAAATGACACCTGTCCACTGGAACTGGGCAGAGACCCTGCAATTCCCAGGAGCCAGCCACTGTGCAGCCACTGCAAGGGTTACTGCTCCTGGCTGCTCCCCTTGCACCAGGCAGGCAGCAACTCCACTTTGTTGGCCAGGTGAAACCAAAGGTATATTCCTTTCCCAACAAGTAGTCCTTTCTGATTTAAAATAGTAGCTTCTTGTTAAAGATTTAATTTTAAAAACTGATTCTTACTATTCAAGGTCCTGGAGCCTGCATGAAGATCAAAAGGCCACTTCTGCTGTGCAACCAAATAAAATCCTATCAAAAACTTGCACCAGGGCAGAAGAAGATGAAGAAATATGGCTTCAGCCTGTTTTATTAAGCAGAGGGAAAATGCAATTTTCCTGCCGGGCTCCTTATCTCCTCACAAGACCTAACTGGCAAATTTCTTGTGTGCTTTCATTGGTCTTCAGTGCAGCAGCAGCTACCTGATCCATTAATAAGAGAGTGTTACAGGAAGACTCTCTCCTCACCAGGAGATGGACAAGCTGGTACAAAACATGGGATTGCATCATACAACCATCAACTGATCTTCATGGCCAAGAAGGGAGTAGCTGCCACTGGAATATGGGTAGACATAGGTCTCTTTAATTTAGCTACCATAAAAGTCATTCACACTGTAATTAATGACCCAGCAGTGCAGTTTGAATAGCAGCCCATTTGCAGTGTAAACTTGAATTACTTCTTAATGGAATAGGAAACTTCATTACAGATTAAAATAACTTTATCGATATTATCTTTCATAAATTCCAGTCCATTCAGCTTCACTTTGTCAGACAAAAATGTAAAAGTCATTCTCTTTGAAATCAGACATCACCCTCCAGTTCATCTGTCACCAAGTCAAGCTCACTAACCTCTCTGAGGATGTCATCTGACTGGAGTTTTCGATCATTCTTTGTCAGTCCAGGTGTACTTCTTGACAATTCTTTTAGATCCCTGTCCAGAGTCTCCTCCAGGAATCTAGAAGGACCATGAAGATTGCATCAAGGACTTGATTAAACAACAAACAACATGCCTATCCAGCACACTAACCTCATTTGGAAGCTCTCACAGAAAATGATTGACAGCTGATGCCCTAAGCAAAACTGCTGTTTATAAAGTCCTTTTCAGTCCAGCTACATTAGTCTCTCCACATAGCAGAAGTCAGTACCCTGCAATCAAAACCAAGTCTGTGACTGATAATACCGAACTCTTCATTTCCCCAAGTGTTGCTGCAAGTAAGTTTGGACACCACCGTTCAATCAAGGCTTATTATTATAAATATTCAGCTTATGTCCTGACAAGAACAAACAGCTTTGCTGCCAAGGTGAATTGCAAATAGGTCTAGGTTATGATGGAGACAGTGCCCTCTTTTTGTGAAGTGACCTTGTAGCCTGGCACCAAACACAACCTCAGTGGAATAACTGGAGCCTGAGTATTTAGACAAAACTGGTTGGGTATTAGCAGTTTTTAGAAAAACTAAATCATGGAAGGAAGAAGTTCCTTCAAATGATTCACAGAAGGCTTCTTCTGATGTTTTAGTCTGATATTTCTAATACCCTTATTAGAATTCTCCTAAATTCACTTTCTCTCTACTCCAGAGGTGGCTGCATGCAATAGTGGCTGTTCAGAGCTGGCTGTGCACCAGAATCTCTCAGCAAGAGAGCTACTAATCTCTCCCTGGGAAGAGCACCTGGATTGCTCTGCCTGAAGTCAAAACACACCCTTCTGGCTCCTTTGTCTACTCTGTATTTCAGCCTAGTTAACCAACAGCTTCTAATGATTAAAATAATGAAAGAAAGACATTACTTCCCAGAAGTATGAATACATTGATTCATATGTGCTGGGCAGTTGCCCTGGCAGCTTTGTTCTAAGAGGAAAAAGGAATGATGAAAAAGGCTTTAATTTGACTGAGTTCCTTACTGCACTTGTGCTGTGGGAGTTTAATCAAGAACATCACTGGATCTGCTGATGTGTTGTTCCCTGAAAATTTGGGGCCAATAAGGGTATTTGGTCTTCTAAGGTGGGCTAGAGCAATGGTCCAGAGTTACAAAATATGCTCAAATCCATCAGAAACTCACAGAAAGCAGCTGAGACAAGGGATTCCATGAACACACACACACCATAAGAGAATCCCCTTCAGATTATGACCTGTACATTTATTACCTCTGAAGGGTACATTTTTACCCGTCCCAGGCATGTAAAATGTCCTTTTTTCCTCAGCATCTGAAAATCTCACAACTGCATGAAACATGTAATATCCAAGAAAGTACAAGCACTATTATGCACCAAGAGTTCAGCGGGAACATCAAGAAAACCCTGAAACACCGTGGTCAAGCAGGGAACTGAAGCAAACTACCAGTGGTGTAACTTCACAGAGATTTAAGGAATAGGTCATACTGAGCTGAAATACTGATGGCCAGTGGAGAGCAAAAGTAATAGGGCAGTTCAGAGCCAGAAAAGAAGATGAACTACTGCCTTGCCTTGCTAAGAAACAATTACAAATGCTAACCCATCCCTCATTCATTCATTAAAAGGAAAGCAAAACTCATTTCCTGGAGACAAAAAGCAGGAGAAAAAAGTCACTTATTTTTTAGTGAAAAGTAAACAATTGCTTATGAGTACAATGAATATCTAGATTGGAAGGAATCAATCCTACTCTAGCAAGAAAATCCTCCTGATAGCAAAAATATGTCCAAGAAAAATATTTAAACTGAAATCTTTAACTTAGAGAACTTTTCTGAAAAAACTAAACATTTTTATGTTTAAGATGTGTTCCTAGGGTCTCTCAGTCATCCTTTAAGTTTAAGCCTGTAAAATATTTTCTTTTCTACCTCGTCAATGATTCTCCCCTCACAACAGCCACAACACAGGCCACTCATGCAGTTCAAGACACTCAAGACAGCTCCCATCATCAGCTTTCCCTCTGAATTACTCCCAGTTAATATGCATGCATGTCTGAAAACAGGAGTCATATTCAGCAGCAGCTTCTGGAGAGTGACTCAGAAGAAACTTCTTGTTGGTCCAACAGGATGGTTTTATCAAGTTTAATGTCATTCTTAACTCAGTCTTGAATCTTTCCAAGCAACACTTCCACGCATAAATAACCACTGTCACTGGTACGTGCTCAACACATCCATGCCACAACAAACAGAGCAAGTCAGCAAGAACTGGCCTTGCTGACACCTTCAGCAGGGATGGTGTAGTGGATCCTTCCCTAGGACACAGGCTTGGAACCTTTTTCCTGGGATTATCCAGTCTGTGGCTGACAATAATAACCTCAGAGCAGAAAAGCTCTTGAACTGCTGCATTTTACAGGCCTATATATGAAAGAAAACTGGAGCCAATGTGAATTTGCTGCAGTATTCTGGATGACAAATAGTATGAATTCAAGAGCTGCTGGGACATCCCCTCTGGAGCCAGCAATTGTAGCAGAAGGAAGCACAGAGGAGGGCAACTGGTTGGGCACCAACACTTAAGACATGCCAGTTTAATTTGAAGCCATAAGTGAGTCAACACCTCAACTAAAGTGGCATGTCTCACCAAAGATTGCACATCTTTCCCCCAAAGAGGTCACTAGGGAGAAGGTGAAGGCAAAACACTGAGAAGACAGGCAGCTGAAGTGACAGGCTCACATCCTTACTCAGACAAGCCATACCCTGAAGATCAGAATGCCACCTGGGTGAGGATAACATGCATAAGTAAGAGAGCTGAAGTTATCTAATGCCCTGCACTCATTCTGATAAACAGGCAAACACTCAGGCTGTTCACAGCATGCTCAGATGACTACACAGCATTGCCCAAGGCCTCGTGTCTGTTTTGCAGTCAATAAAACAGGGACACCATTTCACAGAGATGCAGCTGGGAATCCCGTAATGATATCTGGTAAAGGTTTTGGGAGGCTAAAATTCTGTGTGCCTTTCAACTGAAAAGTATTATTTAATATGACACAGTTACCAAGCAGCAAAAAAACACAGGAACTCATGAAATTCCCAGAGCTGTTTCTGTGCAGAGGCAATGCAAGCAATTGTCTGTGGCAACAAACTGCCAGGGTCAGCAAAACAGGCAATCAAGGACTTCACTACAATTGTCCAGAAAGCCAGACCAGCTTTTTCTGTCTCCAAGAGAAGTATTTCAGTGCCCAGGGCATTTTCCACTGCTGAGGAGAGGAAGAGGCTTCTCCCCTCAGGAAGAGTCACCACTTCTCCCAAACCTGTCATGAATCACTGGAATCAACCCTGCATGGCCGTTTCTCATGCCTCTTTCCCTCTGGGAGCAGAGGTGGCTTCTCCTAGCTGTCACACTATGGGCATTCATATTCAGTGGTGTCTACATTGCTGAGAAGCCTTGAATCAAAATTTCATGTAATAATTTCCTATGTCAACAAAGCTATTCGCATGACCCAACCACGGCAGTGGGTTTTTCTGTGACAAAAACTAATACCTGAACTAAGCATTATAGGATCAAGTTTTCAGATCATCTGTGATGGCCCAAGCTGAGTTTATGCAGTATCAGAAACAGGCATGTGAAGAGTTTGCAGTTTAGGGCCTCCATCCAGCAATCCATGCTGGCACACCCGTAAAGGAGTTTGGACGTAGTACAATGAATGATAACAGTAAACAATGGGAGAGAAGAGAGTGAGGGTCATAACTGCAAGACCATCTGGTTGTTTCCATTTGCTGTGTACACATCTTGCTAGTCCTGCCGCTAGAAAGGCAGAGAGGGTTGTTGGAATATCGAGTTACTAATGAATAGTTGCATTTATACCTCCTATACCATTATATATTATTATATCACTAGTTGTGGCAGCATTTTGGATACTGGTTTCTGGAAAGGCCAAAGCATGAATGTTTTTCAATGGAAATATATCAATTTGCAAAATAATTTGGTACATGTGACAGCTTTCTTACAAGAAACTTTAAGCATTATTTAATGGGAGAGTGTTTTTCCCTTTCCAGTAAGATTATTTGTAAGAGTTTTTAATTTCCTTGCTGGGATCATCAGTATTTGTATGATCAAGCCCATAACCAGCATCCTAGGTACAAGGATAAAAGAACAAATTACAATAAAATGAGGAATGCTGTATGTTTTTTGGTAGGACACATGAAGGAAACTCAATTATTTGTAATTAGTCGATATGGATCAATATTGTTTTCTCTTTAACGAATCTCCACTAAGCTTCCAAATCAATGAAAAGAACACTGATTAGGCAGATGTGTCTTGCTCTGCACTCTACCTGCAACCAGATGTGGGCTTTACTAAACCACATGTGGGAGTGAAAACAGAGCCAAGGGCCCTTCTCAGAAAATCACCTGTGACTTGACCATATGGTTTCAACCTTGGAGTCAGGTAGCAAGGGCATTCCAGCCTTTTGCAATCTGCGAGCTGACCGAGCAGGAGACATGCTCAGAGATACTGTGAACTATCCAGGAGGGGCAGAACCAGGACTGGAAGTAGAGAATGGCATCTCTCTCTGCTGAAGAGAGATCTGAGCATCTCCTCACTTAAATTAGTGTCATTTGACAATAATTTCATAAGGGTCAAGAGTGTAAAACTGCAGGAAATAAGATATTCAAGGCTGAATTTTGTTTGAGAATCCTCCATCTGAATTCTGAAAAAATTAACTAGCTTATGTACCCAGAAAACTTTTTCTAATCCATAAAAAGTAAAGTGAGAGGAAACTTTAGTGGGTCAGGAGATAAATCCTACTATCCATACTGCTGTTTTAGCAGACAAGAGGATTCAAAACAGACTGCCAGGGAGCTCGAGAGGCTTTATTTCCTGACGTCCATTTTTCATCACCAATCCTGAACAGACCCCAAAACTCAGACTAATTAAAGACAAATAATTAAGCACATTCAGACTGTGAAGGTTGGCAGACTCCCACTGTATTGTGAGACCACCTTGGCATTTAAATGGTTAGGGACTATATCCCACAACATCATGCTCATCTCATTGTGGTAGAGAGCTCTTGAGAATGTTATTAGCTGGGTGTTCGCCTTGCCGTTTTTCCACATGAGGCAGATGGGTAATTACGAAGCTAATAGTCTGATTGAGAGAAATCAGATGCAGTGGTTTGCCCAATTAGATGATACATTAGCTTCCTTCTTTGTAAGCAGCTAATGTGTGAAGCAAAGTGGTATTTTTGAGGGTCAGAATCCTTAAACAAGTGCCGAGTTGCAGATTATTGTGTCTCTCTTTTTTTTTCTAATGGAGGAAAAGTGCTAAGTCTTCATTACTAAAAGCATAGAAAATGCAAATCAGGCTCTGAAACAAAAGAGTGAAGGGACAGGCGAGAATATTTGGTGTCCAATGTGTCAACCTACAACATCAATTACATTGAAATGCAATGCATGGGAGCCTAATCAAGGATAGTGTAATTGTAATAATTGCATGCTTTTGTTGGAGAGCTGCTGCCATTGTTATTGTCAACCATTTGTTTTTCTCTATTGTTTAAGGGGAGAGTATTTAAAATATATATATGTGTGTGCATATATAACTGTGTATAATTGTCTGACAAACACTATAGGTAGAAGGTTCTGCTGCTACACACAATGTAGAATGTGTTCAGTCTTTCTTATTCCTGTTCTTTGGATGTTGGAAGCCCAAGAGTCTGAACTTGGTTAAGGCAGGTAATGCTAAAACTGAGAAATGGACATTGACCTACAATCTGTGCTGAACAAGGAGTTACTCTGCCTTTTGCTGACACATCTCCTGATCCAGGGAGGTGAGTTACTCCCAGTGACTAGCAGGTCATGTAGCGAGCCAGTGCTAAATCAGCCAAACAATCCCTGAGACACCTTTGCTCTGCCTTCCTTCTTCAAAAGAGAAAGAGGTCAAAAGAAATATTTTGTCTTGTTATAGTTCCTACAGAGCTGCAATCTCTTTCTGCCATTTAAAAGGATTTTTAAATACTTACAATCTTGACAACAACATTCAAGATAAATGAACATAAAGGAGAGCACTGCATGGAAAAAAAATGACAGCATTAATCTACTCAAGATCTTGTTAAGGGGGAAAATGTAGGAGCCTCCTGTAAATAAAACAGTGATATTTTCTGTATCCTGAAGGTAGGCTGGAAATTCTTATAGCAAAGTGCTCAACATTCAGATCAAATGAGAGGTTTATTTTCTCGCATCACTTGGGCTTGCCAATAGGTTGAAACGGAGGCACAATAGAAACGGGCTAAAACATTTAACATAGCTGTTAAATCTCATTCTCCACAGCTAAAAAAGAACAATGCTGTACCGCCTTTACTGAGAATACACTCTCCTGCCATAGGAGGCTTTTCATGTATCTCTAACAATCCTGTACATACTCCAAAACTCACACTAATTAAAAGCAAATAATCAAATACATTCAATTTGAAAAGTTGGCAAACTCGCTTGTATTATTGTGTTAGCACCTTGGCACCAAAATGATCACATCGTGCTAATCTCATTGTGCAGGAGAGCTCTTGAGCATGTTATTCAGGAGGTCTGCTCCCTGCCCCCCATCTCCCAAACCCACCCCATCTTCCTCCTCCTCCTCCACCATCACTCTCTTTCTTTAACCAGATAAAGAAATGAAAATGGTAGCAAAGATAAGCAAAAGCAGGACAGTATTTTCATAACGTTTCACTCAGAGGTACTCAGGATTTGTGTTACCTTTTACAGAGATTTTGTTTCATCCTAGCTTATTTTCATCACCACAGATACAGTGGGTAAACCTGAGAGATGTTTTAAAAGAAACTAAGCAGGCTGCATGTGTTTCTCATTAGCTCTCATATAACATATTATTGTATAGAGTATTTGCCCACCACAGAAATGTGAATACATAAATGCAATAAACAACAGACTACAGGTTAACAGCTTAATGCTGACCAGGTGAAGAAATCCAGAAATAAGCACTTTAGGATTTCTTCTCTTTGAAAGTTTTATTTTACAGTCTTTTGCATACAGGCCTGTGCACGCCTGAAGTTAATGACTAACACCTCTAGATGCCCATTTTGTGTGCTATGAAGAAGTATCAGTTTAATTTTCTGCAAGAGTCTGGGAGGAATTTTCCCCAACAGTCCAACAAATCAAGACTGAACAGACTTTCATGACTAAAGGTGTATTCATCCCAGTGATTCCAGCCCCTGTATTTTTTACACCTGCAGTAGTAGCTATGACCACGGGCTAGGTATGACCATAAGCTGGGTAGATACAACCATTCAGCACTAGATTTTCTGCCTTTTGCCTTTTTGAAGAGATAGGCTAAAACGGATATATTTCCCCAACATTTTCCTCTTCTGGGCTAAGGGAAGCATAATTCTTTCTGAAGCTGAACACTGGGGTCTTGTGTCTATGCTCAGATATGTATTTGGTTATTAAATATATTATTAATAGATATTATTGAGATATTCTGTGATATGACCTGCCATCCTTCAGCCAGCACTTGGAGGTGGTAGATTTTTGCCTGCATTCCATAATCTCTTTTGAGAAAGAACTGTCTCTAAAAGACAGCGAATTAAAGGTCTGTGTCAGGAGAAATACCTATTTTTTTTAAATTCTTCGACATTTATTGGGTAAAAACACATTGAAATTAGGCAAGTGCTACAGAAGTGCAACGCTGAAGACCATAGCATTTCATGTGAAAAAATATTTTAAAAACAAAACCAAGAACAAAACAAAATAAACAAACAAAGCCCAAAAAACCAAAACAAAACAAAAAACACCCCAGGAAATATAGGGTAGCTGGAGGACCTTTTTGACAGGACTAGAAGGGTGCCACTCATCTTTCAGCACAAAAGCACTCACAGTGGAAGATGGCACTCTAATATATTCTTTAATTGAGGAGGGGGCTACATAAGAGAGTCTAATTAATTTGTGACCTTCAATATAGTTCATATTCATGGCTGAATAAGGAAGGAAGCCCACATGGCTGAGCCTCATAGAAAAACAACCCAAAAACTGCTGGAGAGTCAGTCCCACTGAATAGTCCCTGAACTCCAGGGAGGAGAATGTGCTGTCCATAGACCATCTCACATGCTCCATCCCTGCTAGCAGGGTCAGACGGCTGCCCAAAAGCCTGAGACAGACCTATATCTTGTGGGGCCATGGAGGGAGAGCCAGACTTAAATTAAGGTAGCACAGACTTCCTAAATTTGTGCCAGGGTGTGGTGAAGAAGCACTGCTTCCAAATACCCTGCTCCTCTAACTAGAGGGTATAGGTAACTATAAACCTGATTTCTTAAAAAACACTATTATCTTTCTGTTGACTTCAGCAGGTTGAAACCAGGCATCATACACAGACAGGCCAAAAGATGTCTATTGATGTTACTTATGCTAACTGCTATGGCATATTCATAGTACAACGTTTTGTTCATAAAGTTTGCAGTTAAATGCTGCTAAAAGGTGAACTGTGATTCACAATAAAATAGTAGCTATTTGACCAAGCATGTTTTACTTTCAGTTGCACCTAAATTTCTGTCTGTTGTGAAGAAAAGTTCATAAGCCAACACAAGAAGTACCAAGAGCAGAGTCCAAGCTTGGAAAGCCCCAACTCCACAGGAAGAACTCCCATTGATACTACCAGGAGAAATGCTTGTAGACATCAGGATAACATATGGTCTCTGAAATCAATACTGGTTTGCAGCTTGACACATGGATGGATAGATACCACAGAGAGAATGAAAGAAATATGACAAGCTAAGTCATACAAAGACAAACATGCACACACAATCACACTCAAACAGATGCTCTGGCTGAAACAGGTGCCTTAGAGAAACACATTGTAGATCTGAGAAATGGGAAAATTAATCTAAAACTTACAGTAGCATAATGAACTTTTGCAAGCAAAACTGAGGGAGGATTCAGAGAAATCCCGCAGGGACAATGCTAAGAGAACATACTGGCAACAAAGTTGTTGATGATCCTGGTGTATATTTAACAGCAAATCTAATGGAGTTCTTCCTTCCCCCAGCTTCCATATCAATTGGACCAGAGAGGTTTTAACAAAACACCCCCATAGCACAAAAGAGAAAGAGAAGGTGGATTTCTCCTGGGCAATACAACAGGCTGATGCAAACATTTCAGCCTTGTTTGGTTTAATGCATCACCCCAGAGATCTGACTGTGAAATCTGAACTCAAGGAAGAAAATCCTCATTTAGCAAGGAAAGAACTGCAATAGCTATGTGTGAAAGTTCTTCCAGCACTGTTTTCTGCTTGCCATATGGCCAACTTCACCCACATTGAGAGCAACTACCGAGTAAAGCCTCAGCATCTTGAAAGAGAGATACAGAGAGAAATGCAAGTGTCTCATCAGCAAACATAGCCCAAGGAACACTCAGTTGTCTATTTACACTGTTGCTTTATCTTTGTCTGATGCTAATAACAAAGAAAAAAAGTACTAATCCCAGAAAGTTTGGAATAACTTACATACTTCAGTGGTTTTGTAACCAAAATTATAGTTTTGAACAATTTAAACTATTCCCTTATCTGTTGTTGCAGATCTAGGGACAGTTAGGAGGTGTCCTAAGGTCTTTCTACAGACTCATACTGTTCAGGAGCTAGCAGAAATATCAGCCCTGTTTTGGTTAAATTTATACACATACATACCCCATAGGGAAGAGAATTGCCCTCAGCCTCCCATCCCACATCCTGCATTTGGCCCTGATATTCAAGGAACAGGAGTAGTTTTCAAGGAACAGGTATTGGTTTTCAGAGGAAATACATAGGCACCATTCACTCAGATTCAGAATGCCATGAATTTACCACAGTGGGAAAAAACTTTTGCCTCCCTTTTTTCCCGGGATTCAGGGGATTGTTTATTGTCAGCTGAGCCAGAAAACCAGTTCCTGCAGCCCTCTAAAATCCAAATGTCTGTATTTACAACAGGTGATTCCATTTAAATGGGCTGACTCACACTTTCTCCTCCCAGAACTTAGTGGCACAGCACTTGGACACCAGCTCTGAGCACAGGGAACGTCTGATCAGCACTTGTAGCTGCAGGGACAAGGAGGTTCCCTGCTACAGCCAGAAGTCCCCAAACCTGCTGGCATCATCTGCTCAGCAGCACCTGAGACTATAGCCAGCCTCCTATGTCTTGTTCATCTGACACATAACTCTCACCAGGAAGACTCCTTGGGCAGGGCTTTCAAAGGCTCGACTTTCACATTGCAACAAGTCCTGAAACAGAGAGAGTTCTGAAATAAAAGGCCACACATACAACCTATTGTTCTATATTTCTTTCTCTTTACTGTTTGCTAATTACTGATGCTGCTAATACCTGAGTATGTTCTTGCTTCCCTGCAGCCTCCCCTTCCATTTAGATCTCTCAGTGAGAGCCTGTCCCACAGAACCACGTGTTGGCAAAGAGCCACCTTAAACATCACAGCCAGGTAGCACTGGAAACTCATTGACACACCAGTAGGAAGAGGGGGCATGCCTCAGTTAATAAACATCTTTAAATTCTTGATAGATTAATGTTTTGATGAATTTATAGATGTGTTAATGTAGATGAATGCTTAAAAGGTCTCAAACCAAAGAAAATCAATGTCTGATTTATCTAGAGGATAGATAATCCAGAAACAAATCAGTCCTGTCTGAAACTGCCCTACAGAAACATTCCTTGGTCCTGAGCTACAGGAACCAACTTTAATGGCTCCACATCACTGAGATTTTCCTAAAAATTTCCCACTGCTGTTACTGCTGATGGGAACTCTAATGTAGACAAGACACTCATCACTTCCAACATTTTTATGATTATGTCTTTTAGTCTTCTTGTTTTCCAGGTTGGATGATATTGCTTTGCTTATTCATCACTTTTACTTCTGGGAGCTGCACTTGGACCTATTTGGTAACAGTAGGAAATTTTAATGTAGAAAAATTCTGCTCTGCTGCATTACCAGCCCCTGGCTTCTCTGGTGAGAATACCATCAAAGACAGCAGCTAAAGTAATGTGCAGATTAAAAAGTAAACAGAGACCATGCATTCATTCACCTGCCTCAATGACTAACCTTCACAGAGTGTAACAAAATTCAGGCTCACAAGAAGGTACGGTTCCATAATCCATCCCTGACTATCCAGGTACTGAGAAAATTCTTTGCATAGGTGTGACTATTTCCCTTTAGAATTAAGCTGAAATTATTACCTTGTGTGTGAAAATCAATAAAAACTAGCACTGGTGCCATTCAAATCCAAATTGTAGTTATATTTTGTGTAGTATTTGGAGAATTTTTCAGTTTTTAGCCTGGCAAATAAGAAAGTAAATTACCAAGGTAAAGAAAAGCTATATTCAGTGAGCTCTGAAGCCTGGTAAATATTCAGTTTTTAATGGCATCCACTTCTATTTTGTTCACTGAATTATTGGGCTGACCTTAAATTAGAGATCTGGATGGAGCTGAATTGAATATTGTGAAGATGAGTGTAATTACCTTGCTTCCCTTTATTCTAACTCATTTTATTTTTTTTAATTCTTGGTCTGTGTGACAAACTGAATGTCAGAGACCTTTTGGGTTTATCCTCACAGTAAGAGAGAGCAGAGCTGATAGAGCAGATAGTGGCACAAGGGAAGATAGATCTGCATTGCAGCCAGGGGTGTGACTGCAGGACCTTCCTGCCTTCCTCTTCATGAAAGATCTGGACTTGTATGAAGTGTCCAGGTGTCAACACAGGCCAAAGAAGAATGCCAGAGTTCTGGCACCTGCAAATGAGGCCCCTACCTTCCTGGGAGTTCCACCCAAACCAGCTACACCCCAGGCTAGAGTAGCAAGGCAAGTGCATCTGCCCACCTCAATCTACAGCACAGCCTTGGGATGCATTTGGGGCTGTCTTCCACTGATTCACAGAGCCACTTCAGTCAGTATCTCTTTGTTCTTCTAATTAACTTCAAAAATTTTCTACTTTTTTATATATTTAAACTTTCAAATATCTCCTGAGCTCTCCTTACCATTAGTGCTATCTGGCCTTTCATATTTTGTCACTGACACCTTCTCTCACAGTTACTTCTCCTGACCCATCTCATCTTGGGGAAATAGGACTCAATACTCTTTGATAAGTCACTGAGTAACAGCAACCATGTCTAGTCAGTCAGGGAAACTTGGAGTTACCATACGTACACAGACACTCAGAAGAAGTAGATGTAGAAATAAAGAGTCCAACTGGTTAATGAAAATCTGTACAGCAGGCCAAAAAGGAAGAAGACCAACAGGAGCACCTGATAGCCCTAAGAAAATGTGCAATGGCCCTAGCTGTGTTTGATGGTAAATGTGACATGTCAGAGCCAGCCTGGAAACTACCCCTGAAGACCATATTGCCTCAGAAGTTAAGTATTAGCAGCTGCATGCATGTCATTAAGCCCTCACCTACCATGCAACTCTGCACTTGCCCAGGGCCAAAGACATTAAAGGAGGGTTGACTGATTTTCTTACTGGGGGTAAGAAAGCTGCAGGACTTGCAATGCCCAGAAAACACCCATGGTACATGTGCCCTTTCATAGGACATTTATGTGATAGCACTGAGCATTTCAGGACTTTCAGCTGATTTGAAGGATAATACTCCCAGTCAGCCAACAGCTGGATAACAGGCTATATTCCATGTTCTCCCAAATATTTTTCAGTTATGTTCAAGCATAGTGCTTTATCATAGTACTAAAGGTATGGGAATACTTGCCTACATTGACTTCATTGTTTTTTGGCTGTGCAATTTTTTTATTAAGCAAACTTCAGAAGCATATCTTGACCCATAGGGGCTAAGTATAGAGACTGTGTCAGTGCAAAGACTCAATTACAATGCAAAGGGAAACACTGCAAAACAGTTGTACTGCCTACAAAGAGCCATTTGGAAAACAAAGGACTTCATCATCCTAACCCTCAGCATGAACCCAGATTTACTCCACAGACAGCAAATTCAGTAGTGAAAGCAGCCTAGAGAAGGCATAATACCTAATGTATAAAGGTAGAACTAACCATATGAACTCGAACCTGAGAAAATGTTCTCATAATTTAATGGCAGCATAATAGACTGTGTTCAGGATTTTCTATTTTAGCTTTCCCATGATGTCTGAGACTTCACAACCATATTTCTAAAAGTACAATATCTTCTCTTTTGCCTGCTATTCTACAAAAACTTTTTTAAAGTTGCCTAACTAAGGGCCATGGCCATATGCTTTGATCCACAAATGAATTCAGCATAAATGTGACAGAGTATGTGAGGAATTTACACTGTCTAACTTAAAAGTCTAACTTCAGATACCCACACTAAGACCCTATATAATCAATAGAGAGGCGACAGGCTCTTTCTGAAGGCCATCCAAAGGAGTGAACTCCAGTGTTCCACAATTATCTCTAACTTTCTTAAAGTTTTTATTCTATTTTGTATTTTCCATTTTAAAATTGTATTTTAAATTTTTTTAAATCAAAAAGAAATGAGGAGAAATAAAGAAAATAGCAAATTATGAAAAATGTACCTTTTAAATTGAAATTTAAATTTCAATTCCAATAAAGTCATAGGAAAACAACTATTAATACTGACTACTAATTACCTAAAGGTATTTTATTATGATAAATATTGGTGTGAAACTGGTGTGAGTGTCAGAAGCAAATAAAACTCAAAGAACACCCATGGAAATTATGTATAAAAGCATCCAATTTTGCACCATTGTCTTCCTCAAAATCTACTACAAGCTTTCAAAGCATAAGTTTACTGCATCTAACACAATAAGCCTCTTCCATACACAAAGTTATTACTATTAATGGATCTGGACATGCTCAGTAATGTCAGATTTCTAAGTACTCAGCACAGAAATACCCATTTACAGCAAACCCAACAAACAAGAAAATAGCATCAGTCTAATTCCTTCAATTCAAAGAAGCAGTTGCACAGTTTATTATCTTTTCTAATTCCCACTTAGAAATCAATGGATAGGCTCTTAATATATTCTTTTGGCTTTTTCTAGGGAAAAACAGGAAATAACTAATAAACTGGGATTTATTAACAAAACATGCAGGCTAATGTTTGAAAACCCTTATTTACTCATCCTTCTTGGATGGCTGATTCAGGTATGAGCAGCAAAACAACTTCTTTCCAGATGAACAGCATTCACCAAAACAAAAATAAAATTATTATTTACTGCTTGCCCACAAGATAAACTTCAAGATTGCAGTCTTATGGTACTCAGATACTCAGACTCCAAGCATCTGAACCAAAATGTATATTCCATAATGCTACATCCTGTCAGAACACAGGACCTAGGTTTTACAGCAAAAATTCATCAGCTGCCAAATGTACAGGGCTGCAATGCAATCCAGGCTGAAAAGTCTTCCTGCTGAATCCAAGGCAGCAGCTCAATCCAAGACACTGTTCTGTTCATCTGAGCCCTCCCTGCCAAGTCACTACATCTGGCCCATCAGTATGTTCAACTAGAGAATTCTGGGAGCAGCTTTCTGTGGCTTTGGGGTTAAATTGCAAAATCTGGATCTTAAATCAACAGATCATATTTGTAAGCAAATATAAGCACCACATTTTAATGCCCTTTGCTCTGTAAGTCCTTCTTAAAAAGCAGTCACAAATTAAGGGTATCTACTCGCACCCCCACAGTTCTCTTCTGTGTTGTCAGTAAACTCAGAAAAAGAGGAGATGACTCTTGAAAGGATTTCTGTCCTATTTCTACACTGCCAAGGCATTAGTTTGTCTTCCTAATTTCAATTTTTTTCTCTGAGTATGGCTAACACTTTATAAACCAGCAGCAAACTTTAAAAAAATCAATATTAACTGTTACTTTGCCAAGAACTTTTCATTGTGATGGCTAAAAGACAGCCAACTGCCAAGCAAATTAAGCAACTTAGAATATATTGCTAATACTCCAGTACATGTAACAATTTAGAATATATTTCTAATACTCCAGCACATGCAGCCATTCAGACCTCCAAGAAGGAGGCGGAAGCCTGGGTGAGAGCCTTCCAAGCTGGCTACCCTGCAACATCCCAAGAGTACACACAGTTCTACCACAAGACCAAACTGACACTTTGCACTACCAAATTTGGGCATTTTCAAAGCTGGCTACAACCTTTATTTCCTTCTTTTCTATTCCAAGACACATTGAACATATAGGAAGACAACTCAAAGATTTGTAGGTGAAACTCCAATTTCTCAATGGGACAGCTTTCTGTGACAGCCACAAATTAAGGGGCTTTTTTTTGACTTCTTAAAATACAGCATGATAAACTGAAAAGCCTGTAAAGAACCTGATGTGGTCTAGTAGATTCACACAGTGACCTGAATTATTTTCAGCATTAACCTGTGTTATCACAGTGGAATTATTGGGGTGAGAGTGGGTTCACACTTCTGTTTGCCTTTGTTCCCTATGGTCACTGATATCAAAAGCCATCCTGCATGTGCTGTGAAAATAGATAGTGCCATCATTGTATTAAGCATCGTTGAGATGTATCCAAATAGATATTTTCCCTAATAGATGGAATCATAGCCTAAGTTCTAGATAGTCCATTTCACTGATTTGATAAAACAGCAACTTCTGCCTGAAAATGTAATATTTTTATTATATCATATATCTGTTATAACCTATTATAAAATTACTTTAATGTAATTTTTTCTAAAAATATATATTATTTTTATATATAATACTATGTATTATAATTTCTATTATAATCTATTTTGTATTGTATCATCTCACCTGAAAAAGGTAACACCTGTCCCTTCAGATCTTTCAGTCCTCTCTAATATTCTCAGATTATCATGGATATAATTCTATACTTCATGCCTTTTTAGCTAATATACTCCTTCAATTTAAAATAAAACGTAAATAAATTGCATAAAGTAAACTGCCCTTGTGCTAATAGACCATATTCTGAGCTTGTTAGCTACTTGGTATAAACTGAATTGCAGAAAAATTATGTCAGAGTAGAAAAGAGAAACCTGGTCTTCACAGCCAAGCTTGAGCCAGCAAAACCAGTAAATGCTGAAAACCTTGTAAGCAGCAAGGGTGGGTGAAAGGGCCAGCTTTAACTTTCTATTGTTAATTGGGAGATGTCTTTAATAGTAGTGCTGGTGATTCACACCACTGAAAACAGGAAGAGATGCAATGCATTAAAAACCTTGTCAGAGCCCATCATTTTCAAGGGTAGAAAGCTGAGCTGGACAAGGAAAGCATGCTATGCGAAAGCCATTATTTCCATTAATAGGCTTGTCCAACCATAGATTTTTTGATCTGGGGAGTCATTGTTCTTATAAATATTCATCTGGCTTTAAATGTAGCCAAACATATTCTGCTTCTGTGATTTCCCAATCTGTATCCAGTCATAAGAACTGCAGTAAAACCTGGCTCCAAATAGAGATACCAAAGAAATCATTGAATCTCTAGCTCTGCTTGAAACACTTTACTGTATCTTTAGATATTGTCTTCTGCAATAAGTGGACAGGATTGTACAAAGCTGAACTCCCAGGCTTCTTCAATCCCATCCATCTTCTTGTATATCATATTATTTCTGCCAAGCTGGCTCTATTTTTTCCCAAGCAAACCCTAACTATCAGGGAGGTCTAACACACTGTTCCTTTACCACCAGTTTTGTTTTCAAACATACAATGGTTTGGCATGACTCCAGTCACCACCAGGTGATTTTTGGCCCTTGCCCTTTTTATTATCTGGTATCACTTAGGGAACTACAGATGAAACCAACAGACAAGGAGAGAAAAAGAAAAAGCAGGAAAAAAAGAAAGACCTTCTCCTTTGCTTTCCTGGTAATGTGACATCTTGCCCTCTTGCACTGTATATTTCTGTCCAGCTGATGCTTTGTCCTAGTGGAATCGTGGTTCTGGTATTAGCTCCAAATGGTAGGCAGGCATTTTCATTAAAAACAATTACTATTTCCAAACAGGAGCTGGTTCCTCAGTTCCAGCCATTCTTGCTGTAAAACGTTCAGCTGAGAGGAGCAGATTGTTCCTGCTGAAAATGAATGGAATCTGGCAGGAAAACCTCATGTTTTTCCAATCCTAGTTTTTTACAAAGAAAACACTGGGATCTTGTTGAAAAATCACAATTGTTTTGGTGTGCACATAATTTTTCTCAGTTGAACTGTTTCCAGCTACAGGAGACAAGTTTTGTGCATACATTTGTGCATGTGTATGTGAATATATATGCATATATCTGCACAAGAACACAAGATTTTGTATCTAATTGCTATGTAAAAAAACTAATAAGTCAAGGAAGAGTAAACTTTTTTTTGTTGTTAAAAAGCATTTATGCAAATTGATTTTTTAAATAGCTTCCACATTATGAACCTTCAAAAGAAAGTCAATGAGTAAAATACTATATCATAGTAACTGCTAGCCTCTTTTTTAATAGTGGGAGAAGAAAGAGGCCAAGGTGACTGAACTGTTTATCCCTTGGTTGTTCTCAGTAACTTAGAAACATTGTCAGACTGCATTATTCTGATGAAAATATCAAAGGAAAGAAAACAGAGGAGACTATTACATTCACAAAAGGAGCAAGCTGCAGACCTCCCCATATTGATCACCTGTGTGGATGCTGCCATTTGGTAATAAGTGGTTTTGTTTACCTCAGACAGAAATAGATAATAGGTCAGGCTGACCTTGTGTCCATATGAGGGTGGAAGCACCTCCTTCTAGTAGCTGTTTTTTTCCCTTTCATGTGAAGCAGTCATGCCAGACAGGTTGGATGCTGGTGAGCCTTGTGCCTGCTGCACCTTGAAAGTTTCAGGGCACCAAATCAGCAACCTTCAAATCAGGTTCTGACCCTCTGCACCAAGAAACAGGCAGGATCCTGACACTTCAGCTGTGGCATCTCCAGCCACAACCTTCAACACAATTCAACTGCCTTCACCTGCACCTGACAATCAAAATTGCCCAGAATTGGGCAATAAAACTTTCTCTACCAAAAATATGCAACAACCTAGTACAATAGCACAGAAGAGCCCAAAAGCTGATCACTTCAAGGATGTGCTGCCAAACCCTCTGATGCTCTTCGATCACAGCTGCAAATATAACCAGTCATACAAAACACTCTTGAATTTTCTGAGGCTGAGAAGTTGAGTTTCTGCTGGAGCCAGCTGTAAATCACCAATTTTCACCAATCTTTTGGGTCACCTTTTGACCCAACACGGATAAATCACAAAGGAAATTATAATGGAAAGGATGACAGTATTACAGTAACTGCTCATTTTAAAAGCAATCACCTCCAAAGAAAGGAAAAATGAGAAGCATTTCCATTTTCTGTTATTGGTCACCTAGTAGAATTTGTCTCCTTTTCAGTTGTTCTTACCCCAAATTTCATCATTTTATAATAATAAATTTAGATAAGTATACAGCCAAAAGGAATCTCAAGAGATCTGCTGGTCCAGCTCCTTGTAGCCAGGCAAGATCAACTATCTACACCTTGTCTGATGGATAACTGCTGAATTTGGACTTTAAAACTTTGACAGAAGAGTCCAAAACATCCCTTGTGAGTTTGCTGTGTCAATTGTTTGTCCTGGAAATAAATGTGCAGATCAACCCACTCAGCCCAAAAGCTACCACAAAATGAAGTGTGGTGTTGTTTCTGCACTCCCTGCCAGCTTCTGGTCTGAGCACACGGCTCCATCTAAGCCCTAGGACCTTCCTGGGTGAACAGGGGTCAGCAGCTGCACACTGTACAGCTGTGGCACACTTACCACAAGCCCATCCTCAAGATCCCAGCTGCCTTGCATTCACAAGGGCCACACTTTCATTGCTCTAATAGGATACAGCACCTCGCAGTCAGAATTTGAATGGCATAAAGTACATTGAACAAGTTCACTCTTCTTCTCATAATTTAAAATCAGACACTAAATAAAGTGTCAGCAGGCTTCCCACAAGGATCTACCTGTAAAGTCTTTATTGTTGTGTTTGCTTTGAAGTCAAGAGGAAAAAAATTCTTGTTTGCCAACTTATAATTCAAAAAGTGCCAGAAGAATCTTCTTTCAAACAAACAAGATGCAAAAGAAATGCTGGCACCAAAGTGGCGCAGTCTTGTGAATTATGGAGTTACGGAATCATTTTGAAAGTAAATTGTATGCTACATAAATGTTCATTTAAATAAGACTAGATTTCTTCCACAGAGGGGGAGATATAGATTAGAGATACCAAAACTGTTTATGGTCAGCCATCTATACCTGTTTACTTGGTACACAGGTATGCAGCAGATAACAAAAAGAGGACATTCTAGTGTGGAAGAGCTATGTAATAAAAATTAGGGGAAACCTGGTATTTTTATAAAACATATCTGAGCCTGCAGTTCTGCAACACATACTGCATAACAAAACTATTTCTGTCACTTGCAAATCTAGAAGCCTGCGTTTGTCAGCTATTTGCACATGTAAGGGATCAGAGCGGCCACTGCCTGAATGAATCAGTCAGTTTCCTTTTAATAAATTAACGGTCTGAGCCCTTCTGAAGGAGTCCTTTTGTATTTTCCCAGAAATTTTGTTGTTTTCCATTTTTCTGGTTTACTCTGATTTATACCATTCTCCAGTGATTGAGCCCAGCAGCTTCCATTTTAGAAATAAACAAAACCCTGCAGGGGCATTAAAATGGCAGATATCAGACACCAGTCTGGTTCCATACAGCAGAGCATTCACCAGCACCTGAGGACAGCTGTGCCCACCAGGACCTTGCACTAACCTGTGGAAAACACCTCATTGTAAGTGCTGATTCAGTTTCTATTGTGTGCAACCACACACGTTTTTCTAGGAGTGTATAGGTGGCTCTTAAACATAAGTACAGAAACGCTGTATCAAAAGTTGGGAAGTTTGCTGTTTGAAATGTCATTTTGAAGCACTAACAAAAGCTACATTAAGGTAGAAAATGTCATATGTGGTTGTTGCAACACAGCTGTGGTGAGCTACCTCCCACCCTCTGAAGGTGCACAAAGCATGCAGCACAAGAACATGTTAATGACAACTCATCCCACCAGCAGCCCCAGCCTGTGGCAGCAGCTCAATGAGAATACCAGGACCAGAAGAGAAGGAGCACAAGAAAATCTTTTCCAACATGAATGTAGAACCCCAATGACAAAATTCTCACTCAGCCTTAAGAAAAAGATTTGGTTCTGGCAGGCTGTCAAACCCCACGTAGCCTTCTATCCATATAAACTTCTTCCTGACAGGAATTAGCTGTGCTCACAGCTCTGCTGAGTGGTGGCCTTCAGCACATTAAGGAGTCACAAGCTGGTGGCACTCTTCTAAGGACCCAAACTATAGGCACATGTCCTTTCCCTGACACAGCGTTTAACACTCACAACCAAATCTGCACCCCCTGGTTTTTGTTTTATCCATGGTCTATGCAATAGGTGTGAGCACTCCCCAGTTCACTCCAAGTCAATATCCCAGCTGAAACCACAATTTCCAGTTGTGTAACTAACCTTAAAACAATTTAAAGAGTGAGGAAACAGTGACCTCTGAAGAGGAGGGCAGTTATATCTTCTGTGGGTGCATCTAGATTCAGAGGAGGATAAACTCTCTTTGGCCATGAAGGTGAAAAACCTGCAAATCCTTAAGTGGAAGACCGAGTTGTTTTCCTGAAAGATACCTCCAATCCTAAACTCAGATGGAAATCAGACATCGCCAGTTCTGACCCCATTGAAGTCAAAGGCAGTTTTGTCATTGACTTTAACAAAATTAGGATTCACCCTAGGGTAAGGGGCATTGTGTTTTTCAGCAGCCACTCATGTGGAAATTTTGCTTAGATGACTGACTGCCTGGAAGGTAGCAGTGGTAGACCACATAATACCAGAAATGTTTTTGTTAACCCATATACTCCAGCATTTGAAACTGCAGATATTGAAGTACCCTCTTGTCCTCTAAAAAGAGTCTGTTTCTATACCCTTGGCTTCTTACTCCACCTGAAGCTGGTTGTGCACCTGAGGTACCTAACCCGTTGTTCAGCAGTGCTACTGGGTCTGACTGTTTATCAGGAAACATCAGGGAGGTTTTATGTTCTCACATTGTAAACAATGTGACAGACCTTGAAAATATAATGTGTCTTTTTATAGCTACTGTATGCATTGTGAATTATAGCAACTCCTGAAAATACAGTTGAAAAGAGGCTGTTAGATTCCTGCTTCATGTTCACTCAAATTCTGATTGAAAAAAAATCCACTTATAATGTACGTTGAGAGTATAAGAAATGGATAAAAATATAATGCACTGGATTCTAAAAATTAATCCAAAAACATGCCTAGAAAATTCCTAAACTAATTTCAAGGATTCACCTAGGCTCCAGGTGGAAAAAACCATCTGAGCTCAAAAGAACTAACATACATATGAAAGGATATTTCAAAATTCCTCTGAGTTGTGAGTCTGAACTAAAGTTCTTGTTATTTCTCATGGTTTGAGCCCATTGAACAACAGAAATGCAACCAAAGTCCATGGCAAGACTGCTTGCTTGAGCATTGGCCTTTCAGTATAAGAAGTCCCATACTTGGTAACATGCATATGAATTTTTACCTGTGCAAATAGGGTTTGCTATTAAAACTGCCTTGAAAATGCACACTGTGTAAAGGTTAAAACCACACTGCAGTACAATAAAGCTTATGCTTAGCTGAGCTGATTTTACCTGCTGTAATTAGAGAAGGCCTCACATAAATAAAAGATAAAAATCAGAGATGGAAGTAGAGTATCAGAAAATTCAGAAAGATTGCACCAAAAAAAGAAGAAAGTGAGAAAGATCCAAATAGCAGGCTTTGCATCTTGGGCTTCTTTCTTGATCAGAAGCATCCATGAAACCTTCTCCAAGCTTTTTTTAATTTCTTCAGTCTAGAATTTAGAGCAGAAGAGAGAGTACCTCACAAAATTTCCACCATTTCCTGGTTCTCCTTTCTGCAGTGGGTTCCTTAAAAGCAGTTTTGTGTTTCCACTATTGAGTCAAGCCACACAACAGTGCCAGAAGGAGCCCCAGATTTCCTAAAGCACAGGAAGGGCCCCTTGGCTTATTCATGTTCCTACCCTCTCAAAGGATTTTTCCATCACTATGCAAATGAGGGAAGATGCTCCCATACATCCCTTTCCCCACTTACAAACTGCCTCTCATAGAGGTATATTTTATGTCCACCGTCCCTCTTTAGCTGCCAAAGAGCTTTCCACCTCAGCACTAGTGCCTTACAGAGCAACCACAAAACCCTGCAGAACAACAGAGCAGAGCTTCTATGGCCGGGACAACTGTTCTTTTCATCAATTCTTCAGCAAACCAGCTGATCATAAAAACTATTCTTGACTAGGCTGCCTTTGTAACACCAGTCACCAGGAGAACACAGCACTTAGGATTGGCTGTGGCCCTCACTAAAAATACACTGCATTCTCACACAACAACAAAAACTCCCACAAGGGCCAATGGACAGCAGACTAAAAACAGTAACCAAAAGCTTTAAACTGCACAAATTACAAAGGTAGAAGAACTGAAAGCAGCATGCCACTAAAAGCCATCTGCCATCTTGGCCCGCCCATGTGTCCCTTCTCCCCAGCAGTGTTTTATATTAGTAATGATGTCTCTGTATTATGTATGACAGAGTCTCTGCTGCTTTGAGCAAGCAGTAATATAGATGCTCCTTCAGTCTGGTGCTTTGCATACACACACTAGCTGCGGGAGCAGAAGATCTGCCTCCCATGTCTCTCTCTCTGGATCTAGTTCAGTTGGAAGGCAATATTCACATGCATATATTTTCCAAATCACACGTACATGCTGTATTATCAGGCCTCCCATGTGCATTAATAATACACAAAAATACACAGAAGTAAGCATGGATTCAGCCATGATGTAGATTAGATGAGACAAGAAGGGACAACATAGAAATACAGGAAGAATCAGTAAATGGTTAGTCTGACTATGGCCAGTTTTCAAAATATAAAACATGGTTTAGGGTTTTTTATTAATTACTTTTATCAGTAGGTTAATTACTTTACCTGTCATTGAAGCTGTCATTTCTAAGAGTCTTTGAAGTGAATTCTCAGAAGAGTTTTGAAGGAATAGAAATATGAAGCCAGCCATTAGAATAGCCTGGAAGAAGCTTCAGACATGTAGGGAGACAAGGATAGAGCACAGTAGTTCTGTAAGGAGAAATACTCAAGATAACTCTCAGTGGTCAAGCACAGGTACAAGAAAGAGTTTCCCAGGTTAATACCCCTGTAAAAGAACAAAAGAGAGAGAGAGAGAGAAAGAATTCATTAGCCCTGGAAAGGTAACATAGTGATCTGTAAAAACTATTTTCACTACCTAAACTAAATGGTTAGCTCAGGTGTTTTCATGCAGCCCTGCAAATGCCATCCAAGCCAAGAGGCTGTACTGAGAGAGGACAATGAGCAGGGACCAGAGAAAAGACTGTAATATTAATCAGAGGAAAAAGCTTATCAGAAGCAGGTTGAAGTGAAATGACTATTTTTGCAGCTGACCTTGGAAACCACTGCAAGAAAATGAAGTGGGTTGTTGACAAGCTGGTGGAAAAGTTTATTTGCTAATTATACAAGTTAATTTATTCAAAGCATTGTGCAAAATACTCTGCCTAACCCACTTTCTGGGCTGCTGCGCATTGGAAGTATGAGAATCCAAAATGTTTTAGCTGGGTTCAGTGGATGTTCTCACAAGACACTGAGCTTGCAGATCTCTGTTACCACATGACTACAGACATGAGTTAGTTTGCCTCCAACTATCTGCTCAGAGATCTCCCCCTACTCCAGTAACTTCCTCAGCTTTCTCAGCACACTTGAGGAGTCTTTGACATGTGAGTAACTGTGAGGTTCTGTAAGGAATGTGCCATCACCATGGCTCAGCCCTCCTCAGGAGACCCGCTGAAGGCACAGGATATACCCAGGATGAAGGCAGGGAGGACTGAAGAGGTGCACAGCACAGGAAAAAAAAAAAAAAAAAAAAAAAAAAAAAAAAGACATGAAAGCAAAGGAAGGACCAGACAAGGAAACTATGCAGGGAGAAAGAGGGAGGGAGAGGAATTCTCAGAGAAGGAGGAAAACAGAAACCCAAAGCTGAATAGGTAGATCATGTGTAACTGTGGGTAACCAGCAGCTTAGGGAAGAACAAACATGGTTTGTTCATGGCTTTGAACATGGCTGAATCCATGAGGAACCAGAGAGACAAATGAGCTATCCAGGTTCAGAAAGACAACAGCAAAGGATATGTAGTAGATGTATTTTTCTATTTCCTTGTTAGAGAGCATTTATCATTGTTAGAATAGACGTGAATCATTCCACAGCTGAGTTGGAGATCCCAAGCCAGTGTAATCTGTATTTGAGCACAGGATGCTATATACTAGCAGATGTCCTGATTTTCAAAAGTCCTAAGCTTCTAATCATAAATCTCATATTGATCAAAGGCAGCTGCTTTCCCCTTAAGAGGTGTCCTGCAACAATAAAAGTTATTTTACTAGATTCATAACTTGGACTCATCAGGCCCCAGCTCAGAGGACTTCTGGACAAGAACAGCTATTTGGCTAGCACAAAGTATGGGTGAATATGTTCTTGCATTGAAAACTCTTTAGGTATTCTCCCAGGCAAGCTGCTCAACTTGTGGCTCTTTATACCTGTGAGGTGAGAACGTCTAATTCTATAATTCCCAGGAATATTGACCTAGCTATAAAAAGTGCAATGAGATCCTCAAGAGAAAGGATGAGTTTTAAGTCCAGAGAGTTGACATTTACTTGTTTTTTCCAATCTGCTGTTTCTTGTAACTCCAAATCAAAAAGGATGTGATGGTGCAGGCAACTGGCGATGTCATTGTCACAACAGGCACAGAGAGCCCCAGCTCGTAAGGCAGGAGGGAGCACTCGAGTTGCTACATCAAAGAGGACTGGCAGCACAATGCACTGTGTGGATGCCAGATTCACTGCTTCTGAAAGCTGCACTTTCAAATCCACCATCCGCCTCGTGTTTGAGTTTAAGCTGACTGTAACAGGGGAAAAAATATATTAAAAAAATATTCTAAGCCTGAGACTTTGTATTGCTCTTGGTTCTTGCAGCACAGGGAGGAAATCAGCAATTTTGCACTGAAATGCCATTGAAATGTTGGTCTGGACTGAGCTTTCTCTTGGCATTCTGGCTGTTCCTGCCTTTGTAAAAACTATCAGGCAAGAGTTTGTTTCTTTGTGAGTGATTTAATGAAGCTACAGACATCTATTTTAGCCAAAGTGATTTCAT
Source organism: Lonchura striata (assembly GCF_050655825.1). Lineage (NCBI taxonomy): Eukaryota > Metazoa > Chordata > Aves > Passeriformes > Estrildidae > Lonchura > Lonchura striata. The sequence continues at coordinate 103,424,251 of NC_140705.1, read as the reverse complement.
CTCTTTTTCCTCCAAGGCTGCCCAGCTGAAGAATTATCATCAGAATTTTTCTCATCACAACTCTCAGACACGGTTGGTGACCAACCTACTATTCACTTCTAGCCCCTCTCCAGACTCGCAAACATCAAACAGTTCAGAAAAAACAGTATAAATAAAAACTAGTAGAGAAAATAAAAGCTCAAACTAGTCTTCAGAGATCTGCACATAGTTTACTTCACACATATTTTACTTCTATTTAAGAGAGAATCCACAGGCTACTTCCTGACTTCGGGGGATGCTGAGCTTCAGGCTCATGGTTTGGCCTCTTTTTTTAGCCAGGATAGCACAACTACAGGATAGAGGAAGAATTACTTATGGATCCAATTACAGGACTAAAAGCCAGGAAACTGTGAATATCAATATTATCACTAGAATTTTCCCTTGTAAATCACTTAATTTCAATGCCTCCTCATTGCTATGCTGTCTGAAGACAGACAGACTTGCCTACTTTTAAATAAATCTCGAAGTTACTGGCAGAGAATCCCTTAGGCCAAAGTCAGGTTTGATTCTTGAGCACTTGTCAGGCGTTTAATGTGTAAATTACCAAGATTTAGGAAGAGCAATTTTAAAGCAAAAGAGGACCTGTTTACAGGCTCTGAAGAAGCTCTGGGGAAGCCCAAACAAGTTCAAGATTGATCTGGTAGGCAGACAAGTTCTTTTCTTACCAACCTGAGATTTGCGTCCTTTATGTAGGACTGGACCACAGTTAGAAGCATTTTCTTTCTGTCATTTGGGAGTGCAAAAATGCTGCATGAAAAATTTGACAGTCAAAACATTCCTTTCAGCACTGAGAAATGTAAGAAACATTTAGTAAAGACATCCTAAGAAACAGAAGTGTTTCACATTTACATGTGAAAGGCCTTATTTACATAGGCATTAATGCAGAACAGAAAAACTAAATGAGGGTCGATATCAGGCAATATTCTCTTAGTCTTTTACCCCATGGGTAAAAGAGGAGTCAATGCATGGGCTATGATATTGTGCAAGCTTAATTTAAGATCAAATACTTGCAGAATTAAAATAATAATAACTTTTAAAAATATGCAAGCTTTTCACCATCCATTTTTATCTAGTGAGAGACTGACCCAAGAAATGTGATAATGTACCTGATATACTCAATACAGAATGTCTGAACTGGAAATCAAAATAAGTCAAATGCAGGGGGAATTTTTAGAAATTCTTAATAACAAAGTTATTTGGCAAGATTTTTAAGGGTATGTTACAAAGTGACTTTGCTTGATTTAAAGTACAGCTATAAGGAGATATTTGATCAATGTAAAAACATGGATCATCAGTCCACAAATATCAGAGACATCCTGATTTACTTAGATCAGTTGCTCTGCCAAAAGATGTGTCTTCAGGATGATTAGATCCTGTCTATATACATGAGGAGCAGCCAACTGCGTTTTCATTAAGATCCCTAAATGAAGCGGGAAGATCAAGATGATGATGCTGGAAATTGTGTACAGCTGATTTGAGTCCTAGTAGCATTTGCTTAGGAGTGAAAATAACTGTAGAAGCCAAGTTGAAACTAATGGGGAGTTTGTTTCAAAAATTTACTTTTCATCATGTAATGTTACAATTGCAAACATACAGTCCAAGAGTGGAATACCAGCGGGGTGTAAAAATCCCCTCACACATCTGGAGAGGGATCCATCTCACACCAATGCAATGTAAACAAATATAAAACATGTAACAGTGCAGACCTCTTGTTTATTTAAATGAGCTCTATTCCAAACCACAGAGAGATAGTTAATAATTCTCTAAAGACTAGCCTAGAGAAGGAGCAGAATTAAACCCCAAAACAGGATATACTCATCATTTATTGGAGAAGTGTTTGATGAAAAAAATACACTGGTTTCTCCAGCAGTGCTAGAAAAAGACACAGGCATTCAAATTAAAAGCAATATCCATGATGGAAAAAATAAGCAAAAAGTAAGATATTATATTCAAGCCCTAGCTGAAGTGTATAGAAAACAGACAAAACAGAACTTATTGGTACACGTAATTTCTCCTGAAAAGCAGAAGCAGAATGTGAGGTTGCAAAATCCCCCTAGAAATACAGAAAGGCTGAAAGGAGACCTTGCTGAGAGTAATGAAATGTTTGCAGTAATCACTACCTTTAAAAGCACAGATATCCAGAAATAGTCCAGGACATTTCCAATTTACTGGGGACAACACCTCCTGTTTTCCAGGCTTTCAGATGGCCTCCAGTGGCTGCCACCTCAGCAAAACTCATGTAAAAGTATTAAAGAAAGTGAAAAAAGATTCAGCTGGAAATAAAAGGTGAGTTGAAGAGTCCTTAGAATAAATCAATAAATGAATATTAAGTGGTTACTTGGATTAGAAAATACATATTTAAGAGCTCCAAAACAAAGATGTTACTAAGTTACCGAATGGAGGCCTGTAACCAAGACCTCAATTCTGCCCCAGTATCTGAAGAAAGAATAGGCAAAAGTGTGAAAATATTGGTGTGTTTCCTAAGGGTTCCATAGAACACTTAGAGAATGAGAGATCAGGAAACCTGACCTCTGCAGCAGACAAATTGCTAGAAACCAATATGATGAATAAAATTAGTAAACACATATAAATATGATGTTCTGGGGAAAGATCAACAGTTTCTACAAAAAGGAGTCATGCCTCACAAATTTTTTGAAGTATTCAATGAGCTAAGACAGTACCAGGTCAAAACAGTGAGAACATCTCTACTTGCAGTAAAGCTAAGCATTCTCAGAATAAGAAATTAATAGCAGAAATCAAACTGCACAATTCGTTTTCCCAACAGAAAAAGTTTCAAGCATGTTCTTCACTATTCTCATAAACAACCTGGGGAAGCAGTACAAGTGAGGTGACAAAGTTTGCTGACAATACAGCATTGCTCAGAAGAGCCAGAGCTGAAGCTAATTGTGAAGAGCTGCTGAAGGATGTCATGAACTAAGATGAAACTCAGTGGTGGCAAATGGCAACTAACACATGTGGGTAGTTACAGGTACACAGTGATCAGCACTGCCTGGGAGAGAGATCTTGGAGTCACTTTGAATAATTATAAAAGGTCACCTCAGTGCCAACTGCTGTCAGAAATGCCCAGAGGGACTTTCAGGAATTGCCAGGAAAGAAAATGAGAGAAAAACAGAATTGGAAAAAAAAAAAATCTTGCTGCATAAATCCACAGTGCATCTGCATCTTGAATACTTCTAGTCTCTATCTCAGAGCACAGAATGCATAGAAATGTTATGAAGAGGGGTGGAATAGCTGACCATAGGCACAGGGGACCTTTTTTTGCAGTGAGAAATGAGACTACAGCTCATCAGACTGGAAAAAAATACAGCAAAAGAGGGATGTGATAAAGTTTACAAAAGCATGAATGGTAGTAAGAAGGTGAACAGGGAATGATTATGTTAGTACAAAGAGTTGGGGCACTCAATGAAATTATTGGATAGAAAAACTTTTTTTAAAGAATTATTCTTCATGCAACGCAAATTCTGGTATTTGCTGTCACAGGGTGTTGTGAAAGCCAGAAGTATAAATGGGTTCCAGAAAATTTAATGCATAAATAAATCTATGAGGACTATAAAATACAATATAGTCAGAAGTTTAGAAAGTTTCTGAAGTCTTGATTGCTGATATTTTGGAGAGTAAATCTTTGGGATGACTAAATTTTCAGAAGGTGATGCTGTTATTGCTTTATGTTATGGCTCTCCTTCAAAGTTGGCCAGTAAATCTAGGGTGTCTCTTATACTAGGCATGTACTCACATAACAGAGATGTTCTCTGTCCTCAAAAATATATCCTTTGTGGGGAGAACAGCTCTAAAAGTCAGAACACTCAGCTTCAATTTGCTGCTGAATCTGAAGAAACACAACTCTGGATTTTTTTTTTCAAGCAAAAATGTTTACAAGTTTCTTGTACTAGGTAATGGGAAATTATGGGATGAGATAAAGGATAGCAAGATGTTGTAAACGGGATGGTTCCTGAAAGTACCAATAACATACATTTCGTTTGGACTTTAAGAAATAAGATAAATAACCAACCCATAGGAATACTTCACACCATAATATCTGGCAGAATTAGCAGGTTTGTAGTTCAACAGTGTGAATGAAGAAACCAGCTCAGATCAGGACTGCTTGATGGCGAGTGAGCCATGGTTTAGTGCACAAAGTGGACTCAGCTGTGATCAATACACCAAGATTTAAGGACACCATGGCATGACTTAGACACTCCTTCAGTTATGCACAGAAAACCATGCAAAGGCATTCGCTCTCAATTCATGGAGCAGGATCTGAGTGCAGCAGCTTCCAGCAGGGACACTTCTACCACCATCAGCTAACACTGGACAGGCTTCACCGAGCATCGGGATTTGCTCTCTGACTACACCCAAGTGAAGGCTGTGCTGCTAAGGATAAGAGCAGGCACTCTTTTCCCAGAGAGATATTGGAGCCAAGTGTACCCCAGGCTATAGCACCACAGGTCTCACTGACACAGGGCTGCAGGCATGATTTGACATAAAGGGAATGGGAAGAAGTCTGTTATTGTGACTTCCCTTACTGCAGCTTGTCATGGCAGATAGGATATCCACTGGAGTTAAAGTCAAACATGAGGGCCAGTTTCACTCTTCATTCAAAGGTACAGCTGCTGCACATCCAGAGGGATGCTCTCTTCCCTGCTTCCAGGAAGGATTTTCTGGTTTTGCAGCCAGGAGTAAGACCAACATGTTTCAAACAGACTACAGGTGATGCATGGAGAAATAAGCAACTTCAGAACAGATCTGAAAAGAATCAAAACAGTGTAAGATACCTAGTGACAGATGAGGAAGTAAAAGAAGTTTTCTGCTTCTCTTATCTTTTGCCACTTCCTATTAATAATTTCCCTTGCACATCATTCTCTTCTTTCCTGCTTAGTAGCTGATATCACTTCTTCCTTACTGACAAGTAGGTACTCACCACCTCTAGATTCCCCAGGGTGGATTCCAACTAACTATCTGGAGAAAATAGTTTCCAGGCCTGTTAAAAATGCCCTAAGAGGCTTTGCCCTTCCTCATTTTAGTTTCTCTGTATTGCAAGACAACACTTCTATTTCCAAAGAAGGAAATAATTAAACAAATAAATCATGATAGTAGAAAATAGAGAAATCACAATCTTTATTCTATTTAAATTTGAGACCACATGGGTAAAAGTAATATTTTGAGAGAAGTTGCATCTGAGGCAGAGCATGAGAAATGAACAGAACTTGTATTGTTACACTGCTCTTCATCCTGGAGCAGAGTGTCTCATAAGAGAAAATACGTGCAGCCTCACCTCGAGTCCTGGGTGCAGTTTTGAGTGCCACAAGGTAAGAAGGATGTGAAGCTATTTGATTGTCCAAAGGGCAGTGAACATGGTGGAGGATCTAGAGGGGAAGCCACACTTAGTGTGTTCAGCCTGGAGGAAACTGAGGCGAGACCTCACTGCAGTTACAGCTCTGCATGAGGGGAAGAGGAGGGGCAGGCACTGATCTCTGCCCTGTGGTGCCCAGTGACAGGACTCGAGGGATTGGCCTGGAGCTGTGTCAGGAGAGGTTTAGGATGGATTTCAGGACAAGGCTCTTCACCCAGAGGGTGTTTGGGCACTGGCACAGGCTCCCCAGGGCAGTGTCACCACACCAGCCTGGCAGAGCTCAAGAGGTGCTTGGACAATGCTCTCAGGCACATGGTGTGACTATTTGCAGTGTCTTGTGCAGGATCAGGAGCTGGAATTTGATGATCCAAGTGGATCCCTTCCAACCCAGAATATCCTGTTATTCTGTGATTCCAGAGACCCTCTTTCCAATTCTCTCAAATATGAGTGAATGTGAAGGATCTGTACGTCTTCCTTGCGCATTTAAAAATATTCATGCAGGACAATCACTGCATGCACCTGAAGGTTTTGATTGCAATTTCAGAGCTGTATATGAGAATTTTGGAAGCATACAGCCAAATCACAGGCATAGCACAGCATAGAGCAATCTCTAAGAGTCCCAGCTGCAGCAGGAGAGCATCTAGAGATGAATGAGAGAATACTTCTTACTGCATACAAGAATGGAGCTCCCAAGGGAGCTGCCATAAATATTTTCACTAGAAGACTCTGACTGTTGTATTTTTACACCCTTCAGGGTGAGTATCCCCACAAAATGCACTGAAAAAAATAGCATTTTCACAAAAAAAAACCCACAAGGAATTCAGATTTAGAGTATGACATTTCAAAAGTAGATTTCATATCATGACAGGTCTGCTCTCATTAGGGAAAAGGACCCCATTTTTCAGGGAAAAGCTTACAAGCCAAGCCAGTGTGTGTGGTAGAGAAAAATAAAGAGGCCTATTTTCAAGTTCAAAACACCATACAAAAGCAAGGTTATGTTTCCAGCAGTTTTGTTGGGGTTAGGTTACATCCAGCTCCAACAATGCTATACATATCAGACTTTAAAATAATACCTCACTTGATCTCACTCAATAGAAAAGACAAACCACATAAAACAGGTGCTAGACAGCAATGCAGCCTCCCCACAGTTATCTGGTTTACAAACAGTAAACTCTTTAACCGTATTATTGTTCTCTCATTTGCCACATTCTAGCTCCAAAAGGCACTCTAGTTCTCTAAATTGTTAGCAGCTTTTATAGCCAAAGATAAGTATCCATCACTTTTAATTTTCATCGTTGCATCTGTTTTGTAATTTAGCTGCAGCAGGTTGTATTACAATGATTAATGAGGAAATGGATACAAACATTTTTATTTCGAATAGCAGCTCTCGGACGAGATCTGGAAAACAGAACCAAGCCATATGATTGTAAAAAATTAAATAAATACACACACACACACACAAACCTAAACAAGTGGGCATTGTGCCACTCTCTGTGAACACCCTTGAAATGCAAATATCTCTAGAAAGAAAGAAAAATGTATATTTTTCACATTTGCTCATGTGATGGTCTGTTTTCCTGTTTTCGTCGGATGGGGGTGTTTTGTTTTACAATTAATTTGGCCCCTTTTATTTCACATAAATGTCCAGCTCAAGTGTGCCACATCAACAAATGGGTTCATTTATCTTTCAGGGAAAAGCCAAACATTGCATTTCTATTCAGAAAAGGTAGCATATATAAAATGTATTGCTAATAGCAGAGGCCTTTAGCATGAAAAATAATAATTTTTATTGCTCTCTCTAGGACATTTGCTGTAAACATATTTCATCTGCAATTATATTCCAAAAAAAGTATTATAGTTACCTACAAACTTAGAAGTCAAATAATATTTTACAATTCCTGCTAGCTGGAGAAAATATTGTGAGTACTTTTTGCAGAAAGCAGAAAAGTCTGTCAGATTAAATCCCCTTTAGAACAATCCTTCAATACAGAAGAATTAACTTTATTTCCTTAATTCTTGTATTATATTCACTAAGTTGAAAGATTTTTCTAGGACAGCAAGAAAATTTATAAAAATACAGCCACATGAAAAAATTATTCATCTAACAAACAGAATGTGTAAAACACAGATGAAGACAATAATATTAGACTGAGATAAATAATCTAGCTGGAGACCTATTAGATTCTACACTTTCATGTCAATGAAGCATTTGGCCTACCGATGTATTTTTTGCCTACTCTGCCAGGCAGGGCTCAGGCTCTGCAGGAGAATACAGCCGTGGATCTCTGCAGGAAGAGAAGACCTTTTTTCCCAAGTAAAATGTTCCCTAACTCCACAAGGGAGGTTGGCAGGAGATCTCAAACTCTGGCCTGTCTTTTTAATACCCCTACAATAGCTCAGTTGGATTGAGACCAGCTGTTGGTGCATTACCATTTGTAAATGCTTAAAGCAACTACTCCTTGTTTTCTTGGCAACATGTACTGTGAAGGGGAAAAAAAAAAAAGCACTTTCATTCAGACATTAAGAATTGCTAGATGCCAGCTTTGGCTTACACAAGCTATTGTTTGCACAGCTCCCTTCAACAAGTTTTCACCAAAAAAAAATCCTGGGGAGATAAATTGAGCCCCTAAAATTCTGATTTACACTATCCACTTCATTGGAAATAAGATTCCTTTTTTAATCCAACAATTTAAGGTCACAGGTCTTTCTGAGTTTCAATTTCCACAACACCCCCACAAAATCAACCATTTTTTCTTAAGAATGAAAATTATAACTTTCTTACTCACTGTCTAAAAATAACAGTGATATTTTTTCCTGCTAATATAAGCATTAAAAAAAGATCTAAAATCAGAGTTTGAGCATATGGAAGCTTGGGTGCAGGGGAAAAAAGAAAACAAAAATTACATTGGCATTATACTTCAGCATTCGAGAAATACTGAGAGTCTCAAAATACCAGATTGATAGATTGGGTTGCCACAGTGAAAAGAGCCTAGTCACAGTAGAGAACATTCACCAACATTTTTTATGATTATTATTGTTGTTCTTGTTCAGACATAAACAGTTCCAGTGACCTTTGATTGCCTTATCCTTTCCAACCACCCCTACCAGAGCTTGGTGTACTGGAAGTGTCTAAGCATGAATGCGAGCATCTTGGTGGTTGCAGCTGCTAGTACAATAGGATTAATTTGCCATCCACCAACTCTAATGCCCTTCTGTTTCATCTTCTTTCCCCACCAGGGGCAGTGGTGACAGCATCTGTTCCTCTGTTATTTTAGTGGCGCCTTTCGTGCTGTTATAGTTAAGGGTCTGTCAGCATTTCCATTACACACATACACACACACATGCATTTCTTGAGGAAAGGAATGGCTCAAATCAGCCTCTAGGAAAAAAAAAAATACTGAATGTATTTTGGGGTTGACAATGGTATGAGTGTGTCAGAAAAAAAACATTTGCATGTTTGATTTTGTGGAATTATTTGAGAAAAAAGAAATGGAGATGCAAAAGGCTCCAAGTAACCTATTTTGCATTAGCAATGGCAAATAATGGTGAAAGTTGATTTAGATTGTTCTATGATCACAGAGAAAGCAACAATGCCAAAAAGAAGACAAAGGAACAAAGTCTAAACAAGGTAATTGTTCCCTACCAAGCACCTTCTTTCAGGAAATTAATTTAGATGATAGGATACTACTTTAAAAACATCTCAGACAAGATTTGATGAACAGATCAGCAATTGTGGGTGATCAACTCTAAATACATATCAGGAGCCTCAGATTTCTAAGTTGAGAGTGGTAATCACAGAGTCAAAGACTGGTTTGGGTTAGAAGGGACCTTCCAACCCTACTGCCATGGGCAGGGACACCTTCCACTAGACCAGTTACTCAAGAGCTCCATCCAGTCTGGCCTTGAACTCTTACAGGAATGAGGCATCCACAATTGCCATGGGCAACCTGTTCCAGCTCCTCACCACCCTCACAGCAAAAAATTTCCTCTACTATCTAATCTAAACCTATTGCCTTTCAGTTTGAATCCATTCCCCCTTAACCTGTCACTACAGGCTCTTGTTAAAAGTCCTTCTCCAACTTTCATGTAGGCTCTGTCCAGGTACTGGAAGGCCACAGTTAGCTCACCCCAAAGCCTCCTCTTTTCCAGGCTGAACAAACCAAATTCTCTAAGCCTTTGCTTGTAGGAGAGTTTCTCCATCACTCTATTCAGCTTGGTGGCCTCCTCTGGACTTGCTCCAAGAGATCCATGTCTTTCTTGTGCTGAGAAGCCCAGGGCTGGACTCAGTACTCCAGGTGGGGTCTCACCAGAGTGGAGCAAGGGGCCAGAAGAAGAAGGACATGTTTTCTGCAGGCAGTCAAGAACACCAAGGGGTAATGAAGATCTCCTGCTGCCAGGAGTGGTTTGAGAACCTACGGGTGGGTGTTCCCAGCCTCTCTGATATGTGTGGGATATAAAGGGTAACACTTTCTGCAGTCTGCAAGACACAGACTCATCCCACTGGTGCTTTGTGGGAGCTGTTGCCCACACACACATCTGACTCATGAGCATTGCTTTCTAACCACAAAAGGAACAGAAAAAAAGCAAGTGCTGGGACAATTAGAAAACAAGTGTTAGCTTATTTCAGCAAAGAAACCTTCTGGAAGAAGATAGGCATGAGGTTAAGCCCCTTAGGGCTGTTTCACAGACCCCCCAGGTGATTTCACTCCTCAAGCTTTGCCAGACTTTCCACATGAGATTATTGTGCATGTGCAGGTTTCCACCTAGTCCAAGAGAACTTTGAACTAGCAGAACTCATCTGAATTCTCAAAATAAACGCCCTCTTCTTTGGCACACTTCACTGCTGCAGGCAGGTATGACTCCTGCAATAGAAGGCAGGAATTATGTTTTCCCAGAAATCTCACCTTATAGAGAGAAATTAACAGAAAATTTAGAGGGTCAACACAGATCTTTCCTAGCACCAGAGTACACACTATAGGATTGGTATAATCTGTAATGCCAGATGTGAGTCTCTCCCTAGTCATAACAACACCCTACCATTTACAGCACTTTCTGCAAATCTCTCCAGCATTTTGAAGTAATAGTGATAATTTGTCTTGCAAAATTCAGAGACAAAATAGATTTAGTTAACAGGGGATTTTTAAACTCACAGCATATTAGGAGCGTAAAAACCAACAGTTAAGTAATTAATTTGGAGTCAAGGCTCTGAAGCCATGTGTATTTCTTTAGAAACAATCATGGTAAGCACAGTCCAGTCTCCGTGATTCAAAATGGATTGATAACATGATGTTTCTTTTTCAAGTTACATTATCAAATACCTAGGTGTCTTTTGTCACATCACTTAACTGCTCTGCATTTCAGCATCCTCATCTGTGAAATGGAATAGGTAATTAAACACTCATGAATGCTTTGGGACTCTTTGGTGGAAAGAATTATTATGGTGTCTTATTACTGTGAGACAACATGCAATTGTCTCAGGTCTCTGTAACAGCTGAGCCTAAGCAGAAAAGGAAGAAAAATCTAAAAGCTCCACTGAGATCTTCTGCCCTATCCTCTGCAAGATGCAACTACTACTTCAGTACATTTTCCATGCTGAAGAAATTGCTCTGAGGTTGATCACACTGTGAAAATATTATCATGTTGTAGGATTTTCAAAAATGGTCTGAGAAAAGATAAAAGAAATAACATGTCTCCCAGAAATATTGCATCCATGGATGGTAGGAATTATTTAAGAGATGACTGAAAAGAGGAAACACAAAAGAAGAACACAATATAAAGATATAAAGCCCTCCCCTCAGGAAAAAAAAAAAAAAACTAAAAGCAGCAGAAACCCACTCCCCACTGTACAGACAATTTCTCAAAAGCTCACAGCAATGAAAAACATTTTATATTGCCCCAAATCATGCCAGCAGAGAGATCTAGGTGGCTACTGCCCACCTCACAGCACTGGAAAAGCAAGTGCCCAGTGGGTATCATTCTCCATTATCTCTCAAACCTTTGCCACCAGTGTACAGATAGAAGTGACGGAAAAATGAAAAGTGTGTATATTGTAAGCGTTGGTTAAACAACCCCACAGTAATTCTTATTTGCTGGAGGTTTTAGAGAGCAGATGTAGGATTGGCAGGGGCTGGGAGCTGGCTATATTGTTCTAGCACATTTAGAGCCAACACGGAAAGAACACGGAAAGCTGCATTTTTTTGTGTGTATGCATGTGAATGTCTGTGTGTACGTGCATGTGTGTGTGTTTGCCTTTTGCCATCAGCTCATCTAAGGTTTCTTGGATTCACACTGACACATAACAAAACAAAAAAAAAAAGCTAGGTTGGTTCTCTTCCAAAAGAAATATGACTTATATCAGCTGCTGCATGAGAGTCTCTCAATTGCCACTACTAAGCTGCCTATTTTGCAGTAGCAAGTGGCCATGTGCTGTAACACACTGATTGCCTGCTTTGGTGGTATCGGTTGCTAGAATAAGGGCAAACAAATGGGGAACCAAATATAAAAAGCAGCCAGCAGCACTGAAGAAGCATTACAGCTGCCAGGCAATAACTTAGATAGTTACAGCTGCCATCACCTAGTTCACGCAAGCTTTTTAATATCTTTTGGCAGCGCTTGGTGTCACAGCACAAAAGGAAAGTTGGCACTTCCTAGCATACTTTGTTTGACATAACTGTGGGCAGAACCCAGCTGATACCTTCATCAATGTGTGTGTGTTTGCTCTTAAGGTACGTTTTAGCAGATCAAACATTGTTTTTCTCTTTCTGGTGCACACACCACGGTTAAATCATAGGTTGGGAACCACACCAGATAAATGGGAAAAAGCTCACTAAGCTGCAGCACACGGCCAGTCCCAGCAGCACCTCAGATAAGGAACACAAAAAACCCTGAAAAAAAAGAAAAATATAGTACAGCAGGAGGGGCTGTGGAGGGAGGTTTAAAAAAAATAAATATACTGCTTTGCCAAAATGTTCTCCTGCCTCGCCAGTAGCAGCAGCAGCCTCAGAGCCAGGCCAGATTCTCTTCTCCATTTACCGTACTTATAAAAAACCCACAAGCACAAACACATAGACCATCACATACACATAATTAAAGCATCGACATCCCTTACTGTGATTTACAATCCACACCACCAGAAGTACACAGGCGCTCCCAGGATTTCATCAATGTCTCATCTGGTGCTCTTGGCAAACCCAACCTCTTCCTTAGACACAGCGCATGCTGCACCTCGTTCTCTCAGAAATGGGGATGCAGAGCTCTTCCCCTTATGTGAACTAGGGAAGACAAGCACTAAATGTGTCAGCACTGGGTGATTTGCTGCTGTGGGACCTCATTTTGCAGGAGATTAATAAAAGACTAGCCTGCAGCATTGACTCTTGAGACTGCTTTCTATCATCACAAGCCTTCTATGTGGCCCACGAATTTGGGTTACAATATTGTACAAGGGACTGGACAGCCTCTGCATAATGATATTATTTTGCAGCTCTTAAAAACAAATATACAGAGGGAGAAGATTCTGCCTCCAGGAGCTTCCATTGGCCATGAACAAAACAAGCCCATAAGCCTCCACCTGAAATCAGCCCAGTGTTCTAATAATGTATTGAGTTAGTTTATTTGTAGTTCTTCCCACTAAATAAACACACTTATCTTTTAGGCCTCTGGCACTTAAATGGTGTCAAAAAGCTACACTATTGAAACAAACAGCTTTACAAGAATTTTCAGGTGTCACACACCAATGAAGAGTAGCAATTAAACTGACAGGAGAAAAAATGCAGAGAGCAAATATCAAATATCAATATCTCCATTTGAAAATTAGGAAGCTACGGCACACAGATGTGAGATGGTTGGTCCAAGCCTGACCCAGACAAGAGGGACAGAAGGTTGGTCATCCTGAGTTCACATTCAACACACCTCACCCCTACAAGCCAATTGCACCACTGAACAACAGTGCTAAGTGGGCTTCCCTTCAGGAAGAAGTGGAGTCCTGCCCCGGTCTGTCTGCAGCTCCATGGAAGCTCCATGAGGGCTCTTCACAGAATTCACAGAATGACTGGTTGAAGAGACCTTAAAGATGATTGAGTCCAACCCATGCCCTAACACATCAACTAATCCAACCCCAGAAATATCAGACATTAAGGAAGTGTTTGCATGTTTTCCTAACACATAGTATCTATAGATAACATTCTTTGGGTAAGCCAGATATTGACAATAAAATGTAAAGGCATGTCAAGAATCACACCAATCTGAATTATTTATTTGAAGCTGATCTAGGAGCAAACTGTTTTAATGGCAACATACAGGACAAGAGAACTGACTGTGGCTAGGAATGGATAAAATGCATATGGTGGCCCCATGGGAAGGACAGGAAGTTTTTCTTTGGGACCCCAGGTGTTCCTTTTGTGGTAGCAGAAAAGGAAAGCCCATCCATAAAACATGCACATGTCCCCCCAGAATGGTCCAGGCTATGAATATATTTTGGAAGCTCCTAATATGCTGTGTAAAGAAACAATCATTCATGTGCACACACACGAAAGGACAGTCCCAGATTTACAGCCACCCACCAAGGTAGAACAGGTGGCTGTAATGTAGTAAAAATGTATTGCAAGGAACTTGTCATGAATTTTAAAAACAAAGACGCCTACAGACATAATAAAATTGATGTGACATTCAGTTAAAGCTTAAGCTTTCACCTATCTTAATAAAATGACAATGCAGGGGAATTCAAGGAAAGGAAGCCTTCCCATCAGCCTTCACAGAACAAAGTGTTTCACTCCATTTGTGCAAATAATGTCATTGATCTCATCAATGGCATGGCTTACACCTGTGACATGGGTAGGAAATCAGGACCAAAGACACCCAAAAAATCACCCCAGACAATTGCTGTAGAAAATAAATGCCTCAAGGTCCTGGCAAAGAAATCCAAGTCCTTTCCTTCCTCTACCACAGGATATTACATCTTCTTTTCCTTGATTATTTTAAACATTTCAAGGGAGATAATTCCAACTGTTAGCCAAGAATTGCTTCCTCTTTTCCTTGATTGTGTTTTTAGTGGCAGCACATGAATTTGGAAATACTAGAAATCCAAGTACACTCCTCAATAGCTTGGGCACAATAAACTGACAGATGCCCCTGAGAACCCCAAAAACTAAAGTGGAAAATGAAAGAAAACCTGATTTAAATTTTGCAGGCAAGGTTTATCCATCTCTGTTAAGATGCAGATCAACAAGTAAGCCAGTCTGATAGCAGGTTATCATATCTTTTAACTGGGGGTAAAACACAGTCATGTGCCATGGGATAGAGAACAGAAAGAGACTGGGATAAAGAATGAAAGATAACCAATTATGATAGACTGGTTTCCTTGGTAACTATATTTATAACTCTAATGATGTTGCTATTCTTTTAGCAATGAACGGAAAGGTTTGGTACAAAGTTATATAATTCAGGCATACAAACCAGCATCTGTTCCATTGGTAAAGCTGAATCCATGCCTTAACACAACACACATCAAAAGATTTGTAAATGCTTTTAAACAGCTCCCAAATGCTTACAAACTTTCTCCTCAGGACAGGTGAGCTCTAGTGCTGAATTTCTATCCCCCACATCTGGGCCTGGCTGTATGTAATTACCTCATAATCTTTGTGCCTGAATTAACACTCCAGTTCAAGAGACAGCGGGCACAGGAGAGAAAGAGGGAAAAAAAAAAACAAATGAGAAAACCTTGGGAATTATATTTGAATTGTTGAGCAGTTAAGTGCATGTGACCTTTACCAAATGTTGCCATAACTGTACATGGCATTCCTGTCTGCTTTCAAATGTTAGTAAACAGCCCCTTCATCTTGAAAATGTACTTGAATTTTCACCACTGTCATCTGAAAATGAGGTCTACTGATACCTCTCACTACCATTTTAACCATTTGAGAAGTCCATTGATATTCCAGTATAAATTATAACAGTCTTATAAAGGATCCCCACAAGAAGTCACTTTAAAGAAGTAACTTGGGGCAGCACCTAAATGAAGGGTGTAGGCATTCTGTTGTTTTGAATCTGTGAGCCTGACAGCAGATCAGGTATACAGGAACTGGTTTCCTCCCTCCACATGCTCCCAGCTTCTCCCTGTGATTTCCAGGGCTGGAGGACAAGCATAGCTGGTGCTCAGTTTGCACTTGGAAAGAAATAATCCTCCTGATGAACTACACTCTGAGATGGGGGCTGCCTGTGTGTGTGAAATGCAAGCCTTCCTTGCCTGACTGAAGCAGGCTTTTCAGTTGGTGCTCAGCACTGACTAATGGAAGCACTACAGCTCTAGCATTATAATGCTCACAAATTTTACCCTCTGCTGTCTCTTTAGGACATTGCCCCAAAGGCTTTCATGTTCCTAAAGCTGTCATTTAAAACATTTGTGAATCAGGATGTGTGGACAATAGAAGAAGCTGGTAGAGCCAGGGAGTGCAGATGTGAAATAATTTAATCAACAGCAATTTTTCCATTTACTTCAATGGGCTTTGGATCACCCGCCTCATGAGTGGAACATGTATTGAGGAGGAAGCAACCCGAGCCAGATAAAGAGCCAAGATACCAAAGTAACAGAGTTCCACCAAACAAGAGAGTCCACAGCAGCTGCAGCTTGAGATGCATGATGTAAACACGGATCTAGACTCAGCTAGCAGACTGGGAAATGGACTGAAGAGAAAACAGAAAATAAGCAAGGATTTAGCCATCAAAGAACAGAGCTGTATGAGTTACTACTAAAATTTTTTTTGCGGTAGGAAACGTTACATAAAGTGCAAACAATATTTAAAGAGCTTTACAGAATTTATCTGATGAGGAAATGAAGGCACAAAGTGAAAACCTCAGAATACAGATTTAGATTTTTTTTGCCAAATCAGAGGAAAAAAAAAGGCTGAAGCTTTTTATTCCTTATATGACATAAGTATCAGGCTATGATACTCATTGTAATAGTAATATCACACTGTGGTGCTGAGATCATTGTGTGCTAGTTGACAATGCTTGCCCTAATTGGTGCCATTAAGTAATAAAATAATAATTGTACCTCAGATCATTGGCACTTCAGAAATGGCCCTTTCCAAGCACAAACGGTGGTGTGTCCCTGTGCACAGTTCAGTGCTGAAATGGTTAACACCATGTATTATGTGTCGGTAATGAAAACTAGCACTCAAGCAAGGAAATTCAAAGCTAAGGCTGACACATCATCGTTAACGCAGCCCTTTGTGCTTAGCTACCACAGGAGTCTTGGAGCAGCACATGGTGTTGTACCCCACACAATATGTGCTACTACAATACCGCGTTCACAACACAATGAATTGAGGTCAAGTGAGTGACCTTAAAAAGAGCTTTCTTTTATTTCTTTAAAGAAACACCCCATGATATGTAGGAGCCCATTAAACAAAGCTGCAAGAAGATACAGTAAACTTTAATTAGCAGTGAAGGCAATAACCTCACTTTATACTTCATAATTTCTCCCACCATGTTTTATTACATGGAACAGTCATTTTAGTACCTTTGTACCTAAGGCAGCATCCATGTGGTGTGGAAAGGGATGTGTTGTTGGATATTTATTGTAATGGGGCTTCATGTGGTTGGAGGTCAAAGTGTAGGACTTTCATTTGTACATCACTGCTCTACTATCTGCTCATGTCTCTGGGTAACCTGATGTTCAAACCTTTTGTAAGGCAATTGCTGAGGAGGTTGTTCTTATTGTTACGAGAACTTGGAGAAAGGATGCTGGGCCCTGGCTTCGGCACAAGCCCACTGTGTGACATAGGGTACTCCGCCAAAATTTTTTCTCACACTGATCTCAGAATCTTCAATTTTTAGGGGACTCAGGTGCAGCTCCTAGGGTCTGGTCTCAGAAAGCCTGGGAACCAGTAGTTCCCATTGGCTTCTCAGGACCATTCAGAACCAAGATTGGAAAAAATCACAAATTCATCTCTTCACAAATTACCTACAATTTTGAAATGTTGCCTTTTTCCTCTCTGCCTGTCAAAACATCCCACATCAAGTTGAAATTATATTTTCCTAGCAGCTTGCAGTCTGAAAGGAATACTGTTAAACTTTTCTTTGTCCTTTTTATTTTAACTATTTATCTGATAATGACGTACAATAACTGAACTCCTTGGGGAGATAAGGAGGCTTTCTGCAGTTTACTGGTAGAAAACTCTCTGGACCAGACTCACAACAGTGTTTGGAAAGCTGTAACCCGCCTGCATGGCAAAGATATAAGCCTCACAACACCCAGAAGTCTTTTGGCACATCAATCAACTGCATTACATTTTGCCCAGTTTCCACAATTTTGTTTCTATGCATGGCTAGAAAATGCTGTCTTGAACAGGCCCAGTCACTCAATGGGGATCAAGTACTTTTGGCCCAGCATGCATCCACACCCTTCCATCTACCTCAGGAGGTCAGCCTGGTCTTATAGGTACCTTTGGAATGTCTGCTGGAAGGGCCTTCCATGCAAAACCATCTCTATAGAACTCTCCATTCCCTATACACCAGGGCTACAGGAGGAAGACACACCTCTAGTGCAGTGGCAGCATTGGATTTCTGTTACATGCTTCAGAGTCTTTGATACACAACCTTCTTTCCAAAGTAGGTGTGCTAACTAATGTGCTACAGAGTTAGGCTCTCCTCACATCCTTTTTCTATCCCCATTAATCCTGAATTTTGCAACAATAATTGTTTTAAGAAGAGTCATGAAGAGTGTCTTCTCCTCTCACCCTGCCTAAGATTAGCTTGATGTGTAGGATCTAATCCTACCAAAAAAGAGATGAAGGAATTAAGGCAGGAGAAAAGGAAAGTGAACTCCAATGTTTTGGATGAATTTACAAACCAGTAAAGTATCAAATTACTGTTGTTACCTTGTTGGTTCTTGAGAGAAAGGTCAGATACTGAGCTAAGCTGAGGTACAGGGTGACAGTGCCAGTTAAAGAGTCTGTGCCTGGAGGGCAGCACCTTGCAATGGTCTCTCCCTGGCCAGCTCCTGAACTCCATCTAGATTTTACACCAAACTTGCACACCTATCTTTAGGCTGCCAGTCTCTCTGTGGGCACTGTGCCACCAAAAAAGGTGTTGTGACACTTCCTGCCGTGGCACTCAATGTTGTTTCTGTGCAGTGGGGCCAAAAATCTTGCCAGAACTAGTACAGAAAATTAAAATATTCTGGAGGGATAAAATATATCAACCCAAATGTCCCAGTGACATAGCTGAGACTTCAATACTGGATGAAGCTTTTGTTCCTGGAGCTTATTAATTTTTCTTGTATGCACAGTTGCAAATAAAAGTCTGCTAATAAGGGTGGGACATTCTGCTAATTCTGCTAATAAGGGTGGGGCAATCTTCTCTAATACAATCTTCTTTAACATCTCAGCTTTTGATGGACTAGTTCCTGGTCCACTCAGTGCTTTCTCATTATATAACTAAGTTTTCCTTGGTACTTTTCACAGAACAAAGAAAATAAAACTACTTAGGGACAAGAAGAGTTGGAAACCATAATACCCAAAAGTTACTGGGAGGCCTAAGAAGCAGGTCTAGGAACTGAACCTGCTTTAATTCACTTGTTTATACAGATTTCAAGCTGAATGTGCCATTTGACATTCATTTCTGGCTTTAAAAAAAAGATTCCACTTAAACAAAAAATGCCAATATTACTTCTTCAAAACACACGTTTCATGTATTCTGAAGTAAAAGTTCTACCCCTTTCCTTCTATCTGTCTGAAAATGTCCGGAAACAGTAACAAATGCAGTATCAATGTCAAATAACATACCATAAGGCCTGATTTTATTTCCCCACCTTAATCTATGTTGCTTAGTTAATCCAGGAGGATATAACACAAAAAATACTCATTTGCTGAGAAGGACTAAGTACCTAAAAGGTAGACAGCTACATACTACCCTTTATTTGAGTTTGCTGATGATTTGCCTCTTGTAGGAGAGAAGAACTAATTCTGTCCAGATTCATAGCAATCGGGTACAACTCCTCTTTTGGGTCTGAGACTCCTCTTGTGGGTCTGAGACTCCATTCACAGTAAGCTTCACCCTTAGGACAAGTTTAGAAGACCACAGCCACATGAAATAACAGGATATGGATACACTTGTGCACTACATGCTCCTCAGGATCATCTTTCCCAATAGCTTTATCTGCACCATCGGAAGGCCAGAATTATCAGAGCTCAAGCAGGGACACGTGGTTCTACATGGGAGCATGTCAGGAGCTTCAGCCAGCTGGTAGCCGGACACAAAAACACACACAGAATATCTGCAGAATATCCAGAGATACAAAGCAGGTGGCTGGGAATGGGACACAGAGAATGGATTTTGAGTGCTTCTGAAGACTGTTTGTGCTGTATTGCACTAAAGATCAGCCTTTACATGTTTGCTCTAAGCAGGGCTGTCATCACTGAATCCACTCACAGGTCTGCCCTGGCACAGAAGCCTGAGTGATACCTTGCAATCACAGGTATCTGCATGCCTTCAAAATAAAATGTTTAGGACAGTATTATGATGTGTAAGGAAAGTAGAAAAGCACTTTTAATAATGTGTCCTCCATCACTCCAGTTGATGTTAGTTAGCACAAATGCAGTAACATTCCACAAAGTGTGGTATATTCCCACCAGTGCTGCAGAGAAGAATGTCTCCCAGAGCACTATAGTTACTTAAATGAAAAGCACAGTCAGGATGCTAAAGAGGGTGTCTTGGGGTTTGAGAAGAGAACAAGAAATGTAACCTGTAGATGCTAAATGTTTACATCTCTTACTTTTCATCTAAACAGTTCATTTGTAGACCTCCTCAGTTCTTTCTGCTGCAAGATGTTAAAGGATTAAAAAAAGAAAGGAAGGAGAAATTACAGAAATAAATATGATGCTCTTTTCCTGCTTTTCATTCCTCCTGACAAAATACAGCTGAAACCCTCAGGAATAATAATGGTTGAGATATTAGTAGTCTTTTTTTTTTCTGTTCTGGCAATGGTAGGGCTGCAGTGCTGCAAGCAGCACCTAGAATAAAACTGGAGGATTTATACAATTTTTCTCAACACAGTCCTTCAAGAGGTGAGGCATCTTCACCTCTCTCTGACTTAGAAAAGCAGCACTCCTGAGCATCTGGGAAGGCTACACACCACAATGAGCATGTCAACAGCATGTAGACCTGCCTTAGCAGCAGGAGAGAACAGAGGTGCTGCACGCTCTCAGCAGCACATCCTCGGAGAAAGCTGGGCTGGATGCTCTGATCCAGCACAGGCTTCTCAATTGCCTGCAAAAGTAGCTTTGTTTAAGCACGTTACAGCAGCCTACCCACACGGTGACAAACGCACAAGAGACTGCCACAACTTTATGACACAGGAAAGGGCAAAATCTGGACATCCTAACAGAGAGACAAGAGGTGTGTTCATATGGAAGCAAAGGAGAAAATTCAGCAGAATTAACACAATATGGAATAGCACTTCTTTCATAGGTTAGGCAAAAGGGGCAATAACAATTAATGGTAGTTGTAATTATGTGGTTAATTTTTCCCACTTTATGAAAGGCACCACGTGAAAGTCCTTTTGGGATAAACCTTTTAAAATCTATGTTGTGTGCCTAAATCTTTGTTGAAATCCCAATCCCAGAAGGACAACTACCCAGACAATATTGTCATTTTGCTCTACAAAAAAAAATTGTAGAACTCTGCAAGAGTTCCAAGAACACCAAACAAATTCCACTATAAAATAATATCATCAATAACTCCCCATTCACACAACACCTTTATATCTAGAAATTATCAAAATATACTTGTTTAGATTCATCCTTCAGGCAACATCACCAAATCTGTCTGCAACAAAATTATATCAGGTGTGGTTTTGGTCCTAGGGCAGCATTCAAGAAAATTTCAGTGCATTGATGCTTAAATGCACCAAGAGGAGAAACAACCAATAAGCTCCAGAAATTTCAGGGATGCCTTAATCTCTCTGTTTTCCCTGTGTTTTTACAGAATTTTATTACGTATGAGTTACAAATGTGGGAAAACATAAAAGTTGAGCCAAATACAGAATAAGCTAATATCTTGTGTTTTCTAAAAAATGCAAGCCTAATTAGAGTTTAGGTAATTAAAGCTTTCACAGTTATAAAAAATACAATACATTCATTTATGCAAATCTGCCACTGAGTGTGATTTCAGTAAAATACCATGTAATGCGCATAACGTCAGAATTTTGGTTACAATTGAAACGTCTGCAAAGCAAGTTCTCTTCCTAAATTTCAGGCACATGCACTGTAATTCTGATGCATTATGGATTTAAAACTCAGATTGCTTTGTCTTCATTTAAAAATGATTAGCAGTTTACATCGGATTTATGTGCTGGCATAGCCTTTGTATCATTGAACAACTACAAGCTGATTTACAAAAGCCCAGATACACTATGTGTATATCTATGTAACTACAAAGTAATATGTGATGGCAGGCATAACCAGCAGACATAATTTATAATTAAGTGATTAGCAATATAAGCCACTATTATTAATTAATGTGTAATGCTGACATTGTGCTTGAGGCTGTATAAGCTACAAGTGTAAGGCAATCTCTGCCTTGGAATGGCAAGAGGCTAAAATGACAGGCGACGTCTCCCAGTCCCACAGCTTCTGGGGAGCTGGAAGAAGGCAGGACCCGGCAGGAATCCTGAACCTGCTTTGGCACAGCTGGAGTGGCTCAGCCAGACACAGGCCACTGCAGGCTGCCACAGCCACCAACACCTCTGAAATCACAGCAGTGGCAAAAGCTGTGAGTCCTTCTCTCTAGTCCAAAAGCAATCAACACCAAATGCATAAAAGCTCTCCAGCCCTTATAACCCTGGAAAAAAATCAGTAAAAATACAGAGAAAGGCAGACCTGGTGTCTTTGCCTCTTGCTTACTGGGAAGCAAGTGGGAAGAAGTCTCTTTGGGAGCTGCACTGATGACTTTTTTGCCACGCTGTCACTCCAGAGTTGAGATTAACTCTTGAACTCTTCACCATGCTTCCTAAAAAATTAAGAAAGATTCACAGCATGTAAGGTCCTCTTAAAATTCCAATGGCCAGTCTCATGAGAAAGCACCTAATGCACATCTGCATAAAAAATAGAAGTCAGAAAGTGGTTCAGGAACACAGTCTGAAAAGTGAGATGCCACAGCCAGAGAAGTTATCAGGATATGTAGGAACACAAGAACAGTCACTAAATATTTGAGGGAAACATGACTTTCCAGTTAGAGCACATATTTGGGTTTGATCCCTTCTTTCCAATTTAAATTGAGATTTTTAACAGAAGCAGCACATAAGAGAGCTATTTCTAGTTCACAACACTCACAATATTGCTCTGGGGGTAGTCACATTTCCTTGAATTCAGAAGGCCAAAAGATATGAAACTTCTTGCCATAAATCAGTACAGCTCCAACAATGGTAAACACCCAAGAAGAACTAAAAATCCCTTTCCATATAAAGAAGGGCAGAGAGAGATTTTAATACCTGTCCTATAAATTAGCCAGGTGAAGTTTGCAGTAACTAAAATTGGGTTTAACATTTTTGGGGGGTAATTAAACTTTGAAAAACAGGTCTAAAAGATACTGCCACTAGTTTTGAAAATCCTCTGTTTCTTTCATGCTCAGCAGTCTAAATGGGAAAAAATCCAACCTGGAAGTGTCCTTCATCATTATTTACCTAGAGCCTTACCTGCTCTTTTGTTGATAAATCGAAAAGCTGTATTTGCAGCAAAATAATGACAATATACAGCTGCATGGGCAGATTACGAGAAGCCAAGCAACCAGACAATTATTTACTGTGCCACTATAAAACAGGCACTAACTTTCTTTACATCAACAAGTTTTAAAACTGTCACGCAGCTTTTAATTGCCATTAATAAGGTAGAGATAAAGCCCTCTGGGTCTTAATCCCATCATCATGGTGTCGCAAGTTAATGATATGTTAGCCAGTGCTTTGTATCACCAGCTTACAGAAGGGTCAGGGGGAACATTTCATCCTAGGCCATCAAGACTGTATTCCATGGCTAACCTCTAACCTGTTGGGGCTGTCAATCAATGAGCACTATGCATGAACACCATGCTCTTGGTAAATCTCCTTTCACACCTAAGAATTTTGTCAATCATCATCCATTATTAACAGTTCTTTCAGCTGCTACACCTAGACTTCAGTTGCCAGATCTTTTTAGGATAGCAGAGGATGATGGGCTATTGATCTTATCTCAGAGAATTAGGGATCTACTCATGGGCTTGGCTAGCTGATGGCACTGTGAAAGGTAGAAGATTGTTTGGCTTGCTTTGAAGGACCTCAGGTTACAAGAATACAAGAACTGTAAGAAACCTGTAAAATATTTAAAGAGCTATCAAGGAAACAGCTTCAGATGAATTTAGCTAAGAGATGAACGGGGATCATAAAAGTCAGGTCATGGAAAGTAGCTGGGCCCCAGTAATGAGCAAGACCTCTAAAAGGTATTGTCACACAGATAATAGAGATCTGCATCTAATCTACCACAAGATTCATTGGCACTTTGATCAGATCTTTGTCTCCTGTATAGATAAGGGCAAACAAAGAATCCAAAGGAAAGGCCATTTTCCCTAGCTTGCTATTGAAGTCTTTTTACAGAAAAAAAATACTCTGGAGACCAGGGGCTCTGTTGAATAGTTTTACATAGGAAATAGGACTGGAAGAGTCCTCCCAGGTCATCCCCTGCTATGTCTGATACATCATAGCTCATTGATATCACAACATCACAATCTCATTGATAAATTTCTCAAGTTTTTTTCTTGAAACCAGGTAGTTTTCTTGCCCCTGTGACTCTTATTGGAAAACTGCTCCCAAACTTCACGTTATTAAAACCTTCATCCCTTTTCCGCAGAACATTTATTCAGTTGGCTCCTATCAATTGTTCCTATGGCATTCATTACACTCTTAATTTAACCAGTTCTCTCTCACCACTTACCCTGATAATATATTTATAGGGAGAAATATATCTCTACTCAGTTTTAGTTTTGCTAAACTAAAGACACAGTCCTTTATCCCCCATTTCCTATCTCAATTTAATTTCCCTTCTTCTGGAGTCTGTCTTTTTTTGGATGTCCCCAGTGCCTTGTACAAAAGTAGTCAGGAATTCCACATGTTTCCTGGATATGCTTCCCTTGATGCAACATCCAGGAGAACATCTCAGGGAATACTTCCCTTCCCTGCTGTTGTAGAGCCCCAACATTTGTCAATCATTGCTAGATTCAGCAAAACACTTCTCTCTTACTTCCAGCTGATGATCCTCCTGCTCAGACCAAAAAAACATCTGCATGACCTTGTGGTTTATTAGTACTTCATTTTATCCGTTTTCCATTTCTCCTGTTGTCAGGGTCAGTCCTTCTCTGAACTGTCAAGGCCTCTCAGCTGTCTCTTTATAGACTTTGTATTTGCACAGATTTTCTGCTGTGACTACAAATAGAAATGTTCAGATAGGTCAAAAGACTGATCATTAATAAACTTTGCTAGTCACTGTTCTTGTCCATTGATACTTCTTTTATCTTAGTTTTCAGCAATCTTTCCTTAGCTATTTCTTTACATTTATTGTGCCATA
Source organism: Lonchura striata (assembly GCF_050655825.1). Lineage (NCBI taxonomy): Eukaryota > Metazoa > Chordata > Aves > Passeriformes > Estrildidae > Lonchura > Lonchura striata. The sequence goes on along the minus strand of NC_140705.1, from coordinate 103,399,255 downwards.
TCTTCTCCAGCCCAAATTGTTTTCTTCCATATACCACTGTATTAAACATTTTATAGAAATCTTGATGAACTAGAACTATTATATTTCTCTTTGTCACAAACTCAGGGAAATCTATCATAGCAATGTAGAACAATTTTTATTTGGTAGGTATCTGTTGCTATAATTTGTTAATTAATCTTTCTTCCAACAGATCTATAGAAAGTTCAGTGTCCATGTATTATAATGCCAAAAAAGGTCAGCTGCTCCTAATCTCACTCTACTAGAAACAAAGAGCTTAAAAACTTTGTTGCATTACTTTGTGCAAAAAAAGATAAAAGAACTGACCTGCCTTGGAACGTGAGTCATTCTATAAACCCATAACAATAAGATAATTTATAGAAATTGAAAGAAATTATTTCAAAGATAAAGAAATAATCTCAAAATTGTTACACTATTTATTTGGAATCAAAATAAGTTGAAATGTCCCATCAGCCTTTGATATGTTGTGAAGATTATGACAGAAAGTATCACTGACCACTATTGTTAAGCTAAGAAAACACCATTTAGCTGCATACAGCTACTTATCCTGGAGTGTGCAATGAGAGTATAGCAAAATTTAGTGTGTTGTCCTAAATCATCCCTAACTTTGCCTCAGCAAATCCCAGGTGCCAGCCCCTCTCTAGCTATGACCTTGTGTTCTGCAGGACAGTAACTTCAAAATTACAAATATGCGCTGAGCCCATGCTGCTATGGGCCTTTTCAGACTGCTACTCATGATGTTAATGGAAGCATAATAATATGGACAAGTGGCTGAAAATTACATTCCTTTGTGAACTCCACTGTCTCACCAGGTCAATTTAATTATTCAGACAAGATTAACAAAGAGAGGAAAAAGTCCCATCACTAGACCCCAAACCATGTACCAACCACATCCTTCTGCCAGAAGGGAGGATGACTTTGACTCAAACAGAGCAGAGAGACTTCCAGTGGGGCTATGGATGTCCTTCATTACATTGGGTAAGACATTTGAGCTCTTTGTGCCTCAGTTTCCCCACCTGAAAAGTCTCCATCATGATAGTACACATAATCACAGACTCATTCTGAGACTTTTAGATCCTTAGGTGTGAGTTGCTAGAAAGTATTATTGATTCCGTAAGTATGTTAAGAAGCAAAAATTGTGATTTTCAGCTGAGTCAATAAGGCTGCCTCATAAAGCTCTCAGCATAGCAGTTCTTAAGGGTTTAAGGAGCCTGAGTTACAGCCTTGTTGAGGTAGCTTGGAAAAACAACATCAATGTGCACAACATAGTGAGTGTTGACATACTTGTCACTGGAAGCCAGTAGATTTAGGTGAACATGAAGGTGACAGCAGGCAGATACCTCAAACCCTGACAGAACTAAATGGTAGGAAATGTTTTAGCAAAGATCTGGCATTTGCCTACAGGCCTAAAGCTATGAAATGCAGGTCACCATTTCTACAACAGCCATTTACCTAACCCTCGCTACTGATTCACTCAAAGCTGCCTGAACAATCTAAAACATTATCCTTACAGCTATACAATTTCTTTATTAAACTTCTCAGACCTAGGCTTGTATGAAATCCAAGAGAAGTCACCAAAAACTCAGCATGTAACCTGCAGACCTGTCAGTATGCTTGACTGTCTTCCTGCTAGGTGTGCATAATTCCTGTTGTCCAGCCTTCTCTAGAGAAAGAGGACAAGAGGAAAGTTCAATGTTTCCTCAACAATTTGCAAGAATATTTGAATCAAAAAATGAAGTTTTGTCATTTGCATGGCAAAGAGAGCAGGGAAAGAGAGGAAGTATTGTTAGGTATTGGTAATGTAAAAACATAAGTATGCTGTTATTTATGTAATTAGTTATTGCTTTCATTATGGGTGCAGTCTTAATGGTTATAGTATTTATGTATAATTACCTTAATATTCACTGAAATTTCCAAGTAGCTCCCTAATTAACTGTCTCAAATATATAATTACATTGCATCTTTACGCAAGACTTGCCTAATTAATGTAGTTACACCACTTCTTTGTGAATGTGCATTATTAAATGCTCTTCGCATCATTCTTCTGACTTCTTGTAATTCACTCTTTACAAAAATTAAGACCCTGAATTAGAAACCTTCATGAGCAACCAGCTCCAAAAGCAAGCGCCAGATGATCTTTTCTTAACAAAAAACAAATCTTACTAAGCCTCATTACCACTCCTTTCAACAAAAGCTTTCCATCTGGATCTGAAAGAAATTCCAGGTACCATTGTCTTTTAAGAGGGCATAGAAAACATGTTATACATACATTTAAAGAGAAGAAGACTTTGCTGCCATCAAGGGTCCAAACTCCTGGACTTGCTAACTCATCCAACAAGCCCATCTAGCAGAGGGATTAGGTGATTGCTTGATAGCACCCAATCACTTGACAATGTTAGGTGGCATTTTCAAAATACAAAAAAGTAACAAGAGATTTTGGGAGACTGTCATTATTCTCCAAAACCACGTGTGACATGGCTTAAATCAAGAACTTTGAAATGCTTTTTCCCAAGTGTTCCACCTCTCTGAAGCCACTCTGAAGTGCCCTGCATGTCACAAGTTACCAGTGGATTATATTTTGGGGGCTCTTCTCTTGAATTCAGCTCTCAGCTCCCAGCTCCATGGGCAAAGGACTGAATGCCACCATCAACCAACAACGCATGTGAAGAAAAAGTCTCTGCTGTGAAGAATTTAATTGTATTTATAGATTGAATTCCTCTGACTCTCAGCATCCTGGGAAGCCCAGGTAGTGACCAGAGAAGAAGATTAAGATGAAATTCTGGGATCTTTTCTTGTGGCATGGTTTTCCTCAGGGTTCATTTATGCCCATATTGAGTTGAGGATATTACCAAGCTACTGATGCAGCAGAGAGATTAGGCCAGACACAGTTTCTCTAACCAGGAGTAGATGCATAGGGAAGTAGCAGAGCCATGGGTCAAACTTTGGATACATTGCATGCAGAGAATCTAGTTGGCAATAAGAACATGACAAGCATTTCAACATCCTCCAGTAGCGATGGACTCAACCATGTTCAGCTTGTTCAAAGGCAACACATTTTTCTCACCCTGGGTCTTTCGAAGAACAACAGGGTATTCACCACAGACAATTTCCAAGCATGTATGTACTGGTTAAAGAGTTACTCCAACTTCTCTAGTTGGGATTTGGAGAAAATCTTCCCAAGTGTACTTGTACACACTACAAGTGCTTCAGCAAGTGACATCCACCTGTCAAGTGAGTGAAGTGGGGGAAGAAACATGCTTCAAGGACATTTACTCGGAAGATGTTCACTTGCAGAACTGAGGAGAAGGCTGACAGAACTGTGACAAAGATAGTTGCTGTCAGTTACAAACAACCTGGTTTTTACATTAGTTATCCCTTTCCAAAGTGAAATTTAACTTGACACATATTCATGGCAACTAAATCTCAGAGGTAAATTGGCAATACCTCTGGAGCTTAGGACCCAGGCTTATATGTACTCACCTTTGCAAAGTTTTCAGTAACAAGCTGTCAAATACAAGCATTACAGGTATGTAAAACTAAGCAGTTCATCCCATTTCAGCTCAGGTGCAGTCACTACATACTAGCACTATACCGCATATAAACTACACTATACAGGAAGAGAACCTGACCCTGATAAGTCTGCTTGAATACAGATATAATTACTTTAATAAGCAAAAAGTTGGCATGACTGAGCTTTACAAGGCAAGCTGATATTTTCAAGTGCAGAAATACACAGTTAGTCATCTTAATGGATAACCTGACTTTTAGAAGTTAGAATAAGAGCTGCTATGTGCATCTTCAAATATCCTGCCTTATGCCTGTGTATTTTGGCCATTTAATAAGTCCTAAACTACCTACATCAAACAAACCTGTGGCTAAACGGGTTCAAGCACTAAACAAATATTAAATCCATCATTGCCAGCAAATCATTGCTATTTTAAAAGAGCCTCTTGCTTTTCGAAATAGCAGATGCCAACTCATACCCTGAATGGATACAATAATTAAGCCCTTTGTATAGCAGTATTTTCGATAGATGTTTAACGTATCAGTTGAACACGTTTCAGCCAGTGTGTGACACATGCATGGAAAATACACTATCATTCCAACATGGGGTTTTTCCACTTGCCTTTTTTTTTTTTTTTTTTTTTTTGCAGTTCTGTAGTACGCAAAGAGTTACTGAAATAGCCAACCATACAACATCTGGGAGGAAAAAAAAAACACACACACAGGAAAATGCAGCAGAAGGGCAAGATTCATGAAAACAGGAAACATTAAGAGGAGAGTGAAAATATGTCAAAACAAAGGAGGTAATAGAGTGTCAGAACGAATGAGTTCACCAATCGGCAGAAGTTCCTCAAGAGCCTTCAGAGACCAGCCAGGTGACGTCTGCCACTCCTGACACAACAGGACAGCAACCTTTTTAACCTCCATTCTGAACACATACAAAGCATGGTGATCTGCCCATAGACATGCTCATTCCACACAGAAAGGTCCATTTTCTAAGCCTGTGCCTCTGAGAGGAAACAGTAGCATTTAAAGAGCACTGCTAACAGCAAATGCAGATGGCCACAGGTGCCCAGCATAGGTGTTTAGACCCAGTTAAAGCATTTACAACATGCACATTGCAGAGGCCTTTTGCTTCCAACTGTGTCGATACCCTTTTCACCAGTGCTGGCACAAATAGCCTTTTATTTACCCTAAGTTTTGCTAGTGCTTCTTGTCTTCCAGGCTATTTATTTGCATCCTTCATGTTTGCATTCAGAACAGTTTAGTCACTTGCTCAAATGGTATTGATAATATTCTGGGATAGCTTCACAGCAGAAGAAAAAGTGGTAAATACTCAAGGTGAGCAGCCCTCACTCAGACTGAGAACTGTTCACTCAAGCTCAGGCAATGTTTCATTGACAAATACAAGTGTAGAAATCAGGACGTGGTGCAACATGAGGAGCTGTGAAAGCAGAGGCCATTCTGCAAGAGATTACACAGACTTTAAAGCCTGTCAAAGCAGATCTCCCCCCGCCTTTCTGAGGGGACCCTCGGATAGAGGGAGCCTTTGTAAGACATCATCAGCTCTTGAATCTCTATAACTTTAGACAAAAAAGCAGCCAGGTATCATCTGTACAAAGACAAGTTCCTTGTGTGGATTTTCTCAGTCTTCTTATCGCAAAACTATCTAGGAGGATTTTGACTGAGGAGATGAGGTATCTCAATGCTTTGTAACAAACCAATTCCCAGCCTGTGAGAAATGAAGGATGTGAAGGCAATTTAAAAAACAAACAAAAAAAAAAGACCAAAAAAACCCACAAAAAAACAGTTCAGTGTAGCCTCACCCATTGGCTTTCTTTATCACTTGCAACAGATATGTGGGCTCTACCCATTTCACAGTATTTCCCTCACTCACAAAGGCCATTTAGATGTGTAGCTCCTGTTGACTTTCAAAAGAAAGTAAGCCCTTAAATGCATTTGTACCTTCAAAAATCTCCCCCTAGTGACACAGCAGTAAAATTAAGCCTCCAAGACTTGCAATAAAATGTGTTCACCAGTGCCCTATGAAACACCCCAAATAAAAAATCACATTTGCTCATGGGACTGAAAGCAGTGCATGGAACAGAGCATTACTTTTGCTTTTTCAGCATAACTAGCCCTCTCTCTTCACTGACAGGAAGGGGAAATTATCCCAGCACAGGATTTGCCCTGCCCAAGGCAAGGGGAGCCATCAGTTTGGGTCCATTTCCCCTTGAGGCATGATTCTGACACAGGGGGAAGAGTGGGGAAACCCTGGGAACCAAAGCAATCGTGGGCCATGGGCACTGTGGAAAGGCTGAGAGGAGGACAAGGAAGAAAATATGGACACTGGCAGCTGTACAACAGAAGTTCTGGCCTAAACATTCCATCAGCTTCAGTCCCAAAAGTTGCCATCTGAAGGGCACACCATCTCCCCAGACCTGCATCAACTACAGGAGATAGGTTCTTTGGAATAGCTGCCCCCAAAGGAGCAATGCAAACCCTTGTTAGATGCCAGCCTTGGCAAGAGGTGTGTCTTCAGTTTATCTGCTTGGAAATTGCGAGCTTGAGCTCTCCCTCCAGCATTGCAAATAGAGTGCCATTGCCATGGGTGTTTCATTTTACTTCAAGAAATGATAAAGAGTTTCACAATCTCCAATTTTGGCTTCAGAGGTACCCAAAAAGCCTGTGCTGTGCACTCAAGATGCAAACTTGATTGCAGAGTAAAGTATTGTTCCTGGGCATCTGTCAGGTTGCAGCAGATGTTGGGCCAAAAGATAAATGACTACAGACCCTGGAAGTTCATTGTAATCCAGGACCATGTCACATTACATAAAGACCTGCCCCTCTCTGACCACAGATCCCCACAGTTATCAGGCAAACAAGGGATACCCCAAGTGCCCCAGATGAAAGACCAATAGCAGCTGCCAAGGCTGCCCTATAAATGCACAGAGAGCAGCACACACTTCAGCCCCAGCCATCAGGAGGACGTGTGACCCCACTCCAGCCCCTGCGAGTGAGCAGTGCTGCAGAGCAGCACTGTGCTCAGCAGGACACTGGGAAGTGAATCCCTAACCACACATCTCATTTTTACAAAGTTAATTTTAACCATTACCTGAAAGGCAAACTCTTCCACAAAGTGTTAATCATTTGCAACAACAATGAAATCAGGAAACATTCAGGGGGTTAGGGGAAAAAAAAAAAAAAAAGGAAAAAAAAGCCTCTTAATTACATACAGTGCTGCATGACTTCACAGAGCAAAGCTTTTCTTTAAGATCTTAAGACCACCCACAAGCATAACACATGGCCTGGAACCTGAAGAGAATATCTGAACAGGGGTCTCAGCATAAGGATGGGAGGGGGGCAGTTTTGCTTGGGCATATGCAAATGTTTGCTTCTATGGGATCAAATAAAAATTAACTATTTGTTGTGTCTGGTTATCATTTGTCAGAGCTGGGAGCTGCTTGGTAAAACAGGGAGAAATAAACCTTTAAAACCTGTGACACAGGAGGATTATTTGTCTGTGCAAGGCTTTAGTCATGGGTTTTGGTGTTTTATGTATGGATGTTGTGCAGGAACAGGACAACAAGGGCTTTGTTCAACTTGATCATCTCATCAAACAAGGCTAAAAGAATAAAAGTTGGGATGCAGGACTAAATGGATATGATCTGAATGCATATTTGTGTTACATCTAATACAACTAGCATCATAGATGAACAAGATCAAATAAATGGTAAAACCTGACAAAGAGAAGAATAGATGGTGTGTGGAGCCATCTGTTTTGGAGGACACCCAAATCTGTCTGAATCAGGAAGGCCAAACTACCAGCTATTCTAAGATCCTCCATTCCAAGAGTGGCCTAATACGCAACTACACAATCAGCTTCTCTCACCATCACTTTGGCTGCAACTTTTTTGTGCAATTAAGTAATTTATTCCTTTCTTCATCCTCCTGATTCTAATGAATCCAAGCCACAAACAAGCCCCAGTTGCTCCTATTCAAGGAGTCTGATTGCATCTGGCAGTAATTGCTGAAAATCCTGAAGAGGAAACAGGGAAGGAAAGCATATTGTTTGTGGGGGTAATAGGTGAAGACCTGCCTCTCTTGACCTATAATACATTAGTGTCAGTGAACATTTGGCAGCCTTCAGATGATTAGCAATGAAGATGAATCAAGCAAAAAAAGAGGTAGAAATCTGCCTCATCTGAATCGCCAGAACTGCATAAATTTGCATGTTGATTAGCTGTTCTTTTGTCTGTGTTCCTAATTATTATGACACATTATGTCTTCATCATGCAAGATTCTGATCTGTCTTGTTCAAAATGCATGTAGAAAAAAGTGCTGTTTATTGATTCAACATGTAACTTTAATTTTTATGTTTGCTTTAATTAAATACATATTTGATTGCCTTTGACTGGTGTCTCCGATTTTTTTAACTCTTATTTACTTCATCCTGTTGACAAACAAACAGGTAACCTTTCTTTATTCTCACATCACTTGCTGATTGAAAACCTCCCCACCCCCACCCTTGTCTTCACTCACAATAACCTTTGCTTCCTTATTAGAGCAAAGATTACCAAAAAAAATCCTTAGGTGGTGAAGTGTGATATCTACAGCACTGAGCAGGATTGCAAGGACCTTAAAAACATTGACAATAGGAAAGAAGCACACACAGTACAGGGTCAAGGTAATTTTCTTATACCACAGATTCATCAGCAACAAGCCCAGGGAAGTACCTCGGTCTGCAGACTTTCTGATTCCCAGGATTAGCTACAACAGGACAGATCCTGCATACACATTTTTCCACTGACTTTCATGATAGCCAGCTCAAACTCCAAAGCTCCTGAGCCCAGAGGAAGAGAAGTCCCTACCATTCCATTGACTCTCCTAACTGGTTCCAATCATTGAAATATTTTATCTGTTTCTGGGAAGAGGGAAACTTGAAATTGATGTTTCTTCCTTCAAGCTTTGTTCAAGGGGTTCTAAGCAGCCAAATCTAATCAAAGCCAAATCAAAAGTTAATATGCAAACATTAGTTGCTTTGATTCAAAATAAGTTTCCAGAAGTTTTCCTTGTTTAAAAAAAAAAGGCAAATTATACCAATTATATTTAATATCTTTCATTTTACTGTTTTAAATAAACTAGAAGTAGTTTTGAAAATAAAATAACATTTGTAGTTGTGAAATCAAAGTATTTCACTGTAGAACATATTGGACTATTTAGAAATGCTGAAATGAAACAGGTTTTTGGCCATTTTTTTTTACATTTTTCCCCAAAATGAAACAATTCCCTACAAGCAGCAAAAATTTATTACTCTCTTAGTTTGACAGAAAACTGCAAGAAATCAGTTTCAGATTAAACATTTGACCCTCTTCTCTGCTGGCTAATATTAGTTTACCTTCATTATATGTATGCTTATTGTGAGCTCTGACCTGTTTGTAATAGGGCAAACAATACTTTGCTGGAATTTTTGTTTGTTAAATAAAAATAAACATAGTATTGTAATTTAGAAAACTAAATAGCTCACAGATCTTTTCAAATAATTCTTCAGATTCTGGGTCAAATATGAAGATAATTAACATTGATTGACTTCCTCTAAACATAAATATTAGGTAATCTAAAAAAAAAATATTTCCAAAATGTACCTCCTGGAGAAAAATAGTGAACAACCTATTAAATTTTCTCTAAAGGCAATAGGAAAATGCCAGTCAGTGTACAGATATTAATCAAAGCTGTGCTGATAAAGATGCCTGAAGGTGAAAAAACCTGTATATTCAAGCAATTGATTTAGCTGTTATTTTTTACCATCATACCCTTGCCAAACCAAATGAGATTTGCAACAACAGTGCCTGCCATTTTTCACTGTTAATGGCACAGGATTGGCTGCAAGTGTAATCAGTTGCTTGGTACCCACTAATCATCTTGAAACACAGGTAAATGTAAATCCGCATTTGTAAGAATATAAGCAGGTAATTAAAACGTAGCTGCAGGAAAAAAAACACACTCAGACATAAAGACTTAAAGGTTTTGACATTGATCCATAAGGAAGGAAGGAAAAAGTTGCTGCATATTTAGGCTCTTTGTGTTTATTTTTGTTCAGTGCCAAGTGCATTTGGTCCCAACCTGATGGTACACAGTAACCACCCCCATGGATTTTCATTAAATACCAACAGCCAGAAAGAACCAAGGAGCCAAAAGAGATCTTACACATAGACACAAATAATCACAGGGAGCTCAAATTAGACAGCTAATAGACTTTTTCCTTTCTGTAATTCTCGAGGTACTTCAGCACACACCGATTTGCACAGAGGTACAAGAGCTCCGGGGTCACCCAGCTTCCACAGCAACCAAGCAGAGCCAGAACAGCTCAGTGTGCTGCAAGCTGGGCCAAAGTGCAGTGGACAAGTGGGCATTCTTTTGCATATGGCCAAAGCTACCTTCATTTTAAAATCCTGGGAAGTGCTCTCACCCATTTGATCAGAGGAAAAAGTTTACCAGTGTGTTGACAGGACAGGGCTTCTGGCTGCAGTGACTGCACCTCAGAACTCATTCTCACCCTGGATTTAACCCAGCAATGTTGTCTGGCTTTCTCATGCTGCCATTTGCCCAAGATTGTTCTGGAGCCCAGCCCAGAAGGTCCAAGTCTTGAAAGAGGGAAGATGGAGAACACCACTGGGGAATTACCAATGTGTTGAGAATTGACTGTCACATAGATTTGAGAAAATCTACCCTGTGGACATGAGTTCTTCGTAGCCAATATCCAAGAGTGTTCCAAACTACCAGGAAATTTCCTACAGTTTCTAGCCAAAGGGTAGCTTGAACTATACCTGCTAAAGGTGAATCTTTTAAATCTGGCACAGTCTGGAATGAAGCCAGGACATGGAACTGGAGCTGTTCAAGTGGCATTGATGGATGACACCCTCCTGTCAGTGGAGACAGGGCAGGCATCCATCCTCATCCTCCTTGACTTCAGCATTAACCATGAGATATTGCTGTCTTGCCTGATGGGTGGCAGAAGTCCAGAGTAATGTACTAAAATTATTTTGAATCATTCCTGCTGGTACACATCTCCTGACTTGTCAAGAAGTGTTGTCTCCAGCACTGCACTCCTCCCTCCTGTGGACTCCTGATCTCTATTCTTTGTGGTGCCTCCCTGTTTCTACACAAAGCTGCTGAGTGATACGGCATGGACTGAATTGTCAGGTGAAATACAGCTAAACCTGTATTTCTCTGTGTAAACACACACTGCTACCACAACATGGCAGTGAAAGAAAAACAGCTGGCTAAATTCAAGCAAAACAGAGACAAGACAGATGGGAGACAGGAAAGCTTCTCTAAGAGCTTGTCACTTGCGTGCACTATGCCTGGTTGGATGGTGTATTTCCCCAAGTGGTGCGTTGGTTTCGTAATTTAGGTGTGCTCTTGGATTTGCTACTGATGCCAGGTTTCCCCATAGTGACCTCTGCAAGAAACACTTCTTTTCCATTGGTTAGGAGGCTCTGTGCCACCCTGGCAGGTGATGACCTTGTCTCTGTTATTCATGGCTGTGTCACTTCTCAGCTGGACTATAGTCATTTGAAATACACAAACACACAGCATTCATGCTTAGAAAACTTCATTTACTGCTGCAATGCATCTCTTCAGTGACAAAGGCATATCAAACCTGGCAATGGGCCTGGCACCAGCTTCCTGTGGAATTCCTAATTGAGTTCATGATCTTCATTCTTATAATCCTCATCACATCTAACACTGCATGAAGCTGAAGTGAAAGAACATTTGACAGATTCACTCCACCAACCCTATGAGCTCTCTGCAGAAAGAATCACATGCATCTGTCCAGAGCCCTGAGCTTGTAGATTGAACACCTTCAGGAAATGCAAACCTTCACCAAACTTCCTCTCCATCATATGGCATATTTGACTTGCATAAATAATAACATCAGAAACACAGAAACAAGATGCTCCATTACATCCACTTCTCCCTTGGCAGGAAGGCGGCAGAGGGAATCTGAGTGACTGATGAATGGATACAAGGCTCACTTGTATGGTGCAGGGAGCTGCTGTTATGAGCATGACCCACATGAGCTCATTCCCCACCAGAACTACTGACCTCAGCCACCAAAAACGCTTTCATAGGCCTCTCTCCCCATAAAAGTCTCCTTGTTGTGTTGCGTGGTTCCACCAGGAAAACCTTTTCCACAATGCCTGTTCCCCATGAGACCCTCTCCTGCAGGTAGCACCAGTTCCACCAGCCAAACCAAAGTTTGGTGAGCATGATACAGCTGTTTTGACATGACCCTGGCACCAGCTGTGCTATCCCTTGCAGGGAAAAGTGGCTACTCGGGGAGAACCAGTGTGCAGGGCACACATTTGGGTCAGGAGTCCATGTCAGACCTCTCATGCCTGGGAGTTAGCCTAGATCTGACTGGAAAAGAACCAGATGTGTCTCACTTACACTGCATCCACCATTTCTATTTTTATCAGAAATATTGTTCCAGTTCAAATAAGGAGTTTGCATTATTTCTACCCCTTGCCAGCTTCTTAGGATGGATATGATAATTGTTTAAACTGAAAGTTTATATATTCTTCTCAGCATATTAAACATGGTTTTAAAGGATGTTAGCAGGTCATCTGGCCTTTAAAATCATGTGTTCTTCTCTGAAGTATAAACTTCAATCCAAATAAGGCTTTTTAAAATTGATTTTTCAAGTGCTGCTCTATTTTTAAAGCATTATTGTAAATCCCATCTTCAAATACTGAGCTATCTCTCAGTCCTAAAATCTGAAAAAATCACAGCAGATGATGGTGAGATAGCAGTCACGCTACCAGGAAGCACATGGAAATTATTTACAGTACAAGAACTTGTAAATATAATGAAGACCTGCATAAGGGATGAAATCGCTTTGCTTAAAAGCACTTTTCACTGAAATTCACACCGATTAAATTATTTGTGGCAACAGTCTCTTATTCTTTCCCACAGCTAACTTACAAGTCGCTTATAATATGGTTCTTCCTAATATGTTTATATCTGGGAAACTAAGTGTTATATTGCACCTACTTTTTTTTGCTGCAAATACTCTTTACATTTAAGAAAGATTAACACTTGTTCCATACTTAGATTTCTATCAATGTAATGGTCAGTTAGACATATTTATTTTGCCAGTGTACTCAGACTGGTACAATTCCTAAGGTACACCAGAACAGAATATTTATACAGTACAAACCTATTTGTGTTGTAGGTAAGATATCACTACCATAAAGCATCTTTCTATCAACTAAATTGTACTCACACAATGGAGGTTGTGTTAATTTAACCAGGCTAACATGATCTGAGACAGATTATGCAAAGCTTGCTAAATTCACTGCAGTTACCTGCTTGTGGTCTTCCCTGGGTAGAAAGATCACCAAAGTTCACATTGTCTCGAGCGTTTTCAACTCTTTTTTTGTTAGTGTGGCTTACCCAAATCTCAAAATCAAATGAGAGGGGGGAAAACCAAAAAAGACCCAAGGACCTTTCCTCTCAAAGATGATGAGACCTGTGTTGAAACTTTAGAAAACAGAAGTTGGCCAGAAAGTTTGCCAGATATGATCTACCCACTCAGTAGAAGACGGCTCAGGGTCTGGGGGAGATGGTGATTCCTGACTGTCCCATGTCCCCACATAAATGCCTTACCTGGTTTTATCCACCATTGTGCTGTCAAAATCCCACCACCTCCTGCTCCACTCTTCTCCCAAAACCAGGTACAGATCAAAGAGCACGCAGCTGTTTTATTCTCCTTATAATCTTACTTTTTTTTTGCCCTGAGGAAAGATCTCCAAAAACCCATGCCATAGTCTATGCCCTGCCACCCACACCCTGAGGCAGCCCTCATCTCCACCATGGGCCTTGGTCCTGCTGGGGTGGGGACAACTCAACACCTTCACCCAAGGCCACCCTCCTTTTCTGAAGTTTTGGAAGGAAAGGGAAAAACACAAAGCTGAATCTGCTCAGGAGCTGATGAGCACAATCACCACAGGCAGCTGTGTGGGTGCTGGCTCCAGTGTGGGGCAATTAAACATCCTGAGGGACAGAGTTACAGACAAACATATATGCCAAGAAGGGGTTGGCAAATTCCTTGAAAGTGAGGATTTGCAGGGCACTTCAGCTTTTCTGCTCTCATGGGTCCTGGGCAGCCCTGAAGGGAGGTTACCTCAGTGACCCACAGCCATGTCCCCAGGCAGGAAAGAGACAGTGACATGGCTCCTGCCATCAGCAGTGGTGAGAGGAACACCACTTTAGGGTGCGGATTATTGTTCCTCATATTCCTTTGTTTGCCATTGTAATCTCGGCAGACATTCTCCTTGATAAACAAACAAGTGAAAAGATGCAATGAGGTGTAAGAATAGATTTGCACAGGGCAGACAACTGAACATTTAATTTATTTACCTCTCCTAACAGATACCTGGGGTGACATTTATTAATAAACGGCATTATCAGGTGTCTGATATGTAGCTCACAGAAATTAATTACCCAGCCCATGGTAAAACCATAACAAGCCTGCAGTGCTGTAACATTTGTGCTAATTGAAAATGAGATAAGTGCTGTGGGTGCAATTTGCATTCAATGCAGTGTATTAATTATCTTCAGTTCTCTTCATGATAAATATACCTGACTGAACCACTCTGCTAATTTACTGGGTAATAGAGTCATAAGTGGATTCCCTTAGGTGACCAGCTACAGGCATCAGGCTCTTTGGAACATCAAGGCCTTCCCCTTTCCTGAGCACTGATATAGGTTAGCAACCATGGATCACTTTCCTTGCAGGCTGGGTTGGAAGTATGTGGCAGTAAACGCTTCTTGTGGCCACACGGCCACTCAGTACAAAATTGGCAAACAACACCCCTCACCCCAAAACTTCTGCACTGAAGAGCAGGCAGTTTGCCTCTGTTGATAACACGCCGTGGTGTCTGATGGCAGCTCCGTAAGGAAAGGATTTTCCCACTCTTCTCCTTACTCCCCCCCTCTTCATTTCACAGTCAGGTTATCATGGGATTTAATTACATTTTGTGTGAAATATAAATTAATTGACTCTTGTAATACCCATAATGATCAGGAAAATTCAGATTTAAAGATACTGTGTAGTCCCAGTAGATTAAGGCACTAATTGTTCCGCTCTCACCAACTATGATTTATGTGGGGATCAGGTTACAAAACCAATATGTGCTCAAGTTAAAGCTCTGTGGTACCATACAATTAGGGCTAAAGCTTTTTGTAAATGGGCTCAATAATGCAAAAAAGCTCTTTGCTAATCCTGGTCTTTTAATTCAGAGGTCACGCATTGTCTAAGGCAACTGCTTATACTGTACACAACCACTGTCCTTTATTCACCCTCCCCGTGTAGCTTGGGTATCTGAATTTGCCACTAACCTTGGACGTGCTGTTACTAATTTCAGGGTAGGTGATGGCAATGCAAGAAGATCAGGGCCAGTGCTTTGCTGTGCTGCCCCTGGAGCAGCCTGGGCATGTTGTGACTGAGAGGTGATATCTGCCACCCCCAGCTCCCCTTCAGTGCGCAGCCTGCAGACGGGGTCAGCTTTTGGGCTCTGCTGTCAGGCAAGCAGACACCCGGGGCAGCAGACGGATGGAGGTGACAGTCACTCTCACAGCTGAAGGGGGCAGGAGGTGGTGCAGGCAAGGAGAAGGGGCAGCAGCAGAGGAGGGGGCAGCAACAGAGGAGGGGGCACAGGCCCTGCTCCCCTTCAACCCGCCTACCCCATGGCCAGCAGCACTTTATCTTCATGCAGACGAGTGCTTTTCCATCATTTTGTCCTTGTCCCTGGGGTGCTAAAATTCAGCTTAGTTTTCCCTGCTGAACATTACTAGGACAGCTCTCCACCACTCTCCATCAAGTACTGATTCCCGTGTAGTGAAGGTGTGCGCACAGGGCAGGAGGCGGCATGGAATGAGCACGTGGTCAGTGTGCCAGAGGAACTAAAAGGTGAGAAAGATCAATTCAGTGCCAGAAGAATCAGTTTGCTTTTTCAAAAATCATCTAAGTAAGAGCAAAAGAACTGGAGAGAAGGTGTGTGTCCGACAAAGATGGGTTCACATGTTCCAGTTTAAGACAGAGAAAGCTCTCTCAGCTCTTACTCTGTCCATTTCTAAACACATCAACAACAAATACAAGTTGTGTGCCTGCCCAAATACTCCTTGCTTCTTGAGTTTGGTCAATTTAATATGAAAGTAGCACTTTAACATTTTGAAACTATTTTTAAGGTGCTGATATTATCTGTGCCAGATACCTTAGCAGTGACGTCTACAAAGGAGGCATCAATTTTATCTCCTCACCCCTTTCTTATTCTTTAGTAAGGAATTCTTTGTAAAGATACAAACCTTATTTCTTAGAAAACTCTGTGTTAGCTTAGCAGTATCACTTGGTTCAAATGATAGCCCAAAACCAGATTTCTTATTTTTCCCTTCAGTGGGCAGAGAAAAGGAAAATCTGGTGGAGTACTGGTTCTCCCAATACAAATAATTATGTCACTACAAGGACAAGGGATGAAGAGGGATCTTGTAAGGGTGGAGTACCTGAATCCAGAGCAAGGGCAGGGTTACCCTACTGACATCAGAGCTGTCTGACATCGTGACTTGTGGAAACAAGCAGGCATGGGAAAACATTCACTGCAGCCAACCTTGCTTTACCATCCACTCCTTATTATCACCCAGGTCCAAACTGAGTTCTTCTCAGCTGTAACTTCTCATATGGACTCCACATTCTTTTTCTGGAGAGGAGAAACAAGCTCAGAGGGGAAGGAGAGCCACAACATATCTGCAGTGCCTAAGGACCCCCAACACAGTTGTCTGAGCTGGCATCCCGTAGTGAAATGTGCTGCAACACCTGCCTCTCTCAGCACCATGCAGCCCACCTGCATCTTTACCACCATGGAGTCCACCAGCAGCTTCAGCAGTGTCACAGCCCCTCCTGGGGCGAGCAGGATGGCTGCTGTGCTGTGCTGTGAGGGTGTCAGCATCCTCACCCCTTGGGCAAACAGGACACAGCAGAGTGCAGGCACACAGCTTGTCCAAGGGTGCTCAGAAGGCTGCACCACTGCTCAGGCAATGCCCTGCCCTGCTTTGTCCTTGTTGTGTTCTCAACATGCCAAACCTCACTGCCTTTGCACAGGTGCAGTAGGTAAAACACTTTCCTGCTCTTTCAGGCAAGCCAGCACTGCACAGAATAGGACATGAGATGCAATCAAAATCATGGCAGGGAAAACATGAACAAAAAAAGTCTTAACTTTTAGTGTGAAGCACACATTTGCTAAATAGAATCCTAATGGCATTATTGTAGCTAAAAACAGAGACTTGAAAATGCTGTATACATTATTATGTTCATTATCTACCAACTGCAAGAATGCTGTACTAAAACTAACTCAAAACACCTCAGGTAAGGTAATTGCTACTAATGGATTTGAAGTGTGCAAAATTGAGCATTATTACACAGACATCACATTCTCAACTTGGTGAAGCCGTTGGATATTGTAGCTACCAGCTCACTCATCTCTCGATCAGGGAGAGATTTGAGGAAAAGGGCAAGCTCTCTTTCATTCAGCACTGGAAGGAAAATTCAACAACATGATATTGCAGCAGCCTGTTTGCACCTCTGTGGTTAAGAGGGGGTCAGTGCTTGCTTTCTGAATCAATGCTTCAGAAAAATATCTACAAAAATTTGCTCCAGGATTCAATATCTCAGGAAAGACCTGAAAGCAGACTTTGCATTTATAAACTTTTGCAACTTGTAGGTCAAAAGAAAAGAATGGAAGAGGAGCCTGCAAAATTATGAGGGGATCCATAAATCCTCTGTCATACTCTGATGCAAATTAAGGGCTGGCTCTGTTATTCCAAGTTACTCTAAAGCCCTCCTGCCTAAAGACAGAAAACAATTTTAATAGACTCCCTCTTATGTTAGGATATGTCTGTGGGTCAATCACAGCAAATCTAAACTTCAGCAAATTCCAGGTGTGTTTGAAAAAAGATACTTGATTCACCTGCTGGAAAAATCCCATATAATAATTTAACTAATACATTTAGTTTGCTTGATATCTTGATTTTCAGGGAGGGTAGGATTCATTTTTTAAATTAGTGACTCTGCATAAAAATCCATGATTCCAGTTTAACTGTTTGTAGCTACATCAGTAGTCCCCAGGTTATCCTCAAAAAAGGGCCTCCCAGGAGTTTTGTCTCTTTCATGAAAACAAAAATTGAACTCTACCAGAGCAGATGATTTTCTAATCTTTGAGAAGTTAAGATACTATCTTATAAATTATTTTAGTAATAACACTAAAGCTATGAATTGGTGTTTGGATAAAATTATGTAAAACATAATTTCAGTTAATATGTAGAAAAAAATATGTGGCCAGGAGCTCGTAAGTTTCAATGCCTTCTGATTAGGCTGAGGAAAAGAAATTAAAAAGGCCATGTATGTTCAAGATTAAAGCAGTCTCTATCTGAGTACAGAAAGCACAAAGAAATTTTAACTCACAGCTGCAACCGAAGGGAATAGGATCTGTGCTTTGAACAGATAACAAACTAAGTCCTCTGAAAAATCAGACCATGCATCTCAGATGGGGAACTTAAAATTAGTGAATACTTTTGTACTTAATCTCTTTCTGCCTCAGTTCTTCATCATGAAATGCGGATAATACTACCACCCAATGCCTCACTGCAGTGCAGTGAAAATAAGTTCATTAATGTTTATGAAACATTCAGTTACCATAGTGATGAGTTCTATAGAAAAGCCCATGTGGAAATTAATATTTCTGTCTTCAGAGCAGGGTTTGAATAGAACACATTTAGTAAGGCCTGAGGCCACACAATGGGGAGAAAAGTAAACAGTAAATAACTTGCCATTGAAAGATAAAAACAATAATCAAATCAAAATGGCCTGTTAAACAAAATATTTTTTGAAGGAATCTTGTATTTCTATAAAGTGAAATTTTATTTTACAAATTTTTACCAATTTCTTGGTAAAAAATCCAAGCTCTTTTGCTTTTAACTTTCACTACTCTAGTTTTCTGCTTTTGTCTTCCTAGCCCAGAAGAGAGAGTTTTTTCTAAGGAGATTATTTAAATAACCTGGAAGCTGTTATCTTCCACTTTTCAAAAATCAAAACTTTTACTGATTTGCTTTGGCAAAATACCTGAAAAAGTAGTGACATCGGTGGCCTCAAGATTGCCAAGATGGGTTCCTGAACAATCCTGACCCATCCAATCCCATAGGTTTTCTCATCAAGTCAGTTTGCAAAGTGCAGACTATAGGGTTTTTATTTTGAACCATAAACCCAGATACTTGGTTTGGATTGCTGATTGGGCAATCAACACAACTATCTCTGAATTTGAGCCATTAACCTCTTGGCCATCAGTAAATCACAGGCAAGTACAAACTGACTCTGCATAACCTGTGCAGATAAATGTGTAGGTGAGAGGACATCCCATTTTAAGAAGAAAGATGGTTCTGGCAGGAAAAGAGTCTCACCAAAAAACTGCCCTCATGGCCAATGGCAAGTTCCTGTGGCAGGTGCTGAGTGACCCACAGCAAGCACAGATCAGGGATAAATTTGCCCAGGAGTCCATTTTCCACCATTTCATAAGCTGCTTTTGAAATTAGATCGCCATTTTTTCCCTTCAAGCTGTTTTGCAGTCAAAGGCATTGCCTTTCCTTTATGAGAGAACTTTTGCCAAAAAGCAAAGAAAAGTCTGAATACACCTACTTTTCATTGAAATCAATTATTTAAGTCTTTCTCCCACTTTTCTGCTTTAGTCATTGCTTTCTCACACATCTCTCCATTGTGTCCAACAGAAATATCACAGAATCCTAGAGTGCTTTGGGTCAGAAAGGGCCTTTGAAGGTCATCTAATCCAACAGCCCTGCAATAAGCAGGGACATCTTCAGCCAGAGCAGGTTATTCAGACCCCACCCAATGGGATCTTGAATGTTTCCAGGGATGGGACACCCGCCACCTCTCCAGGCAGCCTGTTCCAGTATTTCTTGTAAAAAATTCTTCCTCCTATCTAATCCAAAGCTCTTTTAGTTTAAAACCTCTACCCCTTGACCTACCACTACCTGTCTTTTTAGAAAATTTGTCCCCATTTCTCTTGTAGCCCCTTTAGGCACAGGAAGGTGCTATAAGGTCTCCCCAGAGCCTTCTCTTCTCCAGGCTGAACCCCAGCTCTCTCAGGTTGACTGCATAGCAGAAGTGCTTCAGCTCCATAAAAATTTTCATTACCCTCCTCTGGACCTTCTCCAACAGTTCCATGTTTGTCCTGTGCTGAATATAGTGGTAGAGCCTTCTACAGCAGCTTTATTTTCATTTAGCAACAATACTATTTTCTGAAAAACAAAGTTTCAAAATGTTGCAGGGTGACAAGATTGAGGCAGGGATAATAAACTACTGGAATTATTTATTGTGCTCGTTTATTGAATTTTATATCAAGCTGGGTTGCTCACCTGCTTTTTTCTTTCTGATGAGTAACACTGTTATCCTGTAAATTACCAGTTATTTTAAAGCTATGATTAATAGTTTTTAAATATATAATAACAGAATTAATAGGATATATTTCTAATGTTCTTTTATAGAAAGCAAAGGAACCTGTTCGCTCATGCAGAACTTCCACAAAGCCAAAACTCCAAGGTGCGTGGCTGCAACTGCTCTGAAACCCTGCTGTCCTCAGCTGTGCAGGGAGGTGCCTCTGCCCCCATCATTAGCACAGGGTGACTCTCCTACCACACAGGAATTGCTGTGGAGCTGAGCCTGGGAGCCAGCACTCCAGGCAAAAGACAGCATTTCTAGTTAAGCACAGCATCAAATGGGCTTGGGCAATCCACTGTCACAAAATCCCCTTAAAATCAAGACATTAATGGGATTTTAAAAACAATAAATAAATATTTTAAACCAAATAAATTTTAACAACAGTTCAAGCAGATCTAGTTAAAGCTGTTCAAGTAAACAAAGGTAAGACAGGTATAATTTTTCACATTTCAAAGCAAAGTCTGAAACTAATTGGACTTTGCAAGGAACTCCACCTACAAGAAAATTATGTCATGGTTCTTTATTATGGAGATGGTGAAAAAGAGTGAAGAGCAGGCACTCAGGGCAGTGAGCACTGATTTTATTTCAGAATGCCTATATTTCTATATGGCAGCTAAAGCTGAGGATGCTGCAGCATCGCTGGTGGAGAAAGTAGGGGGAGAAAGAGCAGCTGTGCCTGGAGCCTTCAGTATCCTGTCACAGGAGTGGCCCTGCCTCACAGGCAAGGACCAAACCAGCCCACAGTTATAAACTTGTCCCTCTGTGACAAGTTACAAACTTGTCCCTCTGTGACACAGAATCACGCTGTCCTTTCTCACAAACTTTAGGGAGCTGCAGCAGGATTACAGCAGCTTTCAGGTTTCCTTTAGGAAAAGCTCTTCTAAGCTGAGGTAGCCTAATTATGAGACCTGAGTCTGCTACACAGAGCTCTCGTACCAGAAATGATGTGAGGGCCAATTGCCAGGAATAAACATTTACTGCATCAACAGGTGTTACATGTTATGCATCAATGAGGTGTACATCACCGAAACATAAAGACCCAGCAAGCCAACAGCACAGCTATCAACCAGAACAACACAGCTATAAAATCCTAATTAGCCTCATACACATGTTATGGACATTTTTATTTATTGACGTGGTCAAATTAACAGGCAGCAGCATTTATTTTTAATGATAGCCTTGAAATCAGCCCAGGAAGAAAGTTAACATTGATGTTCAGAATACTGCATGCCATCCACATTTTTCCAGATGAAGGTATATTTTAAACTAATAATTAAATATTGTCACCCTAATTAAGTTACCTTGAGCAGGTGAGAGAAACACAGTTCTTAGTCAATGCAAATCTTGTTTTTCCTATTCTCAAGCTGTACAGAAAAACTACCCAGCAGGAGAAACTCAGCAAGCTCCATGGTTTAAAGTGTGCACTTAATTTAGGTGAATGATAAGCTGTGTCTATAAAGATTTGTGTTGGTCACCACGGAATGGAAGATTCCTGTGAAGCAGACAAGATGTAATTGCCAGTAAATATCAGTGCTAACTTGGCCACAGAACATTCACAGAGCAGGAGGGAATATCTTGGTATATTGATTATTACAGTGGGGAATTTTGACAGTCACCTTAATCACTCTTTGAGACACGTAAAGAGAAAGGAACTGGGCAGCAGCACAGTTATCAGCTGGGTTAGAGAAAGCACACAGAGCAAAGGAGAATGAAGAGCATTTCACAAGGTATTTTAAACAGGTTTACATTGGGATGAAGATATTAGGAGTTTTTGGATATTAAGCACTTAAGGAAATTAAATCATTGCTTCATGCATTTAAAATTTACTTGCTAGAAGTGCTTTCACAAACCAGACTGCCCACTTTAAAACTTCTGATCTACCCACCTTAAACAAGAATATTCTATAAATTGCAAAGAAAGACTGGGAAATGATCTGTGTGTAATAGCTGAACCAAGCAATTTGCATATTTTCATGAATTACTTTAATGTGTTCCACTTGTAATTTCACTTGTATACAAAGGATCACAGTTGCAAAAAGTACCAACATTTCATGTTCAAAAGTGATTCAGGAGTCAAATTTCATAGTCCAAAATGCTGAGACACTTAAAAATTAGAAGCTGAAATCATTGTTCTCTTCATTGCACTATAAAGTTTTGCACTAAATCCTGTTCAGTGGCTTAGATATGAGCTGAAAATTAGAAGAAGAGGACGGCCCTAAACCAGGACACACTATTAGAGGCTCCTTGGCTCTTTTGACTTGGCATTCACACATGTGCATGCAGATAACCCTGTCCAAATCTATTTTAAAAAATTAAAAAAAAAAAACAAAACCTAGAAAAATCAATTTTCACTGTAAGATTCCCGTTTCTTTCAGGGAAGAGAAGTTCTGTAAGCTTACCTGAGAAAAAGTTTCCACAGCAATTTTATTTTTAAAAAATGGTGATGAACGACCCACAGTGAACATGGGAGAAGGATCCAATTCCTGCCCACAAGGGAGAAGAGTGGGTTCGTGGTGGGCACCTCAGGCTGCAAGAGCAGGCACAGGATAGGGCATGGGCACACAGAGCAGCTGCCTGCAGCTCCTGGCAAGTCTCAGCCTCTGTGGGGTCCCTTAGAGAGGTGAATTATTGTGCCCAGGGAGCTCCCCCCATCCTGGCCAAGTCAGGATACATTTTTATAGCCTTTCTTCAAGTGATAGAAATATCAAGGGGAGGGCAAAATATATGGGAGGGGGAAAGGGAGGCAGTTTCCAGTATTTGTCATTATTATAGGTTATATATACAGGAAGAAAGTTAATTAAGCTTTAAAAAATCCATCACACATCAATGGGTGCATTTTAATGAGTACAAAAAGTTGAGATGTTTACTGCCAATTAAAGTGGTTTTTAAATAAGCATTAATTAACACAGAAATTCAGAAGAAAGTTATACCTTGTCAAAGAAAGGCCAGTGCAGTCTATGCCCACTTCTGCTCCCATTCATACTCAGATAGTAATTACCACCAACCCTATATTTTCCATAATAATGAGGAGAGGCTGTCATGGCTGTCAAACAAAAACAAAACAAAAAAAAAAGAAAAAAAAAAAAAAGAAAAGAAAAAAAGGTGCTGCACAAAAATACCCTCAATCTGAAGTAAACTTTTGTTTTTAAATGTGTAATAAAAAGCCACAGGAGACAGCAGCATGGGGCAAGGCAGTGAGTGGGGCAGTCAGGCAGCCATGCCAGGGGCAGCTGCACACACATGGCTCCTTCCTAGGGAGCAGAGACTTTGGAACTCAGGAGGAAGCCTCTCCAGACAGTCCAGCTGAAGAAAGACTGAAGAAAAGCCAAAAAAGAAGCAGTTCATTCCTAGTTTCATCCCTAGCGCTGGAACTCGTGGAGGAGCTGATTCCCCTCTTCAAGCCAGAGGAGCTGGTTTTTTCCACAAACAAGTGCTGACAGACCAGCTCCATGCTTCCCAAAGTCAGATCAAAGCAACCACTGCAAATAAGTTCAGCTTGCATGTGCACTTCCAGCTGGAGCAACTGGTGACAGGAAAAACAGTACAACCCTCAATTCTGTCACTTCTCCATTCTTGCAGGATTTCTTAGTAATTGTCAGGAGTTTCAGCTCTACTTGAGCTAGTGTCAAATCCTGATGGGACAGCAAAGAAAGTGATTTCTCCCATTGTTAGTCAGGTGAATGTTTAAATATCTTAGGAAAACCTTTCCTCCCCCAAACGCATCTTAGGCACCAAGATTTTCAAACTGCCTTACTGAGAATGGCTTCTCTTCTCACTTCTCCAGCTGTGGAAAGACAAAAACCCCACTGCCTTTTCAGCCAACAGAAGAGACAGGTCCCATTCCCAGTAGCCTTACAAATTTTACATAAATCTTTGGTGTAGTGTTTTTAAAGTTAATTTTAAAAAAATAAAAAAAAAATAAACAACAAAACACAGAAAAGAAGGCTGTAGATATGCACAGACTTCTGTTCCTGACTCTTGGCATTTCACTCAGTGTGCAGCCTCTCTGTAGCTTGTGTCTATCAGAGAGTATCTGGGAGCCTTTTTCCTACTCCATGTCCACAGGCAATATCTGGAGTAAAATAAAAAAAGGAGAGCATTAAATGCCATGGAAGTTTTGTTGAATTTAGCTGGACAGGGCCTTCAGATCTTGTACTAATCTTTCTAACATACCTGATGGCACTACAGAGGAATATTTTATTGCTAGAAATAGTTGAGCGATTACTTCAGAGAAAGGACGGACGTAACACAAAAGAGTTTCCAAGTGCCGACAGGAAGGAGTGTTGCTCATGCAAAATTCCACATTAGGTGTTACAAAAATAATAAAAAAAGCCACCGGCCCTTGTGATGTCTGAACTCCCTGACAGTGATATATGGGCAGGGGAACAGAGGAGGAAAAAGACAGGGAGAGCAAAGCAAATACACTGGGATGCTTATGAACAGATTACAGGATCCAAGTGTCACAAGTTGAACCTCTGTGTTTGCACTGAAATTTGACCACTCCAGACAAATTTCCTTCAGTGGTTTTACCTGGTTGGAGTTCAGTCAATAATGACTATTTCTTACAGTATTGTGACATCAATGCTGGTGAATCAAGGCTTCAGAGGAGGAGTTACAACTTCAATTCCTAAAAAACATTGTAAGACGTTTATGTTTTTCTTAGAGGGATTTGACCCACCTCTGATTAAGGGCTGGAATAAATAAGCATTGTCCATAGAGTGGCACACCAGGAGCACGGCTTGCTTTGTAACAGATGAGCTGCACACATCCAAGGAAAACACTATGTCCATGATGACTGCAGAAAAGCCCTGTTGTATTCCATGCTAGAAAATCTCTGACTTCCTGCAGTAGAGCTGCCCAGTGCTCAGGGTGGATGTTCTGTACATCATCCTCTGGGACTCCCATGGCAGCAACACCTGAACACCAGCACAGGGGGTTCACATCATTCAGGAGCAAGGAAAACAAGTGAGAAAATTGTGCTGGATATAAATAATCTACACCATTATTATTAGGCTGAGCATGGCACTGGGCTGGGAAATAATCAGGCACCTGAAGAGAGACTGAAGAGCTCAGTCACACCAGGATCAGTAGCAGCAAACACTGTGGCTTCAGCCCCATTTTTTCAGGCCCTCTGATGTGAGGTCATTTGAACTGTCAGTTCTCTGGGGCTGAGAATGTTCCCTCCTTCAGGCTTCCACATGGGTTGTATGAGATTGCAGCATAAAGACAAAATAGTGCTTGCTACCTCCCTGAAGACAGAACAGCATTTTTTCTCCTATCCATCAGACTTTTGGGTTGGTGTCCTTCTCCAGCTGGTCCAATTCACACTTAGTTGGAACGGGAACTATACCAGCCTCACTACTGCCAGGAATTCTTGGTGCTTTGGGTTTTGCATAATAAAAAAAAAAAAAAACTAGCCTCCAACCAAAAATCCTGTTCAAAAAGACCAGTGGGAACAATAGTCATACTATCACTGCAGGGTTAAAAGATGGAACCTGAAGAAACCCAATCTACTTTCAGCCACCTTCTGGAAGCTGTACTGACACGGCTCTGAAGGTGGACTCTGAATTCAAATGACTGTCAGAGATCTGTAGTTATTCTCTTAAAATGATGAAAGATGAAGGACAGAAAGAAAGCTTTTGTTTAAAAAGGCCTAGCTGAAGGTTGACTTATGCTTTAAGCCAAAAGTGCTTCTAATTCTTCCAAAGTTTCTAATTTCATTCACAGTGTTGGGATTTTTTAATATTTCTCATTCATATAGAAGTATTTTAATAGCCACATAAATTTGTACAGCTCTTGGGCCTCAACATACAAGCTATAAGGATGTATTAAAAAGAAGGGAGCATGCTTTTAAAATGTTAGAATGGAAAGAAAGCAAACATTTCTGCAGCAAACTGCCTTTTTGGTGGCTAGGAGACAAGTCAGAACCAAGTCCATCTAGAAAAAGACTAAAAAATAAATGAAAGTAAAAACTGCTGTCATGTGAATTATTAAACCAACATTCCATTAATAACTTGGTTGTAAATGGAACCCCCTCAGGAAGCATATATGTGGAGAGAGGAGGAGGAGGAGGTATTCCCTTGGAAGTAATGTAGGAGCTGTCCAGGCTCCTAAGGCTTCAAATGAGTGTGCCTGGTCTAGCTAATAAGCAAAGCTGTGCCATACTCCTAAGACTGTATTTTATGCTGGGTTTTTTTTTTCTTTTTTGGGTTTGTTTTTTTGGGTTTTTTTTTGTTTGTTTTTTTTTTTTTTAGTTAAATCAATGAAAAAAAACTTACCTGTACCCTCTGAAATCTGTGGAAAAAACCCGATTTCTTTGCATGCTGATCTCTATTGCCTCATCAGACACAGCTGGCCAGGTGAAGTGTCCTTCTATAGGGCAATAAGCATCATGACACAAGTGTCAATCTCAATACTACCAGTGTCTTGCACCAACACCAGGACTTAAAAAAATTAAAGCATCAGACAATGTTGGCTTGTCCTGCACTTGTCAGGAAACTGATAAAAAAGTCTCAAAACCCAGCAACATCACCAGGTTCAGCTCCATAAGTAGTTGCAGCCATAGGACAGACAGCTTTCTTGTACCAACCACTTTAAGCATGCACATCTTTATTTGTGATCCTGGAAGAAATGCACATCTCCTTCACTGCCACATAAACATATAGTGACCCATCTTTCTAAAAACCAACTTGACAGTTCTACATTTTTGTACAACTGAACAATAGGTTCCCATTTCAGCAAGGCCTTCTCTTTTGGTCACCCCTCAATAATAAACCTTTTGATTAGAAAATCACTCGCACACCAGGGACATTTTGAAAGGACTAAAGAGATGCCACACTGTAAGGAGGGTCCAAAGAAAATCTCAAAAGACCTATCTCTTTTTTCCCATTGACTGTGTGGCAGGAGCCCTGATTTACACCTCTCTACCTGTTCAAGTGACAAAGGTCAACAGAAAATTTCCAAAACGAAAACAAAGCTTTAATTTTAGATACTACATTTCCAGAGAGGAGGCCAACAATGTGACAAGATAGTATGCTGGTATGAAGGTGGATATTATTGTGAAATGGGTGGGAGGTCAAAAAGCAATCCCTGGGCTACAGACAGGAGGTGACCAGTAGCACAGGTTCCATATCCCTGTGCCAGAAAAGCCAAACCAAAACATAAATCCTCACGTGCTTTTGTGCACGTGCTGCAAACCAAGGTGTGGGACTCCTAAAGGGGCCATGCCACTGCTGGTGTCACATCGCACACAGGACCTAAGGTCTGCCAAGAGATCTGCTACCTCCATTGTAAAGACAGCTTGCCAGATTTTTTATTTGAAAACCAAAAATTATACACTTTCTAGAGGAAAAAAAAAAAAAAAAAAGAGAGAGAGAGCAAAAGAAGAGAGTAAAATCTAATTGACATAACAAAAAAATTGAGTACTGTGTTTCCAGGAGGATCTAAATAAAAAGACACCCTGAAAACCTCACGTGAAACAGCTCTGAGCATTTAGAGGTTTCTCATGCATTGTATTGTAAAACAGCAGTTCATTCTTTACAGAGCAGCAGAGGTAAGAGCACACAAATGATTAAACAAGCAGGTTTAACTATCTTGCACTGATGAGGAATTTGTCAACATGGGCTCGGTATTTATGCAGCTCTGCAGCAAATACTGTGTGGCTGCAGGAGTCAAACAGCTGTCTGTCAATAAAGCTATTCTCCTCGCTGGAACATAATAGCACAGACTCAACATGACCCTCAGAGGCCTCTTTAAGCTGCCTGGCTGTCTCCTCCTTCCCCATCCCTCCAGAGTCCTTCACCAGCAAGCTCTGAATTAAAAGGGAGAGGGAAAAAAAAGAAAGAAAGAAAAAAGTATTAGAGTCTTTTCTATCAGTCTTAATATTAAAAGTGACTTAACCCTGAGCAAGTCAGTCTACACACACAAGCCTGAGCTAAAGCAAAGTTAGGGAAAGACAGCTTTGATTCACCGCACGTGAAGGGCTACTGACAATCCCTTTTAATAGAGCTTGCAACATTAATGTAGCCAGAGCCACATGTGACACCCATTAGGGCCAGGGAGAGCTCCCACGCATATATTTCAAGGAAGCAGTAGATTCCCCGGTCCCAGAAGCTGTCTTCATTACAAAAGTCTAATGCATTTTTTATTATTCAGCCTTCAGTGGAAATGTCACCTTTCTAAAGCAAGCTGTTATCGTGTGTTTCCCATGCCAAACACATGGCCTCTAAGGAGAGGGTTTTATCTCTACATTTTTAGTGATTTGTATTTCTCTTTCAAGGAGCTCCATGCCTTAAGGCACCTGAAACGCTCACAGCACAAGAAGGTGAGGTTATATGGGATGCTGCCGACGAGGACAAAAAAACCCAGGGCCAAGAGCCGGCACAGCTTCCAACAGTAGCCGCCCTGGCCGATAATTCACCTCCTTTAGCAGATTTAATTATGATCCCTGTTCTTGGTCGGGACCACATCCTCAAAGAAGCAGGGCGCCCACCAAGCGCCGCCACCGCCGCCTGACAGCGCAGCCAGCACCACTGCCCGGCGCCTGCCAAGCAGCCAGATGCTGCCACATATTGGCATCTGGGGCCTGGAAAAGCAACTGCGGGCTCCGTTTGGCGGCGAATCCTGACCCCGGCAACTGAAGGAGACAAAAGGAAGATAGACGGGAGTGGGGGGCGGAAATCTCTCCTGACAATTTCACTGGTAAAGATTTAGACAAAAACCTATTGTTTCATCGCTCTCCAAATGAATAAGTTTCGAAGAGGAGAAGAAAGAAAATCGGCCCGGCATATTCTAAACGCTGTCAGAGTCCAGGGTGCAAGGACAAGGGATTATTTATGAAAAGAAATAATGAGGAAACCAGATGCCTGCCTTTCTCAGCCCTCTGCGCTCCAGTCACCCTAACGGGGCTTGTGCAACCCTGCTCATCAAAGACTTCTCAGCCTTAAAACGCAGGGCAGGCTCTCAGTAACTCTTCCCATCTCTGCCACCAGGAAAAATGCCCTCCGTATTTTACAGGGAGGGCCCCACAGTAAATCAGAGGCACAGCGAAGGCTGAGGGAAGACTAGCAGACTCACCGCAGCCAGGGAGAGTTACTGAACAGCTACATTAACTGCACCCACCAGAATAGCAAAGAAACAAAAACATAAAAAAACCCCAAACCACAAAAAACCAACCAAACAAAAAACCCCCACTCTTATTTCACTAACATCAGGACTGAAACTACATGGGTGTGCTTAAAGTAGGAAAGCAAACAAGCATTCTATACCTGTTTCCAATGAAATTGGCTTCTCTCTGTAATTGAAGGGTAAGCTCCTGACCCCAGAAAAGTCAATGGGAAAACTCCCAGTGATGTTAATGGGGCTGGGAACTCACACTTGCTTTATCCTAGGAAGGTGATTAACTCACGACTCTGCAGTATCCCAGAGCACCTGTCGAGGGGCCTGCAAGGAGCCAGAACAGCCAGGGTCCTTCTCAGGGAAACTCCCCTCTCACCTCACCCTATTGTGTTTGCTGGGCCTGGCAGGGTCTGGTGGCAGGGGAGTTCTCTCAGGCCAAAGAAGACATGATGCTGGAAAGGATGGAGATCAAGGCAGCAAAGTAGCAAATTTTAAAATCTGGAGAAAGGGTACATGCCACTTGGCTCATGATCCATGCTGTTGGAATAGCTCTTCTCCATGCCTGGTTTGTAAAGGAAGATTATGAGCTGGTAAATGTCAGACCACAGAGCACAAGCATGACCCCAAGTAGAGCATATAGCTGGCCAGCGCCGTGCTCTGAATCATGGCACACCACCAATCTCTCTCATGGAGGCTCCTTCCTCGTTATCCCACCACCGTGCAAGGTGCCATAAAACTCGTTACTCACACACTGCTGGGGGAACCAATTTCCTAATGCTTTTACAATCCCTGTACTTTCATATTGTGGGAGTAATCCTCTCTCTTTGCTTCACCAGTACATGGGGATAACAGCTGCATTTAATAATCTGCTCCTGTGTCCCAGCATTTTGGGGCAGCATTTCAGAACCAAGGGCACAGAAAGGGCAAGAAAATCTATGACCAAGGCTGAAGGATGCAACACACAACACGGGTGGAGAGAGCTGAGCAAACCTAAAAAATACCCTGGAAATAAATGGCTCAGGTCATGGAAGGGGATGGGAGAAACTAGCACAAGTGAGGTTGTATCAAGGCAAAATCTCTCTTCTCCAAGGCAAAGCAAAAGGAGGTTAGCAAGGCTCTGCTAAGGAAGACCACTGACCCCAAAAACTTCTTTTTCCTTGTCTGGTCCATTTTTATCCAGCTCCACCACTTGGCAACAGCCTAGTCTAGCTTATTATCCCCAAAAAACTTTTCTTAAACTTGCCACCCTTAGGATCTCAGCAGCAAAGCATCAAGGTGACCACCCACAGCCTACCCAAGACAACACCATTTCCCCAGTTCCCAGAGCTGCACGTGTCCCCAGCCCTCCCACATATCACAGAGCCACTGCAGTCCTCTGGCAGCAGCACTAATCCCTCCCGATGGTCCCTGGGCCAAGAAGATGGAGACACAGCAGCCTTTGGAGAAGGAGAGCCTCTGATCTGCCAAGAGACAGTGAGGTCCTGTTGGGGCAGCACATCAAGCTGTCACCCGCTGCCAGTAGTCTGGAGCATCCTCTCTGCTGTACCCTGATTAGCCTCCTCTGCCCCGCAGCAGGGGTGCAGGAGATTTCACTGCACAGCACCAGCAAGCGGTGGGATCACTTCCACCACTTTGCCACTCACAAGTTGGGATTTTCTTGAGGACAACGCAACCTTTGGGCCAGGGCTGCGCAGCTCTGCTCACGCAGATGGCTCAGGCAGGAACCAGCCCTCCACCGGCCCCGCGGCGCAGCAGCCAGCCCTGTGCTGCCAGTCTCAAGCCCTGCTGCCAGCAGCAGCTGCTCGGCACCTTTTAAGCAAGTCCCATTCCCCCTCTGGGAGTTGGCTCTGCCACCCCTTCCCAAATGGCAGCTGGAGCCACGCGAGGCACCCTGTCCTGGGGGCTGCCAGCATCCCTGCGCTGCTTGGCCCAGTCCCTCACTCCCCCCTCGCCCCCAGACCCACTCCCCGAAGCAGGAGCTACCCCTCAGCCTGCTGACCTTGCCACAGCCCTGTCCCCATGCAGCCCCACGGTGTGACACCCACAGGGGCCAGCCCTGGAGGCACAACCACATGGAAGGTCCTCAGGCACCAGGATGGCCAAAGCCCCAGATCTGCTTCTCACCACACCCCAACCACCTTTGCCGGTGGGCACGTGCCAAACAACCACCATTAACCTACGTGGTGCCACAAACCACTGCCAAGCAGAGCCCGTGGGAGGCTGCTGGGCAGGAGCATGGCTGAGGGGAGCAGCAGGCCCGGCCACATGAGGGGCAGCATCTCCCACAGTCCCCTCAGGACACCGCGCAGCAGGAACAAGTCACGGAGGGGAGGGAATGGGCAACATCCAACAGGGCGCTGCTGCACCAAACCCATCCCGCACACCAAACTTCTCGGGGCCTGCAAAAAGCTGTGGGGCTCTGATTGGAAAGCACGGGTGTCTCAGCACGCACACAGAGCTGAGGGCTGGCTGCCAGAGGTGCTGCTGACTGGGGGAGGACATTGGGTGCCCGGCCACAGGACGGGGTGCCGGGGCCCAGGAGATGGCCCCTCACATGGAGCACAGGACCCGGCAGCAGCCAGGAGCTACAGCACTCAGCTGGCAGCACAGCCCTCACAGAAAGCACAAACCCAACGAAACTAACAATTGGGCTTTTTCATTTTATTGCTGAAATCCCTACCATAAATCTCACCACAGAGGAAGTTTCTGTTTCTCCAGCTTCCTACTCAGTGTCCTTGAGAAAACAAATGATACCACACTCAAAAAAAAAAAAAAAAAGAAAATCCCATAGTGGTTTACTTCACACTTCCCTGTACCTTGTTATGCTGAGTGCTTTATTTAGAGAGGGCTGACCTCCCCAGCCTTCTTCATCCCAGTGCCCTTCGCTGCGGGGACACACCAAGGAACAGGTTAGCACTGGAGAGAGGAGCCGGGTGGATGTTCCGGCGCAGGTAACCCTGCCAACTCAGCATCCCAAAGGTGCGCCCAGAGTCAGCGTGACAGTGACTGCTGTCTGCGAGGTGATTTTCACAGGAGACACAGGAGCTGTGCTACAAGAACAGAAGCTGTGAATACAGCCATTCAAAGTTACGTCCCTTGTATTTCATGAGATGCAGTTTCTCCAATAGGTCTGGGCGAGGACCCAAGCCTTACCTCACGGCAGTTCTACCCAGGGCAAGACTGCAAACCTTCTGTATCCCAGTTTTTCTTAGTAGGACACAAAGAATATTACAGGGTTGTTCAACAGGGTGCAAAGAATTACCACTTTGAGATGCCCCAAGTATGTAATCTGCTGTACCTGAACATCCACAGGAGAGTAGGAAAACCTATACTTTTATTTTACCATGTTTTACATAGACTGTAGCTAATTCTTGTGGGGAAAAAAGGCTCTAAATTGTTTTAATGCTAGCTATTGGTGTAACAGAAAGAAGTAGGAATGAACAGTCATCCAAATGGAGATGTGCATCGCAGGGCTTTGTAACAGGCACCAAAAAGTGGGTATCTAGAGCATCTCAACTCATTAAAGCAAAGAACAAAAAGCACTGATTGGGTAAGGTCAGTCTTCAAGAACTAAATGTGAAGTTCAGAAAGCCAAGGTCTGTATTAGGTTTGAAAGGTTTTGTTTATTAAAGGAATACATGTAAACACCAATACAACATAATACACGTTCAAGGAAAAAAAAATAAAAATAGAAGCAAGACTGGTTTTGTGCAATAAACTCCAGACCATGCTTCTCTTGACAAACAATTATCTGAGTCAGTGGTAATGTTACAAATACTTGTAGCATCTCAAAAGCTCATTTCTGGCAAGTCATATTGCCATTCCTTCTACTCTTCATGATCTAGATTTCCTCACTACTAACATACTTGACAAAAAAATATGTTGGTGCCATTAATTAAACCGAATGCTTTGCAGTGAGAATGACTGATAATCTGGTTTCTGCCAGAACAGGGTTCTCCTGCTGCTGCTCTCAGAAACCAGCTTGTGCTCCCGTGCTATCTTATCCTGCCTTTGCTTACGAGCACAACTTGAAAACAACAGCATTTCAAAGTAACATGGAAAATACTTTTTTGTACAGTTATCACCAGGCAAATGTGATGGGACAGATCAACACAGGCAGTGGCATTATGTGGTGGCTGGGCTAGAGAGCCCCAGGGAGGGAGTCAGGTGGCCGAGGGGAGGGAGGCTTTCCTTGAGCAATGAGCCCTCTCCAAAGTCACAGCCAGGGCAGTGCTGGAAGGAAGCTCGGGATCAGCTTGGTCTCTGCATTAGAGATTTCCGACCCGCTCGGCACAGGAAGTTGTTCCTGTGGCTCACCTGAGGGAGTTCCTGTTATGAAGCCAGAGGGTGGCGGGTTGCAACGCAGCTTCTGCGAGTGATGTAATCTTGGACGGCACTGGGTAGGCAGTGATACCAGTGACCTGCTTACAGCCTGCAGTGTTGTGACAGCCCCTCTGCTGGCCTGGCGATCACAAGAAAGGGAAGAAAAAATAAAAGAGGGGAGTGGAATAATTTTAAAAGGAAAAAAAAAGTTTCCAGATTTCCTTTGTTTAAGTGAAGCATTTTCCTTTTCCACTTTATTTGAATACATCGACCTGGTGTCTAACAGATGGAGACTGTACAGATGCACTTTTGGGAGTGCCCATAAAATACACTGCTAAAATACAAATGGAAGGATACCTTTTTTTTTTTTTTTGAGTTGTAAATTCAATAATCGTTGCTGTCACCTCACTTTCCCAAAGGAATTTGCCCTTTGTTCTCCGGATAAAGCTGGGCAGAAGAAAAGAGAGGGGGAAAAAAAAGAGTGCAAGCAAAGGAAATATTTAGGAAAAAACCCATTGATACATACTCTGTACATTGCAGTGTACAGCATTTGTACATCAGGAATCCACACATTTGCTTAGCAGCAGTCAGCAAAATATTCTGCACGTCTTATGTTCTCCCATTCTCCAGACGTTTCTAGCAAACAAACAGGTCAGCTAATTGGCTCCTGCCCAAGTCTTACCCACTAGGGTTTGCTCAGAGATGTCACTTAGTCATTTGGCATGAGCAAATCCCAAGCTTTTTCCTGTTCAAGCAGCAGAGTGGGTGAAGGCTTTCTTTGATTTATTAAGACTATTAACAAACAAACAGGGGAGTTCAGAAGCTTCCTCAAGCACAAGAACACGAGCAGAAAGGTTTTTTTCCTGAAGTAGCAGCTAAAAATAGGACACTTAGAGGAAGTAAAGTTCATTAAGTGATAAAGCAGTGGCTGCAGTGATGAAACAATTTTTCCTTTTTTATTTATATATTTATTTAGTGTTATGTGTTCTTGCTCCTTATTAGAGTGCTAAAGCAGTGTTTATCCAGCTGAGGAAAAGAAGATTTCCCTTTCTGTAGTGACTTTAACATGTAGCTCATCAAATACAATAGTCAAGAGTTTTAAACAGACATTGCCAGCCAACAAAGTACAACATTTGACAGCATTATTTGCCTTTTATATGCTCTTTCCAGAATGGGAAATGATATGCTATTTTCAAGACACATTCCACAGTATTATGCAACAGCTTTCTTAATTTTTAATGGATATATTACTTTTAATGTGTCAACTTTTGCATAAAGCATTTCAGGATTTTATTTAGTATTTTCTTTAGCCTATACCATTAATAAATTATTTGCTTTTTCTTTCCCTACCCCCACAAGAGCTGCACTTAGCATTGGGAAATGGTCTATTGACACAATAAAAAAATACTTTCAACTGGCACAGTCTGTAGACACTTCCATCACCAGACAAAGCACCAGGAGGACATTCCTGCCCCTGCTTATCTGGCAGTGCCAAACATGCTGCCCAGGAGTTGCCTCACAAACTTTCCTTTGATGAAAGGACTCACACACATGAAGCAACCAGCTATGGTAGAAATAAGCCAGCACCCTGTACAACCAGCGATTCTTGTTAAA
Source organism: Lonchura striata (assembly GCF_050655825.1). Taxonomy (NCBI): domain Eukaryota; kingdom Metazoa; phylum Chordata; class Aves; order Passeriformes; family Estrildidae; genus Lonchura; species Lonchura striata. The sequence continues at coordinate 103,364,113 of NC_140705.1, read as the reverse complement.
AGTGTTCACTTTTGGCTCCATTGCTCCAGCATCCTTTAGCTATTACATCCAAGTGGTTTGAGACATCCAAAGGAAGCGAGTCAGGGTGCTCCTGTGCCAGAGAAACTTGTCCAGTTGACCTGAGTTTGTTCAGAGGGCACGTGTCTCTCATCTCTGCAGATCTGCCCATTCTATAAGGGCGAAAAATGGATGAGATTTGATGTCTTCAACACCAGCAACACCAGCACCAAGACGCTCCGCAGGATTAAACTGCAAAAGCTTGACATAAAAGAAAAAAACACATGATTCAGTGAGTAAGAACAAAAACAACTGCTTAAAAGTTCCAGAAAGGTCTAAGGTAAGGGACATCCTACTGTTTTCCTGCTCTATGAATTACTTTCAAGAGTGCAAAAGCATACTTGAAATTCCTAAAATCCAGTAAATGGAAGAAGACTCTCCTTTCCTTGAGTATCAGTCTTACAGTCTTCAGAGACTACTGATCACAGCATGCAATTCCCTGAAGCACTGCACACTGGGACTTCATTTTAAGTGTAACCTCATTTTAAAAAGAGACAGCAGCAGCCAGAGCCTGTATCAGTAGAACTCTGGACGCTGCGCTTGCTTCATGTTAACCTTTGCTCACACCACTGTGTTATGGCTACATCAGGGACAGTGGTCTGTAACTTTCCGTTTCATAAATTTTTAATTGGTCCTAAAATATCAGGATAACATAGCCAGCTCTCCATTTCCTAAAAAAAAAAAAAAAAAAAAAAAGTTTTAAAGAGTCCTAGAAATGGCCTAAAACTGAAAAGTCAAAACTGCAGTGAAAGAAACAAAACAGCCTAATGGCTTCATGGAAATTTCCTGAAATTCAGCACCTCATTTGCTTTTTAGTTGTACATCACATGCTGAATTCATGTGAAAAGGAAATCACAATATTTACATCTGTTTAAAGATACCAATCCATATAAAAGGGAATGCAAAGGTAAACTCCAAAGAGACTAATAAAGACACACAAACATATTTTGCAGTTTTCAAGAAGTGTTTATACGCTATTCAATTACAGCCAGTACAAAGGCATGATCTCTTGCTTGCTTTTTCTGCAACAGCTAATAGGATAACTTCTCCCAGTTGTCACTTGGAAAAATGTGTATTCATATCTTGATGCAGTCAACATCTAAGTGAGCCTACATCCATAAACATAGGAATGGCTCTGCTATTTGCAGTCAGTGTCACACAGTAAAAGTAGCTTGCTGACAGTGAACAGTGCTGCTCTGGTATCTCCCACAAGCCACAGATGCAGCCAGGGTGTATCTGCCTTCCCTGGAAATACAGGCAGCACCAGCACAGGGAAATCACATGTGGTCATTTATTTTCTGGAGTTTGTCTTTCTAGAATAACTTTAATCTCAGAAAACAAATGTAAACTGAAACAGACACCTATTGAAAAGTCACATTGCATATTTTGTTGGTACTAGAATTTGAAGGTTCCTGAAAACAAAAACCTGAGTGCAAAATACCTAACCAACATCAAAAAACAACTTTATCTTTCAGCAGATATAAACAGATCTCTGTTTTTCAGATGCTGGCTAAATGAAGATGATGTTTACAATGAAGTCACCTGGACTGGAAGCCACAGCAGGAGACAACGCCTGACACAATTTTCTGTATAGCTGAACACTGATCCCCGAGAGTTACTCTGTGATGTTTTGACCTGTTTACCCTTGGCAGTGGGGGGAAGGAAAGTCACAATGACAAATTGCTATCCATGCCAAGAGAGCTCTCTTCCTTTTCCTGACAAGGCTTCCTCAACAATGAATGTCAGCTTCCTTGGATAGTCACACAACAAAAATGTGATTTACTGCTTCATATAGCCAAACCTCCACCAGATAAGTCACCACCCTACACTACACAGCTTGATCTGGGGAGACTGTTCTCTCAATACATATGGTCTTGTAACACAGCTGTGAGTGGCAGAAATACATCTGCCACTTAAACCCACCAGTGGCAAAAGAGACATTCTTTGGCATATGTGAAAATAGGCAATATATTAGTCTACAGCAAAAAAAAATCCTGCACTGGCAGTCACACTAGAAGACACGTTTGTCTTCTAGTCTTAAAGGGAGGAATTCCCTTCATTAAATGTGATTTTGCTTTCCTTCAGCTATTTCTCTCTTATAGCATCTGTGGATTAAGGTAAAAATTTGCTACCATCCAACTATATAAATGCAGATTATATAGAAATGGGATTTTTCTTTACTCATTTCCTTTTCCACCTTTTCCAGACACGTACTTCCACCTTCAGTGACTTCATGTCACTTATTCAAAATAGGTGGTGTCCAAGCATACAGTTCCATTTCCACTAATCATTTCACAGTAACAGCACAGAAATCAATCATCTGTCACTGGGTCTTCTCACTCACTGAATTTTCAAAATCTGTTTCCTTTGTTTTCTTCAAGAAATACTTTGTCCACTCTGCTTTATTCAAAACTGTGTCTAAGTCACGCCACTATTTATGTACCCACTAGCAAGATCCTCTTCAAAGCTGAACAGCATAATTCACATATATTGCTTCTTCTTTTCAAGTGGAACAGGTCAGATCTAGGCACCACTTCCACAGTTATGCCAAAATTAACTAGCAGGAAGATTGCATTAACTGAATTTCAAGACCCTGTACTACATATTCAGTTATGACTACCTAAAGCTAAGAGTAAACTAAAACCATCAAACAGTACTATTCCCATTAATTTTAAAATGGTGTATCAGTCTGGAAGCTTGTCTATATTTTACAATTTTGCCTTTTGTCCAACCTACCCACTTATCTTCTGACTACAAAAGTCACTGGATTCACCATTTAAAGTACTTTTCTTCAGAAATGGCATTCAGAAGTTTCCTGGAATTGAGCTACACATTGTCAACCACAGTGAGGTTGTAACTTCAAATCACTGCTACAGGTTTCATAGCACTTTGAGCTATTTTGCTGAATTGGCATCAGTATTTTTCACTTTAGTTCATGAAAAATGTTTCCATGAACATTTAGAGCAGAATTCCTCAAATGTTCATGCATCACCAGCAGGTGTTTCCAAAGCATTTGCCAAACTTATTCTTTGAAGAAATGGCAAAGCACTCCTGTTTTCTACAGACCCAGCTGGCAGCACAAGTCAAAGTTTGCAAATGCAACAAGACAACTGCGCAAAACTCATCAGTGCTGACAAAACGGCCATCCACACTCCTACCAGCAGCTTTCTGTTTTTACACTTAACTTCACCAGAAAAACTTAAGTAGGTAAGTATTTGACCCATCCACACACAGAGAAAACAAATTCTCCCCTCACCCACCTGCTGAATCAGTGATTTGGCCTCCTTTGATACATGGTCTGGTATATTCAAAGAAGTATGAGTGTTTATTCCTGATGGATGGCACTCAACCAGAGACTGGAGAAGAAAAGGAAAAAGGGAAAAAATAAATCAAAGTAGGAAGGCATATTTATTAATTTCAAAATTGCAGTATTGGATTATCTCCTACTAGTCATGCAAATTTAACACACAAAGCCAAAATTCAGTGTTTCCTAGTATGAAGTACTGGTTCTGGGAAGAATGTCTACAGGTGCTGATGATATCTATCTATCCCTGAGATAGAGCTTTAGAACATTTACATCTTAAGGCCTCTGTTTTATTGCTCACATTTGAAGAGGCTGGGAATTTGCTGGACTTTGTATTCTTTGTGCAGAGCTGTCAACCAAACACCAGTTTGATTTGTCCGAGCATTCTTTGTCTCAAAATACTAAATTAATGTGTAATATATGGCTTCTACACAGTTTCAGGAAATAGTACTGGAAGCACTAGGGCAAAAGTTTTGTACATGTACAGATGAAATGTTAGAAAAATTGGATTTCACTGTAGCTAAGAGGGCAGCATAGTTTTGGTTATTTTTTTTTTTTTAGTCCTTAGTTTGGTACAGCTTTATTAAGTTGTTCTGCTAAAGGCTGAACATGCTTTGTTTCTCTGGTCCCATGCAGACTAAGCAAATTGAGAGCGCTCAAGTTGGCAAAGCTCATCAGAGAAAGAAAATATAGGGAATCACACCTGGACACATCGCTGGTAAGAAACTACTGGCCAAGAAGTCACTTTTATTGAGTCACTTGCCCCCAGACCTACCTTCCCAGTGAGGAGTTCAAAAAGAATGGCACCCAGGCTCCACCAGTCACAGGCTTCTGTCTCTTCTAAGATAGCACCAACCTCTAAACATGAGACATTTCAATTAATATTAAAAAGGTCAGTTACACCTTCAAAATTAACATATATTTACAAGGTGACTGTTTAATGCTGACAGAACATATACTAAATACCACAGAGCTTTCATTATGCCTGCAATTTAGTTAGCCCTTTAGCCACCTACAGATTGCATTGTTCAAGCACAGCAACACCATACATTTCATGCATAATTTGTCTTTTCCATGCATACATAGGCACTTTCGAGGCTTCTAGGCATTACAGTTATGATTTTTCTATTCTGGACAGAACTGAACAATGACAGACAGTAAAGCAAAGCACATTTAGAGAATTTACCATGGCCAGAAGAGCTGGACAGGTCAGAGTGGCCTAAAACATCCAGAAAAGCAGCACAAGGGAGGGTGCAGTAGTCTACTGCATGCCTTAGTTTTGCCTTTGAGGGTAGGATTTGTCTCAAGGCTAACGCACACCCTTTACTGGGATCCCTATGGGAGGCTTTTCACAATGGTCTCACGGAGAGACAGCAAATCTGCTTCCCACAGCATAACCACAGCCAGTAACTGTGTATGGCTACAGCCCAGCCCAAACTGTACATTGCTATAAAAAGTCGTTTCCCCCTGCATCCAACCCAACACTGCTATTGCTGCACAGGCACAAGGGACAGCAGGGAGGGGAGACAGGGGTGACAGTCCCTAGCCATACACACATACCTATTCAGTAGCATGATGCATGCAAAAAACTTGGCCTTCACTGACTCAGGCTTTAAGCTACAAAAATTATTAAATACAAACACACCACACTGTCTGCTCTAAAACAGGCAGAAAACCAGATTGCAATGAAGATGAAATCTTCATTTTGACTGTCAAAAAACTGCAGAAGCCGTACTAAAATAGCTTTGGTGGCAAAAGCCACACCAGCTCCCCAGCAGAGGACAACAATTAGCATACAGTCACATAGCTGTTGCTGTGAAAAGCAGTACAGCATGGGCAGAAAAATCCTGCTCATCATTTTATAGAGCTTAGCATGAGCATGGCCAAGGAGAGCTCCAGATGAGTCCCAGCCCAGGGTCAGGGAGAGGGAGGCATCACCTCAGAGCTCCCCAGAGGCAGGGAAGCACAGCCATGCTGAGCTCAGGGATGTGCAGCTGCCACACAAACTGGAAGAGGCTCAGCACCTCACAGAACTAAGCTCAGGCTGCTGTTGCAAGAGCAAGAAGGAAGGATGGCTCAGACTTTGTTTCTTGAGGTAGCACATCCCTCACACTGAAAAGCTGGCTACATTTAACAGCCTTGGAATAACTGATATGGCACTATAAGGGTACCACACATCAGAATTTATTCCACTCCTTACAGATTAATGCTCCTATCAGCATCAAGAAACTTTTACAAAGATGTAACAGCAACTATATGAGGAACCATATCAGGACAGTTACATGAATTTTTAAAATGTTGTAAGATCCCATCCAAGCACCCCAATGATGTTGAAATTACTGTAAATTGAGATAATTTGTGTAAAAACCAAAATGTGTTCTTGCAATTAAAGTCCTTCAGAAAGGCAGAGCTTCTAGGTAGCTATCTTCTAAAAAAAGAAAAAAAAAACAAAAAAGAAAAAAAAACCTCAAACAAATAAAACCCCAAACAAACAAAAATAAAAAACCCACCAAAACCAAAGTTGGGCCTTTCCACATAAATCAGCTGGTGAAAGGTTTTCACCACTGAAACCTACTAAATGGAAATGCCTTTTCAGTTCAAGGGAGCTTTCTTTCCAACAAGATCTTTATTTCTAAATTAAATTACACACTTATTACAGAATAAGGACAGCAAAGCCAAGAATTAATAAGACTGACTACTACATTCTCAGTTCCATTAACTATCCCATATTGACACACCGTAAATTTTAGAATAATGCCACAGAAGGAAATAATCCATTTTTCCCAAAGGCGTTCAGTGGAAATGGGCCTTATGAGTTAGAGCCCAACTTAAAAAAAAAAAATAAATTACCTAAATGTGAAAAAAATACATCATTCAGAGCACAGGGAAAAGAAATTATACCAAGAAAAAAATTTACTCAGTTTTGGTGATATTTTCCTTTATGCTGGCAATCAGAGATGCTGATCCAATTCCCTAAAGAACCAAAGTTACACTGTCTTCTTTCACACAACTGTTCATTACAGGAAGTAGCACTGATGAAGAAAATGGACATGTATAGAATAAGAGTCAAAAAGCAAACCAGAGTCCACTTCCTCAAAATCCAAGCTCATATTTTCAACTGGACAAACACTTTCAATACATGCCAAAACAAATGCCACTGCAGTTCTCTGACAAGAGCAGCACTGAACTGTTCCATCCACTTTTGGCCATGACCAAAATGACACAAGTGGAATAAATTAAGAACAGGCAAGTAACACAGATTTCTTCCAGGGCTAAAGGACTTTGCCTGGGTTCTCATGCACAAGCAGAAGCTGCATAACAAGTCATCTGAACCCACACAGAACACAAAATGGAAAACTCAGCTGAGGGCAACACCTGAGTCCCCTTCTTTACAAAAACTAAATTTTAGCTCAACGTCTTTCCTATTATGCAATATCTACCTTCCAGCTGCTTTCACTAGGTTCCAAAGTTTCCTTATTTCAGGTTAAAATAAATGTTTTCCTTAAAAAAATAATAAATTAAAAATCACTGTGTACACTACAAATAAACATGTTGTTTATATTTCCTTCCTTCGAACAGGTCTCGTGACTTCTGATGAAATACTGATCATAATAAGGCCAGGACACCACATCAATATTACTGCATTTTATCTTGACTAAACATCATGGGAAAATTTAGAAACTGTAGATTATGAAGTGCTTTTGAGGGACACAGAGTAGCTGGCTAATGTAATATACCACACAGGGCATATGCTTTTTTTCAAGCTTCAATACTGCAATAAATCTGAACTACAATATCTGCCTTCACTAAGAAAACATTTTCATCTCAATCCATCAGCAAAGTAATTTAGACAATAAATGGTAGTGACACATAAGCTTAAGTGAATAACATGGGGATATTTGTGCCAAATCTTTCCTCCATGAACCTTGAAATGAAGGACCTTACCCGGATTTGTACAAAAATAAACACGTGTACACATGTACACTGTGTTGGGGTTTCTAGGACTGGCAGAAAAACACATTCCTATCATCTTCTGATAGAAAATCAGAGAAATAATAAAGTAGGGTGAAAAAAAGTCAATAGCTCTTCCAACTTTACTGCAATTTCATTAAAGAGAGAGCTTTCCTCTTTCTCCCTTCCCAAAGCATGGCCATGACATCCAGCACCATGACGCACAAGTCAACATGAATGCTAAATTCCTGCACAAGGCAATTCCAACAGCAGCCACTGGGATAACTGAAGGGAAGGAGATTTGTAAAATGCTATCAGGTTTAGACTGAGACAGATGGTACAGGTAAACAGCTTCACTACCCGGCACTGTCCTCCTTCCAGAGCAGCTGGTCTCAACTGTAAGGCCATTTCTTTATGGTTTCCATACTTATCTCAATATTTGCATTATACACAGCAATACCTTACTTCCTGATAAGAGAGACATAGCTGACAACATTCTGTATTTTAAACAGAAGTGCCAGTTCCAAAGAAAAAGCAGAACTTCCCCTCTCCTGAACACATATTCGCAATAAAGCTATCAATGGCAAAACAACTCATTTTCTCACTCTTTACAAATCAACTTGAAATATAAACCCTTCTTGCTGAAGGATTTTAAAGGCTTTTACTACCACACCTGCCACATTTTTTTCCAAACACAGCTTCCTCCAGGGCTGACAATGCCTCATGACCAGCACACACAAACAGTAGTTACCATGGAAGAAGCCAGGCTTACAGGAGGCCTTAGACATTCACTGTGCAACTCAGGCCAGATGGCTCGTGAATCACCAAGAACAAAAACTTAATCAAACATTTTGTAGGATAAACAGTAATATATATTAAAAAAAAAAAAAATGCATCTCCAGTTAGCTCACAGAGTCACGAAAGGCTTTTCCCTTACCCCACACTGCAAGCAGAAACAGCATACTCTCAAGTATCATTTCTGCACTGATAAGAAAAAAGGAGACCCATCTGAACTACCATCAGGTGTCTGAAACTGTTCATGAGGAATTGGACTTTTTCAACATCCTGAAAAGAAACACAATGTTTTCCCCTTCTGTGACCATTAAAATAAACATTGCATGAAAAACCATTAGAGACCCTGGAAATTCTATTTACATTACACTCCCTTAATTTTAAAACATTACTGTTTTATCATATTTTGATATCTATATATGTAAAGAAACATTTGCAGAGAATCATGATTCCAACCTAATTCACTCTCATCAGACTCAGTCAGCCAAGATAACATAAGATACAGCCACTAAATAAAACATCCCACAAGCAATCTGGCCATAATGCTTTGCCTAAAATGCTTCAGCAATTTATAAAGCACAGTATTGAACCATCTATATTTAAGTATAAGAAGTTTATCATGGTCTTTAAACAATAAAGTAGTGAGGCAAGTCCAATGAACATTTGCTAAGATCAAATGGAGCATGAAAATAGGAGGTTTCATTTAAAAGTTATTAAAAAACACATGGGCATCTATGTTCCTCTCTGGAAAAAAAAAAAAAAAAAATAGAGAGAACAGTGTTTGTTCTTTTAAGCAGCCCAAGATGGAATCAAAACTTGCTCTAAAATAATCATGTGATGAAAGAGACAAAGTTTTATTACTGTTCTGTTATCAAAACAAAGCAAACACCAATTAACCACATAGCTAGCTCCATTTATTTTCACAAGGCATCTTGTATACTGACTTCAAGGTTTAGTCCCATCTGTAATATTAATACTTGTAATAACTACAGACATAAATAAACACAGGTAAAGTACAGTTTTCTTCTGGAGTTAGCAACTGGCTTTTATGAAAGCCAGACTAAAACATCAGATTTTTACAAATCAACAGCTTGGGTACATCTTACTGCTTGTTCTATTTAGAGTCTAAGAAAAACCACAAGATCATGTACTTCACCTGAAACACATCGTGTACTTACAAGCCTGAGATCATATTTTTTTCAGAAAGTACCTGATGCTCTCTCAAAACCTGTGCTTTCAATTACCAACCCTAAGTTCATGACATTCTGCTATTCTGGGAGCAGTCAGTTGTCACTGTTTTCTGTGGGACACTCTGGGGTCTTTAGAGAGCTGTCCCACTCCAAATGGTTGCTGTAAAACTGCTACCCTAAGCCTCACAGGAACTTTTTCTGCACATCCAGACCTTATTCACACCAGCCATGTATTTTTAATGTTTGTGTTTGATCCTGTTTCCTATTACCAGGGATTTTCAAATCAAGCTAGCCCATCCTTCAGATTTTTATGCCCAAAGCTCCTTCACCTACCCAGATTTTTTCTTTTCTTTTTAGGATAATCCTGAGACATTAATGTCACACAAAAATCTAGGACAGAGTCAGAGATAAAAAGCAGGAAGTCCACACTATAACCAAGAGACCAGCCCACCCCTCGACACCTCTCAGGGTCAATGGCACTTTAATCTACCACAGTTATTTTGCTTCTTAAACAATCTACTCAAATTAAATTACTATAATACAGAATAGCAGATTTAATGAGTGCCTGCAAACTCCTACTGAAAAAAACATGCACAAATAATATGCAGGTTTTTCTGCATCAAATGTCTATTTGGTAAACAGAGGCAAATAATCTTTTTCCTTATTCAGTAAATAAAAATTATAGCATGCAGGCTAACAATATCAACTAGCAATTTTTATTTTCATGCCATCTATTTTAGGTGACCAGCTGCACTTTGCATCTGTATTTTCAATTGTTTAAGAGCAAAAGTGACATCTTTATTTGGGAGTACAAATATCAGGTTGCACATTGAAACATTTTTCTCTTTTTTTTGGAACAAAATCCTTTACACAGATGTCTTCTTTTTGCTTAGGTTTTGCACTGTGCACAAGTAACAGCAGGTTACATAAAACCAAATTTACCATATATTTGTGTGTAGGCTTCTGTGAATGCTAGTTTGTGTAAATAAGACTTGATTATAGCACACAGCTTATGAAAGCATCAGAATAATATGATGCATTACTGATGGCCAGTTTCCTACTTACATTTTCTAGGAAGCTAAGCTCCCTTTGGCTTTAGGATCTCAAGCAGCAAATCTCCAGTTTTTAGTAAACACAGTCTGGTGAAAACTTGTTTAAACAAAAAAGAAAAAAGACTCTAAAGGCAGCCCAGTTCTGAAACCTCGTCCTCCAAAAACACTACAGGGATGCAACAGAAAGCATCCCTGCTGCTGGAACAAGAACTCGGGGAGTGTAAATAAAACATCTCATTCACACATCATATTTACACAAGATGTCAGACCAGCAAGCTGCTTCTACAACATGACACTTCACAGGTTAGACTGAAAAAGTACCTTAAAGATTTCTCCTCATGAGAAAATCCTCAACTTAAATCTGCTTTACGCGAAGACAGCCTTGACTAGGCAACAGCTGTAGACAATTCTGTCTTTCTCACAGATATTAACCATAGTGAGATAGCTTTTTATAAAAAAAGTTACCAATTTTATTTTTTAAATTGTAACAGTCAAGAATGGAACACAATTATTACTGTATTAAAAAGTTAACAACTCTTTATATTTAAGATCACAATGTTGGCAAAACCAATACTTAAAATAACAGAAGGTGATAATTTGCATTTCAAAATTCATCTATCTTGCTTTTCTCTCAATTAGACCAAAACATGTTGATTCACAGGTTTGTGTGTGTGTGTGTGTGTTTCTTTTTTAAACTTATTTATAGAGCAGAATAATGGCCCCCCTGCTAGGCTGGCATTTGCTCAAGTTTCTGTCCATGTAAATTGAATCTGTTACTGGAATTTTCCCCCCTTCAGAATACCAAGGCACATTAACCAAGAGATAAAGAGATACATTGCTGATACAATCAGCCACCAGGCAGGTGGATAAATCAAGGGATTTTTTGTTAGTTTTCGTGGGGATTTTTTGGACAAATATGTGATAAGAGTTCTCAGGGGGCATGGAGAGCAAAGAGCTGTTTAAACAGAAGTGAATCATTCTCATCTGATCTGCTAATAACTTTGTATTCAGACATCAGCTGCTCAGCACACTTTTAAATGTTCAGAAAACAAAATTACTATAAAGAGGAGGAAAGTTAAAGGAAACAAAACACATTAACCTCACTATAATCACCTCAGCCGTATTAATACAGCAGAAATTCTCAGTTACAAGTGCTTAATTTCTTACTTAAAAGCAAATAGGTCATTCTTAGCCAAACCCCCACAGTTTTACTTGAAGTGGTGTTGAGTTTATATGTATGATTTATAACCTAACGTTTACCTTGTGAATTAGAGAAACAACAGAGTTATCATAGGCAAACAGCAAAGATGTAGTTTGGGTATTAATCAAAGTATAGCACAGACAGTACTTTTAAGCATCTGCTGAACCAGAGCTGGTTCAGGAACTTTTAGGGTTTTTTTAAATTGAGCAGAACTGTACAGCAGTAAAGTTACCCAGCCACACCAACAGATTCGGCAGCACCGTAACACACCGCGAGCTTACGAGCACAACTCTTGATGCGCAAATCATTACAAATGAGCCGCATCTTCGTCTCCAGCTCTTAGAGAAGTTAAGCAAACTGGGGGCAGCCAGTGCGACAGCAGCATCCATCAATGGTGCAATGCCACCTCCCGTCGGCAGCCGGGAAGCGCCGCTCCTGCAGCAGATGCTGCCCTGCTCCTCACTTAGGCACGATGCGAAATGACCATTGCTATTTCCTACACAACTAATTATACTGCTCGCAGCTTTTTCAACTATTCCCTTTCCTCGTCTTCTTGACGCTTCTGCATTTATAATCGTTGCAGTTGCTCTGTTGTTTTATATATGCGCTGCGTAATATCTTTTTGACATATGCATTCAAATTGCCTCTCTGGTTTTTCTAAGACAACAGGAGCTGAACAAGTCCCTGCACTTCCCCAGGGCAGGGATCTGATCACTGTTGCTGTACCCACACTGCCTAGCTTGATCTTAATGCACACTTACACTCTGATGCACAGAAAACCTTAAACACAAAATCCTACATCCTGCAAGCAAGTTCCACACAGGTGAACCTCTATTCTCCCTTGGCCCTCCAAAGCTTCCACACTAATACATTACTATCCCTATCCCATCCAGCAACTCGTTTTCAATATATAAATTGTAGAATTTAGACTTCATGTTTTTCTTCAACACATATAACAGCTTAAGATTTAAATACATCTTCATGCACTTCCCTGCAAATCACTTTACAACTTACACTGTGGAAAAGCAACATCTGATACCTCAACAACTGAAAAGACACAACTGTTTCAAATACATGTTTAAAATTTTCATATAAATCTGCAATACAATTTTCCATCTATTTTAAACTAAAGATATCCTGCAATCTCTTTAAATTTCATGTTCACCCTCCCCTTTTTCTGCCTCTAAAATTTGCTCCTCAAAAATCAATGCAGAAAAAGAACTGCAGCCCTAAACTCATCATCTGTTCTCAGTCTCCAACAGCAGACCCTAAAAAGCAATGTTTATTGACAGACACCTTCCCTTTCTTGCATACATTGAAAGAGTGCACTAAATTATTGAAATCAGGTAGAATACAAGTTATCATATCCAAATTTATTCCATCTCAAACTCTACTAAAAGCACACAGCAACCTAATCACAAAATTTTTACAAGCCAAGTTTCACTGCATCCTTCAGCAGGAAAGAAAACGAGAAGGAAGGCTGACTACCCAGAGGCAGGGCAACACAGCACATAACCCTGAAAACCAGGAAAATTCAGAACAAGATAAAGACTCACTTTGAGTCACTTAGACACTGTTTTTTATTACGGTGAGAAATCTTAAGACCTGATAAAATTTTGTGAAGATAATTGTCTACCTCTACAAAACTATAGCATTTCCCTCAGAAAAAAAAAAAAAAAAGGCAATACCAAGTTGTGAGAAACACTTATATTAAAAAGAAACTTTAAAAATAATAATAAAACCTCAAAACTTGTTCCCAGTGTACTGAACAGAAGCACAAACAATTTCAAAATCCTTATTCCAAGAAGCATCTTGAGAAGCAATGCTTTCATGATAAAGGGGTTGCAGGGACACAGTACACTCCTCAAAATGAAAAAAAAATTATCATCCAAATGAAGCCTTCTTTCCCCCTGTAATATTGGAACCTAGAGAAAGCTTATTAATGTGATTATTTCTTTTAACACTGGTCTAAAGTTCTAAAGCCACATTTACCAGCAGCAGTAGCCCTAAGAAAACTGCTGTGGACACAGCTATACACCATTACTGAACCATTCCTCATAACAGAATGACACTTGGCTCCAAAATATATTTTGTGCTGCTAAATTATACAAAGTATTATCTCCTACTAAAAATTAAAATGTTACAGCTACAATAAAGTACAAGCATGCTTCACAGAGATAGCACTAAGATCAAGTATGAAATGCAAGAATCATGGAGCGGTACCAATTCATCCACCTTGAATATATCTAATACTTGCATTTGCAAATGTTCACCTTGCACACACACACAAAGAAAATGCAGCCTGGGGTAGGGCAGAGAGGGGAGGACAACTTGAGTAAAAAAAGCCCGGATGGGTACCACACCTGTGCTGTGAGGTGGAAATAATGATGGTGTGGAAAACTTTATTCTTGCATTCAGGGACTTCTAAATATTATTTCAACTGCTCCCTAAACACTTAATTACTGCAAGAGCTGGCTGGTTGGGGCTTAGGGGGCAAAAAGCACCTCTCTTTGGATCCTCATTAAAGTACAGAAAAATTAAGCTTTGACTTTCACAGCTCATTAATGATGACAGGGTGGGAAAATGCTGCACTTCCATCTTCGCTAGAACTCAACTGGGGAGCGCTTTGTTCATGGGAAACACCTTCTCTAACAGGTTGTCATACATGTTGGCAACCAGGACAGCCATCTATTTAACAAACATAGAAATTGCTGGGATTCCCCAATTATTTTGTTCTTGAATAAAAGTGGCATGAGGGTAGAACAAAGGTGTTGGATTTACTTCGATAGGTGAAAAGAATTATTTTCTGTAATATTTGCCCTTTTGACTTGCATAGAAAAGATGTTATTTTTCATTTATATCAAGAAGTTGACATTCAAAGTTTGTTGAGACCCTACCAACCTTTATTCACAGAGGCATTTCCTTGCTGCATTTCACTTGCAGAACAAAAGCACAGAAGAAACACCTGATGCCAAACTAAATTCAGAACTTCCATGGCTGGCAACTATTATTCTAATTTTTTCTAAACACATTTGCAGACTCTGAGCTTGAGGACTACCTGCATGCCAAGCTGCAATGCCTGGCCAGACCACGCACTCAGCAGAAAGTTATGTTGGCATTTCAAAGTTGGAATGAAAATATAGTAATTTCAACTCTAAACATAGTTTTTATAAGTTAACTATGAAATTTTTAAAATATGAAGCTGTATGTGGAACACCTGATTTTTGGCAGTCACTGCCAAAAATCACAGACCACTATATTAGCAGAAAATAAATTGGAAACAGGAAAAGAGGGAGGGCTCAGTTTCAAGTGCCATCCTTGCTATAAGATCCCAAGAGATATTGATTTTATCACCCTCAGGACTGATGAAAGTGGTTCTAAGGAAAGAGCTCTCTAAACTATTTCAAAGCCCTCTGTAGCAAATCAAAACTGTCAGAGGCATCTCTGAGCCTATTAGGGTTGTATTTTTCAAACTTCTGTGGTTCTCCCCCCACCACCCATGTCCTTTGCATGAATAAATTTTTGTATTTTTAAGGGTCTTAGTGCCACCTTTTCATTTACCAAGATGTACTCACACACAGGAAAAAACTGGAAGAAAACAGAACATTCCTAACTTGCTCAAACAAGACATTCAATACAATTACACGTTATGGAAATGACATAACAAACACGGCCACAGTTCAACAATAAAGCAGTTATGATTCCTGTAGCTTTTTAAGACATTAAGAAAAAGAAGCAAAGAAAACTCAGATATTGCATGATCTCAAGCCGTATGCTACAGAGACTACATGAGAAAATGAAAGCTGCAAATCTACTTTCCAAGTGAAACGTTGTAGGTGATTGCTCTAACCTGGGGCACAGTACATTCTCTCTATGGCATCGTTGTCACAGGAATCTTCAACCTCCCTCCACCTGCTAAAATACGTTAGCTGAATGTGTCCTAAAAACAAAATGACAGGAGAAATCAAAACATTTTTCCCTTCCATTTTCTGCAGAAGTGAACTGTAATTACTCCTTTTGTAGCTAAAAACAGTATCATTAAGAATAATGGCATCATTAAGTACTAGAAGCTATTACTGGGGGTGAATTTGCTGCACTGATAATGAAGCTCTAGACAGGAAATGAAGATACTAATTACAAGATAAAACGCCTACTCAGTTAATTGGAAGCAACAGCGAATAAAAAGAAATGCATTTGCAAAAGTTCCTGACCTCTATCATTCAATAAGATGTTGTTTGGGTTCAAATCGCGGCACACAATTCCTTCTCTATGTAAAGCATCAAGGGCTACCACCATTTCAGCTGCCCATCTTTGAATGCAATCCTCCGGGATATTAAACCTGGAGGTTAGCGCTAATCTTTCATCGAGGTCCTGAAAAATTTGATGTATTTCCTTCTGCCCTGCTCCTGCTACTTTGTCTTCCTTCTCTGGTGCAGTCTTTTTACTTTCAGCTGCTGGTGACATAGCTGAGTCCGTCTCCTCTTTCCTGCTGTCTTCAGTTTGACTGGAAAACAGTGACACTCCTTCATTCCTTAGCACGTCTCTGTCCAAGCTAACCTCTGGAGCACCTGAGAGCGGGTTGGAAACACATGAACTTTCTTCTTTGCTTGTCATGTTTAAGGAGCAGGCCCCAAGCTCTTGGAACAGAGCCCCATCTTCTGAAGCACCTACCTCTTGGTCAGAAGTAAAGAGGGTCCCAAGAGCTCCCTGAGTGACACCACTTTGCTCACATGCTTCCCTGTGGGCAGGATCGCCCACTTCTGGTGCCACAGAATTTGGCTCTTGATCAAATGCTTTGCATGGCTCTGCAGAATTATTTAATTGCAAGACATCAGGTGTTTCTAACAACTTTACTTCTGACATGTCCCTATCAGATTTTGTAAACTTTGCTGGCCTTGTCACAGCTGGCTCCTCTGTTTCATCAGACATGCCTGGTAAGTTTATTAGGAGATCAGGCCTTCCTTCATCAATGCTATTCACATCATCAAAAGCAGCATCCTTAAAGGAGATAACTGGCACAGAGTCATTTGAACCCCTGCTCACAGTGTCATGAGCTTTAACACCCATTTTGCTCTCCAGGGCATCCAAGCTTCTGTCATGATCTGGGACAGAAAACAATGGCTTTAAAGGCTCTGATTTCAGGTTATATAATTTTTCTCCAAACTCAAGCCCCAGGAGCTCACTAGTGCTATCTTTGCTGTCTATCCTGAAGAGCTCCATGGGGCTGTTCTTGGATCTAGTTAACGAGTCCAGTATCCTTGTAGGGCTGGCTATTTCTGACTCGGCATCGTCGATGAACAGCTTTCGTTCCTGAGGTGCAATCTGGGAGGTGAAGCTGTCACTGCCAACAACGCTGCACTTCTGCAAGGAACTCCTCTCTTTGGTATGCAGCCCTTCACTCTCTGCTTTAGCCACTGGTTCCTCATTTAGGGAGCCAGAGTCAATTTTTTCCTGCCCATATTCATTGCACAACGTTAAATAACTAGTGGTGCACTCTTCTTCTGAGCTGGATACCGAGTCCATCCACTTGGAACTTTCCTGACCATCTTCCTGGTTGCTGCTGTCATCCTGAGAGCTTGGTGTCAGGCTGCTCCTCAGTGGGACCACCTTCAGCATGCTCTCCCCATAGCTTTCTCTGGAATCAGTGCTGCTACCAGTTTCTTTAGGAGTAGGTGTTGGTTGCTCCAGGTAAATTTTAGTTGAACTGGATGTTCTGGATTCAGGAATTTCAAAGCTCTCTTCAGGACTTCTGTTTAGGAACTTACTGACGTAAGACCACAGTTTCCCTCCTGAAAAAAAAAAAAAAAGGCAAAAAAAAAAAAAAGAAAAAAGGGAGATCTCTTAATTTCACTCAAAAAACACTTTTTTTTTTATTATGAAACACGAAAATATCATCACTGTCACTATACCCTTATGTCCACAGTTATTTGGATCTGCTACCCCAGCAGGAAATAATTACAGCAACCACAATTTGCTTATCACACAGATTTGTATTATTACATAAATATTTAAAGAGCTGCATCCAAGATTCAGCTGCTGCTTTTTTGTTTTTAAACTTCAGTAAAGTCTCATTTCAGAGTGTGCCTCAAGCTGCAAAGTGGTCACTACTCTCCACCTGCTGCCTCAAAAGCAAAAACTAGGGAAGATCAACTTGTTTGGTGCCCATCACCATCTCTGCCTACACTGAATAATTCTGTATAACAGCTTTAAACTCATCAGCAATATTAGCAAAAATGGACTGAAAACTAAACTGCAAGTTCAGTAAGGTAAATTACCGTATTAGCAGGGTATTTTAAGGGTCTGTGTCTGTCTTTGAGGAAACTGGTGTTTTTAGTTAAATATTGATATATTTCTTCCATTAACTTTAGAATTCAAAAAAAGCTTTTTATGCTTTGCTGCACCACACTAAGATTTATCAATACTTTAAGTTACAGAGGCAAACAGCTCCTTCACAGCATCTAAGTTATATGTCCAGAAATAAGTTACATTTGAAAAATACAAACCAGGACTCTTCATGTTGCCAAATGCTACACATATTAAAAAAAGATCACAGACTTCAAAACATAATTTTAGCAAAATAAATCAGGAAGTTTCTGTACCTCTTATATGTGACAAAGAATTTGGCTTAAAGCTAGCAAGTCTCCTTTGATAACTTAGGAAGAAATGCAATGTCAAGACATTTCAACTTAAAAGACTGTACAAAAATGCTGGAAAATGCAGGAATTTGAACAGAATCTTTATAAAAGAAAAAATAAGTATCCATCCCACTGGGCATCTGCAAAGTTGGTGGGTTTTTTGTTGGATTTTTGTTACTTATTTGGATAAAATAGAGTTTTATATTTTTCCAAAATACATTCTTTAACACTTTGGAGTTTTTTTAACACTCTCTTTATCAGGCAAAATTCCTTTAAAAAGTACAATAAAAGAAGAAACTATTTATCATTGCCTAGGAACAGATTTTCTATACTCCCAGGTATTTCAAATAAAACTTAGCAAAGACAGAAAAACCTTGACACTTTAAAAAATTAATTTGAATAATATAATGTGAAGTTTTCCTGCCCTTCATCCCCCTGGCTAAGACAAGACTTGTTTTTCAAGGGGAAAATGTATCTCACTGGTTGTGGTGAAAGTAAGTATATTAAAAACACAAAGAGGGAATGCTAACAGCTTGAGTCCAATGGTAAAAATGAAAATTTAGGTTAATCCATTAATTTAGGTTAATTAATGGTTTCTGCCCTAAGTATAAACAGAGTTAGCACCAGATCAGGATGACCCTTGCCATCTTCTAGAATGCCCTGAGAAAGGATGCCAGGGAGCAAAGGGATGCAATGCTCACAGAGAAAGGAACAAGAACTGCTATACTGACCACAGTAAACAGAAGCACTTTAGATGCTTAACCAGAGGTGCATTCAAAACGTGCAGCCCAAAGTGTGCCCTGCCACAGCCCCTGGGTCCCCCCAGCAGAGCAGCAGCCCCCAGCCCAGCGCGGCAGGCGCGGACTGACTCTGAGCCAGCCTGGCACAAGTGACCCCAGGCCCTGTGCTGGGGACACCGAGGGCCCAGGCCCTGCCAGGGCTGCCCCACAAGCAGGATTTCAGTCCTGTGAGAAGCAGGGAGCCCCTGCAGGCTCCTCAGGTGAGGCCACTTGCTTTAAACACAACAGGTCACACAGCAGGGCAAAGGCAGCCTGCCCTCAGAGCCCTGCAGCTTGCACAGCACTTCAGGGTTACTGGTCTGCAGCTGAGTTAGTGAAAATAAGAGTTGTCCATCCCATAATCACCAGCAGTTATTTTCTAATGTTATACTTCTGCATTTATTTGTATTTTTTGCTATAAAATGGCAGAGAGATAAAAAAACAGGAAAGTGAATGAGAAAGAGAGTGAGAAGGTTCATAATTTTTACATATATGAGAGTTTATCCTCTTTTTCACACTTTTATCCTTAACAATTAATTTCCTTTAAAATTTCAAATAAATTACTTCAAGTGCCATAAAAAAATAACTTTGCCCAATTTATTAACTAGGCATGGAATTATTCAAGTCCATTTTATACCAAACAATAAAATCTAATTTGAGAACCACCTACTACATTTAATAAAGCACACTATTTAATAAAAAAATTATATAGTCTCCCCCATCCCACCAGCATTAAAATTAATTACTACAAGCTAAATATTTTCATCTACATATTACTAGTGTTTAGTCACAAATTTATTCTGAAAACACAATTCTCAAGTGTCAAAGTGTGTTCACAGATGACGACCCATGAAGACTCACGTAAGATTTTTGGACTTTGGGAAGTGTCTGGCATAACACCACCTCAGCCTCCAGGTATGACTTTATTGCAAGTATGAGCACCAGTGCTTCCTCTGAAGCACTCCTTCTGAAGGAAGTTGTAAGAAAAGTTCTTTCTAACAGAGGCCTGCTTTGAGCTTTGACCCAGGGAGGCAGAAAGCTCAAAATCTTCTTTCTGTGCTCTTTTGTCACATCTTTTTCCTGTGTCATTACTGTACACCAGGTGTGCTTTTACATGTGACACCTGAACAGCTCTCACTGACCCAAATATTTTGTGCTCCTGCACTAAGATGAGAAGGGGTTGGGCTGCCCAGCAATATGAAGAATGCAATAATTATCCTTGCACAACCTGAGTTTTTCACCTATTGACAAGTCAAGCTGCTCTCAGGACAACTCCTGTCTTCTGCTCTCTCCAGCTGACTTCATGCAAGATTTCATGCAGCCTCCACTAGATTTGGGCTTCTACTTGGTTTACTGCAGCTTAAGGGAGACCCAAGAAAGATTGAGGAAGGAAAAAGAGACATGTTGGGATCAATACTTCAAAAATCCACAGAAGAATCACTGGCAGATTTGAAAGGTTCAGTAAACAAAAAATTTGCAAAAGACAAAAAAGAAATCTCTCTATTTTTACTGTGTTCAGGAATTCACCACTGTCCACTTGTGAAAACAGGGAGAACTGCAACAATTCATTTGTTTTTGCAAATCTATTATCTTAGGTTTTCAAAAAGAAGTTTTTCATTATTAATGACTTGTATTTAAAAATCACACTGGAAATGACTACTTACTGCAACTCCAACTTAAGAGTTAAACACAAGTAAACAAAACAAAAATTATGTCCAAATATGTTAACATACAAATATTTCAAGACTGGCCTCCTGGTCAAGTGGAAATACGTAAATAAATGCCATGCAATAATTGTGTTCTATAGTGAAAAACAACAATTTCATTCCTTTTTGAAAACATTCAATCCAGGGTCAAACAAAAGTGATATTTGTATCTGCGTATGTAATTATGCCTTTATGAATGACATACTAATAATCTTCCCCCCCTCCCCATGTGTTGTGTAAGATCAAGAAAACCCATTAGCAAACCATGCTAATATAGTATCAGGAATCTATAAAAACTAAAATTACAGAAATCAATCCAAACAAGTAAGCTTCAGTCACTGTCAAATAGTTCAACAGACTAAATAACTATAAAAGCTACAGTGTTAAGCTAAAGTTTATTAGTGTTTAATGCAATTTCAGAACTATATTATTAACTTAACTAATTATTAAGTTTCTTTTCTTCTACCATGAACTGATCCTACAGCCAGCCTACTTCAGTATTTCTGGTTTTATAACCACATGAAAATCATAAAATTCCACATTCTTCTGCAGTTATTCAATGAAAAATTTCTTATTAGCAGTGCCATACTTAACCACATTTCCAGCATTCTGGAGCTTATACCTCTGCTTCTAAAGGCAGAATCTAAAAAGTTAGTGTCCAAAATAATCAACAGGAAATTCAGCATAAAGTGACCAAGTGATGAAGCTGACTAGGAATCTTTTGTATTCTTTCAAACATTTCTACAGCTTTTTTATTAATAGCACTTGATGTAGGACCACCAAAAAGAACATACAGAGACTATACAGTCTATATGACAGAATAAAATGAAATATAACAGATCAGCAAATTTGTTTCCTAAACATGTTTTTCTTCCAGCTTACAAGGAAAATTCATGACCAGCTGGATTCTTCTTCACCCAGTGCTCAGACACTTCCCATTTCAGTTTCACATCCTGAAAGACTGGCTGACTAATAAATAAAATCAATATATAAATCAAAATAAATCAATAGCTTTTGCTAGCTTGGTCCATGAGATTATTCCCAAGGATGAAGTACTGCAATTGTCACAGAAGTGGAATGCAGCTAAGAATGCAGCAGTCACTGTACTTAGGAAATCCCAAAGTCAAAGTGAACAACCCAGGCTTCCAAATAACTGTACTGTGATAGAGAAGAAAAACAGAGTACTGAAAGACATATGCTTGAATTATTCTCCAAAACTGGGCCCAAATCTCCACATCACTGCATAAGGATTTCTGTACAGCCAGGACTTCCAATCCTAAACCATGCACCTCATTATAATTAATAGGCTTCCTTGCTGGAAAAGGAATAATTTCATGGTTTTCAAAGAATCACTGTCCTCCTTTTGAACAGAGACATGCCTGCTGGTAAACTTCACCATGCTAACACAACAAAAGCTACAAAAGTGAAGCTTGTACAGTTCCTAGGCCAAAAGCAAAGCAGACACACAGGGACCGCCATGAGACAACAACAACCTTCCACACCATCCCAACAGAGGCACAATGGAGCTGCAGCTCCCCAGGAACAGGAAGCTGACCTCCTGCCTAATCTCTAACATGACAGTAGTTACAAGCACCAGAGTCCTGTATCTGCACTCTTGTATTTCCAGTGCTGCTGCTGAATCTCTGCTGCAAGGCTTGCTAGTTTAGGCAAAGCTCCAATGCACTTGGAGCAAAAGCAACTATTCCAAAGCAGCCTCCTGAAAAAGTTACTTGCCAAGGAGCATATCACCTTCCCTACATTTTTTGATTGCTGTCAAATATTTACAGCTAGCATTATCTCCTCTCCTAACAACAAATCCCCAGCTTTGCAAGCCAGAGCTACCGTAGTGTTGTCTATCATTTGCTGTGTGCAGCAAGCCTCTTCAGCAGGAAGTTTCTTGAGTGCTCTCCAGATTGATAGGAACTCCAGCTTGTTTATGCTTAAAGAGATTTGACAGCTTCTAACAGCCACTTAAACTTTGATGTCCCATGGAAGCCCCCCAGCCTGTTTTTGAAGCATCTGTTTCTAAAATTTCTGTTGTTAGTAGTGCCAGGAAGAAGTGAGGCCTTATTAACATCAGATTGGCTCTCTCCCACACTAGAATTTGGCAAGTGCTTTCCAAAAAAGCTACAAGATAACTTTATGGACTTTTGTGATTCTGATGCATCCTTGAAGCCCCTCACTGTGGCCAGGAGAAAAATCCCTAAGAGAACCCAAGACCTCATTCACCGATTCTAGGCATGCAACACCATCATGATTTACCAAAACAACCAACCATCCAAGTCTTCCTCTTGATCCTGTGGTCAAGCTTGCAGAATTTCATACAAAACCCAATAGTGCTGCTCTTAATAATACAATTTAAATCTGCTATGAACAGGAAACAGCGAGCAGCTCAGCAAACATATATTGCTCATTCATATATTGTCCATTAAAACCTCTGAATTTGCTACAATATGAGCCACTGCCCATTTAAATTAGTATTTTACCCTTCAAACTCACAATGGAGTAGTTAATATACCTAACATCATAAATCATTACCACTTATAAATTTGACTAGCACAATCTTCTTTCTTATTGGAATATGAATATTTAGAGAATTCATAAGTCATGAAATAAAATTTCAAGAGACTATTACTTAAAAAGTATCATCTTAGAAATTTTTATCCTTTCCCAACATCAACTACAAGCACATTCTCTATTCATATCTGGTCTGAGATGGACAAAATTTTAAGATAGGTTTGTCTATAGGGGTTCCTGGTATTATTATCCTTGTTATTTAAAGAATGAGTACTACTAATGTAAGACTGATCTGATCAAGACCATCATCAGTGGAGTGAGCAAGACTACTCTGCATATAGTGCAGCATAACTTTAGCCCTATTTTTATCCATCCTTTATTCACACAGAGTTAGAAGCCTTTCTCCTGAATCACTTTCCAGCATCAATGTCATAGCAGGGTGAGGAGCAGTGGCCATTGCCCCAGTTTGGGATTTGGAATCAGGCCCTACATCTGCAATACACTTATTGAATACATTCTCAAGCAATTTACTCATCACTGTGTACCCCAGCTACCCCTCTTTACAACAGAAATATTATATCGCTCTTCCTCCCCCTTTGAGTATTCTGAACAGTAGCATCATGAAAATGAAAGTGCTCTGTTCATGCAACGTCTCTGCTTTTCTTACAGTTGTCACAATAAAATTAACACTTCCAGAAGACTGTCTTTGTCAGCTGCTCACACTGGGCTTTCTTAAAATTTTTGTTCTTACATCTGACCACTTCTCCCATGAAATTCTACTACTACTCTACTCACTTTTCCATCTGTCTCAAGGAAGAACATTCTTCCTAAAGAGAAGAACAAAACTGTAGGACTTCAGAAACTGCATAAATATTAGGAAGACTTTTTAAAATTATGTAATTATGCTAGTTTTAAGGGCAGCTGGTATCTGACAAGGGTTGTCAGTGGGTTTTTTTGTTTGGTTTGCAGCTCCTTTGGTTGTGGGTTTTTAAAAATACTTTTTCTCTGAACAAAATATAACAGCTTATGTGGAGATTGCAGCTTACGTGAGAATTTCCCAATTATCTTGTGTATTATTATATACACCCCTCAAAAAAAGTGCTGCACTGTACAGAGCAGCACTGTAAATTCCCAAGATCACCATCAGGCACTACTGCAGTGTGAGCCTTTTCTTCCTGCATCAGTGCTCATGGTAAAACCAAGTCACACATTGCAGAAACATTCATTCTTGTTGCAAAGCTAACTTTAACTGGCCTCATATGACAAACTGTTCGTGAAAAAGCCAAAATCTAAGTTATTAGGGGAAAAAAGAAATAATATTCAATGTAATAAAATTATCTTCTCTATCAGTCAGCTTAGTTCCTCACATCATCCATTCTGAGTTACTAACATTTCCTAAAAAAAAATAAGTATTAGCAACCCCAAAATTTATATTCTGCACTCATTCTAAACAAATATGGGTAATTACATTTAGGGAATATTTAAATCCAGGTGTTAGACAAAAAAATCAAAATGTAATTATTTTGTGCCACCTGTTCCCTGTACATTTAACAGGAATTTTATAAATAGTTTGAAGGCACAACTCTGTGGTTCTGCTTTGAACTCCTGTGTGATGCCACTAGCTATTTTCTTAAAAATCCAGATCAGAGCAATATTAACCATCAGGAAAATGTTCATGGTTTTTAGCAGAGCTATTAAATTCTTGTGCAAGTACTTGCAATTTTAACTAGAAGATGCTAAAAAGATTTACTACTCAAAGTTTATGAAAGTAGCAAAAGACTTTACTCTGAGAGATAACTGTAAATAATGCATAGTTGTTGCAGTCAAAGCACTCCCTCTCCTGTAGAAAATAAACAGTAGGAAGCTTTCAATACTGCTACAATTCAAGTAACCCATCAGGATTTGAGGCCATTTGAAGCAGGAATCAGATCCACCACAGAATGAGGGGGGGAAAAGGGGGAGGGACAGAGGAACTGAGTGGGGTGTCTTACATGACATCTCTGGCACACTAAAATATTTTAACTGGATGTATGAGAGATTACTTTGACAGTGAAGTGCACCATTGATTAAAACCAAAAACCTTTGACTCTTTTCAACAATATGCTTAAAGGAGAGACAAACCTTCTGCGTGCTGCAGCACGAGGAAGACAGACTCCTCGGAGATGATGTACTTGTGCAGACACACCATGTTGGGCACGCAGCGGGGGATGATGGTCGTTCTGCTCCTGCTGCACTCACTACTTTTCCTTAGACCCTGACAGAGAACAAAAAGGTCAGTTGTACCCTCAGTTGCCTTTGGAGCCTGCTGTGCTCTGTGTTTATCAACCAAACTAATCTATCCGAGTTACTCTGGGCTTCAGAGAAACCACTCATCTGCTGCTCTATGCCCCTCGGTCCCCTGAGGCTGTGCTGATGGCATCTGGCGCGTTTCCAGAGAACAGAAGATGGCACAAAGCTGCCATTAAAATCAATTACATGGGTCAATGTTTTTATTAGAATCTCTCTCAAACTAAGTCATCAGGATGACACTCAGTTATTTCCCTGTGACCTTTTTTTAAAATTTTGTTTTTGCGCGTGACCAAAAGACACTATTAAAAAAATTCAATTCAAGTCT
The DNA here is from genome assembly GCF_050655825.1 of Lonchura striata. Lineage (NCBI taxonomy): Eukaryota > Metazoa > Chordata > Aves > Passeriformes > Estrildidae > Lonchura > Lonchura striata. The sequence goes on along the minus strand of NC_140705.1, from coordinate 103,338,315 downwards.
TAAAGACAAAAGAATGCCTTAGCCTCACAGGTAATCCTCACATTTCCATTTTACTTTACTAAATACAGCAACCACCTCAATAAAAAGGAAAAGATTAGTCTCCTTGAGAGGAAATGATTTTTGGGAGGTAGCACAGGGATGAAGTTGCCAGAAGTGAAAAAATTGATGTGGGAGGGTGGAAGGGAGGGGAGAGAGAAAGAGAAAAAAAATTATGTCAATAGTGTGACCTATTACAATATTGATAAACATAGGCATTTACATGGGAAATTCAATGTTACCCTATCTGCCAGTAGATAATGTGAGGTTCTAATATACAATATTCGCAAATGAAGCTTTATGAGAAACAAACAGGTTTGCTGTATCCCGCACATACAATTTCAAAGGCCAATGCACAAAGTTAAGGAGGGTTGTAAACCAGATCTGAAGCAAAGTCACAAAATGTTAACAAGTAATTAAAGCTTCATGTTCGGGACACAGCTTTTTTTTTCATCCTTCCTGCCATTAGCAGTGGAATTCATGTCAAGGGGAGCCTGAAGTAAATGGCCACAAAAACAATGCTCATAACTAAACCAATTCTCAGCATCACAGATGTTCTGAGCACACTGGGGTCTTGATCTGAACACCTTCTGAAACATAAAAGAGTAATGCAAAAAATTTTATTCTGACCAAATAAGTGTACAGACATGTCGATGAGTTAGTAACATTAAACTCAGTTATCTCAGACTATTGATGTAAAACATAAGGAAACAAATTTGAGGAAGGCCAATTGTACATTTCATCCAGAACCATTTAGGCCAGCAGGATATTCCTCAGCTAAAGAAGACCAAACACAAAGTGCAGTGGATATGCTTGGATTAAGGAGAATTTTCACCTTTGCCAGAAGTCCTGAGCCACCAGGGCTTTATAGATGTTTTAAGCAGCACATTAAATGTGTGATTCTTTACCAAAGTCTGCAAAGGTTTTGGTCTTCATAACCAGAAGCATCTCAGGTGACTAAACCAGCCCATCTGAGCACTAGGGATGTTAGAGAGAAAGGAAAGGAATGCAACTATGCACTGACAAAAAGAATTCCAGGGCACTTAATATGTATTACCATAATAACAGTATGTTGCAGGAATACCTCTATAAATTACAATGAAATTGATCTTTGTGTAGTGGCATAATTTTGGAGGCCATATAATAAAAGATTTTACTCACCTTCAATATAAAAGTCTGCTGTGTTCTAGTGTCCATTACAAGCAAAACCTAAGAAAAAGTAATCAGAATTTATTTAGGATTCACATGAGTAAGCAAACAAAACATAGTTCTTAAATCTAATGTTGAATACTCTTACAAAGAAAGTGATATAATCAATTTAAAAATTAAACCCCTGCAGCATACAGACTTGATAACTAATCTTTATTTTTTTAGCAAAAAACGGACTGAGGATATAGATCTCTAAAATTAGGGTAACAACAACAACAAAAGAAGAGGATTTATTTAGAGAGAAGAGTGTGGATGGGTTTGCTGCAGAGAGAAGAACACCTACAGCTGGCAAAGAGCATCTCTGCTAGCAAGGCATCACCTCTACTGAAAGCACTTTAAACACAGCAATGAGAGAAGCACTAAATAGCACCTACCCTCTTAGCAAGCTCTATTGGTTATGTGTTGAAAACAAAACAAACAAAAAGATGTGTGTGTGTGTGTGTGTGTGTGTACACAAATTTAGGAAACTGCATCTTTAAAAAGCTGGAACCCTCCACCTTCAAGTCACCCTGCTCAGGAATTAAGTGTTTTCAATCCCTAAGAACACAGATGTGCTTGAAATGCCACACAAGACACACAAGCAGCCACACAAGCAGCCACACAAGCAGCACAAGCTCAATCCTCCTCTAGGAACAAGAATGTGCCCTCATTGTTTGTTTACAGCAGACACTGTAAGCTTCCAGTATAAATATTCACATATAGTTATAGCAAAATATTTAGGCTGCAAAATCAAACTCCTAAAGGCCTTCTCTCCCTTGCTGGCACTGGGGTTACCTAACACTGGGCTGAACAGACAAGATGCAGCAACTCCAAGTGAACAGACAAGGAGCAGTGAAGATCACATCAGCTTGCACCCACAAAGGCTTCTTGCAGAGGAATGAGGTATCAGGAGCAACACGACTTCATGGGGTGGCAGCAGGAGAACCCCACCCAGCCTTCCCCAGCTCCCTGCTGCGAGGGGCAGCAATGCAGCCATGCTCTGCTGTCTCTGGATGGCAGCATTCAAAACTTACTTCTCTCCCCACTGCATCTCAAACATAAGGAGAACTGAAGTATTTTCCAATCACTTCTCTCTCACAATATTTCAAAATAAGTCACAGACACTTCCACATTTCATAAACCTCATCTTTTACTAGGGTTGCAGGCAATTTTAAAAGCTTTTCTGTATCTTTGGAGGGGAAAGAACTATCAACCAAAGTTGGTGCTACTGAGTTTTTTTTGACAAAGGAATGACACACAGTTTCCATTTCAAGGACGTGTTAAGGAAAGGCAAATATTCCCAGTCTTTTTGAGGTTGCCACACAACTTTTTAGGCCTCTTATACAGGGCTTCCAGAAACAGTGGAAACCAACTTAATAAATAACAACTATAAAACTGGTTTTCTTATCCTTGCTTAACTAAAAGGTGTAAAATTAAAATTAAAGAAAAACACAAAACCACACCAACCAATGAAAGAAAATCAACAGAACAAGAGAAAAATAAAAGCCACTTTACAAAAGGTGCCAAAAGAAAATAAAAATTGTTTGGAAACATCTATGTGTTTACAATCATTCTCCTTCCTCTTCTCCCAAGTTTGTTTGCAACTAGACACTGTTCACATTGAGGCAATAAATATGAGAACATATGTGATTTTTTTTTTTTAAATGTGCCCTTTGACTGTCAATATCTCCCAAACAGGTGTTGGCTAAATGATTATAAATTGGCCTCTGGATACACCTCTTCAACTGAGCCATACAGGACTGGCGATAATATAATTAGACCTAAAAACATCAGGCTGGTGAATGCTTTCCATCTGTTTGGCAATAATGTTTAGTTAACAATAGTCTTTAAAAGAAGCACCTTCAACTTCAGTTCTTAAAGTTATTTATAGGGCCATTCTTAACACACCAGCACTCTTGCTAACAAGAGCTTTAGCCACTTGGAAATTATTAGCCATACGGCCGTGTATGAAAAGGAATGGCAGCATTTAACATCTGTATCTCTCCAGATTTACAAGCGTCAACCTCATTTAAAGTCATTTCTTAATGAACAGTTCCGTGGTCTGTATTAATATTATAGTTGCATGCACAAAGATCATAAGGAGCCAAACATTTTTTTAATACCAACAGTAGGCCAATCAGTAATGAAGCTGTCAGCATAAAGGACAGAATAATAGCTTCTTTAACCCTCAAACAGGATTTGTTCATTTGTAGAGTAGAAGACACCAATTTAAAAACTGCTCATGGGTTTGCTCACCTTTATAAAGACAAAAATCTAATTTGGTACTAATTTGATACAATTGTCTTTCCAATAAAAGGCTCCTAAAGCCATCTTTTATTCCATGATAAAACAACTGCTATAACTAAAACTGTCATGAAATAATTACCTTTGATAGCATACCTTATTGCACAAATACAATTAATGTATTCCTCCCTTTCATTTTTCACACTTGCTTATCAGCATTGTATTAGCATATGGTGCAACAGAAGAGATTACTGAGCCCTCTCCCCATAAGTTGAAGTACAGAACCACCACCACCAAGGCCAATAAAGCAGCAGCAAGTCCCTGTAGGGTAATTTCATCTGCTGCTATATTGCAGCATCAACACGAAAGCAGCAGCTACAGTTTTATACCTACAATAACAACAGCTAAGATGCCTGTGCCTTTGAGGTTAACTACCTACATGGACTACCCAGTCCAACTAACCAGCTCCTTTCTTTTTGCTTCCCATGAAGCATCCCACCTTCCCCAAGTGACTAACACCTCATTTACAGCTCCACTTCATTTTTCAATTATTTCTTTGTCGATTCAGTACCAACCTTTGGCAAGACTGTTTACTTCAAAAGGGACTCCAAGAAGCCCAGGAAGAGCCTTGGAAGTAACTTCAGAAATTCATGTAGTGATGGTCCATTTGGCCCTGGCAGACTGCAGACTTTACATGGGCCCACCAAATCAAAAACTTGTTTCAAAGGAAAGCAGCCTGCATGCATTATTACAAAGATGTGGTTTAACCAGATCCTCCCAAACAATTAAAGGACAACATGAATGAGTAAGTCACAGAAAGCTATTTCAGGAAGGGGTAAGTCCAGGAAAGAGAGAGTCACAAGTATATTTGTTTGACTTTTTATCACTCATCCAGAGCAGAGAAAGGTCAGCAGTTCTTGGATGCATTACAACGCTGCTGAAGGAGGGTACAACTGACCCAGGTGCCAACTTATTCTCCTCACCTCATGCTTTACAGCCAGTTTATAGACAGCAGTGCACCAAGTCTCCTGTTTGCATTCCTTCACACTTCTCACCCTTGGAAAAAGTGTTTTTGTAATTCTAAGATTCCTTTTTCAAATGCAAAGTGAGGAGTCCTCATCCTAAAGGCACAATGAGACAAAACAGGATTCCACAGAGCATTCCCTGGGACAGAACTCTGCTGTTCTCCAGAGCAGATCACACAGAGATGCTTGCATTTGCCCAGGCAGCTTCTAGCTCACAGAGCTGACAGAACCTCTTTCACCATGTAAGTTGTAATGTTTTACTTCTGACAATGAACTGTCAGCTGTAACATTCAGCATCCTGTCTCAGAGAGGAGGGAGAAGAAGGCACAGCAGGGCACTCCTGGGCACTGAGCAACTAGACTGTGACACAAAAGGAGACAAGGCAAAATCCTATTTGTAATACTAATGGATGAACAGAGTCAAGGTCCACATGCTGGCTCTTGCAGCTCTGTTGCTTACTCATTCTTTCCCATTTTTTTTTTTTTTTCCACTGATGACAACTTCAACACGGCCAAAAACACTGACACACAAATAGCAATCACTACAAATAAATATCTAATGTACATAAGTGTCTTCAGCAGCACAGACATCCTAATTTTGTACAAGCACCGGAGCTCCCAGGAACATCCCAAAAAACAAGTGAACACAGCAGCACTGCATGACAGCATCTCAGTAAAGTGCAGACAGCAATACCCCTCCATGATGCCAAATAGGATTCCCTACTTGTGAATTTTTTTTCCTTTCCTAAGTCAAGAGTTAATTCTGATGCTGACAGCAGCTACTTAAAAAAATTAGCTTCTTAGATTTGATTTACAATGTACCCAACAGCTTAGAGGAAAATAAATTCAATTCAATTCAATATAGTAGGTCCAATTAATTGAAGAAAAATAAAATAAAACCTGCTTGGTAAATAACCATAGTCTAGCTTTAAGAAAACAGTTAATTTTAAGATCCTTTAAATGCACAGAAATTAGCAAATGTTTCGGTATGCTAATTTTTTTAATTAAAAGATATTTCTGCAGTAAAAGCTCTTTCATATGCACTACTGATTCTTCATCAAACGTTAAGTTTCCAACTTAACACCAGTATAGCCGGTGGCAGCCTGAAGGTTTACCATCTGCTGCCACCCAAAGTCACGGTGGCCACCTTCAGAACATATGCATCAAAGCCCTGAGATGAGAGACTGAAGGAATACTGCAGAAGTCAGCATAAGGGGGAGCACAGAGCCAGGGGCAGGCAACAGGCAAGTCACCAGGAAAAAAGAGCACGGTGAAGCTGCAGCCACCCAGCGAGCACCCAGCCAAGGTCACGGGGACAGCGCTGGGACAAGGCAGGGCTGCTCTCCCACGGGTGGCTTTAGCACTAACACCAATCTATCACACTGCACACATTTGCTTCCCCAGCTCCCCTCCCTTTTCTGGGGATTTTTTTACCTCCTCCGTTCTCCCCTGCCCAGCACCTCAATACTGATTTTTTTCTTAGTTTCTGTTCTTTCAGGACATAGCACAGAACATACCTATTCTTTTTATTTACATCTTAATATTGCAGCTTTTAACGCTAATCAAAACAAACACGTCAACACATTTGCTTACAAAAATGTGACTTTAACTTCACTAACACAAGTGAAAAATAGCTTGTGCCTGATCAAAGAAAATTGAGTAGATCTCTTACAGCAGTACCAGACAGCAGAAAGGTTTCCAAGACAAACCACAGCCATGGGATTACTTTAAAACCAGCTCCATTTTGTTATTAAATTGCTGCTTTACACTGAAAACACATCACATAAATATTGTCACCAGTGGGCCACCTCTTAACTCTGGTCCTTATCTGCTAAACAAATGTACACTTACCATAGGATAGATACTCTAGCAAAAGTCCTACAAACTTGAATAGGTATCAGATGATCATCTAGGTTTTCTTTTTGTGTTTACCCCACCAGCTGGAAAATGCTGTAGTGACAGATGACATGGAATGAGACTCATCATCCACCTGATCCCTGGCACGAGTATTTGGGACTGCAAGAAAGCCTCAGCCAGGGCTGGAGCTGAGCTGGGTGCTGCACTCAGGACATGGCTGTGTTGATGGGCAGGAGCAGGGGTGCAATTCCTCCTGCTCTCCTCAGCTGTGCCGGCTGTCACAGGGCTACCAGGATTAAAAGATCTACTTAACACAGATTTATTCTTGTCACTTTTCAGATTACACCACCAGGACTCTCACTCATCTCCCTCTGTCGTTACAGAAAGAGATTACATTTGGCTAATATGTATGAAAAATGTGATTATTCCTTATCCTTGTACCTGTGCAATATGAATTATCTTCAGTTTGCAATTATTCCTCCTTTCAAACCATTATTCTAAGGAATTTACAGACTGTATATTCTATGACTTGGAATAATAGTGTACTTATAGGACAAATGGTGCAGCTTTAAATAATGAAAATGCTAAGAAAGCAGCATATATTCAAATTAGAATTTTTAAATACTTTGAGTCAGTTGGTAACAGAGAGGAAAGTCCATTTTCTTAAAGTAAACTAAAAACTGGCCAATAAATTACAAATGGTGAAATATTAACCTAGAAAATATATCTGGCAGTTTTTACTAGCAAAAGCATTTTGCAATATGAAATGCCACTGGCATCCCAGAGTAGTTGCCTGGAAAAAATTATGTATTAAGCAACTTAGTAACAATTAGGAAGACAAACTTATATAATCTTCCTTTAGAAGAAAATATCTCAATAATTTATTTCTTTCTGAAGGCTAGAAGGCATAGTACAGCCTGCAGAAGAACATTCAACAATGTAATTTCTTTTTTCTAAAGACAAGGGCAAAATTTCCATTACTCCACCAAATCTCACTCAAGTCAAAAGAAATCTTAGTGTGACAAACAAGAAAAGTTAGACAGAAAGTAAGGGTTACAACAATAAACACAGAGAAATATTCAGATTTGTGTAAATGGAAAGATTTCAGGAAAACAAGTGGCAGGTGTTTGAGGGCAGGGAAGAAGGGACAGGACTCTTTCTAGCTGGAAGAGAGACTACATTTTAAAGTTGAGCAAGCTTTGTTACTTGGAGCTTGAAACCTGACAGTGGCTTAGGAATAATCCCACAGCAGTAGGGAAAGGAAGGTGGTGAGCCAAGAAATCAGTTTTGACAAAAACTTTGTAGTTGGTTTGATTTTGTATGACTTGGCAAGCCACTTAAGAAACTAAAAGGTTATCAAAACATAAAACCAGCTCTTAAAAGTTTATTTATATGATAGTTACTATTATTACTCAGTTTCAGATTTCCAACGTTTTTGCCACTGCTATTTTCCATTATGCCCCATTTGTATGTTCATTGCAGTTCCCTTTCCCCCACACCTCTTAGGCACACACACAGCCACTCATTCAAATCTGTAAGATGATCTAAAGGTGCTCAACAGAGTGCACCTGAGAGCCAGGGGAGAGAAAACATCTGCCACAGTCAACTCAGTTTCACAGCTGCAACAGTCTTTAATCTCACCTGACAATAAAAGGCTGAATATTAAAATTCCTAACAAACACTAACTGGACATAGTGAGCTGTCTGTTACTTAGGCACAACACCACACATGCTGCCATAAGAAGGAACTGTTCCTCCTAGCCCTCTGATCAAATTTCATTAGAACTAGCCATAACCTGTTTGAATTCAACTCTGTGTCTGCAGATGATGCATGTGAAGTTGACATATATTCTACCTATTTCTGCCTTTTGGCACTTTCACTCATTAAGGAGACAAGTAGTGATCACACTTTATAAATAATTAATAATATTAATTTGGTTATCCTGTGTATTTTTAAAGTCACTTCATCAAAATGTACAGCCACCAGAATTAGGATTTCTCAGGACAGTATGGGAGACACAAAAAAAAAAAAAAAAAACCTTATATTCATAATTAACAGAATTGCTTCCATTTTCTAAAAAATGTTATCTGTCTCAGAAACTCCAAAAATAGTTTTACCACAAGGCCCTGATGAGAGTATGTGATTTTATTAGGTTTCATAATAAAGCTTAGCAGTGTATTGAACAACAAGCTGAAATGCATGGACAGCTGTGGAAGAACTGAACACAGGCAGTACCAGCACCGACAGTGTGCCTTGATGGGGGACTGGGGAGGGGATAGAAGAGACATGAAAGACAGCCATTGGTTACAGAGGCATAGTTATTACTTAATGCTCTCTGCTTTCAAGGTGAATCTTTAAATTGAATGAATCTAAATAACAGAGGGTTCTAAAGAATAAGAAATTGGGTTTGAAACAGCATTGTGAAGGTATCCAGCAGCACCATAACAAAGTCGTTTCTTTAGGGGCCGGTTGTAGCTTCAAAGGAAAGATTTGCCTAGGGCAGAAACTCAGCACAGAACCTGCAACCTTGATTTTTAATTAGGCAAAGTTTGAAAGCAAAACTCTTCCCTATTCCAAAAAAAGAGATTTCCTACTTTAAGGTACATGAGATGGTAAAATAATTGATCATTTGTAGTTGATGATAACAACAGCTACAATATTTAGGTATTTGTTTCCAATGCAGTACCTCTGGTAACATTAATAAGAGCCTTGCTGCCCAAACAGCAGCACCTCACATTCCACAACACTTGCAGGACAAAAGCCACCTTTACAATTAGATTACACCTCCATTTTCAGAAACCTACTCACAGGCAGGCTCTTTACATATTAAACATATAAGAAACCTGCAAACACCACCTCCTTAACTTTTGACACCATGAAGTGAGCAAACACAGCAGCAGCAGAACTCAAAAAGAAAGAAAAAGAATGGCTTCCTCAAGCAAAATATAAGTCCATTTTAGTCTACTAAAACAGTCAGATTTATACTACAGCCTTTGCATGAGAGCAAAAGCAGAAGGATGGGAGGCAAGGCACATATGGGCATAATTCCCTGAATTTTCACAATAATTTAAGGAGCTTAATAATGCTGAGACCTCTGTCTCAGATATAGCAGAAAAAGGTCAACGCAACAAAAATTACTGAGGTGACAAGGAAGTTGAAAGGGCAGACAGGGAAAGAAAGATTGCACACTGGGAATAAACTAGGCTAAAATTAAATATCTAATCATTCTGCCTGGTCTAAAATAGTTTGAAAAACCCAGAGTTTCAGGTAGCAACAAGCATTTTGTCCCTGAAAATGAAGCCAATTCAAAACACTTGAAGAGGCTTCAAACGAAGAACAAAGAGTGACATTACTCCAAGGGAAAGCACTGAACCTTTCAGCATTTGAATGAGGGAAGGTTAACAGCTGGTTTTCTCGAGGCAGCACTGTAGCAGGCACACACCACTCTGGGCTTCAGCAGTGGGAGAACAAGTCTGCAAACCAACCAACACCATTTTCAAGTCAGTGTGCTTAAACCAGTCTTGCACAGGGTTAGTCAAGCCAGCAGTTACACCACCAGTGACTCATTACTACCCACACACGTATTTTCTGCTGAAACCAAAGCAGCTACCTTTAGGGTTTGAATGGAACATTATTTTCAGGCAAAACTCTGCGTGCTGCTGAGTCAGTTACAGCCTTGTGCCCAAAAGCATAGCATCCTCAATGCCAGCCCTGAAAATCAAAATCCATTTTCAGGAACAAGCACGCTATGTCATCTACTTGGCTGCAGCAAGGATACTTACACATTGATTGGATTTCTCCGTGATGAGAGCTTTAGGGCACATGGAAGCAGAGAAGGAGGGAAATGACAGTGGTGGTGAGGAAGGAAGGGAGATGCTGCTTTAAACCAAAGTCAGGGGCAACATCTCCAGCCCACAGATACATCTGCACACTTTTGTTTCATATTCACGTGCATTTTGTGTATGCATTATAAAACTAAATAAAATATTCTCTGGGCTTAGAGCAGGTTCTCATTTGCCTCTCAATTTTACAGACTCCTATAAATATATGCTAAAAAGCAGCATACTCAGAATAAGGCTAAAATTGTGATGTGAGAATCTGGAAGAAGGAACTCTGAGTACAAAGACACCTAAAAGAATTTTCTACACAATAATCAAACATAAACTCTGAGCCCTATGATACTATTCACACAGGAGCATTCCAGTTATATGCACAGGCTTGTTACTCCTTGCATACATCTCCAACTCTGAGAATCTTGTGGTTTTGTCATCATTAGAACCCTGATTCTCCCCAACTCTGCTTGAAAGATCTGGACATGTTCAGTTCACACCTGGAATGCTTACTGAAACTTCTCAGGGAGAGCTGAGGAGATCTGGTAACACCAAGGACTGCAAAAGCTTCAATCTGATTAAGCATCTTTTCCAGTAGCTGTTCATTAGCACTACACAAGAATGGAGATATTGAGAAAATCTTTTTTGATCCATTTCCAACATTTCTGCAGGCTCACTCTGTCAGAATAATTCAGAAAATCCATGCACACCACATCCATTTAGTGCCTACTAACTTAGTTAGCACCTACTAACAGGTGCTACAGATAGGTAGTCTTTCCAACATGTCTCTATGTATACAGAGTGGAATACAGGTTAAATTCTGTACTTACAAATGAGGAAAGAAGATACAGTGAATATGAAGTCAGAGCTTACAAAAACCTTGTGTGCTATAAAAACAACCATAATACCTAATGTATACAGCCCCCTAAGGAGAAGTTATCAACTTATGCACACAATTACAATGAAACAAGCAAAGAAAAACAAAAACCAGTCCCAATAGCTAAGTTCAGTCCAAACAAAAAAAAAGAAACCAAGAAATACAGACCTCAAGGGATGAGCCACAGGTTTTTGATGCATGTTACAAATGCATAAATTGACCACGCATCAGTAGCTCATGCACAAACTAGGGACTACATAAGGAACTATCAAAAGGCACAAGGGATTTGGCACAGCAAAAAGGAAACGAGCCGTTACAGTCTGCATTAGCCACTGTCACACTGCTGAATAATGCATCATCTTAAAAGTATTTGGTAAGGTGGTAACTAATCAGCATTATCAAAACAACCCAACAATTCTTCTGGTCTCTTAATTAGGCTTGCAAAAAAATCCGTATGGCCCTTTACTGTTTACAGACGGGTATTATCCTGGGATTCTGGAAGACATTATTTGCATGACTCAAAAATAAGCTTGGCTTCATTGCTGAATCTCTGTCTTGGCAAGGGATTTCAATTCTGAATTCTCAGGGAAGGAGAACAGTCGTGTGTGTCCCCAGCTCCAATTTCAAGTAAGAGTTCAGAAGTAAGAATTTCTACCCTTCTATATTTTCAGTATCCACCAGACTGTTCGACTGAAAACACATCAACTTGTCCTTACCCCAGAACAGCAACCATGATTTCATTTTTGAAAAACAGGCCTCATCCTATTGAATGCTACCAAACATGTACCTTTTCCTTTAGCTCAAATACATTTTGCATGACCTTACATGAATTGCTTAGATAAAAGCCTTTTTTTCTTCTACTTTTGTTATTTTAAAGTGCAGATGCATTTGAGTCATTTTCCCCTTTTGTTTCATATCCTTAAGATCCACAGCTTCAAAGACAAAATGTCAGCATGCAGTCGATTTATGACTGAATTCTTGAAGAGACACTGAAGAATTACCTTGTCAATCACCCCAAGGACTCTGAAGGTCTTCAGTTCCTCGGCAGGGCTCCTTAGGTTCCAAGAGGGCCTTGAACTTAGTGATCCTGGAGGCTAATGGAAGATATCAAAGATTATACATCAATCAGGGTGGTACTTGAAGGAAGACTGCCTGCTGAAGCAAATGCCAGGCCGAAGGAAACTAAATTTATCATAAATCAGAGACTGAAGATGAAAGGAGAAGTTTTCTGTTTGTCCTTAGTGGGGAAAAAAAAAACAACTTGCAAGTAAATAAAAGTCAAGATAACACTGAAAACAGAAATTTAAAGAAGAAAAAAGCAATGAATTTTTGTATTTTCTATGCTTAATGGAACTCAGCAATTGATTACTTAGTTCTTACCACATAATAATAATCAATCAAAGCCTTACAGGTATTCTGGGTACAAAATAATTCAGAGATCACTGAGGAAGAGAAAGCAAATTAGAGGCTTTTTAAGCCTGAAGAACATAAAATATAGAATTATAAATAGGGTTCTCTTGCTCTCTGGTGGGCTTTATGAAATCCTTTTAATAATAAGGTGCACAACAGAAACGATTCCGAAAGCTGCCTCAGAAAAAATAACTATCTCTGTATCATTAATCTAGAAATTAACACCACAGCAAGAAAATTGGCAGGTGCTAACTATTCAAGTAGTTAATATGGAAATATACATAGATGTTTGTCCATAGTATGTTTTGTAGTTTCTCAGAGCAAATTCAAAGCTTGCATGTCAGAGGGGGGAACAACGTTTCAACCGGAAGTCTTTTGGGACAAAGACCAACATTTTAAACATCCCATATACCTCTGGCATGTGAACAAATATTTTCAGCAGTTTCTAGTTGCCAACTGAATTTATTAGATCTTCCTCCAAAAATTCAACATGTATCTTCTCGTAGACCCACAGACCTGTACCTCATAAATAAGGTAACTTCATCTGCAGAGATGCTGAATCCCAACCTCCTTTTAAGCATAACCTGGCCTCCCCAAGTAGATTTCCATCACAAAAAGGTGCAAAGGAAGAAGAAGGTCAGCATTCTGAGGCAATATTTAACAGCTGTGTCACAAAGGAAAATGGGTGGTAGGCAAATATGCTGTGGATTAAATGCTTATGTATCAGGAAAAATCAAAATTTTTTCCCCTGTGATGAGAAACTCCAAGATCCTGAACTAGGCAGAGCAATTTCCTGCCCCCCTATTTTTTCCCCTTAAGGCATCCTTACTGTGCTATCCTCAAAGGTCAAAGCAACTCCTCAAAGCCTTCTCCATTCACTCAGCAACATTCTCTCCTTCCAAACTCCTTCCTAAAAGTCAGTACTTATTTAAGTACTGACTGCCCACAAAATCCAAAAGAAAATGCCATAAATATATGTTGAAAAAGCCTGGAGAAAAGTGTGCTTTTCTGGGCTCAGTGTTTGGGAATTTTTAAGTTATCTTCATTTTTTTTTTTATGGATCTGATAATTGTTTTGTCACGTAAACCCTGCCAATCAGGAATACCAAAACAATTAAGAGAAAACAGCCCAGATTCCACAATTTAAAACTAAAGGCTTTAACAGGAAGAAGAATAAAAAAAGACAATTTTACATGAACTATTTTCTCCAAACCTAATTTTGGTTCCACATTCCAGTGAGCTGTTGAAAGTATTTTGAGAGTGTGCAATTTTTCTGCAATAATGAAATACTTCCTTTGAAACAAAGAGTTGTGCTAACACAGTTTATTCATGACAAGATTTCAAAAGCATTCTAAGGAAGACATTTAAAGGAAGAGAACATTTCCTAATCCTCTAGACTACTATAAAAGATTTTCACTTCTATCTGCTTGCTATTACATTGTATAACCACTCCTCAATAATCGCGCTTTTAAAATTTTCTCTTATGAATAACATTTCAACCATGAATTAAGTTCATACATCTCTACAGAAGTTAATAGTTGTCCAATAATGCTATACAATCACATTTCTGCACCCATCCTGTCCAAAGAGCCAAAAAAACCCAGTATATGTATTTTAGATCTTTCTCTAAAATGTGACCTGTGGTGGCACAGTTGGTAATAGTGTGTATACACACTGATTTTTATATGTGTGCTCTACAGTCACTTCTTACCTTAAAGGGATTTACAAACACTTCCACAGCTCCCAGCATGCTCTCCATTTTCATCAGTTTCGTTCTTTACAGTACTTTGGTTTCACTATTTCAAAAGTCTAATAGAAGAGCCCAATGATGGGAAGGCATTACATTCTGTTGTGAAGCAGGCTGGAAGCAAACTCTGAATTCCCAGAACAATTCCCAAAACTACAGCAATTAAGCACTCTATGAAACAGCCTGCTCTTCTGAATAGAGTAAAAATCCAAGCTCAGCATCTAGGCAGCAAGAAGAAAAATAACTAAAAACCCTCATTCTCATCAAAAAACAGAGGAACAAAAAGTACAGGAAGGAGGATAACAACAACAAAAAAAAAGCTTCATTTGCCTTTAGAAATGAGACAAATACCCTGAACAAAGTGTCAGGCTACCTCTGCCTGCAGAAGGCCTTCAGCAGCCTGTCCAAATGCTCAGCATGCTGCTCAGGTGTCCCAGAAGCTTCTCTGGTGTGGTCAGGCCCTCCCTATTTCCAGACTACACCGTGAGCTGCACAGCTGGATTTATCCAGAGTTAGGATAGGCATCACCAGTTCCAATCCCACCATCACCTTTTACCATGTGTAGATTTCAAGCAGAAAAGGCTGATGCTGACTGTGATGCTCCTGCAAGGACTCAGCAGCCTGTGGCCACTGCTTGCCTTTGGAAAGCTCTGGTATTGCAAGCTACACAAGGAATATGGCAATAGCCCTTGCCTCTGCTTTGCCATCACTGCCAGCAGCTAGAAGAGCAGAGGGAGACAGAGGAGAACTCCACCAATCAAGTAAGAGAAGGGGCATTTAATGTTAACCTCATTTAAGGCAAGAGTGCTATCCCTACCCAGCAACACAACCACCATTTGATGGGAAATCATAGAATATCCTGAGTTGGAAGGGACCCACAAGGATCCAGCTCCTGGCCTCACACAGGGAAACCCCAAAACCACACCATGTGTACATTTCAGGCTGGGGGCACCCCAGCATCTGTGAGGGGGGTTCCTTGCACCCTTTTCTTCCTGGGATGCAGTGAAACACAAGGAATGGTGGAGCCCTGGTCCTTCCTTGGTTGCTCAAAGCAATCCACATGCTCAAGCAGTGATGCCACTCATACTGGTCTCTCAAAGCTTTCCCAGCACGATGTTATTTTCCCTGGATTTCCTCTAATTAAATATTTGATCTTTATTTTCCCCTCTTCATTCTCTCACCCAGAAAGCTCTGCTAATTTAACTGCTAATGCTGCCACCTTTGACATCAGTCACCACAGATCCTCAGGATAAGAACTGAGAACTTTCATGAATGCCAGTGCAGATCTGCACATCAAAATTCAATCTCCCCTTGCCATTCAGTCTGATGATTTCAGTAACTTTCTACCTGTAGCATAGCCAGAGCTTCAGTTGCAGCGAGGAGATGCCTTCTTTTCATGCAGATACATTGGTATCTGCCTCATGGGTGTGGCAGTGCTTCCAGCTCTCCTGGTATGGCAAACATCCTGGCTTCTTCCTCTCTCTGCACCAGGAGAAAACCAGGTTGGATTTCTGCCTGCATCTGAACCAGACAGAACTAGAGAGTGCTTCAGAAGGCCCTCAGTGAGCACCAGTTGGAGAATGCACCTTTCCTAAAGCTGGGACACACCTTGGATGTGATCCTAGAAGTTGAGACTGAATCTCTTACTTTATGTTAAATTTATATCTCACAGAACTACAGCAGTGCATTTTCTTTGTACTTCATGTAATTTTCATGCACATTTAATGAGAATTTTAGGAAGATATCTTATGGAAACCACAAAGACTGCTTCTTCTGTTCGGGCATCAGGCTTGCATGTACCTCTTGTTACTAAATTGCTTTGAAAATCAAAAATAATTGACATTTTAAAGACAACAGCTTTCATAATGATGCAAAAAGAAGCAACTCTGAATATACTAAGTTAGGCATAAGTAGAATCAGAACTAATTTCAAAGAGAGAATAAAAATATGCTTAATAAAAACTACCAAAGTTAAAACAGCCCCACAGCCTGTACCAGCAGCTGTGCTGGGCTTTGCAGCTGACAGCTATGCAAGACTCCAGCTTTCTGATGGTCACTCCAGTGTGATTGAGAGGCTGTTGCTGCAGCTCCCACTCAGGCTTGGAAGTGGCTCCCCAGAGATGCTGCTTATAAAGGGGCAGAGGAGAAAATGCAGCTTGAGAATCTGCAAAATGAGCCAGTGCTGCTCTTACACAGCGCTCTGCCCAAGAGACGGCCCTTGAGGCTGCTGTGCTGCACCAAAGGCAGAAGGACAGCATTTGCTGCAGCTTGTTTTTCACATGCCTGTTTAAAAGATCCAGAAGCTTGTCTCCACATCTCCTACTCTTTTGGGTCACAGCAAGGCTTTTCTCGATGTTTACAAGACCCTCAGATGAGCTCCCAGCTCAAGGTCACAGCTGTGTCAGTTCCCTGCGTTTCTTTTAAGCTCACTACCCAAAACCTTTCTTTAACAATGCCAAGGATTCTCCAAATACCACTTTTTGTGTTTCTCTCTTCACCACTTGAACCCGCAAGCAGCAGGGTGCTTGCCAAGGATGCTATCCTTGAGAGCTACACTGCTGAAAAGTAACAAAGTAGTTGTTCTTCATTTGGTTACCATGACATCAAAGACAATTTTGCTTCTCAGCTCTCAAATACCAGACTTTTGCCTCTTTAGGGAAATCTGGTCTTGGAACAGGCAAGGGCCTGGCATCTCCAGCCATGAAAGAATGGCTCACTTCCTCCTTGCCTGGGCCCTAGAGAAAAGCCAGCGCTTTGTGCTTTACCTTCAAGTGGTGCTCAGATGGCAAAGGGGTAGCTTGGGACACATTTAGCAAGCACAGTCTTTTGAGACTGCTGCAGGTGGCTCAGCACATGGCTGGCATGCCAAGCCTTCGGGAGATCCAACAGGCTGAGAAGTGCAGGACAATAACTGAACCTGCACTTCTGAGCTTACCCCTTTTCTTGAGGCACATTTCTCTGGCCTGGTGGCGGAGAAGGAAGCAAAATTCCATGTGTAAGGAGGACAGGTCAGCCTAGTCCTGATACCCATGACTGCTCCTTTTAAGGGCACAACAGGAAACACAAAGCCACCTACAGCAGACAGGGGTGACAAAGCTGATCTGCCCTGTGACACCAGGTCATGAACTAGAGCACTTTGCCTGAAATGCCCATGCCCACTTACTAGCCAGCTCTTCCTCCAAGGTGCAAATGGTCTCAGCACCCCCACTGCCCATGATATTCCCTGAAATGAGCCACACCTTCCATAACAAAACTGCACTCTGACATTTCTAACAGGGGCCCAGGGACTGCACTAACTGTGCCCATCATGGACTTAACATCTTTAGAAGGACACAAAGTATCTGCAAGTTGCCACAGGTATCTTCCAATAATCACACTGTCTATAGATGGAAGTTCTTCCAGCGCACTTATCACTGTCCATATGGGGTGGAATAATTAATGCAAACTCCAATATAAACTATCTTGGGAAGTAAGAATAATAAGCAGTAACTAAAGTGCAAGAATTCAGGCCTGCTCAACAACCAACATGCAGGAACAGTCACATTGCTCATTTTACTTAAGACATCATGCAAAAGCACAGAGCATACTAACTCTCTGTGGTCCCTACCACTACTCTCACAATAATTCTGGGAGTTAAGTCCTTCTCCCAGGTAACTTTCAGCTATGAACAAGAGACAAGCTGTTCCTCATCACAACCCTCATGACCCATAAGCACCATCTGTCCTCAAATCAGCACATTCCAAAGTTCTAAGATAGAAGTAAAATGTATGCATTATGAAGAACAGCAAATAAAGGACATTAACATACATGTACAAACTTAGGAAAAAGGCTAAATCATGGCTGCGTGGCCTTTTTTGTAAACAGGAGAATCAGCCAGGTGCAACACTTTGTACAAAACAAGATTTGCCATAATTTGTCAATTTTGAGTTTCAACAGAGGAGGATAATGTTTTTTTATTCTATCTGCTTTTTTTTTTCTTGTCATATCCCAATTAAATCTGCTTTTCTTTGGACCTGCAAAGAAGGCATGTGTCTTATTCAGTACAGCATAAAAGAGGAAATACTTTACCTCTCAAGCTCACACAGAAAAATGCAACCTATTTCTTCCTCCTTCCCAACTGCAGTTAGTTTTTAAACTTATAAAAAGGCAAAAATAGGTTGTTCATGGATTTTTTTCTCTTGTTCTTCAGTTTCCAAACACACTGAGGATTCCATTCAATATAGCTTCTTCCCCATTTTCAGGGGTGTTTGACCCAAAGAAAGAATACCTAGTAGGAGTTCGTATCTGTCCAAAATATTAAATTGTTCAAAGTACAGTTCATAGCAACAGCAAGACTCCAAGCCTCACAAAATATATCCCATTTGGAACATCCTCAAAATTGTACTTGTGGGCTCTCAACATGACAAAATCTACCCTTAAAAAAATCAGTGTCTTTGCTTTTTAAATTTACTTATCGGATAGACAGCTTTTAGAAGGCTTCCAATTTTTGCAGCAGTTGTCTCCTTAAAGCATTTTTAGATCTGTGCAAAGTAAGAAGCAATAATCTTCTATCCCTTTTGTTATCCCTTGATATTAGAGAGTCAGGAAGTTTGTAGCTTTTATACTTACTGCAATAGGGCAATCATTGACAATAACAGAGTTTAACATGACAGCAGTAAAAGTCTAAAGCAGAAACAGATAAATCCTAAAGGAACTGTTTAAGGAAGGGCAAGTTAGATATTTATTGAGGGTATCTTAGAACAAGCTTTGTTTGTCTTCTGTACAAGCAGAGATAAAGGTATTCTGCTAAAGAAAGTGGAAATTAGCACAGAAACTTCTCAAAAATTAAAAAGGAACTGATTCCATAAGCATATCCAAGAGAGACATTTGAAAGGATCAGGAAGAACCTTTGCTCTATTAAGGACTTGTTCTGTGGAAAATTAATCTGATCCCCTCTAACCTGTGCTTGACTCACTTGTGATACATCACTCTGTGCTAGGCTAAAGAAACCAACAGGTTTCTTACTCCCTACAGGACTGACCAACATTCTCATGGAAAAGCCAAATGAAATGTTACATTCTAGCATGGTTTTGTCCTTTACCTTTAGATTCTGTAGCATGATGAAAAATGTCTACATCATCAACCATGAGCAGTAGGAAAGCGTGTGAAAAGCAGTTCTGTATTAAACCAAGCACTCCTCGTAACATTATGAGGAATCAGAAAGAATGGCAACTTAACAGAAACACAACCACAAAATACTCCTCAGGCCCCCCAAAAGAGAAATTTTAGACAGCTTTTGAACTTTAAGCTTGAATATGCTTTCCTACTTAATTATACTAAATCCTGAAAAAAATTAATTCAGAATAAAAAAAATAATTAAAGCCCACCATAGAAATAGATGCATCTTCAGAGGTTTTATGGTAGAGACTGGAAATTTTTTCAGCACGCATAAGGTATTCTGCTGTCTTCCTTTTCACTGCTTCTCGACGAGTTGGACTTGATTCACCTCAATGGAGAAAAAAAAAGTTATGCTTTCTATAAAGAGAGAGGCACTAAGTACTCAAAGCACATGACTACTTTGATTCTACCTCCTTGATTTCTTTTGGGTTATTCATAATCAAACCTAAAGATATGCATCTCCTAAAAACCCAGTACTATGATCTCAGAGTTCTACAAAAATAACAAATTAAGCCTTGCTATAGACTAAGGTAAATAAAAAGCCTTTCCTATTATTTCTGTGCTTTGGTATATGTTCCTATGGTAACACAGATAAGAACTGAAACAAAACACTTATCCAAACCCTGCATTCCAAAAAGCAAAATCAGTGAGAATAGACAGAATAAGATGTTTACAACAAAACAAAAAGCTTATTTTTTCCTCAGGATTCCAGTATGGACTCTCCTTATTATACATGAAGTCTAGAAATGCTATTAAAAGCAAGAAGGCAACAGAGGAGAGACACTAAGAACTCCTAAGAACTCCATAGCTCTTCAATGCTAGACATTCCTTGCCTCTTGTCTTGGGGTAACATGGGAAGAAAGCAATAATCACTTGCACCAACTATTTAACCTTCCTGATGGCGAAACAACCATTTCTGATCTAGCCAAACTCTTGGTGAGAACCACATAATACCACACAAACACTAAATTCACTCTGAAGCTTTCAGTTTGGTTTAGGCATTCACAACCTGAGCAATATTGCTGTAAGAGACTCAACCTGTGATGGCAACACCCAACCAGTCAACCAGCCAGCAAAGGTAAGAGACTTCAAGACACAATTGTTATAGCAAAGAAATGAGATTATTGTGCTGAAAAGAATACAGAGACAACTATCCCAGAAGAAGACTGAAGGACAACAGAGAGTTGATATGGCCCTGACAGTCTCTCCCAGCCCTGAAGCCACCCAAGACTTGCAGAAACAAAGCCTTCACTGTGCCAGGCTCTGAACTGCCAGGTGCAAGCCAGCACCTCTCAAACCGATGCTCAAACAGAGCAAGGAACTGCAAGGATATCCACCCAACAGCTACTCCACATGAAAGACAAGGCAAGGAACAGGAGAGGCAATAAATTAAACAGACAAATACACAAACCCCAACCAACAGCAGATAACAGACATTAATGAAGACTGGAGCTCATAAGACACTGATCACTGGGCCATGAAAGGAACCCGAGTGTAACCTTGAAGGAGTTCAACCAGAAACTTTGTAACTGATAAGAAAGAAACAGGATTATTGTGGGTTATCAAGAATGAGTCCCATAAAAAAGGGCAAGCTTATGGAATTTCTGATAGAGAACTTACTGTGTGAATGCTTGCATTCAGAAATTACTGCGGGAGGTTTTCAAGGGGCAATCGTGGCAATGTGTAAAACACTGTGAGCTTTTCAAGGACAGAATTAAAGGTAGGGGTCAAGGTGGATTGTTTTAAAATAGACTCCCATTCCTTTCATATCATGACTAGAAACTACCCAAACACACAGAACCATCACACCCAGACTCCATCAAAAGCAAGGAGAAGAGACTTTGGATCTACTCCAGGTTCTGAGATAAGTGATCACTTGTAAATTTTCCTATCTACCTCACTGCAGGAGGAAAAAGCGATTGTCCCCTCCTTGGATATAGACACAAGACTGTTCTGCAAAAATCTTTGTCTACACATCTTTTGAGACAGACAGAAATTCAGTCCATTTTCAGGACACAATATTATGGATAGCTATCAATATCTCAGTAATTTCTCTCATTCTAAAGACTTAAGGAAATCTTGGCAAAAAGTTCCCTTCATAAGACTGCCAGTCTTCCTCCCATCTAGGATTAAAAAAAAACCCAATCACTCAGCTCTTCAACGCTGTCATTATCAAAAGAGAGTAGACACACAGTAAATTTTCAATAATCCTGTGTTGCAATTTCCTAAAACAGGACTAACTCTTGCCTTCATCTCTGCAGGTAGAGTGAAAGCACCATGAAACTCCTGGTGCTGAGGCACTGGTGAGCACCCACATTCTCTCAGACACGCCACGTGGCAGCCGCGCAGGGAAAACGAGACATCTGCACAGCAACAGTCAGCTCTTCAGCCAGCATTTCCTTCCAGCAGGCTGCTAGAAAACTGCTAGGTTAGTGTCTAAGGCTATCATAAAAGTCAAGCTTAAGACTTAATTGTTAGCTATATGCATTTAGTTGGGATGTTTCTTGCTTTTTTTCAATGCTTCAGTAATTTTACAGTAATTAATGCAAACCGGCTAGGATGCCCCCTTAGAGCTGTCTTTGTTCTCCCTACTTTCACAAGACATTAATTTCAGTTTTCCTTCTACTTTTCCTTCCTGAGTAATTTGTTAAATAACCTTTTCAAGCTGTTCCCCTCATTAAAATCTTCAGCCATAAAAAAGGGTGTGAATTCAAAAAATAACATTTATTCAACAAGTTCAGCATCGTATTTGTGAATAAGATCATTAACAGTTCAGTGTCTAAATACTTTAACAGGTGGATGATTGAGAATTAGGTTTATGGAAATAGGATTTTAGCTTTTTTTTTTTTTTTTGCATTAGTTTAGCCAAGAAAATGTAAAAAACTGCATTACAATACAAATTCCCATTTAAACAGGCAATATCTCACAAAAATCTTTAAATAAATACAGGATATAAATTTAATAAACAAATAAATGCTACTTAAAAAGCCTCAAACACAAAGAGTAACAATAAAGACCCCATTAAGCTAAAAATAATCTTTAGCATTTATGCCAAATTTGAGGTCATAGAACTGTACACTTAAAACTAAATAAATCACTAAAACACAGTACTAGAACAAATCCTTATATCTGACAGATGTCAAAGCTGTGATTCAGACTCCATTTTTTTAAATGCAATGTTACATTTTGCCATGAAATATTGGTTTTAGTTATGCAAAATGTACTTTCAAAAGCATCGATTTTATTTTATAATAAATTAGGAATAGTAATTTATTCCTAGTTAAGAACTTTTGATTTAAATATTGTGTGAGCATATTGAGCTCCTATTTCCATTCTGTGGTTAGCCCACAATAATCTAAAGAGGTATCTCTCTAATTACAATTTAAACTTTAAAGGCATTTTTCTTTAAATGCCAGCAAACAGGAAATGTTTAAACTGTGTCAAAGCCTTTGATGAATCTTTACAACTGCTCATAAAAGCTCATCCTGCTTAAAATAATATTGATTTTTCATTTATTTTCCTAGATACTAGAAGATTTACGTTTCATCTGATCAGGATCAAAGCTTCTCCCCCCTCCTGATCACTGGGATTAAATCAGCAATGTCATTTTACACTTTTAAAAATTACACTGCTAAAGCAAGATATAAAAGTGAAGCAAGGCTGATCATAGGGACCTTAGAATAAAAACCCCTCAAGATTCCCCATCTCTCTCTCTCTCTGCTTTTGCTACAGAGCAGCTGTGCCTCACACAGATTCACATGAATGAAAATATTAAGGCAAGAAACCACCCACTTAGTTTATTTTCCATATGACTTTCCCGTAATTATTTTGTAAACTGTTCACACAACAATATATAAAAACATCTGCAAAAACAGGTAATTAATGTGTCAAGCCAAACTAATGCATTTTTTATGGTGTCCATGCTTCGTCAACTGTAATTATAACTCTTTTTAAGCAAATGATGATGTGTTTGTTGCAATGTGCAAGTGGTTATTTTAGATGCTCTGTTTACTATTACTGCAAACAGAATATAAAAACTCTACAGCTACTTTGTTGCACATACAAGCCTTCATCCACATGCACAAGCACAAGCAGGCTGCTCCCTCATTTTCCAAAGGCTTTGCCTATTTCAAAGAAGTAAAAATAACCTAAAATGAAAATTGGCTTTGTAAAGGCTGACCAGGCCACCCACTGACCAAAGTAACAGTAATCCAGGACATTAGGACAGCAGCCAATGATTTAAAATTTGTTCTTTAATTTATATTTCTAAAGACAGCTCAGCTACAATATATTTACATAGATACTCCTAACAGCATTCAAATGATTTTGAGGGCTTGATAGAGGAAAACCACAAATATCAGAATAATTGCACCACTGAGTTCTTCTGTGACTTGTCTGATTGTTTGCCCATAGTGCACTGACTTGAATGAAAGCCACAAAGAGGCAGCACTTCCACAACGTACAGCAGTGGCAACTGGAGAACTAGCAATATTTTTGTTTGTCTTCTGCTCAGAGTGTTCACTCATACTTCACAGTACCTCAGAAGAGGACATGCCTTCAACAGATCAGCTAACTCAAAGCTGAAGTGTTCAGCTCAGTTAACTGTTTATTCACACACCAAATCTTCTGTCATTCTATCATATGGTAAAACTACCTCTGCTTAGGTAGTAACAGCAAAAAGCTATAGAAAGGGAGCCATATTCAATAAACTTAGACAAATTTTAAAAATTGGGTCAGTAAAGACCATGGACAAAAATCTGTCCTTTTTGCTTAAATAATCTGGGATAGTACAAAGAGAACACATCTCAGATGCATATAAGTGCTGTCAAACTTGCCCTGGTGTGTAGCTATTTTCCTCCAAAGATCCAGGATGAAGTCATGGTGAAGATCTGTTTCTCTCTAGATGACAAAGATAGCTCTAGTTGCCACTTGCTACTAACATAGCCAAAAAAACTCCCAAAAATCATCAGTAAATCATGATATGTAGCACCCACCCAGGAATTCTAGATATCCTTTCCTTTCTTTGTGCCTGACCAGGTCCAAATCATCCTCCTTAAGGTGTTAAGAGGTTTTCCTCAGCAAGAGTTAATCTGTCAGGACAGCACAGGTGCACTCCCTGCCTGAGTAGGTGGTTGGCCAGGACAGGGATATTTTCACAGATAAAGTAAGGCCATAAAGTTAGTATTACCCGTCCCAATCCTCTGTGACCTCCTCTTCCTGCTTTTCTCTCAGACTTACTAAAAATACATGTGGGCTGCCTTCCTTTAAAGAAGATATCAGAAGAGATTTGCTCCAGGAAGGAATATCCTCTTGCAGAACAAGCTACAAGGAACTTGTGTGAGACTGCCTGTTGTGCCAGCCCCAAACTCTACGTTCTTAACAATTTAAACAGTAAAACTTTCTCTAAATACTGAAATCTTCAATGAAACATTTATAATTGCCAAATCTAACAGCTATAATACCGTTTTTTATTTTTAAAAGTTTCTTTATCTTCTTCACAGTCTTCCTGCACATATCACCCAGCTGGATTGCTGAATTTTTCAAAGAATTGCTCTCTATAAAAATGCAAGGGAGTAAGCCTTAAAAGATTTATTTCTTCTCACAATGAAAAGAGGTTTAGCAGCACCTTCCTTATTAGTGGGTAGCCCAGCTGTTATTTTTGCCTAATTGGTTCAAGAGGACCTCTGTTCTTCTTAGGGCAAACACTTCTTACATCATGTGAAGCAGACTCCTTTGTCCATATTAGCCAAACAAAAGCTCAGGCACACCGTAAGTGACAATGCAACTCATAATCCAGCACAGGTTTGTGATGACTTTGGACACTGTTTTATAACCCCAAAATTTATTTCAGGAAGGGGAAAAGCTGCTGATTTTGGAACGAGTCTCCACCAACTTTCACAGGAGGGTGGGTAACCTTTAATTTTCAAACAGTTACTTAAGTGAAATGTGGCAGGTGCTGGGGTAGATGGATACTACAGCATCAAGGAAAGAGCTATAGATTTGAGCAGCAGGTGGGGGCTTGGAATTGTGAAATAAGACCACTACCTCATCAGCTCTAGTATGCTTTACATTATATTAACAGCAAGTTCCTTTGAGGTGCTGATCAAATTCTGCAGCTGAAAAAAAACTTGTAAATATTAAATAAGACAAAGGTTAAGCCCATTATTATAAAACAGCTTGAAATTATCTTTTTTCCTTTCTTTTTCTTAACATTTTGAGAGAGTCAAAATTTATTAAGATGCAACACATTTATCAGAACCATTCTTTCTTGCTTTTCTGAAGATTCAGGACAGTACTGCACTCTATCAACCAAGAAGAAAAGCCACTTAAAAGTTAAACCTTTCACAATAAAGCACAAATTTGTGACAGTGAGTGAATGCCTACAAATTCTTCTTCCAACTTTCCAGTGTGCTGGTAACTATTATGTCCATATGTTACATACATCATCTTCACTGCAGGTTGCCTGAGACCCTTAGAGATCTGTATTTCCTAAGAAGTTGCCAATTCTGCATCCTGTAGAAAACTTATGGCTACACACCTGTCATGTAAATGTCTAGGTAAACATGCTCTAGGGGAAAAAAAAAAGTTGGCACATTTGCCAAAATTAAGGTTACACAGAAGAATGGTGTGGGTGAAATGTGTTTGAGTGGCCAGGAAAGGAGTCAGTAATGTTGAAGAGAAGAAATATAACTTGCCAGAAATGTTAATCAACAAACATCTGCTTCTAGAGAAACTCCCTTGTTAAATCCACAAGGTGGTGGCAGCTTTTCATGCGCATGTACAGCTACCTCAAAAAAAAAAAAATGAATGGTCACAGAACCCAGCATTTCAGGGAGGAAAGTCTTAACTTCCCATCTATTTGCTAATACTTGTGGTCTTAATTGTAAGGTATTCCACCAAAATAAGACTTAATATGACAAATATTCTTGAACATTCTTCTGCTGAACTACTTCAGAAAGCAATAAATCGTGTAAGTGTTTCAAGACAGAAGGACAAGCAGTGACATTCTAGCACAGAGGAGGGAATAAAATGCTGACAGCAGCAGCAAGTCCTCCAACACAAGCATCATGGGAACAGGGGAAGAGCACTGACAATCAGAACAAGGAAAGAAGTTATACAGGCTACCACCACGAGAGAGAGAAAATTTCCAAGTTCTCTATGCTCCTCCTTCTTGACTAAAAGGACAAGTTCAAATTAGAATTAGCATCCACAAACATTCCTTGTTTCAGAGCTCAGGAAACCCACATACACAGACACCTACCCCTTCAAGTAAGAACAGGGGAAAAAAAGAAAAAGACAGATTAAAAAAAAAATATGAGATTCATAAATCCTGACAGTCTAATACTACTCATATTTATGTATTAAACGCAATTCATATGTACTTTTATATACTGTGGGAAGTGGTCTTTTTCCTTGAGCAATCACAAAAATCTTTAAAACAGAAGAGTCAGCAGCAGGCCTTCTAGAGATCAAACCTATACTAGTCCTACATGGCTCTGAAGCTAAGGAGGCTATTTTAAGATACTGGAAGAGTTAAGAAGGAAAGAGGACAGGAAAAGAAAAAAGGAAGATGTAAAAAGAGACAACACTGTATATGCAAGAACTGTCTAGGAGAGAATCAGAGCACTGATTATAATGCACCATCATGCCCTTAAACCTATCTATGCAATTTTTCTATTCCAGCTAGCAATTTGCCTCAATTCACCTACAGTGCCTAAGGCATTGAATTCTGCAGCCACAGACTTCAAATTTCTCACCTGCAGACAGCAGCGGCACTGTAACCTAATCAGTCTGCCCTGTCTACCCTGCATGCTGCAAGAACTGTGGCAGCCCTACTGGGTCTTCTGATGGGAGGCAGAAACCCCACACAGCCATAGTCAAAAAAGATTCCTGCACTTTGCAGCTAAGTGTTGTGGCTAACAACAGCTGAGATAAAAGGCAGTGCAGGCTGGAAGAGATGTCTGTCAAAGAGGCCAAGCACAGGCAGCAATCTGGCAAGGAACTGCTATGAGGAAAGACTCAAATCTTGGAAAGTTCAGAAAACCACCAAGTCAATGGAGCTAGCTGTGTCCCAAGAGGGAAAAACAATGAGATTTCTAAGGCTCACCTGGTAACATATTTATTAATTCTTTAACAACTACATGCTAAGTAACCTCTGCATCACACCCTACACACTGGCTTGCAGGTATTGCTACAATTCACTTTCACATGTATTGCAAAGCTCTAAGCTCTGCAGCATGTATTAAAACTCAGACTTTTATCAGCCTTCTGATGCAGAGAAGTCTTGCAGTTTAAAGGGAACTTTGCCTTGAGTGTTTCTTTACATAGCTGAATCTGGCTGTAGTTATATAGTTTCTGGCATTAACTATATACATTAAGCATACTTTACTGGCACATGCTGTATTTTACTGCTTTGCCACAACAAGGTGTCTAAACCCAGCACTTTCACATAGAAAATGGCATCACTCAGGGTAGTCCATCCAGCATCTACTGCACAGTGAAGGCTCCTTCAGCTCTGAATGGCCTGCAATGGGCTTGGAAGACAACACATTTCAATTATGAACAGCTCCTAGCCCATACTAGTATGTGTTTCAGCATCACTGGCAGCATGCTGAGATGTGACTTTTTTTTTTTAAACCACAGTATTTCCAACATCCATTCTTAATTCAGCTGCTTATCAACAGGCAAGTCCTGCCACACACTTTCCTTCTGAAGCAGCAGCTGTGATTTCAAGGCTGTATGAAGCACTAGGAGAAAGGAAGCACTTTGTGTCATTGTTCAGAAAGCTCAGCCCAAACAGTTCTACAGCAAACAGGTGGAGGGATAACACGCCATAGGAACACAGAAGCCTAAGATCAGGGCAGGGAGAATTACAGTTCCATCAATCACCCCATCACCAACCTTCCCTGTGGAGTTCAGCACAAGTCTGAGGGTTTCCTTGCAGACATCATCTCACACCTCAATTCACCTTCCCAGAAAACAGGTCTGTTGTTTCCTTAAAGACACTGCCACAACCAGACACATCTCCTGGATAGCTCAGAAACTGTTAACATCAACGAGGAATGCTACTCAAAGGTCTTCAGAAGTGAAAGGAATTTAAAATAGCTACTGTGTGGTAACAGAAGTTGTCTTCACAAGTGTCATTCAACAAACAAGGAAGCCAGAAATGCGCTGGTGGAATGCCACGGCTGCTTCCCTTTTCATAAAGTACTGTCTTCTTGGCATTCTGTCAAGCATGCTCCTGTTTGCATCTCTGGCTCCATCAC
This sequence comes from Lonchura striata, assembly GCF_050655825.1. NCBI lineage: Eukaryota > Metazoa > Chordata > Aves > Passeriformes > Estrildidae > Lonchura > Lonchura striata. Next base: position 103,309,681 of record NC_140705.1, on the reverse strand, counting down.
AAGTTCAAATCATAGCCCATCGTAATCCCAGTAATTAGACACAAGTTGGTTTGTTTTCAGTATATCCAAAAATATCATCTAGTTGTCCAAAGTATTCCCAACATTTCATTGTATATGCATTTCTGGGTTAAAAGTCAAAGTCATTTTAGCAAGGTTCCAGTAATTTGTGTAATTTTTTGTTCCAGCTCTGTTTACTGGATAAACATTAAAATAGCAGAGAACAGTCCAAAACTGACATTCACAGCCTGCTTTCAAAGACACCAGCAGCTTATTCAGAACTTGCAGATCCCTAACACAAAATAGAGATACCTGGAAAACAGCTTGTGGCTGCTGACCCTCCAGAGGCATCACATACTCCATGCAACAAGGTTGATGCTGCCTAAACTAAATCAATATTCATTCTGCCCAGCCACAGCTGCTACACATGTGAAAATGAACATCCCAAAACTCCGACACAGTAAATGGATCATCTCCCTTCAAGATGTTAACGTGAAACATGGACAGACCAGCAATAAACACATTTGGTTTCTAAAGCACTTGGAAGAGATCCCACCTGTACTTTTCTACACAAATTAGGCTGGCCATGTTATGTAACATTCTTTCTTCTTCACATGCCTGAAGTTTTGAAACACAGCAAAAAGCAGCAGTGATAACTCTTGTTTATCACACACCTCAGACTGCCCAGATCCATAAGGGATATAACTAAATAAAGGCTACAGCTGTAAAAAGAGGAGCAGCTTATACAAACAGGACTCCCTTCTTTATTACAAAAGGCTCTCCATCATTTCAGCCTCATGATCTGCTTCTTCCTAAGATAAAATGTGCCCTACACCAAAGTCAGGGAATGCACTACTTTGCATAAAACAGAGTTAACTTCCAGCTAGAAGTTGGTGGCTTGCTATTGATTAGTGCATTTTTTTCCATCACTAGGCCTGAAGCAATGCATTGACCTCAAAGTGCTCTGACATGCTAACAAAACAAAGGAACAGCTATAATTGTGAGCCAAAGTTTCTATCAGTTAGCATACTTGATATGCTTAAAAAGGCAGAAAACCTTGAATTCTAGAAGGTTTCAGCTCCTAGAGAATTGTTGAACCATCCTACACAACTCTTACAGACTTGTCTTCCAAAAGCTTCCAAACCCTGCATGCAGCAATGCCCAGAAAAGACAAGAGGAGCAGCAGAATTGGTATATATTCAGAAGCAAAAGGAAATTATGGCAGCTAATCCCTGTCACTGCATGCAAGGCAGCTCTGCTATAAATGAAACAGGAAGGCGCAAAAGGTGCAGTTCAAGGGCTACACTGTCAATCCAAGATTTCATTCTTCTTCCCACTGACAACTGGTTAATATTAAAGATGAGTATGGAGCAGAAATAGGCCAAACATATATAAGAGCAGATGCCCAGAGTCCAAGGTATACACCACTCTCTGAGCACACAGGCAGCAGTCTTTCTCCAAGGGACACAAATTGGGTCTCTTGGCAGGACTACAAATAAGACATAAAAGGATTTAGTACTAGACTCTGCAAGAGACTAGCAAAAGAAAATACATATGCACCTTGCCCAGAATAGTTAACACCACTGTACATCTGAGAGCATGTGCACAGAGCTGAAAACAAAGTCAAGATGGCCATTTCTCAAATACACAACACCTGCCTCGCCCAACACTCGTGCCAGCAGCACAGAGAGCTGGAAAATCTTCATGAATATAACAGGCTCAAGTGTGCTCAGCTGCCTTTAGGAAAGCCACCTACCTCAAACTAACCCACAGGTCTATAAACCTGCAGCACTGAACTTTCTCCTGCATGGTTTCGACGAGGCAGCCTCGAGCGGCAGATCCTGCGCCGAGCCCGAAGGAGCGACCGGTGCCAGACACAGCCTGACCTCCCGAGCCACCGAAGCAGCTCACAGAGGCGAGAGCGAGCTGGTCCTGAGCCGATCCCCAGCTGGAAGCACAGAGCACGGGGGGCATTCCTTCCCCCACCTCCGTGCGCTGCTGCAATTCCCGATTCCAAGTCTCGGGTGGCAATTTGTATTTCCTTGCCGCCACCTCGTGGCTAAAGCCTGCATTCCCGGGTCACTGCATTTTGCAGGGAAAAAGCCACCTGCAGTTTTTCCCAGTTCCAGAGGTCACGCGTTCTGCAGAGCCACTGCACAGGTGTGCAAGGATCGATGAACAAACACTGTGTTTCACTCTCAGCTGTTACAAAGTTTTATTTACACTGAAGAGGTGCAAAATAATCAGTGGCAGACGACCAGAAGCATTTTGTAATAACTGGACCATCCTTATCTTTGAAAGGAGTATGTTATTATCTGTGTGAAATACATAACTAGGGGTGTTTAAATAACTGAAGTGATTAGGTAGAAGTTTTGCAGGTTTTCACTGCAGTATACATTAAATGCTCACATATTCATGCTAAACACACTGCCTTCACAAAGCAGCTACATTAAAAAGCTTTGTTTGGGTTTTTTAGGGTTTTTTTTGCTTTTTTCACTGTCTTCATAGATCGTGAGATGGTACATTTTTAGGAAGACATTTGGACCAGCCCTGTCATCATGAAGAGGGCAACAGTGTCCCTCTGCAGCTTTCAGAAGCTTCAAGGAGAATGGGACAAAATGAGCTGGATCTACTCAAATCTAGTGTGAATGCCCAAAGAGAATGAATATTCCTTCACAGCCATGCAGAGTAACAGAGAAAAATTAAAAAATAGCTGACTGCTAGGAAACACCCTGTGTAGAACTATCCCAAGGGATGTCACCTAAAATGCAACTCATTCCCATTACTCCCTCTTATGTGCCATACAGATGCAATGTCAGGGACTGCAAAGAAAAAGGTGCTGATTACATCTTTCTTCATCCATCAGGAACATTGACACACGCCACACAAGTAATCGTCACTACAAATTTATTAGTAACTCCCACTGCACTGAGTGGCATCGAGAAAATCAGGCAGAACATCACAATTTTCTAGGATTCCTTGAATTTCTCCCTAGCCTGAAAAGTAGGGATAAGTGGGTGATAGAAAAGGATTAACAGTTATCTGAGGCAGCTGGATGAGTAGTTAGTGAACAGCAGAAAAGAAAAAAAATCCTTGGAGGAAATTTTGGCAAGTATAAGTAAGAAGTTCAACCTACTCGAGTTTAGCAAGTTCATATGCATGAGTTGAGCAAGTCACCCACATGCAAAAAGTCTTCCACAACTTTAAAGCTAACATATTACCCTAAGGATTACCATGAATTCAAAGCCAACATGTTTAACCACTGCCACAACTCAAGTATACATGATAATTACCACAGCAAAACTGATATGCAATAGACTGACTTGTTTTCATGCCCTAACAGTTTGAAACTGTTTAATAAAGAAAGCATTTGAAGTTGAAGTTTGAACTGTCAGTTCAAAACAGCATCATGGCAGCCTTGCATCATGGCTGGCAGACAGAAGTGTTTATGACAAAATAGGCTAGCCTTCAGAAGATCACAATTGAATGTCCCACAGGACTATGAAAAAGTGTACTTGAAAAGAAAGAATAGTTGGGCTCTCCAAAAGAAGACTGCCAGCATATTCAACACTAAGAATGAAAAACATTTTGACAACACAGGCAAGGAAAGGTAGGACGCTATTGAAAAGCCACAACAAGCAGCAAAGCAGCAACCCTACTGACATCACTAAGACTTGAAAAGAGGTGGGTTTACTTTTGCCGAAAAGTATAAGACACTTTAAGCAAAGGCTATGCACATATCTTGGCTCACACCTCTAGTTCTCATCAGTAACCTACCCATTATTTTTCCCAGGCCCCATTAAATCAGCTCAGCAGGAAACTTCCATTGCTAGATCTGTTTAGAAGGTCTGGACCACTGCTGTGCATCCCACTGGGATGCAGCAAAGGCTTCTTGCTTGTGTGTTTGGTACATTCATGTCTAAGTCCAGATCTGGACCAGCAGAATGCACCTGTGCTGTACACTGTCAAACAAAGGTACAATTCTAATCTCACTCATTTGATCTGTGTGGGACAGAAGAACAATACACAGACTCTGAATTCACTCCAGGAAAGAACAAATCTTTCCCTGTACTTTATAGCTTTAAGCCACTGTTGGACAAAATGCAGATTATATGAGGTTATCACTCAAGATTCTCAAGTGCTAGAGAAGGGAAAAAATTTTCTCTCTTACTGACAAGGTGCAAAGAGGTAGAAATATGCACATAGTTGCATCCAGTCTATTAACAACAGCTTCTGCAGAAATATACTGACAGACCAAAGTCTTCTTAAAAGGAAAAAAACCCTGTTCTCTCCTAACAGTGCAAGCATGTATGTTTCTATGCATCCTTTAGCTAGAAAAGGAGAACAGTTTAATGGAAGAAGCAAGAGGCTGTGAGACAATCCTTTTGTGATTGGGAAGTTAACCTGAGTCTGCCTCTTCCCAAGCGTAAAATGGGGATAATTAATCCTCACTTAACCATGTAAATTAAATAATGTTTCAACAGTGCTGCAAGTGCCACATATTAATTAATGGCTAGGCAATAAAAAGGAAAGAGACAAAAGTGGAGCACTTTGCTACTTACCTGCAAGTTGAAGGCTGTGCTGCAATTCTAACAGAGGAGATATTGGGCACTTGGAAGATGAGAGCCTAAATTATGATTCAGTCTTAGAGAGAAAAGTTTCTCTCTCTCTCACATGCAGACAGCTATCAAGTACATGAAAGTCAAGCACATGTAACTCTGCATTTCAAATCACTTCTTTGCAAGGCATAAGGCTGATGTTAACCATGGAAATGCCATAAACAAACATAACCAAGGAGAAAACAAACATCATGAGAAGATCCATACCTTGAACACCTTCCAGAAGCAGATCAACCCCCTTTCTATAAAAGCTTAAGGCAGTTTCATAATCTTCCTCCTCCTCCTTCTTCAAGGCCAGTTTTATTAACTCGCCTGCTTTCTCCAAGTAATCTTGTTTGCCTGGCTTGGATTTTAAGCTTCCAGTAAACAAACCATGGCTTTCCTTTTCTCCTTCAGCTTTGCTCCACTCCTGCTCAGATGCCAGAGTGCTTTGGACTGGGGGTTCAGAAGTAACAGAAAGGCCAGCAGCTCTGCTGGGAGAACTTTGGTTGGATGCCATTCCATCATCTACCTCAGCAAGAGAATCTACATCGACTGTCAGAGAGATCAGGTCGCTGTCACTGGAGAAGCCTGAAAGTCAGAAAGACATCCATTACTCTAGACTGTTCATATACCTTAGGAGCCTCCAAAATTCTTTAACCCATTCAAAGATTTAGCTCTTTTCACTTATGCAGTTTCCTCAGAATGCCCACAGAAACTCCCTGATTACAATGCTGTCTCTAAAAATTTTACTACCTATAGAAACATTTTTTTTTTAATTAAGTACAAACTTTGTAGAACAACTGGTCTTCATTTCAGTACTGGGAAAGAAGAGACCAACATCTAACACCCAGTTTAAAGTTCCAAAGCAGCTCACCACTGGGCTCTGGTAAATTACAAAAGTAAACCTGTGTGACTGCTATTAGAAAAGTCAATCAGCAGGAGCTAAATTATGTTACAAGAAATCCCAACACACTGTTTAAAATCAGTAAGATGAAGCATCCTCAAAATAGTAAATTAGGAGTTTGAATTAACACAGAGTTACTGTCAGCTTACGCATAATGCAGCACTCAGCTCACATGTAATACATATAATCTTCCTTTATTGCTAACACATGGTAAAATAAATAAATTACTTAGCACCTCTTTCATCATGTAAATCTTAGCTAACACATTTTATTTTACATTTGCTGTAAGTCACTACACCCTTACTGCAAGCCGACCTTCAGTAACTACACCACAGGTACTTTTCATGGTTATTGGGGAATAAATGACAACAAAGGTATTTTACATATATACCATTCATTCTGTAAGGACTATCATCCACAAAAGGCATTCATTCAATTATGACTTTCTAATGATTTGATTTCCACAAATGTAACGGAGACAACTTCTAGATCTCACCTCCACATTCCGACTGGCTTGTAAGTGTCACATCATCAAGCCCACTTAAATCCTTTCGAACTGAAAAGAAGGACAAAAATGTTTCTGATGCCCATGTGTACAAAAGATTGCAAGTTCCTTCGCCATCAGAATGAAAATACATGACCCTCCTATAAGTAAAAATACATATTACGAAACTGCTCTTTGACTGGCTATCAGAGATACCCATTTGTTAACACACATTAAAATTAGGTATTAGATTTGCCATTTCTCACTGCTTCCAAGATTTAAAAACAAAACACACGTCCTTTCTTGGATGGGGGATTATTCAAACCCCACACTCCACCTCATTTCAACAGCAGCAAGACTATAGTCCCTAACTCTCTCTGCTCTGATGATTTATGGCTAAGGAGACTTAAACCAGGAAAGTTTTCAAAGCTGGGACCTACACACCAAGAGGAAAAAAAAAAAAAAAAAGCCAGCTTTCAGCGTCAAAAACATCACTCCAGAATAGTACTCTGCATGAGACATATGGAGCAAGCCACAAATTTGGCAGTGCCACCTGGATATCAAGTAGCAGTTTGTTTTATCACCTTGGCACATGTACCCACTGAGACAATAAAACAGGCAACAAGGTCAAGACATTTAGCTGTTTGCATGCACAGAGAAAGTAAATTTGAGCTAAAACTTGGTGTCTGCTTTCTCCTATATAATTGTCAGAGTGACAAGTTTAACCACATTTCCAGGTAATAGATTCTGAATTATTTTCCAAAAGTACGTGGCAGCAGCTAGAAGCTGACTCAAAGGCAACTCCCTCAAACTTCCTTTTATATTTTGCAGCTGTAGAGTTATAGAAGTTTACAATTTGTGGAAGAGGAGTAAGAAGGCACTGTAGAAATACTGTTTTTCTAAAAGCCAGCAGTTCCTTAACATGAGTGAGAGGAAAAAGATGTGAAGGGAAACAAATTACCAGCCACCCTTTGTCTGAAAAGAAAGGGATTGATACTTATGACACTATACTACTTGAGAGGAAGGGACAGGATGCATAGAAGACAATGCTCCTATCTTCTCATGAAAGGGACATAAATGTAAGTGTTCAGGCAGAGAAGAAAACTGCCTGTGTAGCTCCCAATCCTCCAAGAAATAAAGAAAACTCACAACAGAAAAGTTGTAGGAAGACAGAGGATTCGTTAAGTAGCATAATAATAATGGGCCATTCACCTGCTCAATTTAGGGGCAGCAATATCAAATTTGGGGCTGGAGAACAGAGCATTTATTAACCACCACTTAGAGGTACCAGGTGGTGGAAGCAGATCTGATTGATGGACAAAGAGTGCAGAGAGAAAGCATGAATGGAAAAGCTGGGGGTTTTGGAAGGGTGTTCAGGCCACCCAGGTGAGATGAATTAGAGCCCATCCACACAGCAGATTTCACACAGACTCAAGTTCTCCTCCCTGCAGCCCAAACAAAACCACGTTTGCTCTTGTCTTGTAGCCAACTGGACCATAGGCTGTATGAACACAGCTAGCATGGCACAGAGCCTGAGCTAATAAACTTTTCTTTATGTCAGGTTTAGAGCCCAGAGCTGGCACCACACAACAATAGTCACGGTATTTCCAGTCAGCTTATGGGGTAGGAAGCATCTCAAGTGTACAGGATTATTTCTGGGAAGATGTATACATGGTAAAACAGAAGGAGGGGGGAAAAAGAGAATGAAAAAAAAATTACTTCCTGATGAAGTTCTCTAAATAATCTGGTAAGTTAATTGATACAGGAAGATTTATGAAGGGAAAGTGGGACATCTGAACATCATCCAATGTACTCAGAGAAGAAGACAAAGTGTCAGGAATATAAGATGAGAATAATGATGTTGAAATAGAACACAAATCTCTGTACTTGTCTCTGCCTTCTGCAATTTTACCAGGTATCTGAAAAGTAAACAGTTTCCAAAAACTGGTGGAAAGCCTGGGTAACCTTGAAATGCAGATTCCTATGAAAGCATGAACTGCCAAGCTCCTTTTACAAGCAAGATAATTGTTGCTTATTTTGGTACAAAAACATTTCTACTACTGTCAATTTGCATCTTCCACCATTAATGTGCAAACCTTCTGCAAAATGAACTTTGTCTGGAAAGAACAGATAAAAGTGAGAAAACACAACCCACCCTTAAAAGCAAACAGCAGCACCTGTTAAGGGATGGATTTACTTCTCAGTACAACAGCTTGAAGGAGCAGAGCCCACGTGGAGGTCTTTGCATACCCACAGAAAGTGACAGAGTGAACCAGCCACGGTTAACTGCCATAACCAGAAAAATCAGATGCAGGCAGGAGGCTGTGAAGGGAGTCAGGGACTCAAGGCTGAGTATTGCCACTGCCATCTAGAGGTTTTAAAGACAGATGTTTCCTTCTGTCCACAGCCTCCCCCCCACCATAATCTGCTTTCAAACATAAGAAGATATAAGCTGGAAGACACATAGGTTTTTAGAAAATATAACTCCACAAAATTCACATTCAGCATCTCCAACTCCTGTGCTCATAGTTGTTCCAAGGATCCTGTAAAAGCCCTCCAACCGATTCAGAAGGGTATCAAAGAATTCTTCTACTTTACAAGATTTTTTTATTTTCAGTATTTTATCTGACATAAAGGAACTGCTAAATCTGCTAAGAATGAGGCCCTTATGAATAATGAATAGAAACGTTCACATTAAGCACTTTTAGAAGCACTCTTTATAGGGCACAGTGTAAAGTGAGTGCATTGTCAGAATCTGAAATGTTAAATTTCACAGAAAACATTAAAACCCCTTAAAACTAATTAGTGTTATATAAGTAGCCCTCTTCATAACTAGCACTTCATAAGTGCTTCATAACTGCCCTCTTCAACTAAACAACTATATATAAACATATATGTTATATGTGTGTGTGTATATACATATACAAATAACAACAACTTCTATACCTTTCCCTTCACAGAGCAAAATAATGTGGGGACATTAGTTCATTAACATTATAGAAGGTTGCAACTACAAAATAAAGTGCAAAGCTCATTTCCTACGTAGAATACATTGTACAACTAAGCACAAAGTTACTGACACAGAGAGATCGCAGTGACAAGCCATACAACCTCAAGAAAAAAAATATTTGTCTCCCACTCACTGTTAGGAGACAAAATCTGTACGAGTGTGGGTGGGTAGGAGGGCTGGGATGGACAAGAGATTTTTGAAGTTAGGTTTTGGAATTTGAGGTTTATTGTAAGGGTGTGGGTGTAGGGGTTCTGTTTGGAGCTGCCAGCTCCATCTCTAACTAGGTTTGAAAGAGAGTTGAAAGAGTAAGAGAGTAAGAGAAGGTAAGAGAGTAAGAAAGAGAAGTTTTTGTTACAATATAATAAATTTTCTTTTGTGCTGAATATTTTAATTTTTACTAACTAGTTTAGTACAAGATACAAATCTTACAGCATTTACATAGAGCTTATAAGAATTATTACATTACTATACTCTGTTTCATTTTCAACCTTAAAAACTACTCTTTGGACCCTTTTTGCTAAGCTAGTAGGGTCTGTTCTGACCCTTGGACTTGTCTGTAAGCAGAGGGTATTGTTTAATTAAAAGGGGATTACCTTCAGCTGGCCATACTATTGTTTTTCAGTTGTTTAGTAACTAAGGTTTGGTATCTCAAAGCTTGCTTTCATTTCAATTTCCCTTATAGTTTCTATATTCTCAAAATCTTTTGCCAAGCAATCATATTTATAAGGCTTTCCTGTTTCCTCTTCCCCAACAAAAATCCATTTTCTGTTATGCAAGGATTGTTTTATCAAAGTAAATTCTACGCCAGAAAGATCAGAGCCCTTCCTAGATAAACTTAAGACATGTTTGTATAATAATGTGGATTTATACATGAGTGCTAAGCAATTCCAAAGGAAAACTTCAGAGTTAAAGAAGAATTTCCTAGAAATCACAAGGACCAAGCATAACTCAGAAACACATAAATATCTAAAGGATTGCATGGTACACAGAAATGCTTAAACTGACTCAGCCTAGAGGCAGGCAAGAAGCTCTAGTACAGTATTTATTTGGGCTGACTGACCCTTCCTTACAGCTACACTACTATTAGTGCAAGTCAAGTGCCACTAAAATTACTCTACATATGGTATCCAAGCATGTACACCTTTAGAATAAAACTTCCAGAAGTGCAGACAGCTCTGCTGAGCCAAATTTCTCTCTTGCCAATCCCAGCTCAGCATTTTTGCCACTACAAGCAAACAGAAACTGGAAGCCAATGCTCCATGAAGAAATCTGTCACTTGCCATTTACGAGCTGCTTTAAAACAGATCATGCTATGAGGTTATGTGGGAAGAGAAAGCAAACCTTCAGAGCTGCAATCAGACAGGTTGTCAGTCAGAGAGTCAGACAGAGGCTCAACAGGACCAATTAACTCAGAGCCATCATGCACCTCTCCACCCTGAAAAAAAGAAAAAAAAAGGCAAAGGAATTACTCAACTGCTTTGTTCTATGGAAATTCTCATTGAATAGAAGTGATAGCCAAAATTATACTTCCTAATCAGTGAGTGCTCCGTTCTTTAGAGTTAATTAATTGAATATAACCATATAAGCCTGCAATATTAAACAAGGACTTTCAGTTAAGCCATGTTTGGTTGCCACAGACTGACCAGACATCTAAATATCTAGCCTACTGCAGGTTCAGAATTTTGAACCACACAGACCTGCACACCCAAGTCTAACAGGGAGAGAATAATAATGCTCCTGATCTCATGTCACATATAGTCTGTGCCCTTCAGTGCTGCTCCCAAGCACAGGACTGTCCATCAGATTAGTCCCACTCATGACCCACTATCTTGAGTTCAGTCGTAGTTGAGACTTTATGAAGATACAGGGAGAACATTCCTCTCCAAGCCTAAAAGGAATCAAAGCTAAGAGAAGTATCAATAGCACTAGAAACAACCTAAATGTTTTGGTGCTTATTTTAATTTCTGCTTCACATCTCAGGTGCACACTTTCCATGCCACTTTAACAAAAAGTACACCATTTTCAAAATCATATTACAAACAAGCATTGCTAATCTGTCTTGAACCAGCCCAGCACATTTTCAGAAAAGCCAGCTCATTCTTCTGGAGTTTATAACACATAGATGCACAGAACACTCCCTTCAGATATTTCTAAGAATTCATTGTCCACGTCTCTCTCCACAGCCACAAAAATCTGAAAAGGAACAAAACCACGCATGGGTAGAGCTAAAAGCACACAGGCTGAGCTGATGACAGACCAAACCTAAGATTCTTTTAAGGAAAGCATGACACCACATCAGCTAACAAATGAGCCTAAATTATTACATTTGCAAAACACCCCTTGAAGACATAGTTTGTCCTAAAAAAACCATTCGTTTTCTAGTTTTATTCATTTCCCTGCAAAGCCAGAAAAGGTCCATTGGGAGGCTAAAATTAACACTTTTATTAAGTAAAGGAAGGAAAGAGAAGTCTGGAAAACTACCCAAAACCACAGAAGTATTTCCAAAGAACTGAAAAAATGCAAATGCAAATAAACCAAAAAGCAAAATTGTCTAACTTGGTCTCACATTCATTAAATTGTCACCAAAGCTTAAAGAACATTATTTTAAGTGTTTTAAAGAACACTGCAATGACTTTATCATGAAAACAGGTGAAGAATCTTAAGTTTTGATAAAATTTTGCTCTTGCATATATATCTTTTAAATATACTAAACACATTAATATGCTTAAGTCCCATTTCAGCCAGATGAACACTTCCTTAATTCCAGAGAGTTACTATCATGGGTACATGTAAATTTATGCTTACGAGTTTGCAGAACATTAGACTAAGCTTACTGAAAATAAAGACTTTTGAAGGAACCATTGAACAAAAACTTCTTCACCTGTAATAAAGAGGAAGTCCACATCAATGTACTGTCCTAAAATTTGTTATGGTTCTCAAACACTGTACAAGAAGCACGTTCAACTAGTTACAAGCCAAATTTGTTGCTGTGGACCTGAGTCCACAAAAAGACCAGAAGGAAACAGTGTAAACAGTCTTCACTTCTTTGGTTTGAAACTATTAACACCAACTGAAAATATACCAACAGTGACATTATTTCCCACTGGAATTTATCATCACAAGTTTTGCTCATCACTCAATTTAAAAAAAATTCAAATCCCTTCACCTGAAGTTCCTGTGAAACTTTCCACCTTGTAGAGGTGTGGCATGGGGTTTTTTTAAAGCCACACTTGCAGAGCGAACGGAAAACTCCCAGTCCCTTCACAAAGCATGTCAGACTAATGTCCTTCCGTGGTTTATAAATTAAAGCAGAATCAGCACTATACTTCAGTCATGTTGGTAAGAACCAAATACCTCTGCAAATACTAACCAACCTTAAAAAACTCTTCCAGCTGTTTGCTGTTATACAGAGCAGGGATATTGGCAGAAAACTGCAAGAGATCTTCAGCACATTGCCTTCTTTCTTCAATCACAGTTTCATCAAATCGCCCTGGAACAGAGACGCAGATTGACAGTTTTAGAAATAACTACACATTTATTTTGCAATAATAACTACGACGAAAGAAAACAAACGAGACAAAAGCAACCTTCAATGCCCTGAGTCTATGAGAAAGTCACTCCAACGCTTCAGGAGAACATAGCAAATCTTCAAACTTCCTATTCTCAATTGTCCCTAGAGTCCCGTCTTCTGCAATCCGCTCGGATGATGAAAGCTGGCAGCTACGACAAGAATCCTTCGCCCTCTCATCGTAAGAATATGTGAGGCAACACTCTTGATTAGCCAAGAGACACTAACGGATGTCCAGTGTTATCTGACAATAAATGATACATGCACAATTTGACAATATGCCAGTCAGTGTCAGCCTTGATTATGGCCCAAATCCTGTAAGGAGCTGAGCAATCTTCACGTATTCTCAAGAACAACGCACAATATGAGCGGGTAGTAAACAAAGTATTGCTAAAAGCCCCCAAACAGATCTTCAATTCCAAGGTGCCATTTATGGAGGAGACAAAGTGTAGAGGAGATGGTGAAGCCCTGCTACCAGGCACTGAAGCTTTCCTCTGAAGTAACTCCATGCAGACAGGGTCTCATCTCCTTCTGGATTCAAGAGGTAAACAGAGCTGAAAGCAGCTCATTTACTAAAATGTATGAACCTTCCTTTTTCTCTACCCAGCACCCAAAACATTCCAATTAGAAAAAACATACTTAAAAAAACAATCCTATGGTTCACCTGAAGAGATTTGCTTCTCAGGAGAAAACCCTTGGATTGCTACCTTAAATTCACATCCTTCACAATTGCACGCAACTTATTTTAGCTTTTTATATCAACATCACTTTGTTGTTGAAATACTTACAAGTTTACAAAAGAAAAAGGGCAGAGGTTAACTGTAATAATTGGAGGAGAATAGAACAGATATTGCAACAGCTATACAGAGGGGAAAAAAGGACTGGGAAGACAAGTTCAAGAAACAGTACTGCTGTAACAGCATGACCAGAAAAATAAGAACCACCTGTGACAGCTCTGTGGCAATAACCTTTGAAGAGGACAAAAGAAACATTGAATACAAAAGCAAAATTCATTTATACTTAGAGCAAGCAAAAAAATAATCCCAGAAGAAAGTATCAAAGCAGGATTCTTTCCAGAAATTCTTCAAGTAAATAGCTCCTGCCCATGCGGTATCAGAAAAAAGAAAATAAAACTAAAAAGACACACACATACTCATAAGATCACAAACAAAGCTTTTGGGGCTTATTTTTCCCATGAAAGAAAAGAAAAGACATCATTGGGCTAATTTTCAGCTGGACTGGTTCCGTGCCTTGCTCACCCTGCCGTTTCAGCTGTACAAACAGGAGCAGCTGTACAAAAGAGTGAGCAACAAGCAAGCAGAAAGGAGGCAAAAGCAATGCTACCACGGTGAGTGGTAGCATTGAAATCAGCCCCTATTAAACTGCTCACCAAACTTCCTAAATCTTCAGAGCAACACTGGGGGTGCATTAGGGCTCTTGGTTCATTCCATGCAATATTGGACATCATGGAAAGAAAACAATTTCCCTCAGCAAAGCACAGCAGCATGGGCCAGCTAAATGAATCTACAAATTCACATGAATGCTGTTACAATGCAGTAGAAAATCAATGGTGAAGAAGTAAACACCTAACAATACCAGAAACAGAAAACTTTTGCAAGAAAGAAATTGTGTGAGATATTTTTCCTCTTTTCTCAAGAATCCCTCTGTTTCATTTCCTCAAACTCGATAAAAGCCAATTTTGCTTATCTACATCTCAGTGTCTCCACTGGGCACCAGGTAAGACACATCAGGACCAGTGTGACCAGTGACACACCAGGTGCCAGGCTGACCAGCATGCATTCACTGATTGCCAAGCAGCTGCAAACCTCACAAGTATGAGCTGAGCCTGCCTGGCCCTCAGCAGCCACCAAAACAAATGCTCTCCTCTTACTCAGCTGTAATTTCAGACTTTGCAGAAGTGTAATTACATTTGCAACCACCCTCACTCTCAAATTTAGCTGATATTAGCCACACCAGCAAGGGGTTCGACTTTCTAATGGCATAAATACACAAGCCTCAGCTTCTCAGGACACTGAGCTAAAAAAATAGAAATACATGTTTGAACAGAGCTGGTGAAACATTAGTCACTGTCGCATTTTCCAGCCCATTAGCATCATGATACACTATCAGGAAAACTGCTTCTAGAAGTAGAGGGCTTTAGGGGAAGGAAGAACATTAGTCAGCACTGGTTCAGTTCACAGACCTCCTGGCATCTTGCTGGCAGTTTAATTCCCAGGCAACCCTGCCTAACTCCTTCCTCCTTCTCCTTTTTTTGTACTTTCAAGCAATGTTGTATTGCTCAACACTTTCACTGTCACTCTTCTCAAGGAAATGTTCAAAGGTGCTTGCACAGCCAGCTGACTCTTCCAACATTTCTATCAGGATGTCATTCTGCATCTAAATCAACATTATTTCTGCTAGTCTTTACAATTCTCAGACATACTTCATTATAGGGATCACATCTTTCTGATACTTTTAAGAAGTGTCAACTACAACTTTAGTGTATAACACATTTCTTACTCCTCCAGTGATGATCCATTCAAAATTTCCTGTTTACATAAAAAACAAATGTAAGTTCCTGTCAAAAGAATCCACAATTAATTTTGTGGAGCAGACCTGACCAACTGAACACCCAGCAAAGTGTGTGTTCATACTTCAGTTAGCCTCTCACAAGACTTCCTACTGTACACGACACCAAATTCACAAATATGTTACTTCATTCAGTGTCTTCAAATACAAAGAGCACTCTTATGTGAGCTTTATAATGAAAATCATCTTTCTGACTCACTGCTAGCAAGTTATCAATATCTGAGGGGTTTTTGTTTCTTTTTGGTGTGTGTGTGGGGGTGTAGTATTTTTTTATACTAGAGTACATTTCTGCGGTTGCTAGATACAATACATGCAGATTTACCCATATTTTCATAAAATGCCACATATGGTCAACATATGGAAATACTTACAAGTGTCCAACAAAAACAACAAAAAATAAGTAACTTGAAAATACTGAAAAAAATGCATATTAGGATAGGACAGTAATCATGTCCCAGATATAGGTATCATAATTTTAGCAGCTGAATATGTTAATATATTTTAGATTTCCATGATCAAATTCACTGAGGTTTTTCCTATAAAACAAGTAGGAAATGTTCAAGTAAAGTCAGAGAAAGTCAGATGATTTCTTTTTCCCCATCCATAGCAATTTTTCTGCTTTGATAAAGCAGCTCTACTGCAACAACATAAAAATACATACACTTTGTGGCAAGTCTTTAGCATGAAATATGGAAGCACAGCATGACACATTTGTTTTTAAATACATCTCAGTTCTTCTCACCATCTCCTGAAACTCTGATTGCTGAACTGGAGATGCTCCTCAGCTTTAACACTTCTACTACAACTAAGTGCAACTGTCAGAACCACCAATGTCCATTCTGCAAACTGCACCCTCTGCAAACAATAGGTACATACATTATTTAAAGCATGGGTATCCAAAAAAAAAAAAACCACTCACCAGTTGCCAGCAATTCTACTCAAAGGTTTAATTAGAAACTAGTCTAAAAGCTGCAACAATTGTAACATTGCCACAGGGAAGCAACGCTGCAGAAATGGTCCATTAAAGCAGCATGGAAAAAAAAGATTTTGAGAGAGATGGACCTTGCAAGTCATCACTAACATAATAAGACTGAAACAAGTTTGTCATAACCTTGTTACCTACAAAGATTGTATTTTAATCCCACTACAAAAAAAAAAAAAAAAAAAAACCTTAGGATTTTTATTTTAAGTTCAAATAAAGCATATGGCAGTAACTATGTGCAGAATTGCAATGGAAGGATAGACAGCAAAATTTTATGTTGGAAATACAAAAACAATTCTTAATTGGAGAGTCAGATAGGGCTGTTCCTTTCAGCTATGTACCAATCATTTAAAATTTGTTTTACATTACTCCACTTTTCTGTATTCTTTTGTGTCTCAGTTTCATTTAAATGTAGGGGGGGTTTGTTTCATTTAGTTTCAATTTCAAAGAGCTTTTTAGTAAATAACTGCTTTGAATGTTTCTATGTATTTCCTTCTCTCACAATGTACATTTCAATCACTTTTGTTCACAAAATACAATAGAAGAAGGATGTTTTTCACAAGGCAATTCACTCAATTCTTCCCCTCCTTACAGAGGAAAACTGTAAATACGGTTAATTTGCATTTGTAGCAATTTTAATTTTTTTAAGATATTAGGCACCTATACTCTCTTCCACCCTGATTTTCTTCTACCCCTCTCTTTTCTCCCCAACGAATAGCTATCACATCTTCAACCTGAAATTAAATTATGCCCTGCAAATACTAGCTTTGTAAATCATTTGTCCATGAGAACTCTACTCTGTAAATCAGACTTAAAATAATCTCAGAGTGAAACTAATACTATATGCTTTATTCAACAATTATTGCCCATGCTCTGACATAGCACCAAAACTTTCCCCACTTCCAACTTCTTAAATAAGCAAAAATAAAATTACATTAAACTTGGATACAATTTGGCTGATGCGAAATACAATTTAAATCAGGAATTTCACCCAGCTCTATGCAGAGAGCCACAAAATCTGCATCAGAATTCAGCTTCATACATGAACATTTGCAGGTGAACAAAAGTGAAACATATTGAATGCTAAAACATACCAATCTGAGACACACAGAAATTTTGGGAAAATAGCCTCTAGATGACTGCCCAACACTGCTAATAAATGCCACACAAAGAAAACCTGCAAAAAAACAGCATTAGATATGCACCAAAAAACACCAATACTGTCTGGGTGCTAAAACATGCACAACACAGCCAAACCAAACATTGCATGTATGGCAATAAACACAAAACCCAGACACAATTCTTGCAAACTACAAATGCACATGAAGCATGCACTAGAAGTGTGGCAAAAAAAAATGCCAAACAAGCTCAAAACTAAAGATGCTAAAAATATGGTGGAGGCGGGGGGAAGGATGTGGTAGCAGGATGCAAAAGGAAAAAAAAAAAAAGGCAAATCCATGCTGAAGTGTGCTGTATGTTTAAAAAAAAACCAAAACATATTCAAAACACATAACAGAAAGCAACACTGCAGCAATGCCTAAGAAACAAGAGACATTTTTTAAAAGTGCAAGAAGATTAGCATTGGAAATTCATGGCAAAAGATGCCAAACATATTGGACACCCAAAATACCACTGCAGTAATGCCAAACATACTGGGACAACACTGTAAGAACCAAAATCCACACCAAAAAACATACAGAAATCCCAGACCAGAAACAAAAGCATATGGCAGATGCATTAAAAAAAAATGCCAAACATCCTAAACACTAAACCCCATACAAACTGCACAGAGAAAGCATGAACACAAATGAATGTTAATTAATGAAACAAAACAAATAAAAAAAACCACCAAGCTAAACCAACTTGCAACACCAAAAAAAGGATTTAATAAGCCCAAAACACCTTAGGCTCTGTGAAAAGCCTGCCTAAAAAACACCTCAGAAACTGAAAACCTCTCCAAAAAGGACAGAAAAAAAGGATCTGGCAGACACATGCTCCAAAAAAAAAAAACCACCAAACATGTTTAAATATCAAAAACCTTTGACATGCCCAATGGTAAATTGCACATGGTAAATTCATGCTAAAAAGGCCCAGAAAATATACTGGATAAATAGAAAAAATTCCACTGGATAACTCACTGAAAAAATCATACAGTGTATGTATTAAAAAAAAAAAAAAAAAAAAAAAAAAACACTAAAGAAATCCTCAACAAAAATAACATCTTAGTCATGCCCTAGGGACCAAAACCACACCTAAAAAACAGTCCAAATCCACACTGGAATCCTTTAACCCCAAAAGCATATTAGAAACCAAAAAGCTCATCCAAAACCAAACCAAATGCACATGACAGATGCAAGCAAACAAATGTCAAACACTTGTTAGAAACTTGAAAAATACAACTTTAAAATTTTTGGGGAAAAGGTTTCAATAACAGGTGGTAAATGTACACCAAAATCAACAGTCAGCAACACCTTAGAAATGCCTCAGAAACACTCACACAGCATGCAGTAGATGCATGAAAAAAATATGCCAAACATACTGAACACACTAAAAATTTGTTGGAAAATGCTTAAATATTGTGTGATATATATATGCACACCAAGAACATAGCACCAGTTTGTGCTGAAAATTAAGAACATACACTAAAAAAAGGTGGTTTTATAAACACAACACTGCTAAAAAAGTGTGGTTGGTGGAATTCTACAGTCACATCGCTCCACTGGAAGTCCACCTACAGCTCATTCATGAGGACATATACATCAGGATGAAGTTAAGACCTATAAAAGCTAATTCCTTTTTGTCACCTGTTTCTCCTGCAGAGTCACAATCCTCTTGCAGATTGAAATATGTAAAACTGATCTCAAAAGCCTAGCTAGATAAAACTGACAATTGCAATCAAATGGCCATAATATTTTTTTTTCTGTAACAACTAGAATACAGCTCATCAATAAAAGCAGACAGGTCATCTATAAAATACTTTATTTGCTGTTCACAAAGCTAATACAGACTTTATGCTCCTGAAAACAGGGAATGTACGTTGTAAAGATACAGAACATATTCATCAGCTACTATGTCTAACATGGAGGTGACGACAAACTCTTATACATTAGAAAAATAAATAAAAGCATCAAGTTATGATACCATCACACCTACAAGTTGAGCAAAAAAAGCACAATGAAAATTTTTCATCCAGCTACAAAACAAGATGTAGTTGTAGATACTGAGTTACAAAGAATTTCAGCAGGTCAGGAAGAAATTATGCTTACCAAACACTATTGCTTTGGCAAAAGGTGGGAAGAGCTCTGTGTGTCTGCATAGGTTTTTATGAATTTGCCAAAGTTCTTTGTGCAGTTTCTTAAAGTCACTGTATCTCTTCCAAACGACTATCTGAAGCAGAGAAACCAGAGAGGAGTATTAGTGAGGTTCATTGTTCATATTGCATCACACCACAAATCTAGTGGGTTCATCACATCAGACCACTAACTCCAGCAAATTTGTTTAACAAAAATATACAGTCTGAACTGCCAACTGTAACAAGCATAAAAAAAAGGTCATTACCTGTCCCCAACCCGCATTTTGGCTAACAACACTATAGAGCATAGAGAAAAACTGAGTAAAAGCTGAAAGGAGGGCAAAGACAGTGCTGCTTCAGTCATTCTGAGATCCAGACCTACACAGAGAGCCAGTAAGAGAGGAAAAAACACTGAACAGGAGTGTTGCACTACCCAACAGCACACTGTGCCTGGTGCAGCTGCAGACATGGGGAAGAGACACAACAGCAAAAGAGAAAACCAGGGAAGAGAAATCCCAACACAAGCAAGGGATTTTTAAGGGCAATACGTTAAGCACCCAGGACTAGAAAACAGTTCAAAGTTGTGTATGTAATGTGTTGATCATATGTAAATGCAAGCCCTCATCTTAAATGTCTTTTTGTAAAAACACTCCAAAAAAATGTTCCTTTTGTAATCTAGACAAAAAACTCCATTTTAGGAATATAAAGATGTTACTGCTTCATTATACCAGCTGTTCCTGATCCATCCTTTCCAGAACGTAGTCATCTCCCAGTCAGGTATCTACCTTATCTTTCTTCCATCCCATTCTTTCCATTCAAGAAAGGACTGGAACTCAGTAGGAAAATCAAACCAATGAAAGAAGATAACAATGAAATTTACATGTGACTGCTACTGAATTTGTTATCAGGATGAAAAGATATTAACAAATATTTTTTAATATCCTGACCTCATTTTTGGCCAGACACACTAAGCCATCACAATAAACCTCAACACTAATGTAAAGTGATTAAAGTAGAACAGAGGGAAAAACACAAGGAGAGTGCATGCATTCAGCAGTCAATTCCACAGTTGCACCAGTCAAATGCCTCAATTAACTTAATACAACTAACCAGAACTTTAAATATTCCACATATTTCCAAATGATTTACCAGGTTGCCTTCTCATGAGCAATCATAATTGAAAAAGCTGATTTTTTTTTCAAGCCAGCCAGATTTAGAGCTAAGCAAAAGGTTTAGACTTAGAGAATTTTTATTTTTTTTAAATACTGCAGTCAGAGGCCTTCTAAGTTTCAGGAGATGCAAGTCTTACCTAAGAACAATGTAGATACAAGGTAAGAGGATTGTCAACAGTGGATATGCAAAGCTTTAGTGTGGCAACACTCTACCCACCTTATAAATTCAGCTATACTGGAACCATCAGTCCTGTTTCAGACCCCCTTTTTGGCACACATTTTCATGACTTAATTACAGCTGGTACTCAGTGAAGTGTAACACACAAGCAAGGAATCTCAAGAAGGCAAACTAGTCATTTTGCTGTCAGAAATAATAATTTTTCAATGCTATACTTTCATCTAATCCAATAGCCAGAGAGTGCATGATTAGCACTTCTTGAACAGTGTGCATATAGAACACAAAATTGCTTAAGATGGTGAATTCTTTAAACATTTAGTTACTGTCAGTACTTGGAGACAACATGAAAAGCTGCCAGAAAATAAGAGCATGAGATTTCATTCCACTAAGAAAGCATCATTTTTCACTGCTACAAGTGATCACTCAATAGTCAAGAGGAAAAAAATAAATACCCTTAAATAACTTTCATAGCAAAAGCAGTCAAGGTTATCCTAAAACCTTTCAGAAGCTCATGGAAAACATGCCTTTGCAAGCAAGTGGCCCAGAAAAGTTAGTGAAGTTCCCACTCTAACATCCTCATTAGAAATTACATTTAGAGGAAGGACACATTGTACTTTAAAGCCCAACGAAGCACAGCAAGTATATCATAAAACATATGTTACACTTGTAATGCAATAAGGTGCTTGTCATGGCGAGAGCCAGTAGATCTCTATTAACTCATGCACCTCATCTGTTCCACAATGAATAAGCCTTTCTCACAAATGAAAAGGAAAAAAAACCACAGTACTACCTGGATGCACTTGCCTTACACACCACATTGCCACCATCAGTCTCCAGGAGCAAGGACATTAAAGTTAGGTCTGGCCTTTCTGTATCTACTATCCCCACACAAAACTTCACATTGATCTATTTTATTCTTTCAAGAGGGAAGCCCTTACAAGGTTCTCTTCCTTCCTGCCCCAACAACAACAAGCTGGGATTACACTGAGCTCTAACTGGCTGTAGTGGGACTTGTGCTATAGTCAGGATTTGTATCCCAAAGGGCAGCCAAAAGATGTGACAGAAAACTGGCAAGTGGAGGTGAGGTCACACACACAGCCTTACCAGCAGCTGTACATATATAAAGAATGTATTAACATCACAGCAGTGGCATGAAGAATCACCTGGAGGAGGAGGCAGGCACAGCCAAGTGGTCCTACATGGATACGGGAAGCAGGATGCACAAGACACATCCTAAAGCCATGAGGTGGTTTTGTGCACAAAATCTCCCATTCAATTACTCATTGAACATTCTGGAAAACTGAGGTAAATTTATTTTCATTGGGAGCAGGTTATGGGCATATTCTTTTTCTTCCAAAGGCTGCCCACAGTTGGTTTGGTTTTTTTTTTACTGTAAGACTGTTACTTTTCATTAACAGAAAAGTTCTCAAGATATGAGGGTTTCTGACTACAATTCCCGCTTACATCAACTACCATTTAGGATGTCCCTTGTAATAACCAACTGTTTTCAGATAATGCTTATAACAGATTCATCCTGCACTTAACATGCTATCACATGCAGAATAATTAATATGATACAATTCAGGGTGGAAGAGGGCAACTATTAAGAAGCTCATCTCATATTTATGTCCTCTTATTGTCCAAAACATGTGAAAACTCTGCATGGTTAACCTATTAGCCACAAATCAAAGCAACACCTAAAAGATATGTTTTTGCTATTGTGTCAAAACTACTTAACACATATTCATGCAATACTCTAGCTGAAAGACACTTACAATATATTTTTCTGATGAATGGATTCATCAACAGCTCTTATAAAGTGCTTTTCCTCACAAATGAAGATTAAGGTAATGGCAGAATGTGCTCATGGATAGGTTCAATTCAGAAGTCTCCCTGGAAAAGGTGAACATCAAGCTACAAACTACAGTAATACACTTCTAAACTAGACCCATGATCATCTCTCATTCTGACAGGTTATTTTAATCTCCTAGAGATGTTTTAAAAAATGCAGAAAGTACAAATGTTCATGCTCGCCTGATTCTCAAGATTTCAAAGAAGGATGCAGTAAAGGGGTGTTAGATATATTAGCCAATTCTCACCTCTGCCAAGCCACTAATCAGTAACTCTTTGTTTGACCACAGAGATGCAATGAATTCAGTTATGAGCTCTTCTTTCATCAACTATGCAGGTTCTCCTCAGCTGTAGTAAGAGACTGAGCCACAAACTGAACATATGTATGTGTTACACAATGTCTGAAAAGCCATAAGGTTGTGCTTTTGAGGGAAGATTTTGCAGGTATATAGTATAATAGTAACCATGTCAAGTCATTAGTCCAGAAAAAAAATCAAGGAGGGGGGGAATTTCTTAATTAAAAAGAAAAAAAAAACCCACAATGCGCGCACACAGTGTTTTTCTCTCTCAATAAATGATTCCTGTGACAGACTTTTAAGGTATTTAAGAGGCACAAGAATAGAGCAGACCCTTATTCATAGACTCATCAGAAGAGGCAAAGAATAAGCAATTTTACAGTTTTGCTGAAATATATCACTGGAAAATACTAAAGGAGCCTCAGAGAGATAGGCATACTATATATGACCTGCAATCATATATAACTCCTAGACACCTCCATTCTCCCTCTTCACTAACAGACAGTAATGGTGCAGGCTTTTCAATGAAACATTGGTTAAAGAGGAAAAGAGTACCTACAGCTGAGACCTAAGACTTGAATTGTGGACTGATCTCTAATTTTACCAGTAGGAGTTAAGTAACCATCAATTTGCCAATTCCAGCCCTGAGAAAAGAGCTTGTAAAGTTATCAAAGCAGTTTTGTCATCAAAAGGCACTTTACTCCCTAAGACTTTGTTTCAAGTCACCATTCATCACTGAGGGATGAAATGCATTATGTTACACTAGCTACTGTTTTTAACTATGAAAGCTAAAGACAAATGGAAACATACGAAAATTGTTGGCTCAATTACAAGGACAAAACACACAGAAACTGCTAAATTACATCAAAGATGCTTTAAAAGGCATAGTGTGATTCATAAAGACATTTGCACAAGTTTAAACTGTTACCTCCTGGACATCCTCTGGATTTTTTCTTGAAACAATCTGAAAGGCAAAACAAAAACAAAACCACGTTAAGTCCTTGGATTTTCAATTTGGAACTTAAAGAGTAACATACAATGATTTGTTGCTGAAGAGAAAAGTCTGGGAAAAGGCAAACAGCTGCATGGTCCTGTGCACTCAGGAAGTTTTGATTTAGTTTTAGAGAACTCAAATACCCGAAGACAACTCAGTGAGGGATTTCAGCAGCAGTCAGTCGTGGTCACACATAGACAGTCATACATTCTAGGCAGAACGGCACAAAAGGCATCTCTCAAAATAAAGCTACATAGAGCACGCCTCGTATCATCTTTCCAGCCTCTTCCTATTAATTCATATTAGGGCTACGTTACTCCCAATAAGAAGACCTCACTAAGGCTACTTGGCTTAATATAAGCTGCAAACAACCTCACTGAAAATGTGAAGATTTGCATTTAGTAAGACAGTATTTCCACTTTACTTACAATCACCAGAGCGTAGACACGTCTGACTATCCTTGTGTATTTGTTTCTCCTTAAAAACTCTTGGTCTAATTAATTATAAATGACTTTGTCCAGGGGAAAATTGCAGTGAAAATCAGGCTTGGCTGCACACCATAAAGAAGCCTGTATTTCGTCAAGATTTTTTTTTTCCTTTAAATAAATATCGATCACACAAGCCTTTGTAATCCAAGTTTTGTACAGGTCTTATAAAGAGCAGTAGGAGCATATCCCCACAGACATACAAACCAAACAGACACATCTTTAATTCATAACTGCAATTATCTACTGCAAGTCAGTATGCCCTTCATCGTAAGAGCCAAAGCTGTTTAACAAAATAATTAGTCTATTGTTAGCTAAAGCAAAATAGGGCATTCTTAATGCAACTGGGACTGTCCTCGGCGACACACCCCAGAATAATTGATGCCCTGAAGAGGTGATGCGTGCAAGGAAGCACAGGGAGCCCACAGCACTTGCACCCCAGAGACTCACACACCACCCCGCCGCTCCACAAGCACCACGCAGCTGCTGCTCCGAGATGGAAAACACCAAATCCACACTTTCCTCTTGCTCAGTGACAACAGCATACCTCTTACATCTCCCACAAGCTTAGCCCTCTTCCTCACTTCCATTTCGCAAGAATCCTTGCCAAAGCCTCCCAGATCTTGTACCATCCGTTTACTACAGCCCAGCCACTCATCTCTCACACATTTTGGAGGAGAGAAGATGGAAAAGAGAAGTGTTTCCTTCTCCAGCAATCACCCAAAAGGCTTGAAACATTTTCCTTCATAGCTCCATGTTCTCTTTCTCACCTTGCACACCAAAGTCCTCTTCTTCCAGCGTAGTCTATATTGATAAAACCCTTCTTGACTTCTCCTCACTTTTGAGTAATCTAACATTTGGCAACTTTACCACAT
This sequence comes from Lonchura striata, assembly GCF_050655825.1. NCBI lineage: Eukaryota > Metazoa > Chordata > Aves > Passeriformes > Estrildidae > Lonchura > Lonchura striata. The sequence continues at coordinate 103,284,403 of NC_140705.1, read as the reverse complement.
GTTAACCTTGGTGGCTGTTGCTCTTTCATTCACTACCAGGCAGTTTATAAATAAAATTGGTGAAATAATCCTAACGTCCTTTTCTAATAGCTGGCTTACTTGATGCAAGGAGTCTGTAGAGCTGGGGGAAGAAAATATCACTGCATGGCTACACATCACAGAGAACACCAAAGGGCAGACACCAACTGCTTTGCTTTGCAGTTCACCTTTAGTTAAAGCCTTGTAACAGTTTTGGCAGCTAGGTAAGTTACCAGATGGGCAGAAGGAGACCCAGAGAGATGAGTAATTACCCAGCCAGTTAGTAAGAATCTGGAATAAAACCCAGAGGCCCTGTTTCACACTTGTTCTTATGTTACACCACCTTCTATATCTCCCAGCCATGCCAACTTTAAGTCAGTATGTAATAATTTATGTGTTGTCCTATTTTGTTCTTTATATCCTTTTCTGAAGGTCAACCTCACAAGAGGTCTGCCCCTTCCTCCCAATCTATAGTCAACCTAGAGACTTGGCAAAGATGACCCAAACCCCTAAATTTTCCATTTACTTTTTTTAATCCTTCCCCAAGGATCAATGCAGTCAGTTCCTTCTGCCAATCTGTAACACAAGCAACTATAACCTATTTTCAAAAATATCATTAGGATACCCACCAATGAGCTAAGCAATGCGTAATTACTGCACTAGACTCTGAAAACAGAGATCCTACAAGGATCCTCAACGTCAAGAAAAGTACTTCAGATTATCCCATTCTTCATCTGACATGCAGATATCCAACATAACTCATTAGAGTTTAATTATCATTAATAATTGTAATCTTCCAAATTCTCTAAACTTTTACTAGTGCCCTATATTTTCTGGTATTGTCACAGAACAGTCTTCATATCATAACCTGCTAGTATCTATCTGTTTCTTTGCATTTGGAAATGGGTATTAAAAAGCCGATATTCATTTAACCTTGTCTGCGTTTACAATTATGTTACAGTTTATGAGTAAATAAAATATATATTCTCTGCTATACAAACAAAACTTGTAAGAAAAGAGCTGCAATAATGATAGACCCCCTTAGCACTCAGAAGAGACTGCATGGGTAGTTATGCCTTGGGACAGATGTTTAGGACACACTAAACAAGTGCTTTCTTATCCATGACTATTCATCTACATTACATTGCAACAGAAAAGTTCCTTTAATTTAATTTCACAAAGGATTCATTCACATACTGCACTAAGAAGCCCCAAATCTCCACTAAAACATACTGACTACTCTAGATCCCAGCCAGGATGATATTCAACACAACGGGAAGGTCCACCTCACTTTTTTCCTGGCGGCTCCCCAAAATTGCTGAGCTGACGCTCAACAAATACAGCTGGAGTGCTGTGATATCAACCATGGAGCCAGATCACTGCAGGAACGGGAGAGAGGAATAGGAGGAAAGAAACAGAAAGGGTACTTGATATGTACACTAAATCCTTTTTAAATAATTTCATTCAATTTCCCAAATCCTCATTTCAAGTACTGCACAACAGATTACCAGACAGAGCCCTGCTGAAACAAAAGTTATTTATATTTTGGCACTTGGGAGTCCAAAAAATCCTTTACTGCAAAAAGATGAAATAATTTTTCACTTTGAGGATTTTAGCTATCAAAACACTGTAAAGAATTAATAATCTCTGGTTAGGTCAGTTGAATTTGGACAGCTCACAGACTGATCAGCTCCTTGCTCTGTGCTAAATCAAGCACACCACCTGATTCTGCACTGCCTCGCTTGGAAAGGCACCAGAGCACCCACAGTTTGTGAGACAAGGAGAGAGAATGACATACCTAACTAGTCAATCACAACTTGATTTTGAACAATTCTACAGAAATCAAAATGCCACAGAGAAATTTATCTGGCTTTAGCCAATAAGTACAAAGCACCAGAGCAAAATAAGCAGCAGTAGTCTTGGCTCATTTCTATTAGTCCTTATTTCACTGACACAACTTTTTAGTACACATGTACACACACTTGGACCATCAAGAGCAACTGCAGAAAAATGTGATGGTACTGTTTTCCTCTCTGCATTTATTTCAAGAAAGGCTTTTTAAATTGCAACACCATAGAAAAAAGCAACTCTTTTTCCTCTTCACAAATACTAAGTTGTATTAGACTAAAAAGAACAGTTTAAACATATTTGTGTTTGGCAAACTTGGAGAGATAGATGACCAAAACCAATTTTTTTAATTTTACAAGTCATACAAACTGATCATAGGCTAACAACCCCTGACATTACAATCTGTATACATATACAAAATGTTGTATTCTTTGAATTAAGAGGAGGGTGCTTATAAGCATACCTTGCTCTCACGGGCACGATGTCTACAGCTGCAGTAACTACGAGATCACGGGTCATTTAAAGAAACTCTCTCTCTGTGACACCTTCTGATGCTCTCAATATATCCACCACACCTGCGAGCTAAACTGCCACTCCTTTTGAACCTATCTCCACGTATTGATTTAACTTTCTTTTTTGGTTTAATAGGAGAGTGGAAGAGAAAAGAAAGCAAGGAATTTCCCTAAGAGAAGAGCCGGAGCTTTCATCCAAGCCAGCACCGCAGCAGCTCTCCTGCCTGCCGCGCTAGGCCCGAGCGACCCGAGCGCTCCGCCCGCCCGGGCTGGGCGCTCCCGGGCGCTCCCGGGCTCGGTGCGCGGCTCGGCGGCTCCGGCAGCCGGGGGCCGCGCGGAGCCCCGCGCCCCGCCGCTCCTCCCCAGCGCGCCGCTGCGCTGCGGGGCTGCCAGAACGCCGGCCGACCCCTCCGCAACCCACCCACGGCACCTTCTGGGGAGCAAAGCAAGGGGACAGAGAAGGAGCTGATCGTTTTTAAGCTACTCCCGCATGCCCTGCAACGCACAGCAAGGAAATCGGGAGTTAATTGCAAAGCGCGTCTGAGGCCATTACAACGTTGCGAGGCTACAAGTTTGCGGGCGGCGGCCGGGGCTCGGCTCGGGAGGGGCCGCCGTGTTCCACCCACGCACCCTCCCTGTCTCCCACCCGTGTCCCGCACAGCGGCTGCTTCCACGGCGCGGCCGGGCCCGGCGGGCGCTGTCCCGCACCCAGCGGCGGCTTCACAGCCCGGACGCGGGGCAGGCCGGGCGCGGGGAGCCGCGGGGGCGAGGGGCTGGGCGGCGGCCGCCGACTCACCCGCGCCGTGACCTTGTAGACGGTGTGGCCGCGGGGGTGGCGGCGCGGCTCCGTCACGGTGTAGAAGCGGGCCAGGTCGGCGCCGCGCTCCCGCGGGCTCAGCATCCTGCCGCTGCCCCCGCCGCGCCGCCCGCCCGGCCGGCACAGGCGGAAGCGGCGCCGGGAACGCCCCGCCCCGCCCGGGCGGTGCCGGGGGCCCGGCCCGGGGAGCCCCGCCGGCCGCCGCGGGATGCTCGGGTCCCCGGCGCGCCGCCTTTCCCCGGGGCTGAGCCCGCGGTGTCACGGCCTGCCCCGTTCCAGGTGCCCCGCAAGGGCAGCGCCGTGGGGATTTCCACTTGGCGGCACCGACGGCCGAGCCCCTCGCTCACACGGGCCTCTACAAATCCGCAATGAGCCCCTGGTACGCCGCTCCCAGCGTCTGCCGTGGGCTATTTTAGGCTATGCTGCCCTAAATCCATAGGCCTGTAACGCAGAAATGACTCACGGATTTTAAAGAGGAACGCTACCAGAAAGGCAAGTTTGATGGTTATCGAGTCACCAGGTCTCGTGTGTTGTGGCTCCTCCAGGTTCTCCAAGCTGCACCCGGACTTCTCCCTGCGGATGGGCTCTCGTGGGTGCACAGGTCGGTGTTAGGAAACCTTCCAGGGCTTGAGGGGCATTGCTTCAGTCCTCAGGAGCATAACTTTGTGCCGCAGGACCTTGTCCTTTTGTAAGATTACCTTCAATTTCATTTCTGTAGTGCTGAAACGTAAATTTTAAGGAATTTAGAGATTTTAGAGGAGCTAAGATTTTAGTTAGAGATAAGCCTTACTAGAGTTATTTAAAATAAATGAGTGGGCCTTGATGAAGTTAAGAGTTAGTAGTTAACTAATAACTAATAACATTGTGCTTGTCAGCACAATGTTTAGTTAGCTGGGTTTATAATGAAGAATATAGAAACCGACAAATAGCTTTTAGGAACATAAGACAATTTGTAGGCCTCCTTCTGTTCTGAAACCAATTGAAGACAAGGAATAGGAGTTCTACCAAGAGTTCATTTGTCATATTTGCATTGAAAAAGTAGAAAAGTCAGAACGAGGAAGATTTCATTTACTTCCTCATTTTGGGACCCCTCCCCATGAAAGGGACCACTGACCCATTTCAAGGAACAAACTATGCATGCTTAATAGCTTTTGAAATTATTAGCATATTAAGCAAGGAATGGGATGTACCAAAATTATGAATATGTATTTGTATTTTGGGTATTCAATGCTTGTATGGATAAAAGGACTCTGTAATCACTTGGAAGCCATGGTGCGTATTTGGGAGCTATCCCGCACGCTGCCCGGCGTCGAATAAACATACACTTTCTAACTTTAAACTGTTAGAGAGTTTCTGTCCATCACAGTTGGATATCGGTACTAGATCAGTATCCATTTTTTTTAAATAAATCAGTGCAGTCTGTACCAATGCAGATCTCACACCTCATATTATATAAACTGTTTCTTTTTTTTTGTAATCACTGTGCTTTCATTCATTTAATTGCAGATGTTAAAAAACGGCTTTTCCTTACCAGGTTATTAATATGTCTGCTCTCATGCAGGTTCTTGACATAAAGTATTTAACAATACTTAACCATGTGTCTTTGTGAAAGATAAGAGTCTCTTGTACTGAAGTTCATAGTAAGCACATGCCTCTCCTTTGAGGAACATTTTCTTAAGGAAGAGTGAAGAAAGAGGACATTGGTTGTTAGCAGCTCACTTGTCACTCTCCCTTGTCCTCTGAGAGGAGAAGAACATGTCTTTTACATCTTGTGCTGATATGTAGAACTTCATGGAAATTCTATAAGTTATCAAAAGTTTGCAAATTCAAGTATCTGGGGGAGAGAGTCAGTGAGTAACTAAAGGGGCAAACACATCAGGCTTAGGAAATGCATGGAGCTGAAAACAGTAAGAGGCAGGGAGAGTGTTCATTTGAAGTTTGCCCAGCCCCTGCATATTTCTAGGCATCTGCTGCTAACAACGTTTAGAAAGCAGGCTACTGAGCTCAGTGGACCATTGATCTGAGCCACCGTGGCTGTTCTTATGTGCAGTATAATCAATCAAAGCATGCTCAGTGAGTCAGTAGCCTCCATTCACTAGGGAGTTTCAAAAAGCACAAATGACTCATAAAATAATTTGGCTTCTACTTACAAATCAGAACTTGGAAATACCTAAATCTGCAGAATATCTTTTTTACATGGTATAGCTTACTAAGACTTTTCTAGGTCAAGGCAAGAAAATCTAGCAATACTGAGATACGGAACAATTTGCATCATTTTAATAGGTTAATATTTTTCTTCTGTTCTGTCTATTACACAATTTCCATGCTTTTCAGCACATCTTCATTCTCATTAAAACCCAAAGCTTCCATGATTTATTTTTTTCCAGCATCACTACTGAGATTACTACTATGTAAAAACTATTGAAGTGGCAGATCAATTTGGGTGTCCCTGTGCAGGTCAAAATACAGAAAATAACTGCATGTTATGTGTAGATTCTGCTTCTAAAAATAACAGCAGTCGTTGCTATAGCTATGGCTTACTGTCTTTAGTCCTAGAAATACATCTAAAAGATAAGAATACAAAAATTCAGAAAAGAACAAACCACCAAAACAAGATGGTCTTGAAAGTGCAGTTGGGAGATCCTGTACTACACATGTGTTATGGGGTTAGTAGTTGCATTCCCATATGGTGAAGAAACTAACAGAAAATGGATGGGTATTTTTACCTTTCACCAGTTGTGTGAAGTTGTGTGCAAGAAATGGAAAACCCAAAGTGGATCTGATATGTTGCCTAACTAGTGTGCTCATCACCGCATTATTTCAATTCCAGTCTTCCCTACCATTCCTGGGAAAACTTCAAATGTTCTTTAAAGTCACTTTATGACAGATAGAAAAGGAATGCAGAGAAACAGTATTTTACTTGATTACAGTTCCTGCACAGCATCTGCACTATTCAGCACTCTAATTTTTCATATGCATTGTGCTACGTTTCCTTACAGTAAACAGGGCCAGCATTTCCTCTGTCCTCAGAAGACCTCAAGAAAGGATTCTAAGTGCTTATTCAAGCAACATTGGCAGAGGCAAAGGATTGTTGCTGCAGCTGGTAAGCAGCAGTGTGTCTGTCAGCAAAGGCTGCAGGGCAGGCAGGTCTGCTACCCATCTCTCGGGCCAGCTCTCCTCAGTAGAGCACTTTCAGCTGCATTTTAAAACCTTGTAATGTTGAAATACTTGCTTGGGTGAGCAGAGTTTTTTGGGTTTTTTTCTGCAAATACTAAGCATGTTGCTACTGCCCTTGTAATATACTATGGCACCTTGAAATATGGCAGCTCTTTCTCGGCCCCTTTGACCCTGCAGGAACACACGGTGATCCCAGGGAGAAAACCACTTATGGAAACTATCACAGAATACGCTGAGTTCGAAGGGATCCACAAGGATCATCAAAGTCCAACCCCTGGCCCTGCACAGGACATCCTCGAGGGTCACACCATGTGCCTGAGAGCATTGTCCAAATGCCTCTTGAACTCTGCCAGGCTTGGTGCTGGGACTGCTTTCCTGGGGAGCCTTTTCCATTGTCGACCACCCTCTAGGTGAATGAGCTCTGCACAAACTCAGCATTACCTCTGTTATAAACGAAAATTTGTCCAGCCAAATTAAAATGAAAAAATAAAATATTTATTTTGCAATCAAATTCTATCTAGCCAGCCACAAGGAAAGAACAGTGCCGAACCCGGGGTTGGCCCTGGGTGTGCAACAAGAAGTCAGCCTCAGCAGATATTTTCCTCCATGCCCACACCTCCATCCTGGCACAAGCGGTTTTTATAGGGAAAATTCCGCCTGAAGACAAGATTTTGGCAGTTAGTCTTTTCTTCCATTCAGAGTCCATAGGTTAATAAGATTTTCTTTTTTGGTGATGAAGAACAATTCAGTGTCCGGAGTTGTTGAATCCCTATGAAGTTTACAGGAACACTGCATTCACAGGTATCTGCCCGAGGATTTCCATGACATCCATCTCGGGTCATTCACGCGATGATCAGCGCCTGGGGTCCCCGTATCTCTCCAGCCATGGCCCATCTCCTGGCCGAGCCACGTCCTTTTACTTGTAAATCGGGTTCTAATACACACCAGGTCTCGCCTGCAAGGGTCGGGAGGCCTCCTAATACAAACGTGTATACTCCAACAAATATTCAATATCACACATATCATGCTAGAAATAGCGCGAATTCTATCTACTACACATAACACCCCACGTGAACGCTTCAGCATCCCCATCGGGCTGCCCACACGCGGGTCTTGCCGCGCTGCGCAGCGGGGAGCGCGGGCTGAGGCCGCGATGGCGGCCGGGCCGCGGCGCCGCCGGCCCGCACTAAACATGGCGGGCCGGGACTACAAGTCCCAGGAGCGAGCGGGAGGGCGCGGCGCGGCCGCAGCCCGTGCGCACGGCGGGGCGGCGGCGGGGCGGCCGGAGCGCGGCGGCCGGAGCTGGCGCTGCCCCGGGCTGACCCCTGCGCGGGGCCGGGAGCGGCGCCCGGGCCCGCCGGGAGGTAACCGCGGCCGGGGGCGCTGCGGGTGAATGCCGCCATTAGGCCGGGCAGGGCCGCGGCGGACAGAGCGCAGCGCGGCGGGGATGGGGCTTGGCGGGGCCGGGGTCGAGGCGGGAGCGGTTTCTCAGTGCTTTTCTGTAAAGCATGTGGCTCAGGGTTTTTTTTGTAAAGGAGTGATGCCTCTTTTTGTTCGCTGTAACGCTGGGGGTGTTTTGTTTTTGTGCCTGCCTGACTACATCTGGTGCGCTGTGGCGGAAAGGGGTTATTTCAGGACAAGCGGGGTTTGCTGAAAGTTGTATAAGCGATTAGAGGGTGTCCAAAGGAGGGCAGTGAAGATGGTGAATGGAATAAGTGTGAGCAGCGGCCGAGGTCATTTCCAGCCTGGAGGAGACTGAGGGAGACCTCATGGCAGTCAGGAACTTCCTTGTGAAGGGAAGAAAGGGGCAGACACTGATCTCTGCTCCGTGGTGCCCAGCGACAGGAGCCGAGGGATGCCCTGAAGCTGTGTCAGGGCAAATTTAGGCTGGATATTGGAAAAGCGTTCCTCACGGCTGGAACAGGCTCCCCAGGGAGCAGCACCAAGCAGCCTGACAGTTCAGGGAGCCTTTGGACAATGCTCTCAGGGTGTCCTGTGCAGGGCCAGGAGTTAGACTCGGCGATCCTTGTGGGTCCCTCCCGACTCAGCATGCTCTGTGATTCAGTGATTCTGTATTTCGGCTTATTTGCTCAGCTGAATGGCACCTGGGAGGTTCTCACTTCAGCGCAACTTCAGGCATACCAAGCTTTGATATCTTTTACTTATAAGTTCGAAATATACCTTAATTAAACAATGAGGAAGCTGAGATATTATTGTCACTCAGCCTTCCATCCTGTGATTTTGTTGAGAGACAGATTTCTTTCTTCTAAAGAAGAAAAAAACCCACCTTTTTTCACGGCTTTAGTTGCTGAGCTGTGGTTTGCTCTCCTGGAAAAGAAGTAAGAATACAGATTTAGTCTTAAGTTGGTGCTAGTGATGCCTTGAGACTTAGTACCTTTATTTCCCTGTTGTGTTGGCACTGGGATCTGAGCCAAATCAATGGCTTTCCAAACAAAGTTCTGACGGCTTGCAGGAAAGTGGTTCTCATTCCTTACAAATAGCCTTATGATAATGCAGCATGCAAAAATGACCTTTTGTAAAGTTCAATTGTCTGAGCATTTGAAAGATCTAATACTTGAATTCAACAAGGCAGAAAATAAATTTTAAATTATTACTGAGGCAGATAGGGTTTGGACACTAAATGGCACTTGTAAATCTGAGGGGGGGAAAAGGATGCAAGATCACTTTGTAAAGTCTCGTTTTGAATATCATCTAGATAAATGTTTAAATACCTTGTGTATAAGTGTTTGAATATCTTGTATGCATTAACTTGTAGAGAGAGAGAGTATCTTCTGTAAGTCTTGACCAGGATGACTTTGCTTCCACAGCTTCCTACAGGCAGATGTAGTTGTGTGCTAGTAATGAAACTTGTGCTTTTTTGGTAGACACTCCATGCTGCCCCGCCATGTGCAGAGGTTGGGCAGAGACTGGATCACCCACTGGAATGGCTCCCAGATACTTGCCTTGAACAGCCCAGTTTCCAGCTGTATGAGATGGGCCGGACATTATCCTCCCTGGGCCTCATTTCCACTCCCCATTTCAGCTGATTTTTCAGCAAACTGGAGAGCCCCTCCATTTTTTGGACCTTGGAGACAATTTCAGAACTCTAATTGGCATCTTGATAACTACACACAAAGTTGTTGCTTTCATCTACCCAACCCCAGTATGAAATCCGAGAGAGAAGAACCATTGACAAAGAAGAGAAGACTCAGTGGCCAAGATGATACTTCAACTCCTGAACAACAAACAGACTTGTCTAATCAGAAAGAAGTATCTTGTCTTTCTGTAGCACAGAATGAAGAAAAACATGGCAGCAGGAAAGGTAAAAGATGCTCTTTACTCATTTGCTGTGTTTTTTTGTAATGCTAAATACACCAAATGAGAGATATGAGCAGTAATGCCTGCTCCTTTTGAGTTGCTGTTTTTCTTGGCACCCCTCTCAAGAAAACATGTCTTTAAAATTATGGAGTTTTGTAATGCTGTTTAGTCTGTAAACTTGTATTTTGTGCTGTCAAACAGTCTAGCAGAACTAGGTTCATTGCACTTGGCAGTAGAACACAGTCAGTTGTGTGAGGGACTGCCCAACCTGGGGAGTCCTGAGCTTGGTTCAGACAACACTCTCATGTCTCTGTCACCAAGTCATGTCTGTTGACTTGGAAGCTCAGAAAAGCAAAAAGGTTTGGCTGACTTGCTTTAGGGCTGAGCTGGACTGGCAGTTGTATAGCTTCATTCCTTGTGCTCTACCTGAGCTCATAAACTCTACTGGACCTGAACCGGTTTATTTCCAGACCAGTTGAGTTACCTGTGACCTAGAAAACTGAGAATGAGTGCACTGAGTTTTAATGGTGCATACTTCCAGTGTGATTGTGTGATTTTGTTCTTACAGCTGTATTCTGCCACTGGCATGTTAGCAAGTTTTGTGTCAGATCTTGTCTGACAGAGCAAGCAGCACGTGTGCTTTTCCAGATAAGTACAGGAAGAAGTGCAGCTGTCTGCTGGGCTTAGTAACAAACTTCTGTGAAACTTCAAAGTGTCTGTGTTAGCTTGTTACAGATATAATCTTGTACATAGCATCCAAATATTTTACTGAATATTGTGTATATTTACAGTTTTGTCTAGTGTGAGACAAGTAGAGGAACACAGTGAAAATTGTTGCCCTCTTGCATAAATCCCTTCCTTAGCAAAATAAACTGGAAATTTTATTATGACTAAAAGGGGCAATAGATGCTATCAGCATCCCAAAGGGATGTTTGGACACAAATACCCATAAGGCTTAGAAACATCATATTCATCTTCAGGAGCCAAAGGAGGGGACTTTGCTTCATGCCTTAATTAGTGAGTCCTCTCTTAACCCTAGTTGACTTTTATCAGATAGCTTTATCTGAGAGTGTGGTTGGCACTGTGGTCCTTTCCAGTCACCCTTTGTGAGGTGATGCTAATTAAAGATATCTGCTGAGGAGCAATGTAGCTTTTCTCCCACCACAGAAATAGAACTTAAAGCCTTGCTGTATTCATTGCCAACACTGTAAAGTCCTGAATAATCTAAGCACAGCAATGAAAATTACTACTCAAATAGGACAGATGGTGACAGCTATAGTTGCAGTCTGCCACTGGTTGTTAGCACAGATAAGTGGACCTCAGCTTGCTCTCAGATGAGGTCAGATATAAAGGGTGAAAAGCATCTCTGTGAGTTTTTAAGTGGATAAATAAATTTCTAAAAAAGTAATTGAATGCTTAATGATGGGTAATATGTTATCATAAATTTGCCTATTTACTAATAGTAAGTACTAATAGTAGTACTATTTACTAATAATAAGTATGAAATGAAAAATGGCAGAAAGGTGAAGGAAACATTTTCAGAAGTTCTTGGTATTTCTGAGACTTAATAATGTCTCGATTTCTCAGTGAGAAAAATTTGGTTTATTATTTGTTTTGAGACTCCTGTAGCAGACCTCGTTGCAGCTTCTGGCTGAGTTTTACAGACTGTACATGCAGTAGAGGTGATTGATATATTCCTAACCCTTTGTTAGTCATGGATAGAGAGATCTACAAGGTGCCCATCTGCTGCCCTAAGGAGTGCATCCCAGACTGGCATACACCATCTCTGCTGAGGAAGCAGTGGCACAAGGCAGTGTAAAACTCCCAACAGACTGGATTTGGCTCACCAGTTTGGCAGCCCTTCTGCAAGAGCAGAGGGTGTAGTCTGATTGCAACATTCTCCTTAAAACATGTCAGCTTCCCAGTTTCAAAGGCATTGAAATCCAGGGCATATAATGGTTTTGTGCTGTTTGTCTTGAGGTTGGGGTTTTTTGTTTGTTTGATTATTTTTCTTTTTTTACTGATGCTTATATAAAATTGTTCTTAAACAGAGGATCTGAATCACTGCTAATTGAATAAACTCTTAGAATTGTTTAAGAGATTTGAAAGACAAATAGTTCTCAGTAGAATGATTTCCAAAAGCAGTAAGAAGTCATATGGTCTATAACATAACTTTTTTCTGCTTCATGTGCTTTTAACAGGAACCATCAAAAGACACTGGGAATATTTCTGTCAGCAGAGTAGAACAATGAAAATTGCTAAAAATAAAGGATCTGACCAAAGCAACACAGGAAGTGAGGCAACATTTGATTTTACAGTCATGTCCTACAATATTCTCTCACAGAATTTGTTAGAAGACAACTCTCACCTGTACAAACACTGCAGGCAGCGATTGCTATTCTGGACATACAGATTTCCCAACATCCTACAAGAAATCAAAGAGCTGGATGCAGATGTGAGTAGAAAATGAGCATGTGGATATTTCTGGGAACTGATAAACTGAAGTAGCAATTTCTGCTAGTCTATACTGGGGTCTGAAAAAATACCTCTGTGGTTTTGGTTGGTTGTAGAGCTTATTGTTTGCTTTTGAGGACACATAAATTATTGTGAGTCTTAACCAGGAAGTCAAGTCAGTAAAATTTTGCTTCAGTCGTTCAGACCAACAAAAGTTCAGTGATAGAATCCATCCTGTTTGTGTCAGAAAGCAGTACTGAAAAAGTAGTTGTAATAGGGAAGCCACAGACAAACAGCCTTGTACCATTTGAAAAATGCAGTTATATTAGTATGTAGCCAGGAATCTGGAAATTGAAGTCCTCTTCAAGCTCCTCCTTTCTTCCTAATAAACCTATACATCCTGTATACATATATCTTTAACAATGAGATACCTTGGATAGCTTTTTGAGAGGAGCAGCTGCTCTCAGACCCTGGTAGATGTAGGTGTCCTTTCCACAGAGAAAATTCTTGCTAAAGGACATAGATTTTTTAACTATTTAATTGGTTGGAACTGTAACCTGTAGTGAACCAGAGATTACAGAATGTTGCTTGAGATTCAGGTCTCCCTTGACACTTTGAATGAGCTAATTTCAGCTGGGCAAGTGGAATGTGTTGCTGCAGTTCAGCAAGCAGGGGTAACTTGTTCCCCTTTGGGAGCTCAGTCTTTTATCCCAGTGGTGGCTGTAGACCTGTGTTACTGCAGCCTGCTGGGGGATGGCTTAGAGATGCTCACAGCTAGAGTTGGACTTGGTGATCCTTGTGGGTCCATTCCAACTCAAGTTACTCTGTGAGTCTGTGAACTCTCTTATCTTTGGTTCAGGTTCTTATAGTATGGAAGCCTGTTTTCCACCCTATAGTATACCATTTGCCTTTTCATCCCTTCTCCCTCGGCCTTTCCCTGAGCTGCTAAGAATGTAGGAGCAAGTTACTATTTTGATTAAATTGAATCTCACATCTGAAATTGTCTGTCTGAAAAAGGAGGAATTGGGGCCTTCTTCATAATCTTAGGGAGCATTTTCTATAGAAGAGTGACTTCTTTTGCCAAAAAGTTTCTGAGTTTGCTTTTTTTAATACCTGTACAGACTGGTCAACAGAGATATGCTGTAGTAATATTTTGATGTGCTTACTAATATATTTTAATTGTAAACCTTTGCCTTAGGTGCTCTGCTTACAGGAAGTCCAAGAAGACCACTATAGAACAGAGATCAAATCAAGTTTGGAATCCCTGGGTATGATGAAACTCTTAGGACCAATACATTGTCTTCTCTCCTTTGGGAACTCAGCAGTAGTTTCCTCAAGAAAAACCTCTCATTATAGAATCAACTCTTTTGCTGTCACATGCAACAATGTTGTGTATCCTCTTTCATAAATTCATCAAGTGTTCTCTTGAAATTACCTTCATCTTTTTTACCAGTATTCCTGTTGGGTAGCTCTTCAAGGGCATGTTTTTTCTGTCTTGAAGCCTTCCAAATATCAGCGCTAAGTGTTATCCATGGTCAGTATATATTCATTAGGTTTTTATACAAGTACTATCAGTCAGTCTGAATAGACTGTCTTGTCACTATCCCTCCTGTGATTTTATGGAAGGAATGTGTTGCTAAGGGTTGATTCCATGGTGGTTTAAACTGATCTAAACCTTTTGTGCCCTGCACCACCTTCCAGTTCCAGGGCCCCACTTCCATCCTGGCACTGCTTCTTGTCTAATGCCAGGAGGACATGGTAAAGGAGCAGCACTGGACTGATATTTTTTTTCTTTTTTGATTAATTGAAGTAGTCTAGCTCCAAGAATTTAGTGTTTGCAAAGAAAAGAGTAATGGCAGTACTGATTGAAATCCACTTGAACCGTGAAACAGCACTGTGAGGCCAGGCTTGTGGGGGCAAGTGAGCTTGTAGCTACTGTACAGGAGGATCTGGAGCTTGCTTTAGCTCTTCCTTTCCCCATCCCTGGCTCCCAGGTGTGTGTACTGCCCCTTGTCCTGGGCTAGTTCTGGCACTCACTAGTGAAAGCCACCAGTCCAGCAGAATACTATCCAGACTAATTTTATTTTTTGGATTAATTTTCTGTTGGATTAGTTAGCAGTATGTGCCACAACAAGTGGAGTGGGAAATGGGAATGGGAATCCCCTGTTCCAGCACTGGTGTGAGCTGAGATCAACTCACCCTACTTCACTAAGGCTGTACTTCATGATACTGTTTTAAGATCTTTTTTTTTTCCTTACATAAATAAGGTCTTGTTTAAATCACCTCTACATAAAATGAAGAAATTGGCAAATCACTATTTCTAGATGGACTTGTTTGAGCTCCAGTGTTGTCATTTGATAAGTGTCTCTGTTTCCTTGGTGAAAGCTTGCCACTTGCTGCTCACAGGATAATTGCATAATTATGTAAATACATTTGAGACCTTTGTTCCATGAATAATTTTAGACATTGACTAATGACTTAGCACGATTAAGGCTTTTGATTGGTAATGCTTCACTGGTATTCTTGTAGCATCCAGAAAAAACTTTAATGCACAAGGCTACTTTTATCTGCCTTGTGGGGGTTTCTTTGTTGTTTTGGTTTGGGTATTTTTCCAGATGAGGAGATAAGAACATGACTGGTATCTTAGAGTATGTGATGTTTACACATTGCATAAGATATTGGACCACGTTTCCTGTCCTGCCTTGCCTCAGCTCAGATTAGGGCAGAAAGAAAAGTGAACACAAGTTTATGTGAACATCACACAGACTTTGGTACTTGAGACTGGGGGTTGACTGTGATGTGAGTAAATCAGCATGAGATCTTTCTGATTTTTTTGTTTGTTTGTTTTAAAATCTCTATTTATACTAGAGTATTTTATGTTCTTAATTGCCTTTCTTGCAGGGTATCACTGTGAGTATAAAATGAGGACAGGCAGAAAACCTGATGGCTGTGCCATTTGCTTCAAAACTTCCAAATTTAGCCTGATTTCCTCAAACCCAGTGGAATTTTTTCGCCGTGATATCCCACTCTTGGACAGGGACAACATTGGACTGGTGTTGCTGCTGCAGCCCAGATTTCACTGTAAAGCCAATGCTGCCATCTGTATTGCCAATACACACCTGCTGTACAACCCAAGGAGAGGGGACATCAAACTGACCCAGCTTGCAATCCTCCTGGCAGAGATTGCCAGTGTGGCCCCTCAGAAGGATGGCTCTTTCTGCCCAGTTATCATCTGTGGGGACTTCAATTCTGTTCCTGGCTCGCCATTGTACAGATTTATAAAGGAAGGAAAGTTAAATTATGAAGGACTTGCCATAGGGAAGGTAGGCTGTGCTTCTCACTTCTCACCAAAAAAATGGTTAACGCTGATTAAAGAGAAGTATTTGAGCTGTGGTGTGATTGTTCTCGTTGAAGTGCCTCTCTTGGTGCCCTGTCAGCAGCCTGCAAAGCAAAAGTTACTGAATTTAAATAAGCTTGGCTATATTATCTGTGCATTAGGGGATATTGTGTCTTCTCCCAGCATTCTGAAAGGAAAGACTCACCAACAATCATTCCTGAAATTTAGTGAATACACAGAACATTGTATCACTGTGTTTGGATAATTTTATCACTGTGTTTAAGTGCCCAGTCTTTAAGTAGGATAAAATAACTACTTAATCAAAAACCTACTGTGTACTCTGTGGGAAGATGACTTACTGTAGATAAACTTGGTGGCTACAGTAATTGCAAAAGCAAAGCTGCAATTAAATAACTCTTTAATGTTAAAAGATGTCTTGTTGTGAGCTGTTGTATGCAGCTATTGGATGTGTCACATGCTAGGTAATAAGGGTGACTGAACTACATAAAATGAGGAAACATGACCAAAAAAATAGTCTTGCTGGGTGTTCTTTGCTAGTGGGGACTTGATTCAAGCCCCATTTGACTTGACTTGCTCCCAGAAGGATCAGCATCCTGCAGCTGAAGTGTGTGCTGGGTAGCTTTGGATGCTGAGCCAGTGCTGTCACATTGCTAAACATGTCCTTGGAAGTGTCTCAGTGTCACAGGAACCATCTGGAAAAACTGGGCACCAGCAAAGAACTTGCTATGGATAAACAGAGTGGATGTATGAAAGGGTGTTATTTTTACAGGGATTTGACTCATTATAAAAGAGTTATTCCAAAGGGGATGGGCCTTCTTCTTTAAACTTCACAAAAACATTCACTTATTTCAGGTCTGTTTGGTGGGTTTTTTTGGGTTTTTTTTTAATCAGATTTCTGTCTGATGTCTTTCTCAGGTCTCTGGACAAGAACAGTTTCCACGGGGACAAAGAATATTATCTATTCCAATTTGGCCAAAAAAATTAGGTATTTCACAAAACTGTGTATATGAAATAAAACAGCAACAAAAGGAAGAAAATGCAGGTCAGTTTTTGAATGAATGAATTTTTGTGAACCTTTGAAAGTAGCATTCAGCTAGTACTGAAAACCATACATTCTGTTTCAGTGGGGGAAAAACAGTGAGTCTTGAGCTTACAAAACTTCCTTGTTGGACTCATTAGAGTTTAAAGTTTATTCACATACACTTTGCAAATTTGAATCTGTATAAGATAATAGTTAGAAATTTCCCTTCAGGAATTGGTGTGTAATGTTTAAACTCCTGTGTCTGCATCCTGAAAGCCAGCTGTGCTGTGACTGGGAGAGGGAGATGAAGGAGTGCAGCACATGGACATAGTGTGGACCTGCATTCTGTCTCAGTGTTTATGAATTACAGTGCTGGCATTTCCTGGGACAGTTGGGAAAAGCAAGTGATTCCTTGCTGAGTATGGCCACACCTTTCATCCACTATTTTTTCCTTTGACAGAAAAAACAATTTTAAATGAATGGGATATAATATAAAAGAGTCTTTAGAGGGGATGTTACTAATGGAACAGAATAATTTAATCCAGCTTGGTGAATTGTATCTTGCCTGCTGCAAAAAAAATAAGTGTAAAGATACTTTTTTTTTTTTTTTACTGTAGCTTTTCTGTAGCTCTTCAGCATTGGTCTTACTTATATCCTCTTTTAAATATATATTGAATTTCTTCTTATTTTGCAGAAGAAAAATTGAAAGCGGCAAAGTCAGACAATGCTCAGGAGATTGTAATAGCATCTGAAAAGTATGTATTGGGGAAAAATATGGAAGCCTTTGGCTGGGTACTTGGGGGTTGGTTTTGCTTTATTTATACCTGATTCCAGCTGTGGATACCTGATGATTACCCAACCTCGTCTGCCTTTTTGGCAAAAACATCATTGTTCATTTAAACATGAAAAGGCTGATGAGACAGAAAAAGACTACAACTGGCAATGATGGAATGTGTGTTCTTCAGGAATTTGCAGATATTTTTTCAGAATGCAGGGCTGAGGTGTCAGTGCTGTTTAGAGGGTACTTTCTGTCTGCTCATTAAAACAACGCTTCTGGCATTTTTTTGTCACTTCTTGACATAAACAAAACATCATCCTCTGTAGGGACATTGCAAGAAACACATGAGCTTCAGGCCAGTTGCAGAAGCCATGTTTTTAAAAGTGGGAAAAGAAAAAAATATGCCAGTGTTGTCCAGCTGCTGAAGTATTGGCACTTCTTTCTTTTTATTGTTTTTGATACACTGGTTTATGGATGTATAAAATCTTTTAATACAGTGTGAAACCGAGAGGAAGGAGGGAAAGGAACTGGAAAGGTCACAAAATCTTCCTTTTCATGAGTTGTGTGGGAGTATTTAAGTTCTTTGAGTCTGAAAAATGTGGGGTATTATGGCTTTGGTAATACAACTTCCACTCAGAAGGAGGAAGCCATGGCTAGAATGCTGAGGAGGAAAATGTAACTGCTTTTTGAAAGCAAGAATATATTTGCATTTACCAAACTGGTAGAGGCATATAAAGTAAGGCATAGAAGAAGGAAATTGCCCTAAATGTATGTATGGCATGGTAGGCTCCAAGTCAGCTATTTCTTACCAGAAATGAGATCTTGGTATCACTGCAGATAATCATATTAGAACTCTTGGTGATTTTTGGTGATGAAAAAGATGTCATGGCATTTCTGACAGAAGAAGTAGATAACAAACAAGAGGCCCTGTGCAACAGCTTAAATCCATAGCATGCTGAATGCTTCTTTCTTAAAAGGGATGTCATGTAACAAAAGCAGAAATCACTGCTTGTCTGTGTTATACCAACTGGCATGTTTGTCTCTGCTCTGAATCAGGCAAAGTAACATGCTGATTTTTTTTTTTAATTGCTTGGGTCTCAACCAGAACACATTGCAGCCTAGGTTTAAAATGCAGGATGAGGCAGGTACAGCAGGTACAGCTGAGGGTTGGATGATTTGTAGAGATGATGGAAGCAAATGTCTAAAATAGGAGTTCTTTTGTTGAAAGGTGCAGTTTTGCAGTTTGCTTTCAAGATTGAAAAGATGGGTGAGACAAGATGGGCTGAACTGAAAAGGAACAGACAAATGATGGGGAGACAGAAAATGGGAGCCTGAGTGGAAGACATTAGCATAGCCTAACGTGGAAGCCTGGGGAAGAAAAACTTTGGAAAATCTGAATTTCTCTTTATGCTGAAGGGTCTGGTTATATAACTTTGTGTTTTGCTGCTTTCATATGAGCTGTTTTCATGGACATTCCTGCCTGCATGTCAGGGAGAGATTGCTGAGTGAGGACAAGTGAAAGCTTTCAACTCCATATACATTCTGTAAACAATCTATTAAGTAGAGTGTCAACTAAGCCAGTTCTGATCAGCACTTTTACTTGAAAATGCTGCCTGCATTTTGCCTTTAAAGTTTTAGACCTCTCGCACAAAAGACTATGGGATGGTTTGCAGGAGAGAAACACTAGTTTGCATATCCAGATAATTAATTTGGTTTGTAACCAGGACGTATTTGGTATTTCTTGATTGCTTATCCCTTCTTGGTAATGGGAAGAAAATAAAATTCTTTTCTTTGATGTCTCTAGATTATCTTCGAAATTGCGGCACCATTTTAAATTGTCTTCAGTCTATTCTCATTACTTCCCTGAAACTGGGATCCCAGAAGTGACAACTTGTCATTCCCGAAGTGCTGTCACCGTGGATTATATTTTCTATTCTGCAGCAAATGATGCTACTGCTGACCAGCCAGGTAAAGAAACCACCTTTTAATTCTCATAAATGCTAAACAATATTTGTTTGCTGTTGTAAGTAAGAGAAGTGTAGTGATGATTCCATCCATGTGAAGTTCCTTAGAGGTTCATGGTAGTGCTTTGAATGTCAGCTGTTACCTGAGAAACATGGCTGCCCTTGTCAGCTCACCACAGCTGTACTTGTAGTGCCACACAGGGCCACCCTTTTCATCTGACTGAATTCTGTGGTTCCTGTCTCAGCATGGATGCAAGCTGGAGGTACAGGAAAGCAGCAGTGGAAGTAGCACTTGAGAAGTTCTGCTGTCAGTAATGCAGGCCAGACCTACAGCAAGGCAGTATTCCCAATCATCTGATAATACAATGAACAGCGATTTGTGATGGGCAATAAAACTGATAAACGAACCGTTTCCTGGCAATTTACTTCTCAGTTTGTCTTGCGGTGATTTCTGCCAAGTAACAGACTCCTGGCCTTCGCTCTGAGCAAGGTGATGGCACAGGCTCGCTCAGCTGTCACTCTGTCACTCTCCGGTTTGCAGTTGCAGCTAAAAGTCACCAGATGGTGCAACAAAGTCGCGGTACCTCTGCAGGAATTTCGTGACGGCTATCAGCGTTTCCCCATGCTTTACTGCTGTGTGGGTGCTTCTGAGCAGTTTGCTTTCCATGCCATCAACAAACATCAGTGCAGTGCTAGCACATTAATGGCTCTGCAGAACTTAAGCAAAGAAACCAGGATTCCATTCCTGCTCCCACTGTACAATGCAACTGATTTTTATAAATTAATATTGTTTTCAGTATGTGGAATGAAAACACCACCTTCATTTCTTGTCACTTGAGACTAGAGTGTCAAAATTCATTGAGTCAATTCACAGAAGTCTCATTTGTCATAACATGAACTGTAAATGCTACCTTAATGTAAAATGGAAAATACAAAAGCTTTGACTGAAAAACGCAATATGGGGAGTATTTAAATTACTTCTGAATGCCATGTGATTTAATAGAGTGCCGTGTGATTGCAGAGTGCATCCCTGCACAAAATTTAATCGTAATTCACCTGTTTATATATTTTTTGCACCATCATTATATATTTTTTGTATCATCAGCACCATCATTCCTCCAGCAGATACAGCACTTTTTTCTTTTTGCACTTGTTTTTCAAATAGATTTTTCCCACATCAGAGCAGAGTGGAACCAAACTTGAATTTTCCAACTACTTTAAACCAGTATAGTTTTTATTCATGAGCTCTTAGAAATTAAGCTGTGGCTTGGGTTTTCAGTTTTCTAATGACCTGAGCTTCTGTATTTAAAGTTGCCAAAGTCTGTACAAGTGAATTTTAAATGTGGTCAGTGATAGATTTTTTCCATTTAAAGTGTTTTATTTTAAAATATTAATGCTTTATTTTGTCATGTTTATCCAAATATTTGGTTTGGTATTCAGGATTTCCTGTAACCAGGACTCAGTATCTACCTGAGTCCTGCAGAGCAGAGTTTTGCTGAGTGTTCTGAGTGGCATTAACCACTGCATGTAGACCAAGCTCTCTGTGGCAACAAACTGCTCCTTTGTAGATGTGCAGGTGCTGTCCCAAATGATAAATTTGGTTCAAGACCTGTTGGATACGTGCTCTAGAGCTGCCAGGAGATCTTTGCATTAAAAAAGCTTTTCTTTAGACCAACAAACAGCTTCTGCATTGTTGAAGGGCTGGAAAGCTGGCAGATGAAGCTGTTGAACTCTCTGAGGAGTCCTTTAAAGTATTTCTTGGGAAGCCACTACCAGGGTCAGCCAGGAAATTCTGAATCTGATGAGAACTTTCACACAGAAAGGATTTCTGTCAGCAGTTACAGCTGCAGTTTGTGCTGCTCCTGAAAGCACTCAACTTGCCCAGTATCATCTCTGCACTCTGAAAGCAATAGGTAGGGTTGCTGAGTAGTTGTCTAACTTGAATACATAGCTCAGGAAATCTAAATTGTACACATCATGGAAGGATTTCAGTGGAATTTCTCCACCTGAGCTGAAAAAGCTGATTGTTCTTTGATGATGGGCAAATCATGACTGAAAAATCTAGCAGCCTTTAGTAGCAGGGTTACAGTAATTGTGGAAAAGGGAACAAAACTGAGTATCTACCTGGCCTTGTGCAAGGCATTTGACATGGTCCTGCCCAACAGCTGGAGAGATGGATTTGGTGGCTGCACCACTCCATGAACTGGCTGGAAACAAACAGTTGCCATCAATGTCTCAATGTCCAGGTGGAGACAAGTGGCATTCCTCAGGGATCAGTATTGGGACCAACGCTGCCCTGTCCCTGCAAAGTGTCCAAGGTCAGGCTGGATGGAGCTCTGAGCAACCTGGTCTAGTGGAAGGTATTCCTTGCCCATGGCAAGAGGGTTGGAACTTGATGGTGCCTAGGATCCCTTCCAACCCAAACTATTCTGTGTAATTGTGTAGTAATTGCAAGACTTGAGTTGTCTTCACCCTTGCATGAGTAGTGTGGTGTTTCATCTGGGGAAGGAGCTGGGAGTGAGTTTCTTAGGTGGTTATAGGAATAGGTAGCAGGAGATAATGGAGATCCCCTTCTTATGATGAACAGTTGGAAAGGGCATAGAAAGCTAGAATACCTTCATCCTTACAAGCAAAGTGTCTGTATGACCTGCCTGCTGGGGAACTGTGTGCTTGGGGATACAGAAATAAAATGTTATGTGAACCAGTAACTCTAAAAAGTTACTTAACTTTGCAAGTGTCTGTTCTGTTTAGCAATGCTGTTTTCTAAAGTAATGGACTGGATTCTATGAGGCTTTTTCAGGAGAGTTGCAGTGAACAAATAAATGCATTTTCCTTTTTATTTCTATTTACTCCTCCACAAAATAGTATCCTTCTGAATACTTTGAGCTCTACTCATGAAACTCTATTTTGAGAGTCATAAAGAATTTCTGAACTGTCTTATAGGTGATTTTGCATGGATGGAACAGTAACAATTTTGGATTATTGATGCCATACTGTTTTCCTCCTTCTGCATCTGTAGGAATGTGAAGTATTTAGCCCACACTGATGAACATTTCCTTTTGGTTTGTTTTTTTCTAACAGGAGCAGAGGATTCTTTTTGTGGAGGTCTGAAACTTCTTGGCAGGCTAGCACTTCTAACAGAGAAAGATCTTTGGACTGTTAATGGTCTTCCCAATGAAAATAACTCTTCTGACCACCTGCCACTGCTAGCAGAGTTCAGGCTTATTGAGCGGTGATATCCAAAGGACTTGTGGTGTAGGTAAAGTTCCCTTTACCTTTCCTCTCATGGGATGATTATTATTATTTTTTTAAAAGGTTAATTCAAGCACTGCTGGTCCAGTTTAAATAAGCTTTCCTGCATGCTGACTTATTAGTGCTGTGTAAAGTAGACTTTCTAAAGGGACTTCCTTTTTTTAAAAAAAAAAAAGTTTCATTTACTTTATGAAGTCTTTTAGGGAGAAAAAGGATTTTACATTAGCTTCCTCTCTGATAAAGGAAAACATCTGTGCCAGACTCCAAATGGCATTATTTTTCATGAATATGTTGTAAATTATTTTTATTGTAAATCACAGTAAAAAGGACTATTCTGAGAACTGTGTGTTTCTTTAAGCAAAGGGGAATGTGTTTGTGTGCCTGCAGCATTTTATAGTAAGTTGAAAATAATGTTTTACTACAAAGGTGCTTTGTGGACACTTCCATCTTAACACTTCTGCAAAGCAATTTACTCATATTGAACTTCCAAAGGAAGAAAGGCATATAAGCAAATACTTACGCTTTAAGAATCTGCTGCTTAAAATTCAAAGGGCTTAAATATAGGTAGCATTCACTGAAGTATTTTTAAAATATCTGAAATAAAGCTAAGCTTAATGAGCACACCACATCACAGGAAATTTAACTGATCTATACAGGAACAAAAAATTAGCCCTTGACATCTTGAGGTTTCATACATATTGAACAACTGATCACAGGGTGGGTTTTTTTTCCATTTAGTTACTAAAAAGACCAGGTTCCATCTTGAAATGACAGATCCTGAGGTTATTAAATTATCATGGTTTTATATTTACTCTTGCTATGCATTCATAAACATTCAATATAAAATACAATTTATAAAGTACTTAAAAAAAACACCAGACTACCTGAATAGGAAATGTAGAGGGGCTGAAAACAAATCTTGTAACTTGGTCAAACTACACATGGATGTGTATGTAGAACCAACTCTGAAGTAACAGAATTGTCTTTCAGTGTAGTGCTGGAAAACCTGCACCATTCAGACAGTTGTCTCCCAGTAGGCACTTGTGGAATTTTCATCTGTGTTGCCTTTCCCTAACTGCAGACAACTGCAATTAAAGAAGCTCCTCCTCCATTACAAAATATGAGCACCTGCCAAAACATTCAGCTTACATTGCTGAAAATTTGCAGGGGGCTACATTTGTCATAGGTAGTTGTAACTGAAGATCTTTCTTCAGTTATTAACAGTGAGGTTGATGCCAAGGATGAGAACCTGTTTGATCCTGGATTCTGTCTGGTTTCAAGCATGAGTAATCTCTGAGATGCCAGCATACTTGGATAGAGGCAACAAATTTCTGGGTACACCCACACTACAGCTAAAAACATTGTTCAGTTGTAGCAACCCTTGTTAAGAGCAAAAACAAAACAAAACAAAAAAAACCAAAAACCACAAAACATGTAAGTCATAAAAAAAGACTACCATGATACTTTTATTGAAGTTTCATGCTGTGCATATACAAGTGATGAAAAAAAGCCCAAAATGTCATGCACATTTTTCTATACTATTTGACCACTTTGCTGTCACTGGAACCACACTTAAGACAAATGCCATCATAAGCAAGTTTCAAGAGAATATTTCAGCAGAACTTTACACAAGGACCAAAAGCAATTTGTCAGCACACCTCTACAGCATTAAAAAGCTTCAGTATCAGTTAAGAGAAAATAAAGTGTGCTGGACAAGGGTAGAAACTATATACAACCATTATTTGAGCTGTAGTAAACCATGGTTTCATAGAAAAAAGTTGCAACATACTAGATATCATTGTGCTATAGGATACAGCTGATCAAAAGTATTTCCACATCATTTTATCCATGAAAAGTCATTTAAAAAATTATTTCGGTCATAAGACACTGGACAGCATTAAGTTTGAAACCAAAACTCTGCAGCTGATGTCAAATTACACAAGAATTTCTACCAAAAGAGTATTTTCCTCTCTTCAGCTTCACTCCTTGACCAAAAAAAATCCTTACTGTGAACACAGGAGTGGGAAAGTTTAGAGAAAGAGGGATGGGAAAGGCCTTCCTGTTATTGATATGGTAAACTTGGATAAAGAGGTGTCACACTTTTGAAAGGTATTCTTTCTAGAGCTTCTGAAGTCTTAATTAGTGGGAAGCCTTTAATTGGCTGTAGAAGGTTGCTGGGTCTTGGATTTTTCTTCCTGTCCTAGGCAGGTGAAATTCATTTTTTTGAGCAATAAGGTCTGTGAACAAGCAATTCTTTCCTTCTGTATTCATTAATTTTCTGGCTGATGGAAGTGTTCTAGGAGCTTACATCATTCCATTTGAATAAGCATTACTGTCAGTCTGTAACAGCATCCATCTTCATCAAGATCCCAAAAAATTAAGTGCCCAGGAGGGGAGGTACACCAGGCCCATGGCAGCATCATCTATGAGCACAGCACAAAGGGTAGAAGCTGGACATGTACAATAATCCAGTTTATATTTAGGCACCTAATGAAACATTTCCAGGAATGCAGCACTCAAATGCTTCCAGAGAACTTCACTAAGTCAAATGGTGGACCCCAGCGAGTCTTAACCACGGCACTTGAGAACACTGCTGGCCATCACAGGTCCTTAGCCAAGGCTTACAACAAAACAACTGAGCAGGGAGGAAGCAGACAAGCTTGATTTTCATCTCTTTCAGTCATACTTCCTTATTCAAGTCCAACTAAGCAGTTGTTACTACAACACAGGCAGGAAAACTCCCTGCATGGCACAGCAGAAGGTTTAACTTCAGCCTGCTATGCCTAATTTAATACAAGGTGTCAAGGCATCACCATCAGAGGCTGCTCAGACTTTCAAAGACAAAGTTCAAATTTGCACATAAATGTGGAGAGAAAACCACATAGTCTCAGGTTAGCAATTCCCACAGTTCTTCCATTATTCCAGGTACTACATATATGAGAAAAAAGCCGACTTGTCTCTACAAAACAGCAATCTCTACGTTTTGTGCTTCAGCAGTGTAGTTCAGAAAGACTAAAAGCTTGTGACAAAAGTATAAAAAATTATGAAAGTTTAAAAATTCATTATTCATCAATTCTCATTTAAAAAAACCTCAAACCTCATAACTTGCCTAACAAGATGTCAGTGTTAAGAATAGAGTTGCATATTACTATTGCTTAACATCTTTCAGCAACATGCAGAAAATAATAATACAGGTGGCAGTAAAACATCCAGTGCTGTTTTAATACTCCCAGTAATGCTGGGAAACAGTACAAATTGGTTAGAAAACAATAATACTGACAGTTTTGCATATCTATTAAGTCTAGTGAGGTAATATTGATACTTTAAAAACTTATGCCACTTCTTCACTGCTTGCTTTTATTGCTGAATTAAAGATTTATAGTGAAAATTATTTTTTTTTAATTGCACTGCATCCCAGCACATCTTAATATTAAGAATATGATTTGTTAGTTATTCCAATGCAACCACCCAGCACAAGGCCAAGTTCAGTTAACGCTGGTACAGGGAAATTTGAAGAAACTCACACCACTGAGTCACCTGCTACATGATGGGAGAGAATAAAAAAAATCACATATCCTGGCAAATCTAATTTTAGATTCTCCTCACTGATGCCTTTTCTATAAATTGAAATAAATACTGCCACCAAAATAAAATTACCCCCTATTTTCTAAGTCAGACTTTTATTGTGAGAGTACATAAGTTAAAAAACAGTCCCATTCCTTTTTCCTTCCGAGGGAGTGCAGGTAAAGTGCAGCGGCAGCAGCGGGAAGCCCTCTGGAGTCCGGGGGTGGCTGTGTCAGATGCGGAGCTGGTAGCCCACCTCGTTGAGTGTAGCCAGGTCTCCTTTCTTGTCCAGCACGGCCGGCCTGCGCACAGGGGAGGGAAGAGGGCATCTGCTGACCGTGCAGGTGTGGAGAGCACAGCAGCCACACAGGGAAAAGCTTGCCTCAGAGGAGGGCTGGATAGAGCTACGGTCGTCATCTTAAACGCAGTCCTGGTGAATCTGCTGCGGTAACTACTGTGATAGAGTTATCTGTGCATTGCCTCCGAGGCCACGCACCAGAGAAGGACAAGCTGTTCCATGCTGGGAGCCAGGATGTGAGCCTGAAGCACCCCCTCCTCCTGACTTGAGAGAAGGCCTAAATGAGTAGCTAAGACTAAGCACACCCCACCTGTCATCAACCCAGGAGCAGGACTCCAGCTTTTAGAACAAAGCTGAAAGAGCAAACAAGCAGGGCTCTCAAATGGCCACTGCATGTTGGCTCTCCCCCAGCCTGCCCCCTCCTCTGGGCTGGGCTTGTGTGAAGGGCTGGAGCCCAAACAGAAAACATAGGGTGGACTCCCTTCAGCCTCTTGGCATCCAACTTTCTGATACCATTCACCTGAGCAATCACACATACATGGATTCTGTTAGGCCATTTAGGTATTCCAACAGCCTGAACCAAAGGAAACCTTGAGTTATCAGTCTCTCTCTTTATAGCAAACAATGGAAAAGCTTCTCCAACAAAGTTGTCAAAACAAAACTATCCAGCTCATTTATAGTCTGGAAGTGTCTAATCTGAGCATTTATTGCAGGCTCTTGGCTGCTTTCACACTAAGCCATCTGTTTGCTTTTCTGAAGACAGACATTGTTGAAAGCACACATTTCTCTAGTACTCTGTAGCACGTCTGCTTGCCCTGCAGAAACACAGCCAAAGCCCCAGCAGTACAATGGGAGGCTGACCATGGCTCCAGTGCTTTCAGCTCCTCAGGCCTAGTTTCCAGCTCTGTGTATTTGCTCTTTGCTCACTACACAGCAGATGTGACCCCTGAGTTTGCACAGCCAGGCTGGTACTTATCTCCCTGCTGCAGGCTGCCAGCCCATTCCCGCTGGAGCAGCTCAGGGCAGGCAGCAGGTCCCAGGAGAGGCAGCAGTGTCACAGGCAGGCTGGAAACCAGGGAAAGCCCAGCCCTGCCTGTGGCACACTGCTGGGGCACACACCAGGGAAGAGCTGTACTGCTGCAGCCCCAAGAACTGGGGGTATATGTATAGCTCACACATGCATGTGTACAACAGAGCCTCTGAAGTATTTTTTAATTCCTCAATTCAATAAGGATTTCTTTGTTTTTAAGAGCAGAACTGCTAACACCAGATCTCTGCTGAGAATCTGCACAGCATTTGAGAGTTGGGGACATTGCTATGAACAGCTAATGCTCTTCTGCCTAGCAGCACATTGAATGAAACCTGTTGCTTTGCCATTTATCTAATCACCTCTCACAATAACCTCACCATCCTTACTGCAGTACTGCCCTGCACCATGCCTCTTGTTTGTCCCAGTTTAAGTAGTTGACAGAAGTGAAGGAGTCTTCTGGTCTCTCACTTGCAGGAAAGGATCACGCTTAAAGAAATCACTGTAAGATAGTTTGCATTTTTCCACATTATTCCTTCAGAGCAGATGGGATTTGACTAACCAGTAAACAAGCTACAAGCTGCATCCCTCAGATCTTGTGTAGGAGTCAGAGACCAGCAAGAGATGCACTGTATGAAATTTCCAGTGTCCTTCCTTCCCCCTTCTCTCCAATTTAGGGATCTTATTCACACATTTTTCTCTTTCCCCTTTAATTAAGATCACAATATGGTTTTAATTAAAGCATGCCTGGATGGTAGCACCTTCTCTGATTACCCAGAAGAGATGGGGAGTCACTGTACAGCCATGATGACATTCCCATTTCCACCATCCACAATTGTCTGCAGCTTTTAGCCACAAACAGGCTGTCCTCTGTAAGTTTCAGGAAAAGAGAAGACTCGGACCAGAGGCACCACAGATCCCATTCTCCTCAGCTGGCAAATAACTTTATGCCAAACGTGTCCTCTCAGGCGAGGGGCCTGATGGGCTTTACTGGCCCATCAGATCACACCTCCTGTCCAAAGCACCCTGAGCAGTTGAGGAAACTGTACCCAGCTGCTGGACACACAGGATTCATGAGCTGCCTGATGTTACACATGCTAATGTAATTCTTCCCCCTTGCACACCCTGATAAAACAGACTAGCAGAATTTCCCTTTCAACAGCTACACTGGGCTACAAGCACACAATGCCAATGTTGCCATGCCATTCACAGAGCATGCCTGTTAAGGCTCAACATGAAACTGAAAGGAAATACATCTGCTGAGCTGACATTTAGGAGCAGAGATTCTCCAGGCTACTGCATGTCCCTCCCTTCCAAACTCATAGCAACTCTCCCAAAGCCCTCCAGCTCCAAGAACTCCTAGTGAGGATGAAACACTGCATTGTGTGTTCCAGCCCAGATCTGCAATTTACTGCACCCTTCTGCTTTGGGACTTCAGAGGATGGGCAAGTGGACACAGTAAAGCTTCAGACTTAAGACTGACACCACCCTATCTATAGCCTCTGTACTCATGCCAGATCACACCAACTGTGGGCTAAGGGCACAAGGACTGCTGCACAGCTCAGTTAACAGGCTGCAATTTGACTACACACCAGCCTCCTAGGCAGGCATGCACTGGGTATTGCACTGCCTCCTGTCCTGCAATGTGCCCCACCTGCCTTGCAGCTGCATTTCCAGGCTGAATGGCTATCGTGGGCCTGCTGGCAGCTACCACTAACATCTACCTAATAAAGTTGAAGGGCCAAGGATGAGAAGTTAAATGTTTGTGGCTGTGAAATCCTCTTCCATCCTTAAGCACAGTTTCAGCCTTTGTCCTTCAGAAACAATCCAACCAAGACACTCTAGTTCACCCCTCCATATATCCTTCAGTGGGAGATTTCTCCCAGCAGACCCATATAATTTTACTGTTGACAAAACCCAGGCTGTAATAACAGCTTGTCAACAGCAGGTGAAGCCTTTCAAATGAATGTATTATTCTGCCCCGCCAGCTCACACTAGAGCAGAATACTTCTCTCCCCCTCCCCAGAAAGCTCAAGAAAGCTGTAATTACAGCACGTAAGAGATGCACAAAGAAACATAACAATGTTGATAAGCACAGCCATTCTTTTGCTTGGATTCCAGCCTAAAGCCTAGCAAACCTGACTCTTTCCTGTTCTGTGTGTAACACAAAGGCCTCTCACTCCAGGTTCTCGGAGGTCCACCAATATGGAGAAGAGAATACCCCATCTCTCCTCTTTTATTTCTTGCCTTATGTCAACCGCTGCATGTGCCGGGATGTGTCATTCAGCTCATCCCTGACCTGGGGATGCCATTCCCCCTTCAAGGCTCACAGCCCATCACACTGTGTCTGGGTCCTGCATCTTCTATCAGGGTGACCCAGGGTTTATTTTAGAGTTACATAGAATTTGCTCTTGATACAGAGCAACAGAGCAGAACTACTGAGCAGGTTACAGGTGCTGAAGCCACTGTAAGGCCACCTGTACATTCCCTGTCTTCAAAGCTGCCAAGGAGAGATCAGTCACTGCAGAGCAGCCACATGCCCAGTAGCTTTTTCAGGAAGTCACCTCAACTGGAGAGTCTCCAAGTCCAGTGACACTCAATCCTCTCCAGAAATACTTGATGCTCTCCAGCAACTGCAGAAGCACTATCAGAAACTCAAAAATGAAACTGCTCCTCAAAGAGAATCTAGGAGGTGAAGAAGCCTGAAGCAGCTGAACCCATTACAACTATAATTATCTATGCACTAAACAAGGAGCTCTCAGTGACAAAGCCCAAAGAACAGCATCATGGACTGAGTGTAAATGAATATGTAAAAATAAAAGCTTGCTGTGAAATCATCTGATGCTAATGTATCCCAAAGTTATCTTTAGAATGTTAGTCTAATGTCTTTGTTAGCTGGTTTAAAATAAAAAAATAAGTGCTGAGACAGTAGTCTGGGAGCCTATTTAAAAAGCAATGATCATAAATATCTGACTAATCTGGGTTACGTATAGGCTTTCACAGTTGTCAGCTTCCTGGCATGGAGCACTACAGCTAGAACTCAACTCTTCCACATCTAAGGTAGGGGAGTCTGAATTGTCAGTGGCTGTAAAAGGCCTGTGGATCTGGAAGCACAGTTTTATCCATTTAGAGGTATTGCATCCATCCTTCCCCACACAGCTGAAGAACAACTCTTAGCTATGACACACATGGAAAGCAGCCTGGATTTTTTATAAGCTGATTAAAATCAAAGAATACAATTCAAGTGATGTTGTCACTTTGGAAAGACAAGTTGACTTTTCCCCTGTCTCTGTAAGCTGTTCAGTGCAAGAACCCTGCACAGAGGGGCCATTAGGCAGCAGGAAGCACAGCAATGCCAGGACACCAGCAGCAGTGCCAGCAGCTTCTGGAGCCTCTGTGGTAACAAAGGCACCTGGTGCAGTTTTCCTGTACGTGCCAGTGAGCACGGAAGTTTTGTACAGCAAAGAAACACCACCAGCCTCCCCTTCTGCCCCAGCAGGGATGGTGGCAGGAATACTCACGATTTATCCCTCCTGCAGGCCCGTCTCTGAGGGCTGCCTTGCCTCCGGCGAGGGGACAGCGACTTACCCCGGGGTCTCTCCTTCATCGGAGAATGGGCACTTGAGGGTTTCAGAATCTGTGAGAGATGGGGGAGGGAAGGAAGTGGCAATAAAGGCAATGATTCAACTGCAAATAAAAATTTAAAATAAAGGGCCTCATACAGTAGCAGGGATGGCACACAAAGAGCCTTCAGTCCCTTGGGGCTTATTCAAACCCTGCCCAGGTTAAGAGAAGCTCAAAGCTGTTATCATGTGATAGCTGTTCAGGGGCTCCCTGTAAGAATTAGTTGATGTCACCAGTTCAGTTCCCAGCTGAATGCTGTCTCATCTACGGCTTTCTTCAGAGCTGGCAACAGCAAGAGATAAGAAAAATGGCTTTGAGCCTCAGCTGAAAAACTCAGGCAGCCAAATCACCCTCTCCAGCTTTTATCTCAACAAACAGGAGTGACCATCTCTCAGGCTGGCAGCTGAACTCTGACAGTGAGGTTTTTCAGCAGGTCTGCAACCTGCCCCCATCCTCCAGGCCTCCAGCATCAGAGAGCCATCAGCATTACACTCACACTCCCAACTGCTTTAAAGACCTGATCCTCTAAACTCAACACTCAATGCAAGCCCTCTGACTTCTGTAGTAACTCAAGGGAAAGATCAGATGCTGGGCCTTCAGCCTTCAAGGGTTCAGGGCTGTGGTCCTGGCCCTGAGGCACTCAGCAGGGTAAGACCCAGTGTCACAGCTCAGTGCACACAGAGAGCTGGTCCCTCTATCAAAAACAAGTACAAAATTCAGTAAGTCATCCACCCATATAAACTTCTTCAACTCGAGCCTGCTTCAGCTGTTTGCTCTCTGGACAGTATTAAAAGTGCATGAATAAAGAAGAAGGAAAAAAACCCAAACTTAATTACATCAAGCCCATATGCTTAAGGTGATAGCATGGTACAAGGTGGCCCTCAAAACACCTTGGCAGGGCAGGAGAGATGGCAGCAGAACACAGGGGCTATGATGCCACTGGCAAGGCTCACCCCAAGGTCAGGGCAAGGGGGCAGGTGCCTCAGCCAAAAAGGCACATGGCTGCTACGTAGGAGCCGTCCTTTAGCAGGGAAGGGGACGAGAACCCAGAATAACTTGGACACGATACCACATACCTCTCCACAAGAGCCAGACCCATACTTAGCAACACACCTGCTCTGCTTTTGCTGCTGACAGCCAGCTGGACAGGCACCACATCTGCTTTCACCATGACCACAAACAGCTCCTCACCCATGCCAGGCTCAGAGGCACGGTCAGGGACACCCCTCATCCCCAAGGGCAGCCAAACCCTTCAGGTCCCTGGCAGCCTGCCCTGTCTCCCCACTGTTTCCCAATGAGATCTTCAGTCCAACCAGCCAGCAGGAAGTCGGTCAGGGAGTCGCTTTACTCACCTTTCCTACATAACCTACTCTGTGATTTAGCTGAGGGCAGTAGACATGAGCCCCCTGGCATGTCCTGCAAGGAGATAAAACCACTGACACTGATGTCCCATGGCACCTCCTGCACCTCAGGTGAAAAACACAGACCCCTCCTGCAACCAGGCCACTCTTCCCAACAGTTCCAGTCCCAGCCATGCTGATTCTTCCCAATCACCTTCTTCATTAAGGAAAGCAAACTGGGCAATACCTCCCTGATAGCCATGGAAAAGTTTGGGCTCAAGTGTTTCCCAGGCTAAAGGGGAGATCCTTCAACTAAATAACTGTAAAAGCTTGAAAGCACACCAAATCCTGCAGAAACAGCACTGACAGAAATGCAAGCACCCACCCAGCACACCTGAGACCTGCAAGATCTCAGGCTGACACACAGCAAGACACATCTCTGCAGGATGGGACAAGGCACAACTGCCTCCTTCCTGAGCCCAACACCCAGGTGCACAGACCTACCTTCATCCTCATATCCCTGGCAAACTTCTCCAGCTCCTTTCTGACTTCTGTGCGCATCATTTTGGACACATTGAGGACCAGCTGTTTCCACTCGATGGGCTGGAAGCTGTGCGGCTCGTGCGGGACGTACAATCCAATTTTGACTTTTTTGACTGAATGCAAGTACTTTTTATAGGAGTCTTCAAATTCGAAGACGAGGTCGCTCAGAGTTCGGTAAGTGAGAGGTTTGTCCATCAGATCCGATCGCCTGCTCATGCCCAGCGAGCCGTAGCGGCCGTTGCAGTAAATCCCAAGCACCACGTGATGAAAATAGTTCCCTGAGAAATGGGTTTTAAAGCTGATGGGGAATCGTTCCACGGAGGGCTGCCCATTTGTTAAGTAGCTGGGGTGTACTGCATCAAGGCAACAACGGTGCTGGGAAAGCAGCAGGTACAATTACACCTGGGAGACATCTGCAGCAAGTTTGGGGTTTCTAATTCCCCCAAAGGGCTTTACTGTAAACACAAACTTATTCTCACTGTGAGAATTCATTCATCTCACATTCACCTCTGTGCCCAGATACAGCCAGTGCTGCCAAAGCCCGTTTCGCTGCTTAGAAAATAAGATGCAATGGTTCCAATGGGGAAGGGCATTACTCTTAATGACACTTAGGGAAAAGATAAAAACCACAACACTGTTCAGGTCAGCACATGCAAAGAGAGACCACCCTCCTCAGATCTGTGGAAGTTCCCCATTTGATATCTACATCAAACTCCCACACTTCCAAAGAAAATAGTGTTTACCTCCTTTTCTTTAGGGTTTGATTTAAGTTTAATGAGCCTCATTTTCTCATGTCTTCAAATAGTACCAAGGAATTTGGATTTATTCCTCGCCAAGGTGACAGTCTGCCTTTCCTTCTGTAAACTGGCCTTTGACATTGCCACTCCTCATACAGAGTGTTTTAGCATGTTACCCTTGTAACATGTTGCTGAGAGGAACCAAAGGAAAGGTCCAAGATGAATAATTAATTAGGTAAGCACAGAGGCATGGTCAGAAACAATATTCTTAAAAAGTAAACCCTGGAATTACTGACTGGAGATTTCAAAGGCACCACGTGCAGAGGCCAGGACCAAGCTCCGTGCCAGTGTAGTGTGTGATCTCAGAGTGGAGCTACGTGCAGGTCACCTCCTTGGGAGGCTGCTGGCCCATGCCAGGGAAAGGACAGGCTGAGAATCCCTCACACAAGCAGCTTTGCGTCAGCACCTACGCTGCACACAGCTCCCTGCTGCTAATCCTGGGACAGCTGAAACTCACCCTGGCTTCACGTGCTGGCACCCAGCCCCTGGGACAGCAGGTGCCCTTTCCCTTTGCAGCTGAGGCCCCCACCCACGCCTGGGGGATGGAGGAGGGATGACCAGAAAAGGCTGCAGCAAAGTGCTCCAGCCTGGGGATACTCCAGCCAGAGGCACCTGCTGTAACCCTGGAGCCATCCCTTGAGTCAGCTGGTCATGGTGCTGCCACTACAAAATACACCAAAGGCAGCACTGCCAGGATAGTGCTGGGGCATCCTGACAGATGGAGGAGTGGGCTCTGTTCCCACTGAAACTGCAGGAACCTGCTTTGTCCAGGATTCTGCTCTGGCCATCACCCACATTCCCTCTTCTCCCTATCTCTTGGCCAGAAAGGAGCTATTTAACAGCAGTGAAACAAGAGCCACCACACAGCTGAGATATCCTGGGATGTTATTGTGACCAGCCTTCCTCTCCTGCCTGCATAACACGGCTGCCTGACAGCTGCTGAGAAACTGAGAGCACAAAAAAGCCTTTGTATCAAGACTGTAAAACACAATTTGGGCTCCATTCTGGTTCTGCCCAGCTTGACAAGCCACCACCTCACCACCAGTGTGATTCCCTGGGATGCTGACCCCTGCCTGCACCCCACATTTCACCTCTTCATTCTATAGGGTTGCATGAAAAGCATCCAGTGGCTCTTACGTCTCTCTAAACCATTTTTTTCAGGGGGATATTTCACCCAATGTTTGTTGAATTTCACAAATTCAAACTTTTGGCTTCTGGGTAAATGCAGGAACCAACTAATAAGAGGTCCATGAACTGCCCAGAATATCAAGTCAAGAGCAAGGAGTTTCACAAACAAAGGGAAAAAAAAACAGGCAAGAAAAACACATTGACACAGAACTTTCAGAACAGCCACAGGGAAGCTTTTCAGTTCCATGTCAAACATGTTTAGCTGTATTCAGTGCTAGATGTCATCAGCTTTAGCAGCCTGGAGAAAATGTATTAGAGGGTAAAAGAACAGACAAAACTGTGGGCTCAGCTCACTGTGCACTTCACTGGCTATATGACCATGGGTCTGGAAGACTGTGCACAGAGCACAACAGAGCACAGACCTCCCTGCCACACACATCTGTCACCCAGCCAAGGCCATGTGCACCCACTCCTGCCCCACTGCCATCAAACACAGACACCCTGCAGCATCAAAGCCCACCCCGACATCACCTACCAGAACAGGAACAGCTCTGTTTGCTTTAAATGGTCTCACTGGATCGCTGCTGCCTTAGGACTAGCTTCTCCAAGAAAAATAGCTCCACCCCATCATCAGTAGATGATTTATAATTAAAGATTATAAATACACTGCAAGGGCAGAATGGGGCCCAGCGCCATTATGTCAACTGGAAAACTCAGCACACACTCACCTCATTTAAAAGGTCACCTTGCTTTGGACTTTAAAAGGTGCATCCTGTGTACATCAAAGTCATGTTACAATAATTTTTGTCCTACAGACCGATTCCTGCAAAAGCCCATTGTATTTATCATTCTGTGCAACTGAAAAAGCACTACCTTTTATTAACACCTATGAAGCTTTCAAACATCACCACTATTTTTCCCCCTCATTATGAAAGGGTTTTCACTCTGCTCCCCAAGTGCCTTTCTGTTAAGTCCATACAAAGCTTTGGTGGCCACCCGCCTCACATACACACTTCTGCCACAAGGGCTCAGAGAAGTTGCAATTTAATCTCATTAAATACTTAGTAGGAGTAAAAGAATCTTTTGACAACAGAAATTACCCACCATCAAATAACCCAGCAACAACTGCTGTGGAAATTAACCTTTAGGTACAGGTTGCTTCTGCTGAGGGACTGGTTAATGAGAGTCCCCACCCGAGATGAAATACACAGCAAATGGGCTGGAAAGGCACATCAGATCTTCCCCTCTGTCCATGCATCATTATTACAGCTTTCCTTTCTGCTCTGCCCAAGGAGAGCTGTATTGTGGCAAACAAAAGGCAAGCACACAGCAATGCTGCAGCTGTAATCACACTTCTGTGAGCTGGGACTGTAACTGCAGGATGGAGAGTCAGGGAGTGAATTACATGTCACAAAAGAGAAGCAGCGCAGAGCAGGAGAGGGCAAAAGCAGCTGCAGCAAAGCTCAGTGGCCTCCTAATCCTGGGTCTTTATGGCAGTCACAATGATGGAGCTGGGCTCTTCCCAGTAGTGCCAACCAACAGGGACAAGAGGCACCAGGCAGAAACTGAAGCACAAGAAGCTCACAGGTCAGACATAAGAGAGTCCTTGCGAATTGGTAACAGCAGCCCAGATCTAGCCAGTCACTAGAGGGACTCTGCAGGGCTCCATCCTCAGCCCAGGTCTCTTCAACATCTTCATTATAACATGGACACAGAACTCAGAGAAAATCTGGGGACAGCACCAAACTAAGAGCTGTTGACTCCTTCAAGGGCAGAGAGTCACTGCAGAGAGACCTCAACAAATTGGACAGGCAACACCAACCACATGAAATTTAACAAGAGCAAGTGCTGGAATCCACACCCAAAAAGGGGCAGTGCTTCATGTCCTAAGAGCCCAGCAAGGGTGTTTTACAGAAGTCTGGTCAAGATGAGCACAGGAAACTACAGATTGTCTGGTTCTCTCCTCTCCTACCACTCCCACGGGCTGGGGCCATGAACAAGTGCCACTGAGCAGCAGTGAGCTGGTGGGATGACATCAGGCTGGGGAGCAGGAAAGCAGCTCTAGTTACATCAGCAATGCACAGAGCAGCATGTGGAGCAGGAGGAAAATAAAACCATCAATAAGGCTTCAGTAAAACCAGAAGAGTTGGTTTTCCAAGCAACTGCTCAGAGGGCCCCAACCACGAGCAATAAACACTTGGAGAGGTTTCCAGCTGGAGTCAGATAGCATTTCCCATGGGCTTGGGATTGCTTACTGTGAGGCAGAGTGTTACCGAGCCCACATCTGGATGTTGTCTACACAGAGGGCTCAGAGTTCCTCCTGGCAGCTCCAGGGTCCATATAGGAAAGGCTCACGCAGCTGGTTCAGCTTCCCAAAGCAGGACTGCCAGGGTAGCATCCCTTAGATTGAGAAACCTACTCTCCAGCGCCCAGCTACAGTGAGAGGTGGGACTATCTAAAGATTAGACCATGACAATGTAAGTAATTAAAAGCTCTCTCTCAGCTCTTCACAGCCACCACAGGGGCTGTGGACGTCCAGCACCATCTTCCTTTCCCATATTTCAGTTAGCAGGTGGGTCAAGTTGTAGACAAGCAGGTAGGAGGGTAAAGAGGAGCACTACACAGACATCAGTATCCTGCAATGACTGCAAGAAACTCTCCCCCCTTACTGAAAACACTCACTTCCAGCTCAGGGATGTACCTGCTGGCCTGGAGGAGATGGATGGACCCAGGTCTCCACTGGTGATAAACATCATCCACAGATTGCATACACAGTAGGAACAGTGCAGCAGCTGCTGAATAATTTATCCCTCCTGAGACACTTTTGCTCTTCTCTTCTTTTTTAATGATATTATTGGCCAGGGGCTCTAATACCCTGTGTGGGTCCAAGCGTTACCTCACATGAACTGGGAGAAGGATGCTGAAGGCAATGGGAGCAATTTATGTGATTTATGCTCAGCCAACGCGGACGCGCTCTGCAAGACTCCTCGAGGAGGGATGCAGTGCGCAGCTTCCCTCTCCCCCTTTGATATTTGCTCTCCACGTTTTAATAAATTGAATGCAGCACAGATAAATTCCCTTGGCACTTTCTCGTTTACTATTCCCTTTCATGAGCTCAAATCAATTGGATCTTTGCTCAGAAAGAGTGGGCTGAACGCACCATTACTCAGCTGATTTACAACTGAACTGAGAAATGCCCTGGGGAAGACAGCAGGAGGAATGCTTCTGGTTAGGCACTGACAAGCAGATCATGTAAGCAGAGAGATATGAAGCCAGTTCAGACAGCTACACAGAGAAAACGAGCTGTGCAGACTGCTACAAAATAATACTGGAAGATCTGCTTGAGCTTTCGGTCATCTCAGAGCAGCTGCTTCCTTGGTGTGTGCAGGCAGGATAGCTCAGTACTTTCCTCACTGCCCTATAAAAAGGCTCCAAGATCAAGTGCATGGGAATTATGCAAAACTTAATTCTGCACCAAGAGGGATTATAGAAGCATTTTATAAGAAGTCACAGAGTAAAAGGTAATTGTACAAGCCAGCAAGCAGTTCAATTAAAATGGCATCTCGCTAAGCTGCTCTGCGCGAGCTGCCTTTGAAGGAAGGCTCACACTGAGGGTCTGCTGCAGCAGGCTGTGCTTTTCCAGTATCCAAGCAACACTCTACCAGCACACAAATTACAGCAGCACCTTATTTCCAGATAGATGGAATGGAAACAGAGGTTAACACACACACACACAGGGCTCAGCTCAGGCCTGTGTGAAGACACTGGCTGGAAACTCAGGAGGGGGTAAGCACATCTTCACCTGACCTTGGAACGCTGCTGGCCTCACCACACCTGCATCCAGACACTGCAGAGGGCAATTCTGAAGCTCAAAATCTCATGGCAGCCAAAAAACAGCAAACTTCCCCACATGTCATGCCAAAGATGCCTCCCAAAACCCCTCATGCTGCACATGCATCACAGCACTACGAGGTTCCACAGTGGCCCAGGCTCAGTACCAGCCACTTCCCAGACACGCAGATTCAGGTGCCCATCCATTCATCATTGCTACACTCCTTGTGTACCCACACCTCAAGCAAAATACCTGGAATTTATAGTGCATGAATTTTCTAAACCTAAATATATCTGTTACTGGACCACAAGCCAGCAGACAGTCCCTGTTCTCAGACAGAGACTTCCAAGATTGGATGCAGAAGCCTGTCCCATACAGTCCCCTGGCTAAACCTTCTCAATTTAAAAAAAAAAAAAAAGTTTGCCCTAAGTTTAGGTTTTCTTAATTAGAGACAGAAAATTTCATACACATCTTAACTCTCAAGAAACTTCAAATGACAACAAATAGTATAAAATATAGCTTTCACTATATTGCTTCCTTCACTTCTCAAAAAAAAAAAAACAAAACCACCAAACTGAACCCACAAGTCAGGTTTGAGGCAAGTAAAAAAAAACCAGGAAGGACACTTTGACACTTTCAGGTTATTACGGTTATCCATAGGCCACTAATCACCCTTTGCTCCCGTGATATGTAGAATAATCAGTTCACTGCTAGAAATACAGCACTGCAAGCCACACTGACACTGCAGAGGGGCATCA
Organism: Lonchura striata; assembly: GCF_050655825.1. Taxonomy (NCBI): domain Eukaryota; kingdom Metazoa; phylum Chordata; class Aves; order Passeriformes; family Estrildidae; genus Lonchura; species Lonchura striata. The sequence goes on along the minus strand of NC_140705.1, from coordinate 103,244,975 downwards.
ACTCCACCTGGGGATTATTTCCCTCCATTCCTTTCATCCTCAAATGGTTTGGGACACAGCCATGACACAAGAGTAAGTATAACAGATCCACTGCCATCACATCAAAGGAAATCAGTTAATGTAAACTTTTTGGGCTTCAGGACAGCTTTCAATACTGTTATTCCCAGTATTCTCCCGGACAAAACATCCAGCATACAGCTAGAGAAATACAGAACATAAGGGGTGAGCAACAAGCTCATGGCTCAGACATGAAGGATTACAGCAAATGGGGTTACACCAGGCTGGGCTTCCACAGCGCTCCATTTTAAGGTTGGTTCAACATCTTCACAAATTACTTGGATGCAAGACTCAAAGATATGCTTAGTAAGTTTGCTGATGACACAAAATTAAGAGGAACTGCTGACTCCCTCAAGTGCAGAGAGGCCCTGCAGACAGACCCTAACAAATTGGGAAACTGGGTGATCACCAATTTAGGAAGTTTAACAAAGGAAGAGCCAGATTCTGCATCTGGGACAGGGCACACCCAGTTGTGTGAATAGACTGGGAATGAGAGGCTGGAGGGCAGCACCACAGACAGGGAACACGAGTTAGCAGAGTCCTGGCAGCCAGCAGGACCAACCACATCCTGGGGGACATCAGGTACAGGCAGCATTGTCAGCCAGGCAAGGGAGGGGATTGCCCTGCTCTGCTATGCACCGGGACAGCCTCACCTCAAGTGCTGGGGGCAGTTCTGTGTCCACAATATAAAAAGGATAAAAATCTATTAGAGAGCATCCCAAAGGGAGCAATGAAGATGGTCCTTGAGGGGGAGCCATACAAAGTGTAGCTGAGGTCACCTGGCTTGTTCAGCTTGGAGGAGACTGAGGGGAGACCTCATTACAGTCAAAACTTCCTCCTGAAGGGAAGAGGAGGGGCAGGCACTGATCTCTGCCCTGTGGTGCCTGGTGACAGGACTTGAGGGAATGGCCTGGAGCTGTGTCAGGAAGGTTTAGGTTGGATATTAGGAAAGGGTTCTTCACCCAGAGGATAGCTGGGCACTGGAACAGGCTCCCCAGGGCAGTGGTCACAGCACCAGGGAGCCTGACAGAGTTCAACAAGCATTTGGACAACACAGGGCATGAACTTTGATGGTTCTTGTGGATCCCTTCCAACTCAGGATATTCTACGATTCTATGATTTTTCCTTCTGGAGGGGGGTTTGAGTATCCTGTTGACATCAAGCCCTTAGAACCCCAATCCCTGCAGCTCATGCAGAGCCTGTCAGCATTCCCAGGGGAAACCCTGTCAGCCAGAGCCACCTCTCAGACTCCAGTCCGAGGCCTATCCCTGGCACACACTGCTCAGCCCATCCCCTTCCCACCCCCCAGCAGCCATGGATTGTCACAGGCACTACCTGCCAGGCTCTGCCAGCTCCCTCTCCCACGGGAGGGGGCAGCAGCCGCCAGCAAAACGCTGCAGAGACATCCCAGGAGAGGGTTTGCTCCGGGGCTTATTTTTAGTTGGGATTTGTTTTAAGTGAAACTTGATCATTTCTGACAAGATGTGTCTGACAACCTCTTCCTGCAGCCCTGCCTTGCCCTCCTCCAGTGTTTCAGGTTGGTGCAGGTTGATTTATCAGTGACAGCACCAGCGGGAAGAGAAGCAAGTCAGTGTCTAAGTGACTGAAGATTGAGTAGGAAGCAAGCATTATGTTAAGGGGAAGCTGAAATGTTTAACTGTAACACATGTTTCTGCACAAAGCACAGCTGTGGGCTCAGAGACAAAAGCTAACCCGACTGGGCCACGTAAACATCAAAAAAACACAGAACAGAACCCACCTCCTTGGGTGTCACCAAGCTCCAACAGCAGCCAACAGAGAAATGCTAACAAAGAAAACAAGGATTGTGTAGAAAGGTACTTACGTGGGCACTTTGGGTCAGATCCTGACATTATGCAGATGACCAGGGCAGGAGGCAAAGTCTGCATGGCTGAATCACAACACTTGTGACCTGGCACACAGCATCCCAGCTCCCACCTACAAGCCCAGGCACCTCAGCACCTTGGTGATGAATACAGGGCAGCTCCCCAGGCTGCTGGCACTCACCTTTGGCTGTGACCCTCTCAAACACCACCTGTGAGGGGCAATGTATTCAACAGAGCTGCAGTGGAACAAGTCACAGCCATGTGAAAGGATACATCCCCAGGATAACTGCTTCAAGGCATTTGATAGGTAAGGACTCCCTGGTCATTTCTTTTGCTGTCTCCATTAACCTAGAACAGAAACAAAACAGTTTTCAGTCCTTCCAGCTAGAGCAATTGATAGGAATCAAAAGGTCCTCTCATACAACAAGAGCCAGGCACTTCCAGTTCTTATCTCAGCAAGATCTGGGGAACTTGATTCTCCCCTTCAGTGATTTGTTGGAGTCCTGTTAACTTCTGGAGGATGACTGTGGGGAAAAAAAATGAAAAGAGGAAAAAAAAAAGAGATATTGAAGGTGAATGGGAGGAATGCAGTCCTCTCTGCATCTTCCAGCAACTCCCTGAGCATCACCTCAGACTGTAACAGAAAGCCCTGCTGAACTGTGAGAACTGGCAACCACAGAAATCCCAGAGCAAGACTGAGTTTAGCTCATTTTCAAAATAACCCTGGCTCTCCTCTGGAGGATAAACAAACAAAGCAACCAGGAGAGAGAGGATGGTTACATGGCCCCCTAAAAGCTACAAATGCCTCCATAACCTTATAGCTACAGCTGCAGATGAGAATTTACTGCCTTCTTATCAAAGCCTGCTCCACAGAAAGCTCTACCAATACAGACACTTCACAGCCCTGCAAACTGAGTTATTGTCTTGCTGCTGCTCCACATCTCCTGTGGACAGGGAAAGTGGCAAAATCCACACAATTTCCTGCAGGAGTGCAGGAAACTACACATGCCCAGGATTTTGCAAGTTCCCAAAGTTTATTTACAATCTAGACACTATCTCTGGAGTACAACTATTTGACAGGGACAACACTGTGACAAGCAACAGGTAACCTCAGGTCAGCTGAGAAAGCTGTTGTGCCAGACTAACACTGCACTATTGACCTAAGAGTTAACCTATCCCCTTCCACAAACAGATCCTGAAATCCTGGACAGCTTGGTCAAAAAAAAAAAAAAAATGGAAGCAGCCTAAAAAAGGCCAGAAGAATCACATCCAGTGCCACACCAAAAATCCACCCCCACCCCCCAAAAAAGCACAGCTGAAAACTCAGCCAAAGGATAACTTTTATTTTTCAGTCTTCTCTATCCATATCCTTTCTCTGAGAAGGGTTTTGTAAACAGATCCCTACTCTAAGGAAATACAAGATTAAATGACACAAATATTTCTATTGGAGAAGATTATGAAAATATGCATCTGAAACCATCAGTCTGTTTTCCCCACCTTCTGACTCATCCACCTCATGCATTTTAAACCTGGTGTTGAATCCAAGTGACAACAGAACTTCCACTGCTATTACAGCCTGTCACAGCCATTTCATGTCCCATTTATCCAAGTTAGAAATTATCTTTTCATTTGTAAACAACCAGCCCCTACACCCTGCCTGCAGTACAGAAGACTAATGAGAGTTTGCCTGTCTCCTCCACATTCACAATCAGGCACAGAGAAGTGCTGGAAGCCCAGAGCAGCCCTGGGGAGGGCACACAAAGGGGCTCCTTCATCACCCACAGAGGCTCCACTGGTCACTGCAGTGGCCACCGCAAAGCCCAGTCTCTGTCTCAGATTTGTTATGTGCAGATGAGGCATGGGAGGTATCCATAAACAAGATAATCCACTGTATTTCCTATCTTCTAACTACATGGGAGTTCCAAAAAAAAAAAAAAAAAAAAAAAGCTGATAATGAATGTGCATCACGAGGAAAACTGAAAAATGTTGAGTTGTAAAGCCTTTTACCTGCAAGCCATTTGGTGTGCCACAAACCAAGCATGCCTGGTTAACACGGTGTGAGGGGCAGGGCCAGCATCTCCTCCTCAGGCACACACAGAAACCTGCCCCTGGATCCAGGAGCTGCACTGGGACCTGGCAGCTCAGGGACACCGATGGAGAGGACAGTGACAAGGGTCAGTGCGAGGGGAGCACTGCCCAGGATGTCAGCAAAGCAGCACCCACCTGCACTTCTGGGGCAGGCTGTGCCCTCACACACCCATCCTTATTGTAAATGCAGGCAAACCCAATGGGAAGAAATTACAATGTCTGACTCAATTCAGAAGGCTGAATGATGTCTTTATTATAACTATGGCTAATACACATTAATATACTACATAAAAAGGAAGATACTAAAACTACATACTACTCTCTCTGACTCTAACACAACTCGTGACTCTCTCTTGAGAGCACAGCCCCAGGTGGGTCGCATTGGCCTGAAACAATCCTCACCAGAACCCAATCAAGCAATCACCCCCGGTAAACAATTCTCCAAACACATTCCACATAGAAAAATCAAGAAGCAGAAATAGAAATAGTTTTCTCTTTCATTTCTCTCTGTGCACCTCTGTGAAAAATCCTGAGAGGGAGAGAAATGTGCTTGCAACACATCCTGGAGTCCTGGGAGTACTCTACAGTTTGCTTTCTCTGCATTTACAGCATGGACCCCAGGGTTTATGTGGGTGACTCAGTTCAAGAGCCACTGAGTTTTTCTGCCACTTTTAACAAGCTTGAGTCAAAGCATGGCCTTAAACACTGTGTTTGTATTGGAAGCAGAGCCCCTGGAGAATCCCCAAGCCACTGCTCCACCCAAGGTAGCACAAGCCAAATCTAAATCACTCCCCACAGATGATTTTTCAGTCTGCTTTCAACTGGCTCCCCAAAAGCCTGGGAACCCACCAGCTAATCTATCCTGTACTTAACCTTGCATCTACAAAAGTCTCTTAATGTTTAAACTAAATCCTTCCCTTTTTGCAAATCAAATCAGGAGCTATTTCTGTTCTCCAAAGTGGGCATGGAGACCATTCATCATCTCTCCTCTTGCTACAAACATTTGGATATGCAAAATACTAATCTACCCTCTCCTCTGTAAAAATGAGAAAGCAGACACCAATCTTTATTTAATTCCTCCCTCACCCCCGAGGTTATGATTTCAGGACAATGTTTCTTTCAATTTTAGAATCCCTTCAACCAACTCACTTCTCACAGTCCTTTGGCTAAGCCCACAACAGTACAAACAGACCAATTTCCTTCTGAATCCATCTTTCAGTGCATATTTCCAACCAAGCCAGCATGCTGCTGGCTTTTCCCTGCTGGCCCACAGTGAATGGGGTTCTGGTGGCTTTTTGTGGTTTTTTATTTTTGTTGGTGTTTTTGGTGGGGTTTTTTTGTGGATTGGTTGGGAGGTTCTTTTGTTAGGGGTGGGGATTTTTTGGCTGGGCTTTTAAAATGAATTTTATTTGGTTTCTTTTATTCTTTTTAAGCTCAGCTGCTTCTTTGAAAACTAGCCTTTTGCTCTCCACAGCTGGCTACTCCCAAACTCTCCTATACATCTGCCCTCACTAAATTATCTCCCATTTGTTCCAGCCCAAGAGATCACTCTGAATATCCCAGTCTCACTTTTTAAAGCCTTGTCCAGCCTGGACTGTAAATCACCCATCAGCAAACAATTAGTCTTACCCATACCATTAAGGAAAAACTAAGCTGGGACAGGCACTGCACACCTCAGCTGACAATCTGCCAGGCAAGACTGGTAAAGTGCCACTTTCTACATGCTGCTTTTCACCAAGTTGGGTCCTTACATTAAATAGTTTTATTTAGACTCAAGGTCCCTGCTTTATCTGCAGAGATAAGATATGGTCTTATCAAAAGCCACACTAAAACGAAGAGTTACCATATCCACATCTTCTCCCTTGTTGACAAAAGCTCTTACATGCAGATAGAAGAAAATTCTCAGAAATGAACAGTGCCCAACAATATTAATGTTGCCTTTCCCTTCCCTTGAACTGCAGATAAACTCAAAGTTCCTAGACATATCTTTTCTCTTATTCTTTTTAAAGGCTGCTATCTTTGCCTTCCCCAGCACCCACTCTCCCCTTTTTCTCTAACACAAATACTAATGGTTGAAGGCTGCTTGTCAGTTCTCTAAGGGATCTATGACAAATAATCAAGCATTCAACTAATTTCAGAACAGCTCATTACAGGTGCTCTTTCCCTCTTTTCCCTCACTTCCAAATTTTTATCACACTAAGATGTTGATAGTGACCAGAAAGTCTGCAGGTAAACTTGTGAAAGGAGATTTAAGGAAGGCAGAAAAGAATTAAAAAACAGCATCATGCATTTCAGTTCCCTGGCTTAGCAGGGTTTGGCTCTGGGATTTTCTTTAAATCTTGACAGTTACCTGAAAAGAGTTGACATATACAGCCATTCTTTACAGGCTTACATCAGACAGCTGGGAATTAGCCCAGTCACCCTCTCCCCACACCCCAGTGAGCATTGGGGTCAGCCCATCCCCTCCAGGAGAGACTGCTGCAGTCAAAGACAAGCACCCTGCTGCTCCCCTTTGTGGCATTTACACCCTTCTCTGATGTCTGCCAGGCAGATCTCTATTCCAGACCACAGTGAACACTTCTGCCAACAGGAACAGGCTGCTTGTTCCTCCCTCAAGACCTAGTCCTTGGCAGATAGTGATACTTCCTTGCTAATTGATTCAAACTTCTTTCAGTGTTTTCAGGAGCCAACCAGGACTATCTCTCTTGCTTCCTGCAGTAACAGAGGCCCTGAAACGAGTTGACTTTGCCTCTTTGGGACACTTTCTGTTTAAAATGTCAGTGTCTAAAGGCAGCTCATAGGATACATTAATTCCTTCTGCTTCCAGATTTTTTACTTGGGGTACTCAATTTTATATACAGGTTAGAAAACTCTTAAAACCATTCAGCATGGCCAAGACTGGGGGATCTCACCAGCTGGCACCAATCACACTGGAGTCCCTTCAGGGATGACCATGCTTAGGAGATGCTCCCCATTACATTCATCAGAAAGACTCCTACAAGACGGAATAAATTTTTTATTAGTGAGATCCTCCAGCACATTTTTCCACAAAATTTGCCTTGCACAGACCCATGTATTTGCATGAGGTCTATAAAATCCCCTCTCCCAAGTTTTTCTAAGGCTCCTGGCAGTTTCATTCATGATAATGAAGCCAAAAAGAGAAGCAAAAGGCACCAGCAGGAGCAAAAGGAGATAAAACATCAGAGCAGATACAGATCTTGTGTTTCAACAGCAAAAGCATTTCCCCCACATGCTGAACACCACACCGTCTCTGTAACATTCCCCCTTTGTGTGAGAGAAGCAGATGTTCAAATGCCTTCTGCAGTCTATTGTCTGGAAATGCTATGAGCCCATTTTTCTCTACAGCCCCATCAGTGCTCCTTAATAACATGGTGTGTGAAAACAGTATTATTTCCCATCTCCCCCTCCCTGTTATTTGGTGACACTGCTGCCACGTGACAGCTCCTATCGTGCTCCTTTCCTGCAATCGATTACACATTTTATCTGCTGCCACTGAATGTCTCCCCCATCACAGACCAGCTTCTGGGCTCCAATTCCTCAAAGACCACAGAACACACCCAAACATCAGTTTCTGCTTCAGTTGTAGGTGCCCCTGTTCAGCTGGCACTTAACTGAGGGAACAGTGCAATACTGCACCTCCCCAATCCTCTGGGGAGGACAAAGATTTGTTTCTCATTGTGCTTCATGCCTGCATCCCAGCACAGAACCTTCCAGAGGGCTTATCTCTCCCTGTAAACCCAGTAGTAACAGCTTGTTGACATTGAATTCACAGTTACAGATTTTACTAGATATTCAGACATACACTTTTTTCCTAAAGCTCTTACATGATCGAAATCTGAAGTTTTAAAAAGAATAACTATGTCAGTCAAAAGTACCATTTTTGATCAGACTGGTTGTACCAACAAAAGTCTAATATAGGTTTAGCCAGCATAATCGTGCACGGGAAAAAGAAAACCAGTTCTCCTGGTGTCTGAAACATTCATATCACATGCAAACACACATGGATCAGCAGAGCTGAACTTTCACAGGGTGCCCTTTACCTATTTAGTACAAACAGGTACATCACAAAGCCTGTGAAGGGCACTGTCCCAGGACACCTGTATTAGCAAAGCACTCCTACAGTGGATGTAGCTACACCCATAAATTTGGATTTTATGCAAATACAGCCAACTCAGAAGAGGTGAGAACCAGGCACATTTTCAGACACAGTTTGCCAGTACAACAAAAACAGCACACCCAAGTTTACAGGTTCACAGCTCTGCCACCCCGATTTGCACAGCTACGCCACCAGAAATCTAGCCTTTCTAAAAGTGCTATCTGTAGTCTAGGCAAATCCACGTGGTGTCTAGCACTCTAAAAGTTAAGCTGATAATAAGAGTGACTTTTTCTTAAAGAGATTGTAAATACTGAGTTATAGCATGACTATATCCCTTAATGAGCTCCTATAGATAATTTATGCTCTTCTTCCTACGCTCAGCCACACATTTTTATTTTCTCATACATCACACTGATGCTGGCAGTCAATCCCTACAATATCTAGTCCTCCTTCCATAATAGGAAAACTCATTAATATGCCCCAGCTGCTTTAGGACACTTTGACATGAATTTATGAATATTCAATTTCCATCTAGTACTCGGCTTCTTTGTGTCCAGCCACTGCTGTCTTGAAGAGAGGCTGCCAAAGATGAACTAGCTTTGAGCCCTCACATTATGAAATCAGCAATATGTTTAGTGTCAATAAAGCTCTGGGAACAGCCTCATTTTTCAAGAGCCAGTGGCAACTGGAGGCCTTCAGCATCTTGCCCGATCAACCTGCAAACGCTGCGCTGCAGCAAGTGAGGCCTTTCACAGCACAGAACAAGACACCTGTCATTGCCACGCTGGGAGCAGATTTTTTGTGAAGTAGAACACATCTCCCAGGAAAAAAAAACTTGGAAGTGTAGGTGATTTTTCAGCTTTGATGAAAACTGGACAGATGAAGAAAAGGGAAGCTTTCATGCACACCTCAATGCATTATTCACACACAATCACCAAAGCTGGGGTTGGAAGGGACCTCCAAAGACCATCTGCCCAACCCTCCTGCTAAAGCAGTTTCATTTAGAGCAGGTTGCACAGGTAGGTTTTGAGTATCTCCACAGGACAAGACCCCATAACCTCTATGGGCAGCCTGTTTAAGTGCTCTGTCAGCCTCAAAGGAAACCTTTTTTTCCTCATACTTAGATGGGACTTCCAGCTTCTGCCCATTGCTCCTTGTCTAGTCACTAGGGACCACTGAAAATAGTCTGGGGTCCCATCCTCCTGACTCGGCCAAGTAAATTTTAAAATATCTGAAATCTAAACCAGAAACTGTCATAAAAACTTGAATTTTGGTTTCATAAAAATGACAGGAACTTTAGACAGCTTTGCATCCATTCTCCTTCTCAAAACTGGAGAAACCAAGATCAGAAAAATGTTGAGCCCTACAGCAGAACAGCAGGATCCAGGCAGAAACACGTGCTCCTGACAGCTCCACCCCTCCCAGTACTCCCATCTACCCAATCCAGGAGCAAAGCAGCACAGCCCTTAGGATTTACACTGTTTGAGTCCAGCACACACCATGTTCAGGCAACTGAGCCTGGAAAGCTGGCAGTCCCTGAGGGGTTGGACCATTTCCAGGGGCACCATCCTTAACTCCATAGAACTCCTGACACCCCACTCCAAGAAGTTCCAAGCAGCAACAAGGAGAGGAGTCAGATACTTGCCCCCAAGCAAACACTAAGGCACATAAACAGAGGAAATGGCTCCACCTGGGATGATTCAAAGCCACAGGCACATCTCCAGCTGCAAGCACTGCATCTGCTCCCTTCTAGGAAAGAGCACCATGCTCGTAAGCCAGGCTTTTATCCAGCCCAGGAAAACAACGACCTTTTAAGTGGTAAGTGCTGAGCATAATTCATTTTCATCCTTCACTTCCTTTGAAAAAAGTAATGGCACAAATTTAAAAATGAGTGAGCAGCTTGAAAATTGGTTTAAGCTTCTGTAAACCCATCTATCATTCAAGGCACAAGAATTGTTTTAAACTAGTTCCACCAGAGCAGTGAACATTAGATAAAGGAGGTGAGAAAGATTGCTGTCAGCAAGATGAAAACCTGAAGCACAAAGCTGAGATGGGAACTGGAATTTTAGGGTGAGGGACCATTGGTTTAATGACAGAGAGCTGGGATGAGCTAGAGACAGACCAGTCTATGGGAGTAATTACGTTCTGCTTATCTAAATTTCACCCTAAAATAGAAGTATAATGTTAACACCCTTCCTGCTAATTTATTAGGTTCTGTTAAAGAGCTGTCCTTAGTATGATGCAGTTCTAACATGCAAGAGACCCCAGCTCTCTGCTGCCAGGTTCCCTGGGCACATGTTCACACTTGCACTGCACAACTCATCACCAACCAGCACAAGCCCACCACATGGATGGAACAGCAAGATGAGCAGCAAGGCAGAAGCACGGACATGACTTCAAACAGTCCATTGTGAGCCTCCAGGGAAAACTACTGTGCCCAGGATGTCAGAACTCCTGCTTCATTTCACACAGCTAATCCCTTCCTACCACCTGCAAAGAGCATTTCAGCACAACCAGAATACCAGGACTTACTCAGTTTTCAGAAAAGCAGCCCAGTCCTCCCAGAGTAACACCAATAAGCAGAGAGTTTTCCCACCCCTGTGCATGCAGCTCTGGCCTGCAGCCAAGCAGCTCCCACACAGCTGCTGAGCAAGAACTGCCCTTCCACTCGTTGGTCCTGATGGTCCTTTTGCAACCCCACAGCAAGCTGGGACACTCTTCACAAAGGCAGCAACAGAGGCAGCTGTGGCACAGAGGACACAGCCCTCCCATGCCATGGTGCTGCAGGGCTTGAATGCCAGGTGATCAGGGACAGGGGCACAAGAACAATTCCAGGGACACTTACCCACTCAGAGGTCTGGTTTTTCTGATCTCGAAGAACTGTGTTCCCGTGTGATTGTATCTGTATTTTGTCTGTTAAAGGAAAGTAACTTGAACAGTCAAGCAATAAAATAACACTGCTGAAAAGGTGAATTCCAGTTCTGAGTTCCTGTGGAAATACAAAACAGGCAGTAAAAGCCATTGACTCTCAGATATTAAACACGTGGCATGTGAAATAAAGCAAAACTTTTCACTTGTCTTTTTATATGACCTATTATCAGCACTAAGTGCAGAGTAATGTATTAAGGTTGACCATCTAAAATGACACTCAAGTTCAGCATTTGAAGGCTATAAATTCTCTTTTCCACTAGGTGTGGCTCACTATAGATTGCAAGTTTGAACAAAAGTCTCACACATGAGTAAGAGAAAACTTGCATAGCCTACCCAAACCAATCAATAATCCATGGTCTGAAAAAACTTTATTTCCTTTCAAAGTTTTTTAACTCCATCAGCATCATGACTCACCTGTGACCTGTCAACCAAAACAACTGCAGGTGCATCCATTCACACTCAGAAAATACAAGCCATTCTCTAAAAAATATGTTCTCAAAATGAAAACAACCAGCTATGTGCAAGTCAAGGTCATTAGCAAACACTAACAGTAGAAAAGTTCATCACAAATAAAACCAGCAGACAGTCAACCAAATCTCAGCATCACTTGCCTAGAACAGGCTGCCAAACAGCAGCATCACCAGAAGCAGCCTATTCCTTGTTCCTTGAGCATTTCTGTTCAAGCAGCAACACAGTAAATCAGACCAGGAAAACAATCTGTTCAATGAAAACAAAAATAAAACAAAAAACCCAATTAAATTTTGTAAAAAAAAAAAATAAAAATAAAAATCACACTGCCTTTAGTTTTGATAGTTTACTTTTCCAGTTGAATCTCTTTCCTAACCTAGTATCCAAATTCTATTCCCATCAGAATATTCATGTCAGTAAAACTGGTGATACCAAGGCAGATACCCAGGCACAAGCAGGTGACCCCATGGAAGCTAAGAGTTGCTTGCAAGGCATAAATAAAACAGCTGCTGGATGTATAACCATAGCCTAAATAAAAACTCCAGTTCTCACCAGGATGCTCTGAACTGACTTCAATTAGAGTTCAGAGTTCTCCACAAACAAGGCTTTACTTCCCTCCTGCCTTCAAAACTAACTCATGAGGCCCTTTCAGGGTGCTCTGCACAAAGCATACATCCTCTTTCAGCCCTCAAAGGAAGCCCAGACACTGCTCCCCAGCCCACTTTGAAGCTTTTTCGAATACACATCCAAACCTAAGGTCTGCTCTGCAGCAGAATGCAGGATTTCAAAACCACTACAGGGTGAGGTGGGGGATAATGTAATTTTTGGAGCTCTGTCTGACATGGTATCCTCTCTGGCACAATCTCAGCAAGCATGAAGCCTCTTGTCCTGGCCAAGTGGCTGCCATAAAGAAGAGAAATGCAGAGCAGGCAGGCCCCTGCCTCCCTCCCCACAGCAGCTGCTGCAGCTCTGGGCCCAGCTGCCTCCTTGATCCCAGCCACAGCTCCCCACCGAGCCAACCATGCCTGCTATTCCTGCATGTTCTTCCAGCTGCCTCCCATGTCCTTTCTTAATCCTTAGCAGTGCTTTACACTCATCCCCCCCAGTTTCCCCACACACACGAACACAAAAAGGCAGAGTTTAGGAAAAAAGGGAAACACAAGAGCAGCATCCAGGCCAGTAACCTTCTCTGAAATTATCTGTCAGCAATGGAAAGGCAGGAATTGGGCGTGGGGCAGTGACACGCAGGCTAGACAGATGTCCCTGATGAATCCCCCAAGCAAGGGGGAACATCTGGAAGGGAGATGCCATCGGTCAGCTCTTGTGTCACAGGCAAGGCTGCCCACCTTGGGGTCAGGACAGCTGCTCGTGCCTGCTCACCCCAGTGACAAGCACTGAGCAATCCTCAGAGAACCCACAGGGGCTGTCAAGGCAGAGGGAGAAAGGGCTTGCCACAACACTGGCTCTCTCTCAGTCACTTTATGACGAGATGCCATATTATTTCTCCAGGCATCATGAGCTGATCATAATATCCTCATACATCAACTTCAAAATAAGTACTTCTATTCCCACCAATGTCACTTCAGTTAAATTTTTCAGTATAATTTAAAGATAATTACATCTCCCAGAGGACTGCTATGACAAGCTGCTGCTGCTATCACAAATCCCTGGAGGCGTCTCTTTACCCCCAAATGATCCCAAGCCCTCACAACCAGCTAAAGCTTCAGTAAAGCTCTGTTAATTCACATCAGGCACAAGTCAGCCTTCTTTCTGGAGACCACGCACAAGAAGGATACTGCAGCATCTTCATGTAGGTCTGTATTGCCTGGAGCCATTCTGGGATTGACATGGAGAGCTTGTAGTTTGGCACTGGCGGCACTGAGGGCTGGACACAAGAAAAAAAGATAAAGAGGTTAGACAGCCAGGGCTCCCCGCAGAGCAGATAAGTGATTTACTGAGCAGTGGCATGTGCTCAGTGCAACACAATGCGGCAGCACAGATGGCTTAAGCCCCACGTGAACTCAAGCATCAGGCAAAGTCACCCTGCTGACCACAGGGGCTGCCCCAGCAGCAGAGCCAGCCCTTCCCTGCATAGAGAGGCTGTGGCAGGCTGATCATCAATCAGAGCCACCAGCATCCCCCAGATACCACCCTATGCAGGCAGGCAGTCCAGCACAGAAAGCCTATGCTTCCCATTCCCTCCCCAGCACAGGGCAGTTTGGATGAGCAGAGCCCCAGTACTGACTTTGGTGTTCTCCCTCCCAAGGAAGCCATTTCAAGTCTAATTTCTGCCCTCCTTTACCACAAGATAAAAGGAGACAAGGATATCCTAGGCTGCATAATTTCCCATCTGCCATATGTCTGCAGCATACTTGCTGGGGAGGGAGAGCACAGCACCTAGAAGACCACCTGGGACCCAAATATTGAATGACATTAAGACACTTAAAGATATAGACTGGCAACATAATGGGATTTTCCCAAAATCTCATAAGACATCTGCTTGTGCCTAAGCATTTTAAGAAGGCAGGCCCTCAATCCACATTTAATCTCCACAGTTATTTGGCTCCTGAGCCTGCAGCTACACAGGAAAGAAGCAGAGCCTTGTCCCAAAGTCCACTTATTTCAGGGGTGAGACTGCAAAATATGAGGTTAGCAGATATTAAAGTGGGCAACATGGCTAAAAAGAAGTTAGCACAATTCTCACACAGTGGAAGAAGCGGTTTATTTGAATATTAATACAGATTCAAATTCAGGAACCAGCAATTTGGGCAGCTGTGACAAGGTGCAAAGAAAAGCATCTGTGGGACCATATTGTCATAACCGTAGTTTAAAGCTCATAATGTGACATATCACTGTCTTTAATACGTTTGAAGTCAGCAATTACTGATAAGAACAGCCAGTTCAGGTGGTATGGGGCCATCTCTGGCACAAAAACTTTCCTCTCCAGTTCCCACCTCTGTTAAGATTGCGCTTGCTTTCAGAGAGTGAGCACTGGTAATCCCAAAGCAACAAAACATGGAATTTACTACACGCAGCAAGTTACTACAGTGAAAAAGTAAATACACCTTGGAGAAGGGGGAAAAATCCACCAAACCAGAGACTCCTACATTACTGGCACACAGAAGCATACTGTAAGTGGCAAGCAGATGGCAAGGCTTCCAGCTCGCCCCTGCCATCCCAGTGCTACACGCCGGCACACACATGGGCTTTCTCCTCTCACCAGTGGGAGTTATGAGCAACACTCATTAGTGCTTCTTAATCACAGTTTTCATGCCTAAACTCCTCATTAGAGGCTTTTTTTGGTTCCACAGGTTGCTTTCTCACCCAGCCCCTTTGAGCTGGATGAATTATTCACCTGTCCCTTCCAGTACAAAGGCAGACCTGGACTCAACACACCTGATAAGGTTCAAGTTTCAGAAGCAGCAAGGAGCTAATAAAGGGAATTATGGCAGGGCTGTCACACCTTCCTGGGGCGGCCATTTCTGCTCCAATACACTCAGTCCTTTGCTTCAAAGATACAGAAGCTCTAGGTGCATGCATTGCACTTACACAACACGCAGAGGCAATGGGAGCCCCAGGCTGCGAGGGGCCTGGCTGCTGCAGAGGTGGGGATTCCATCCTTTTCCCAGCCCTCGCCCTGCTGGGGGACCCAGGACAGCATCCCATAGGGACAGCCCCAGTGTGAACGGACACAGCCCTTCCTGAAACCCACAATGGGCCCCCTCACCAGAGGGGACAGGTTCAGACTCCAAGTGAGGTGCTCCCCAATTCCAAGGGAATTGATCACATTATGCAAGGAGGATGAGTGTGTCAGATACCAGAGCCATATCCCAGAAAAGAGAACCAGGGTTTTCCTACTGGCTAGAACATATCCAGTTACCTCGGCAGGCCTGCTGAGCCAGGAGGCCCAAACCCCTCCAGGTCTCAGGCAAGAAGGGAGGAGTGTCCATAAGCCTGAGCCCACACAGAGCAGCACTGCTCTCCTCTCTCCAGTGCAGGCAGCACACACACCATGCTGCCAGCCAGGCCAGGCAGCGGGGAGCCACACACCTCTCCCACTCCCTTCCCTCCCCAATTCCTGACCCAGCTGCAGGACTGATAAATACAGCTGCACAATACAACAAGTGAAGGAAAGCACAGCTTTCTTGTGATTGAGGATGCAGCCCTCCAGCTCCTGGTATACATCCAGCAGCAAGGAGCAGGCAAGAGGTCATGGATGGCAAGAGGAAATGCAGACACAGCACTACAGACCGTGAATTTGTAAAGCAAGTGAAATTCAGGGACGAGTCAGATAAAAAGCCTTGACCCTGTACCAGTCTTTCCAAGGAACAGCAGCTCCAGACAGTGGAGCCGCTGCAGTGCAAGACCACGTGGCAGAGCTGGAGACTCATCCCATGGCTGGAAATGCTGTAGTCTCACTTCACCACTGACATCCTGTGTGAAACTCATTTTGGCCGATTCCACTTTCTCACTTAATGACCAGAAAGTCATTTTCTACCAGCTTCGCCTGCAAACACACTGTTACTCAGCATGGACGAACCTGACAGGCATGAGTCCTCAAAGCTGCTGAGAGGTTTAATTTATTACGAGCTCCAAGTACTTCCAAGATCACAGAACAGGTAAAGGATTGCACAGCCCTTCCAAACTGTGAGTCTGCACTATTCCCTGACCTCAAGCAAACAGAGGGGGAGGATCCCACAGATTCCAAAACTACCCCTGCAGACAAGCCAGCTTTTTCTAAGGACTCTGCCTCCCAAGAGAGATGCAGCCCTGCACTTCTGCAGTTTGCATTTGTTCCAGCAAGGGCAACCTCACAAACACAGTCAGAAGCTACTTACCACCCTGTGCGTGTGATTGCTAAGACTAATGCCAAGATGATTAGAGCAATCAAGTGGAGCTTCTTGAAGAGGGGATGAAAACTCTCTCCCATCACTAGGGATTAATAACAGATCAGATGCAGAAATGGAGCAGTTGCACATGCCACTCACTCAGCCTGAACCAACTATCAATGCAAACAGATTACAAATCATCTTCTCTCAGGCACAAGTTTCCCTCATCACTCCCAAACAATACCACCTGGTCTTTTGCAGGGTGACACATACCCAGCAGCACAAGCCAATTAAGATAATTTGTACCACCATTTAAAGAACAAGTCTCCACTCACATTCCTACTCTGACCCACAAATCACTATCACAGATTTGGTAATCTGCTACCACTTTGTGGCAAAAAACCCCAGGTCTTAACCTTCATTTGCTCACCTGAGCTGTGTTGGCCCTAATAAGAACTAGGTAGTCCTCAAATTACTCTCTGACCCACAGAAGTCCCACACTTAGCCAGCAAGAGCTACTTAGTCACAGAGGACACCAGGTCCTCCAGCCCCTGAAGAAACTAATCACTCTAACAGGGATTTTGCTTCTGGGTAGTGCTGGAGGAGTACAACTCCTACAGCACTGGGCACTGATCAACATCATCAAATGATTTGGCCAGGCAGATTTCAAAACATTTTTATTCTGCCCAGCTTATGCACATGCTACATAGAGACAGCCCAGAGCTGTGGCACTGAGGAAGAAGCCATGGGCAACGCTCTCTGGGACATTCCCACAGGAATACAGTGTGCAGGCCAGCACACTGGAGCCACTGGCATGTCTCTCACCAGATGCTTTGTCAGTCACCACGGGTGTCACTAATAAAAGTTACATGCTCTGGAGCTGGCAAGTAAAGGATGAAAGTCAAGTCTAGCGCATGCTTTGCCATCTCTTAACACCAAATGGGCTTGCAGGCCATCTAGACTGGCATAAGCTGGTCAGGCTGCTGAAACAAGAAGTTCTGCCCAGACCCTGCCCCTTTATTTCCACCTCAAGTGCTTGTGTAAGTACAAGATGAACCACGCCAAGGAACCACAAACTCAGCATAACCTGATTATTTTTCAGTTGGACATGCTCCCCCATCCAAACAAAGGCTGGTTCCAGCACAAGGAGAGCAGAGTGGAGAGAGATCATCCCTTTTGCACCTGCACTAGACTGAACATTGCAGAGGAGAGATGAAAGGCCTTTTCAGTCTGCAGCTTATTTGACAAGCACCTTCTCAATACAGCCCTACACAATAAGATTTCGACTTCCCTGTGCACAGAATCTCCTTTCTACTCCATGAAAAGAACAGGCATATGGTTCGTGTCAGTATCCCCGACAGCTTGGGCCATGCCAACAGCAGCCCAGCCATCTCACCCCAGCACGCAGAGGGGTATGAACCAACCCAGACTTCAGCGGTCAGCTCACATTAATGCTGCTTGATGGGAGGAGTGAATCAAGCTCAAAGTCTGCCAAAGCAGAGAGTGTTAAAGACATTGTGATCAGTAATGCAGCAGTGTCGAGAAGCCTTGGAACAACAGCAGACATCAACATTTTATTTGCTGTCTGGTGGAAAAAGACTTGGGTGAGGCAGAGTTATTTGGGGCTTGTACTGAGGAACGTACCAGACAAAAGCATTTGGAATCTTTCCACATACTGGAAAAGAAATGTCTGAGTTTTAAATCCCTTGTTACATTTGAGGAGCAACGCTGTGTTTAAGGAAACGCCTGTTTCCAAAAGGAACAGAAAAAACCTGCTTTAAATTGCACAAAGTGCTTCACTCAATCCCTGAAGATTCCTTTTAACTCTTGTTTTCTGCTTTTTTCTCCCCAAGCTAAAAGGAGTAATTTTCTTCCTGCTTGTTCCCCAGGACACGCACTGCAGCCCCCAAGCACCCCGCAACCCCGGTACTCCGTTCTGGGCGCTTTCGGACGGCCGATGCCCCATCCTTCTCGCCGGTGCCCCGAGAGCATCCTCGGGCTGCGCTGCCACACGGTCCCGCCGGGCGGCGGAGCCGGCCCGGCCGCTCGGCGCGCACAGAACGCGGCAGCCGCCGGCCCGCCGCGCTCGGGCTCGGTGCCACCCGCTGCCCCGCACCAGGGGACGCGCGGCGGCTTCGCCTTACCCGGGCCAGGCGGGCGGCGCTCCGGATGGCCGCCGCCACGGCCCCGCCGTCGGGGTGCACCCGCTCCACGTGGCCCCACATCCGCTCCCAGGTCTGCCCGTCCATGGGGAAGCCGCTCTTGTTCACCAGGAAGGGCGAGCCGCCGTCCCGCTGCTGCTCCTGCTCCTCCTCCTCCGAGCCCCCGCCGCTCCCGCCGCCGCCGCCCGCCGCCCGCGGCTGGGCGCTCCGCGACCGCCCGCCCTCCTTGCCGGCCGCCGCACGCCGGCTGCTCCCGCGGCCGCCGCCGCCGCCGCCCGCCGCGCCCGTCATGGCCCCGCGGCCATGCCCGAGCCCGGGACCGCTGGCGGGATGTGCCCCGCGGCCTCGCCGCCGCCCGGCCGCTCTCTATGTGTATGCGAGTGTGGCTGTGACGGGCGTGCGGAGGAGGCTGGGCGGGGGCGGTCCCTCGCTAGCGACGCCGGCCCGCTCGCTCCGGGCGCCCCGTCCCGGCCCCGGTACCGGCCGCGGCCGCGCAGGGGGCGCGCCCCGCGCCGCGCGCCATGCCGCGCGCTGCCGCGCGACCGGCCGCCCGCGGCGCGCCCCCATTGGCCGCCGCAACAAAGAGGGGCGGGGCCGGCGGGGCGGGGCTGGCCGCCGCCGGCGGAGCCCGCCGGGAGGAGCCCCCTGCCGGACAGCTCGGGACACCGCAACCGGGCGGCGCTGTCCGGGCGCTTTCGCCCGCCGGCGAACCGAGCCGAGCCGGGTCCAGCCCAGCCCCGCACAGATGAACCGAGCCGAGCCGGGTCCAGCCCAGCACAGATGAACCGAGCCGAGCCGGGTCCAGCCCAGCCCCGCACAGATGAACCGAGCCGAGCCGGGTCCAGCCCAGCACAGATGAACCGAGCCGAGCCGGGTCCAGCCCAGCCCCGCACAGATGAACCCAGCTCGGCCCCTCCGAGCTGAAGCGATCCCCTCAAGCCGAGCCCAGCCCAGCCGTGCGTCCCGGTCCCCAGTGCGTGAGGGACGCCGGAGGCCGGCAGTCCTCCTCGGAGAGCGGCGGGCTGCTCCGTTCTTCCCAGAGCTGGGAGCGCCCCTGTTGCGCCCTCAGCGGTACGGCGCTGGCTGTGAGATCCCGGGCTGAAGGCAAAGCGCTGCCGAGAGAGGCACCGGGCGCTTGTGAGGGGTGGGCAGAGACGCTGTGCCTGATGGCTATGGCCATGCTCGGACGGGGATTTTCAGCTCTTCACATCAAGCACAGCGGTGTCAGTAATGCATCTCCTAGAGCTGTGACTGACAGCCCAGCAGATACAAACAGCCTGATAAACGTTGCTCCCGTCCCCTGGCCATGCGCTCGGATACTGCTGCCGCTCTCATCTCCCCTGCTCCCAGACAGGAATAAATTTCTGCGGTGCCCTAATCAGCTTCCCGAAGGCTCTCAGGAGCCAGGAGTGTATGTTGAGTTGCTAATCACTCTCCACAGGAGCCGATGTCTCTGTGAGTCCTACCAGTAATCCTCCCTGCTGTCCCCTGGCCACATGGTATGCCAGAATCTCATCAGGGGGTTTAACAGAAGGGACGACAGAGAAAATCTGTTCCATCAGCTAAAGCAAATCAAGGACTTCAGCTTACATAGCTTGCCCAGTGTCAGCTTTCAACCCAAGAGACTTTGGTGTAGGAAACACCCCAAGCTGAATGCGGGGGCTCTGTGTGTAAATGGCAACACAACGTGGGGGAAAGGGGTGAAGATCAAAGTGGATTTAGAGCTTCTGTGAAGCCTTCACCCTCTCCACTGTGTTCTGCATTTCCCTAATCATCAAGCAAATGCTGCAGTTGGAGGAAAAATATGCATCCATGCTGGGCAGAGACGACAAACACACACACACCCTGCCGGGTTTGGAAGCAGGATCCCAGGGGAAGCACAGTCTCTCCTACTGGAGCACAGATGATGCTGAACATCAGCAAGATGTGAGAGCACCAAGATGAATTCCCAATGGGAGATGATGAAACACAGAGACCCAGAGAGGCTGCAGATAGCTGCAGACACAGAGGAGAGGGCTCTCAAGGAGCAAAGGGAGGCTTAGGCAAGACAATGCAAGGAAAGGAAGGCCAAGAAAGTCTGTGAATTCACTGGAGCAGAGACAGGGGAAAGCCCAGAACTCATTCAGAGCTGGATCTTAGAACTAATGGGACAGTGCAGGTGGTGGCATCCATGCATGAGCAGCAGAGGGGCACGCTGCATGTGACAGAGCCTGGAGTGCTGGGATTACACAGCAGAATGTCATCCTCAAGGATGCTGATACACAAGCTGGCAGTCACATATATCCCAGAGCCTTGTTCCCTGTTGGAACAGGCAACCATGTTGAGGCTGTCAGAGCCTTGCTCAGTGCTGCTTCACTGCCCAGAGCAGCCAGGAACCTTTAGATTGTGTTTTCCTACACCCACCCACTTCTTAGCCTGGAAGGGTGAAGATTGGAAGGGTGAAGATGCTATGTGCTTTGCAGTTCAAAGCCTCCTGCATCCACCATGTCGGGATGTGCTCCATGCCAGAGGGAAGGACTCTCTGGCCAGACAGGTAAGGGGCGTGGCAAGATTTGGACAGCACAGCTCTGCTCATAGCAGTCTGCAGCATTCAGACTACTTCCCATCAGGACTGCAAGAAAGAAAATTCTTACCAGCTCCTACCTGATGCTCAGGCAGAAGAGTGAGAAGTTGAACTCCCAGAGGTCAGTCAGTGTGTCCAAGGCCAGCTGTGGGCTGGACAGACAGGGCAGAAGTTAGCTGAGGTCCTGGAGCTAAAGGCAACTTTGAAGCAACAGCTTAAGGCAATAAAAGTAGAGTCCCGAAGTCCCTATAACTAAGGGAAAGTCTTAATAACCCTCTCACCAACTACAAATTAAGTGTAAAAATAGAATAATGCTGCTTTGGATTAGCCAAAGCTCTCCCTGGTATTAGTTATGAACAAAGATTGAAGATGAGTAAAAGCAGGATGAGATATGCATCATGCCCCCAGTATCTAATGGCTTTCACTTCTTGGGGCCACCTAATTTTGATACTGTGACTCTTGGCAGAGCTGCCTTCCTCCCTGCTCTGTTTGCAGGTCTTCCTCTCACACCAGGTTCCTACCCAGCCTCTGTCCCAGTGTGCCAGACCTGTTTGACTTTGAAATTCAGTCACTTTGTATGGATGCACCTTTCTAAAGCTAGCTCTGAATAACACCTCCATCTACAGCCTTACTCCTAGTGCAGAGTTCATTGCTACCACAGCTGTTTTCTGGGTCAAAGGAACTAATTTGATCATAGAATCAGCATGTAAGAGGGTTTTAACCTTCATTATTTCCAATTGCGGGCTCATTTAAATGCAGCATTCAAAAGGCCCTGCAGTGCAATTACACAACCAAGTGCAGGAAATTTAATAGCTCTTAATTTGCACCATGGCAGCAAGGTGATATCAGCTCTAGCACTCTCTCCAAGCAGACTTCTTCTCCAAAGTGCCACCCCCACACCCCCACAAGGAGTCCCACTATCCTCTTCCTCTGAGAGCATCCTCTTGAAAACAACAATGAATTCATCCCAGCCACACAGCAAACCCTCACTGCCCTGTGACAACGAGCAGAGGAAGTGCATTCATGTATTTATTTGGACTTGTCTGGGAAAACACTTCCTCTATTACCCATTGTTTCCAAACAGCCTTCTGCAAGGAGCCAGCAGGAGAAAGTTTTCCTGGGCAGCTGCTCCAGCCTGACCTGGCCTCAGAAGAGGGAGCAGCAGCCAGGCTGGTGTCATTTGCTGTCTCATGGACTGTGAGGTTTCATGCTCCTGTTTTGCTGCTTGGAAATTCAGTGCTTTTCTGCTCTGCAGATCTTTTGCCAGCACAGCTCCAGCCTTTTCTAAGACCTTTGTGAGGCCTTGTCCAGACTCTGCTATCAACAAACCTTGTTACATGAAAATACTTCTCACTGTGAATGGGAATGCCACTCTGTGCTACCAGGGCCACAAGGGGGGCAACAAACCCAAAAGTGAAGCAAGACAGCAGCAGCACTGCAGCAAAAGATGGGCTGGCGAGCAGATTGCCCTTGCCCCTGCCCTGCCTGGCTCTGCAGCCTTGGACCCCTCCAAGCAAGGCCATGTGGCAATTCCCTGGGTCCCAGTCCACAACAGCACCCTTCTCAGAGCCACAGCACAGCACAAAGCTGGCCCTGGTGCACTTGCTTTGATGCCTCTGCAGGCAGGCAGAGGGGAGCTGCTCCAGCAGCCCAGCTAGCAGGGGCAGGAGACACATTTTATTCCAACCCTCCTAGGAAGAGATGAAGTTTTCTTTTATGCAGGAAGGGAGTTGCCTCTTTCCTTCCATCAGATGGCAACAGGACAGATCTGGACCTGGGTTGTTTCCCAGGTCAGTAAAAGCAGACACTAATGCTGTAGCAGTACCAGTTACTGCTGGAGCAGGAAATGTGCCCAGTTCCTCCAGCCTGCAGCACCCAGTGCACAATCCTGAAACCTGGGTACCTTCCCAGTGAAAGGAAAGCTGATGTCTTTACAAACAATTTCATGGGTGAAGGTGTGGGGCTTTGAAATGGGGCTTAATGTCTCTGCTAACTCTGGGCAGCTGGTCTGGACAAGCCTGAGTTTCTGAACTTTGTGGTAAAATAATAGGTTCAAGGGGGGAATATGTGGTAGGCATTTAGGGAAGGCTGTACCTTCCTAGTACCCCAGCCAATGGGGAAAGGAAGGGAGCAATGTATGGCTAGGAGTTTAGGATAAAAGGAGGCTGCACCCTCCAAAACCTCAGGAGAGAAAAGTTTGTGGGCATGTGCTACGGTGGACTCTCCCTTTATGTGAGTAAAATTGAAGACTCCTCTGTCTCCTTTTTGGACATAAATCTCTGGTGTTTGTAGATTTTCCTGACACCAGCTTGGGCACACTCTTCTGCTAAAGTCAGGCCAAGTGATCTTAATGGCTTTTTCTGCATTTAGCAGCCAGCAGAGCAGCTGCAGTCCAAAATGGTTAATCCTACAGGGGTGCTTCAGCTCTGCAGAGGGCAGCAGGAAAACACAGGTCAAGAAAGTTTGCCTCCTATAAGTAAATTGCATTATTGCAATGCAAATATCAGCCCATTTCCTGAAAAAGACCATAGTGACCTCATTTGATCCTTTGAAAGGAATATAAAATCTGTTTTTTGGGGGGCTTTTTTCCTAAATTGAATGTTATGCTGGAATAGGATATTTTAGTGATGAAATGAAAGGTCAAACTGTGGTAAGGATGCAACCATGGCAATATGGGAATGGCTGTTGGTACAAGTTTGCAGGACCAATTTGCATAACCAATAAGAACAACTTTCTGTACTCTTAAAATTTCCCTGTGATCACTGGGAAAACAAATATATAAAGCAGAATTAAAAAAAAAAAGGCAAACTATAAAAGAAATGCCTGAGAGTGTGCTTTCTTGGAGCTTTCCCCTTTCTGAGAACTCTTAACACACTGTTTATTTTGCAATGATCTAGCAGAAAAAATAGCCATCAGTTGCTTTGGCTGCACCAATGAAGAACTTCAGCAGCATGTTTTGATTCCTGCCTGAGCAAGTCCAGGATCTCCTGCAATAATTCTACTGCAACAAATCATTACAGTGTTTATTTTAGATAGGGCTAGATGGACTCCAGTTGTTCTCAGACTAATCCAACAGGCAAGGTTTTCTTGCATTGAAAAATATTTTTTAAAGCATTAAAAAAAAAAAAAATCAAAGTGTCATGAAAAGCCTATAAATCAGACCATCCCCAAAACTGGTTTGCAAATTTTCAGTTTCCACTCTCCATTGCAGGTCAGCGTGACCTAGTAACCTGACTGAGCCTTTGCTGACAGTGAAATAACCTTTTCCATAGTTCCTACAGTCAACTCACTCTGGTCTACAACTGATGGCATCAGATACAGGTGAAACTGTTGTTCCAGAGTGATAGAACATCAGCATCCCAATTAGCCTACCTTACTCCTGTCTTGTTCCAAAGTTTCACTCTCAAACATTGCAGTAGCTTGGGAAAATAATTACATCAATACATTTTGCTGTGAAGGTCTTACTTGACACCATACCACATGATTTGTTCTCTGAAGCAAGCTCTGCTTACAAAACCAAGAAAACACTAATGTAGCCTTCCATGAATATTGGCAATTTTTTTTTTTTACTAATTACTTCTTTAATGTTTAGTCAGAGGGTAAATTACCCAGCACAATCACTTTTTTTTTCAGGGGAGCTGCATAATAAAAATATAGATAGTGCAGTGCCTGAAAAAAATCTGCTACCTGGAGTTGAGATTTCTTTTCTGCAGTCGTCAGCACCCACTGGCCTTGTCACAAGGGAGCTGCCAGTGGTGGCACCAGAAGTGAGAGTCAGGACTTACCTCACTGCCAAGTGAGCACCTGAGTCACCCCTGCCTTCGTGGCAAGAGGAATGCACTGCAATGAACTGTAATAAAAATGCCTGCTTGAGGTTAGAAGCACAGTTGTTGTTGTTGATCAGAAATAAATTAAGCAGTCTAGTTCTGATATTGGCTAACCTGTGCCCTCTAGGAATAGTATGATGCTGGTTAGGAAACAGTGACCAAATGGTGTCCTTATGTATAAAAGTTCTTCAAATGCATTTTCTTTCCAGGAAGAAAGAAAAGTAGACTGGAAAAGTTATTAAGCCTAGCAGTAGAATGTGTCACAAACCCAAACACCAAAAGGCTTTGAACTGAGATGCTGTGTGAATCCTGCAAAGAAAAATGTGTAATTTACTGTTCTCAGTGTCATGGTGCTACAAGGTGTCATGACGACACTGATGATTTCATCAAACTATTTTTGATCTGAAGCATCACTTCAAGCACCCCTGGGAGACAGTGCTCTACAGATTAAGAGTCCCCTTTTCCAGAGAATGATTGAAGAGTAATCAAAATGCTGCAAAAGTGCCTGAAGGTGACAGTAAAATTCAAATACTGTAGTCACTTTAAAAATAAAGCTTTTAAAGGAAATACAGTAATCTGGAACAAAATTACTTTTTCAGCTACCTTCATTATTTGTCATGACATGAATGATAGCAATCTTCAGAGGAAACTGAAGCCTACAGGGCATCTTCTGGCTTTGGAATCAAACCCAGGAGTGCTGTGTAATCACACAAACTGTAGACTTCAAGATCTCTAATGCTCTTGGTGCACACAGACATTTCAACCTTCATGACATTCTCACATTCTGAGCAGATGAAGTAAGTCAGAGAAAAATCACACTGACCATGGAGCATTCTGTTCCCCAAAAGCTGGGGGACCTCTGCATCTCCCCTGGTGACAGTCTGGTTTGGACAATTTCATCAAGCTTCCAAGCCTTTGAGGCCTTCTCTACCCTTTTGAAGCTTCAGTGGGGCAGTGACAAGATGAGAAATCATGGTATTTCTAGGCTTTAGGCAGTAGCCTCTAAGTGATTTTTTTTTTTTTTTTTAGTATTAGGGCCTGAAGAAAATTCAGTTGTTCATTGGGAGCAGAAGATAACACAAATTCAAGTCCCCTGGAGCCAGTTAATGATCTCTGGGTGAGTCATTCTCACCCTGTGGGACAGTGCTATTCAGATCCAGCTGATTAATTATTCTGAGAAAATCAAGTTGCCTTCCAATATTTGGTGGAGAAAACGCCATGTACAGCTTTGCAAGCTGCACTGTTATATTTTATCTTTTTTTCTCTTGGCAGCAAGCTGGACAATTTGATTTCTAAAAGAATAACTGACTCTGCAGTCATCTGCAGTCCCCCTATTACCTTAATCAAACTAGTGATCAACATCTAAAAGACCTTAGGACTCCCCCATTCTGAAAAAAGAAAGTGGGAACTCTCTGGTTCAGCCTAAATGCAGGCTAGAAAAACTTCTGAAATGTTCAATATTTCCCTGGGATTTTTCCATCTGTGTGGAGTTTGTAGGTTTTGTAGAATCTTGTGTCTGTTTCTGGAAACTCTTAACACAAGGCCACAATACTGACACTGCCCTTTAGATACTATTTACTGCCTTTTTAATGGTCTAAACACTGTTACAAGCAGAAAGCAGTTTACTGAGGAAGCACTGGAAATTAGCATCCTGGAGGCTGAATTTTGATCCCTGATATGAAGCAGTATTAGCTTGTTACTCAAAAATCAGTAATTATGCCCAACCATTGCCAACACTTAGCCTTTGTGACATATCTGCTGAAGTTCTTTCTACAAAGTTCAGGACGTTATTGTTTCATTTTCTGAAAAGTTGATGTTAAATATAGCTGTAAATATTGATTTAGAACATGGTCAGGGAGGGTTAGTTCATTGTGAAGCACAGACAGAAGGAAATCCAGCAGACTTCTAAGAAACCTTTCCAGCACAGGAAACAGCTGGACTGTTAGGCATTTGCCTATTTTATCTATGCATAAACCACATCACTTTCTGGAAAGGGTAATAATTGTTAGCTTTGGATCACAGAGCCTCCTCCCAGCTATAGAAATAATTATCTGACTACTCATAGCTAGGATGGCTTCACATTTCCCATTTACCTGATGAGGTTTCTAGTGTTTTCTTGGAAGGACCAAGAATCTAACCAGAAAAAAAGAAATAAAACAACCAACCCCAAAACTCCAACGCCAAAGAAACTTTTGACAATAATTAATACATTTCTGGGATTGCTCCTTCCTAGTTGTGGGAATGTTTAAATTACAGTGGCAATTGGGGATATTGCCTGCAGATTTCATAGAGGTACCTTAAGAGGAACATGACCTTGTGGTCCTGGTTGTAAAACAAAGAACCTACCTGAAAGTTCAGCCCAGTGTTGAACTGCATTGCTTTATGACACAAGGCTTGTGCTCTGCAGCATGTGCAGCCTCCTTCTGTGAAGCATCTCTTATACCAAAATAGCTGAGAGAGAATCCCAGCTTTGTGGAGAAGCGAGATTAAAAAAAAAAAAAAAAAAAAGAAACATTTTCTTACCACGACTCTACATACTTTGAAGTAAGTGTCCTCAAATTTGCCTGGCTCACACCTGGGCTAAATGCCTGAGGGTAGGTGACAGAACCCTTGCAGAGTGTTCACAAAGGTTCTGCTGTGCTCCCACTGAAGATAACTCTGATTTTAGCTATAACTGAATGTAATATCTCACTTCTATCCTGTCTCAGAAGTTATCCTACCCTCTCTCCCCAGATAATCTCTAGGCAACCAATGCTTTATTAAAATAATATATCTGCACTACTCTCAAGAAGTTATACTAAGGATCGCTCTGCTTTAAAGGGTTAACTTGCCCTTTCATTCCCTCACAGACCTTTTCCAAAGCAAAGGAGAAATCTCTGTGCTAGAGCAGTACAACTCGACTACCAATGGTAGTATTTTAATTCCACACCCAAAAAAATGTCTCTGGATGCCAATACTCATATGTAAAATAAATTTCTATACTCTGGATACAGGCACTCTGCATGTACAAGTATGTTTATTAATGATACAGTAAGTCATACACTTACATTTTCCTACATTAAAATGCAAGTTCTAAGGAAAAAAAATCACTTTTATATTAGCAGCTGTCAAAAATATTACTCTTGGCTCAAATCAATTTAGGCATTATACACTTTATTAGTAACATAGAATGGTAAGGAATGATGCCATCCAAATATACACATACATAAAGTATTGCAATTGGAGAATATTCATTAAGAACTTTTAATTTTCTCTTGAAATAAAAAAACTGGACACTAACAAAACTGAAATATTACAGCAAAACATATTTGTTATGTTCATGAGTAGAACAAAGACATAAGCAGTAAATAACGTGGGTTGTACACAGAAATATATTTCTCTTAGGAAGTTTTTTTGCTTAATTCATTCAAGTTCCTGCATTAACATCACTTCTCCCTCTTCACAGAATTCAGACCAAATGGTGGGGCTGGGTGCAGTCATGAGAAGGAAGTACATACATGTATTGAAAACAACTGCAAAGGTCACACATTCCCATTCACACAGAAAAACTAGTAAGCTCACAGTAGGGAAAAGGAAAACAATAAATGTTTACAGCTTAACCCAATTTCACTTGGTTGTAGATGCACAAGGTAGTACAAATATTTCTCAAAAACAAAAGAATTTTCATTAGGCAACATGGGCTGGCAGCTCTAATTACACACTCCACTGATTGTCTCTGAAACAACAGATTGCCTTGAACAAGAGATGACCAAGAGGCTGAAGTTAGAAAAGCCCTATTGATGCCTTAAGTTTTAGCTTTCATATTTTCCAGATTCTGTACTGCATTAGTATGTAACTCTGAAGTTCATATAAAGAGCTGCAAATTCTCTACACAGTTTAGTTTGACAAAACAATCTTTTTCCAGCTTGAGAACCAAGAACACCATTGCAACTTCAGACCCAAAAAGCATAAACAACAGTGAATTGATAAGAGCAATATGGGAGTATGTGACTTCATAACCTGAAGCTGTAATTGAACAATTAACCCAAAAGGTAGATGGAAACACTCAGAAAAAAAGCAAATTAAAAAACAAAAGCTGATGCATGGGACTGAGTTGCCTCTCCTCCCTTGGTTTCTTACACCATCCTCTCCTAGCTGATGTGTAATTCAATTCACAATACAATTATATTTTTTTAGCCCCCAACTCTACTCTTGCTGGAGGGCTGAGCCAGGATCTGAAGGCTAAGAGTCAGAAACCCTATTTGCAATTCCAAATGCATGTGGAATTTCCAGGCTAAGAAGGTTGCAGAGAGAACTCATAGCAACCTTCCAGTATCTGAAGAGGGACTCCAGGGAAGTGAAAGGGACTCTTTGTCAGGAATTGTAGTGATAGGACAAGAGGAAATGGGTACAAACTGAGAGAGGGAATTTAATTTCAGTATCAGGAATAAATTTTTTACTGTGAGGATGGTAGGACACTGGAACAGGCTGCCCAGGCAGGCTGTGGACACCCCAACCCTGGCAGTGTTCAAGGCCAGGTTGGATAGAGCCTTGAGCAGCCTGGGCTAGTGGGAGATGTCCCTGCCCAGGGCAGGGGGGCTGGGACCAGATGATCTTTAAGGTCCCTTCCGATCTCTTAATATTCTATGATTCTGTATTTGATTGAGTGGATGATGACTGCTAAAACCCAAAAATTAAAAAGCAAAAACCACAAAGCCTCAACTACTCCAAATTTATTTCTGCCATGAGCTAAAACCTCAATTTCTTGACAGATGATAAAACTATCGCATAAAAAATACTGTTTTACTCTTTATTTGCTCTTTATTCTCCTGCTGAGCCTTTCATTTAAATACTTTATAATTGCCTGAAAATAGCACATAGGTTTCCAACTTTCAAGCTCTTTTTAGAAGGGGAATAATAAATCCAGGATGTAATTAAGCCTTCATTATTAGGAATATTTTTTTTTTCAGGGACCCATCAGGGTTTCCAGCAAGCCAAAATCTTCTTTCAACCTTTTCAGAAGGTAGCCAAGTAATTTAGCAGAAGATAAAAAACACAAGGAGCCAGAACTAGAATATTTTTTCAGTAATCAGCTGAACATAACTAAAAAAATCTGGAAACTAGTAGTGAAGAAAGGAATTGAAAAATAAATTTTAAGTATGGAACAAAAATACTCAATCTTTTATTCTGAACAGTGTATACTGAACAGGTCAGCGAACATCCTGGATACAGCCAAAAACTTTCTACTGGACATTTGAAAACAATTCCCCAAAAATACAAAAATATTATCTTGTTAAGATTTTGCAAAACCAAAAGTCAAAGCAACCATGCATGGGCCATAAACATAAATATTTTCTGTATCTGTATCTTGATGAAAAACATATATATTTTTTGGCACAAATTACTATCATTTTTCCAAAGGGCAAAGCCACCCACATAGGTCACAAGGCAGAAACTTTCACTTTTCTGACTCAGGCTAAAAACCTGTACATCCCTTGATGAGGCAGCTTCAATGGAAAGGACTGACATAGTGAAAGCATCTCTACTTTCACTCCTATACCCCTGCCTGCTATTTGAATAGTCAAGAGTGAATTTTCCTATATTCAGCTGCTTCAGCAGTGGACTCTTCTAGAGTTCAGCTCTCCAGAAGCAGCAAGGCCTGGTCATTTTCTCCTTAGCACTGGACCTGGCAAAGAGACATGAATCCTTTTTGGCAAGGCAAGTGTTAAAATGTACTTAGTTTATTCTGATAGGTCTTCCCCTATCTAAAGCATTTATCATACAAAATGTTTAAATCAAGACCATCACATCTAGAGGCTAAGCTTAGGAAGAGAAGCTTTCAGGGCCCTTTTTCTAAAAAAGAATTTTCCTGAGTCTACAGCAAAATAAGAAAAAGAAAAGCTCTTAATTATATTTATTGTACTTAGAGACTAAACTTGGAGTTTGTTGTTGTTAAACCCCAACCACCCACCAAGCCCCAGGCAGCCGCTTGCTTGCTCCCTTCCCCACCAATGGGATTGAGGACAGAATCAGAAGGGTAAAAGCTGGAAAAACTCATGATTGAGATAAAGGCAGCTTAATAGGGAAAGCAGAAGCCACACACACAAGCAAAGAAAAACATGAAATTAATTCACTGCTTCCCCTGGGCAGGCAGGTGCTCAGCCATCACCACCAAGTGCAATGGCTGCTTGGGTAGAAAATACCATCACTCCAAACATCTCTCCCTTCCTCCTTCTGCCCCACTGTATACACTGAACATGATAACACATAGTCTGGAATGTCCCTTTGGTCAGCTGGGGTCACCTGTCCTGGCTGTATCTCCTCCCAACATTCCATGCACTCCCAACTTCCTCATCTTTTCTGATGTATGAAAAGCAGAAAAGGCCTTGGCTCTGCGTAAGCCCTGCTCAGCAACTATAAAAAAATCTCTGTATCATCAACCCTGTGTTCAGCACAAATCCAAAACATAGCCCCATGCCTGCCACTGTGAAGCAAATTAACTAGCCCAGCTGAAACCAGCACAGAGTTAAGTAATTCCCCATCCCCAATGGCAACAATCTGTGGGAAACTTTGAGCAGGATTCCACCTTCTGGATGGCACTGCATCCATGGGACTCAAAGACACAGCATCATTGATGGCACTGAACTTGCAGGCTCAGTTTGCTGAGCTAAAAAGGAAATGTTTCCAAAAAGTCCACTAACCCAGGTCTGACTTTCCCAGCAATTGTAGTGCTATCAGTTCTGTGGGTGTGTAGATAGAGCACAAGGTAAACGAGAAAATTTTCAAAAGCACTACACTGAGAAACCCCCATTCCAAATACAGATAAATGAAGTAACAAAAAGTTACTGTTAATAATGTCTGCTCATTTTGCAGCTCAGATGGTATAAAAGAACATACTTGATCAGAAAAAGTGAAAATATCACTATTTTTTTTTCAGTCATCCTTACAGCTTTTAACACGCTGCAAAAGACATGATTTAAGTTACACAAGCACAGGAATTTCACATGAGACAAGTGATACAATTCATAAAAAGGACCAAACACATTATCTGATACTCCACAAATATTCAGAGGTTTAACACACAAAATGGAATTTCTTCAGCAGCACTGATTAAACTCAAGATGAGGCAGGGAGCTTCTTTACAAAGTAAAGGCACTGGCTCTTTGTAAACACGTATTCCTCTCTCTTTAACTGAGAAAGCACTCAAAATATTCCATGGAGGAAACTTGTGTGTTAGTGTTCCATTGCTTATAAATATTTCAAAACAGAGATATCAAAGGCCTTTGTCCTCCTTTTTACTGTATTTAATAAGAAATGTTTTTTCTCCAATTTATCTAGCAAGAAACTTTTTAAATCTCCCCAGAAATGCTACAATTAAGCTATAGCAAGAACAGTGTTTTCTCTTATCTGCCTTCTGATACCTATAAAGAAGTTTCAAGGCAAAAGAAATGTCAGATGCCAGTATGAAACACACACATCATCTCTTGTTTTCAGTATTGTGCTATCACTTTTCCAGAAGGAATCAATGGCTTATATTCAAATACAGATACATTTAAAGTAAAAAATGAACATGTGAACATCCTCCTGCTGTGCATTTCCCTAGTCTTTGACTTTTCAAATGCACCAGCAAGACTGAACAAGAAAAGAAGATTAGATATTTCTGATCATGACAACTGTACTTCAAGATTCCTGATTTTTTTCAAGTATGCACCCGAATGCACATCTCCCTACCGTGGAGTGTTCACACAGCTCTTTACTAATGAAACTGCAAGACTTGAAAATGTTAAAAGAAATATTCCATACAAAGGTGAATTGTTTGCATCTTGAGCAAAATGAACTGAGCATCTTCATAGCTTCTGGTACACAACTACCACCAATATCAACAAACACATTTCACTACTTGTTCACACAAATCCAGTGATTACACTAGCTCATATCATTCTGTATCTAACCAAACTTGTGCGTTTCTGAGTCACCTTCCTTCAGCTTCATAAATCTGACTGAATCTTTAATGTAGTGCTTTCAGGTTCTACAGGACTGTCAACTGGTACCTGAAGAGGGAGATAAAAAAATAAAAACACAACATGAATTAAGCTGTTATTCAACAGAATCATTCTCAAACTCAGTGTTCTTGGGTAATTACTAGGTTAGACTACAACATTATATGTAGTTAATTAGCCCAATTAAGCAAATTATATAAAACCCTATTTTCCTTTCTTTTTGTCATAAAAAAAAGAACCCTAACATAGAATTTAGTTTCTTAGTATAACTCTAAAGTGTATATTTACTGCATATAAATATCTGTCACATGAAGAATAACTTCCCATTCTTTTCTCTGTTACATTTAAACACAGTAGAATCTTGACCAAAGTTTGGTATCTAAGTGATACTGAACATTATTAACACAGGCAGGTCTCAGTCATGCATGGCAACATCAGGGCAAGGACTGCAGCTTTTCTTACTAGGATCTAGGCTAGTTAACGAGGTGATAATGGAAAGCAGAGAAGCCTGCATAGCCCCGGCTGGGAAACCCACAGGATGCCACACTGAGCACACACAGCTGCACAGGTTTCAGCTTCAAGTCAGCTCAGGCAGCACCAGCTCGAAGTTTCTGAACCTCACACAGACACTAACAGTGTGCAGTTGGTCACAGATGATCAAAAGCTGCTGGGCATGCAAGACACCTACACAAAAAGAAGCAAGGCAGAGGATCTTGCAATATCTGACTCCAAAAAGCTGTCTCATATCTTAAGCCAAATAATCAAAAACCCACAGCACTGAAAAATTTTTCTGCTGAAAGCTTTATCTCTCTACTAGTAACTGTAGTAGTTTGGAAAAGCTGCTGAAACATGGAACTTTGTGATAATCAGAAAATGCTATGCTCACTCTTCCTTTAAATTGAGAGTGTCAGCAGAAGAACAAACCCAGCTCTTTATGCAGCACTGAATAGGAACTCCAGCATGGCTTCTGTTTATCAGAAAGTGACTTCATCTGAAGGGACTGCAGGTATTTAAAATAAAATACATAGTCTATAGAAGTGCCTCACAACTCAAACAGAGGCTTCACAATTTACAATGCTACCCCACTACTGTGAAAAAGCAAGATTCAGGCAATTAAAAATATTATTATCCACTTAAAAGTCAAATATTAAAAAATTTAAAAATTAAAAAAAATTCTGAGAGCAGAAGTGTTTTCAGTTTTTTTCACAGGCGTTAAGGATAAAAACAGATATGTGAGAGCAGCATCCCATGTGGCTCTGTTGTTCAAAACCAGCATGGTTTGAACAACATAAGATATAAGTTATAAGTCATAATATTTTGTCTTATGCAAAATCTCTTGCAGCTGATATTGTTATGCCAGTAGAAGTCAAGCATTCAAGTAGGTAATACAATCATGGTAAAAGAGTCACCACTTACAGCTTTAACGTCCAAGTTCATAATCCCTGAATTCACATTGTGTCTTCGCAAGTCTGATTTTATTAAGGCTAAAAAAAGAAGGAAAAGGGAAAGCTGGTTCACACCTTTGCACTGACACGCTCTTCAAAGGAAATGTTTGCAGGGTGCAAGCACACAGAAGCTACTTTCAGCACATTTTCAAAATACCTATATTCGCTCTTTTGAACTCACTGAAAATTTGAACTTGCTCCTCACAAAGCAGGAAATGATAATAAAATCTTTTAAACCAGAATCACTTAAAGAAAAGCTTGATAGTTCAGCACTTTCAGCACATTTGTAAGTCAACATGTGTAAACACTGGCACAGTTCCAGAGTGCATCAGCAATTTCTTGCATTTGGAAAACTGCAAACTGCCTCCATTTCTGCATTTGTTTCCCCCCCATTCTGGAGATGGACATCTGTCTTAAATTCAAGACATGTCTCAAGAAATGGGGGTCAGATGGCTGTCCATATATTAGCAACATCATCCTAAAAGCACCTACATTTTTACATTACTTGCACTTGTAATTACCTGTTAAAATAATGCCCACAAAAATCCAAGCACAAAGAAAGATGTTTCCTGCACGAGGACTGTAGTCTGTTGTGAGCTTTCCTTGGACAAGTGTAAAGATAATTCCAAATATCTATAAATAAACAAGTAACTCCATCAGGATCACACAGAAAAGAGTAATCATTTTACCTTTAAAAGTTTCAGGTCATATCTTACAGAAATCAAATTTAAAAAAAGGACTGTAGAACAAAACAGAGATTTAGCTAAGTCTAAGAGAGCCTTCCTAGACTTGAGCATAGTGGCATTCCTGAACATTACTTCACTTGAAGAAATAAAATGCTGTAACCTGTGCTGATGCATTAAGGAGACCTGAGGACGTGCCTTCAGACTCTGGATATGTAATTTCCACAGCAAATTCAAACCCAAGTGGAAGATAGCCAGTCATGAAGAACCTGTTGAAGAGGAGAGTAAGAGGATGACAGGTGTGGCCTTCATCTGTTACTACAGCTAAGAAGCATACACAACTGTCACGTGTTCATGACTAACAGAATTCAGTACATTCTGCTACATTCCCTCAGTATGATCCAAGAATTTTAGCCACACATTTTTCTCTTTAGGGCAAAGCTGTTAAAACATGTTTGCCCTATTTCCCACAACCACCATAAATATGAAACAACCTTTGCAAACGAGTCTGCAGGCCACTCCATACTTGAAGCCAATTAGTTTCATATGAAACACACACACAAACAATATAATAGCCATGCTGAAGGACAAAAAAGGACTGTACACTTGAACACATGCTGGAAGCTGTGGAAGAAGCTGAGGGGACCGATGGATGATGGGAAGAGAAGAGGCTTAATGCAGCTGAGGTTGGTTGACTGGCTTTTACACTGAAACTATCAAGATATCTCTGGTTTCATCTTGACCTCTGTGTCTGAATACAGCAACACTCCCTCAGCATCTCTTGAGGCTTTTAGATTGGGTATCTATGAGCAAAGCAACCAGCATGTTGCCTGAGCTATCAAAGTACAGAAAAATGAAAATGCAGAGAAGCCAGTCTTCCTAGATCTGCTCAGTTAAACTCTGATCTCTTATACACTGGTCAAGAGAAAGCTTCAACTTCACTACAGACAGTTTTTTGAATTGGAACTAAACAAATTGACCACATGGAGATCTCTCCTAGCTCCATAAAACGGTTAATGAAATTTACTGAAAAGTGAGTTACTTTAGCTTTATTCTGATGTAACAGAAGATGAAACCCTATCTGTACTGTGAGCTAAAGGCATAGGCTGAGACCATGGTGACAGAATACACAGCAGAATTATCTAGGTAAAACATTTAAATATGTTTCAGAACAGAACTGCAGTAAGTTTTGTAGTGCTCTTTAATTGCTCACCCAAGCACTCCTCCAGTCACGAACACTACTATAAGGTATCCGAGGTCCAGGGTGAAGGTAAATACCAGCAACCCAATGAAAGAGAGAATGTAAACAATCAAAGTAGTTTGCCTGCAACCCAACAACAACAAATTAACATTGTTAATAGAAGGCCATAGCACATTGCTGAAACATGGAAGGATAACAAAAACATCACATAAGCCACTCTAAAACTATAAAATTTGCTTCATGTAATTCTGCCTCAAACTTAGCATGCAGTGAGCACATCTTCATTCCTAAACCCTTAATTTGTTATCTGGCTTCTTCACTCAAGGCTAAGGACACTTACTCAAACTCTCAAAGAATGGACAATCACAGTACATACCTTAAGACTATTTTAGTTCTCTGCTATGCTGTACCTCTTGGCCATTCTGCAGTGCTGCCCATTACGCAATACATCCACACAGGAGCAGCTGAGTCCAACACTATTAGCAATAAAAGTCAGCCTACCAAGAGGCAAGTCAAACAAATCTCATTACAGTGTTCTATTTTTTTTGAATCTGGAAGAAGTGATGTCTTCCAAATTCTTAAAACACGTATTTGTAGGCCAAAATACATGCAGAAACAAAGCCAATCTACAACATTAACATCCATTAGGCTTGTAGAGGCACATACTGTACTAAAGAGTCACAAGGGAGAACTACTCCATCACAAACAGTGCTCCAGGGCAGTGCTTACTCCTGGGGGCACCACACCGTGGATGATGGATGCAGGAGCTCCTACCACAAAGAGAGCTCTGCTCCATGGTCATCCCCTGAATTAAAGCAAACATTACACTTACTAACAGGATCAGGAGTAGCATAAAAAAATTAAGAATCCATTTGACAATACAGTGCAGGGTAGGCTTTGAAACTTTATGCGTTCCTAGGAGAAGAAGCCCACTAGGCCATCTGGTCACTGTATATAGGACCTACAGTGCTTTCCTTACACTACTGAAGAGATAGGAATAGATGACAAATCCCTTTGCATTCTGCTCCCTCACTTCTTTTGGCCAATAACCAGTAAGAGTCTCAGAAACTGCAGAAACTTCTCTCCATCACAGCCACCAAAAGATCAGGAACCAACTGCATTTCATCAGCAGTTCATTTCAGCCCTTATGTTGGAGTATTTTCCTAATGCAATTGCACCACTCTCCTACCCTTAACCCCACACATGCCTACCCACACTTACTTGTATGTTTTAGTGTAATCCAGCCACAAACCACAAATAATCGAACCCACCATTCCTGCCACCACCAGTGTCAAGCCAATTCTCCCAGCGTTCACTTCTTCTCCCTTTCAACAAATATTTATATGGTGCTCATTAATAATTGCTTCTATTCAGAGTCAAGTTCAGACCTCTTGGCAGTCATAAGTGCAAACAAACATTCCTATGATTCCCACAGCTGCATGGTACAAGAAACTGTACAGAGGTATAAAAGAAACCAAATGTCTGAGCACACATAGTACTTACAAAATAAATATTACCTCTGTAAATGTACAGTGAAAAAGAGAAAGATAAGATCCAAGAAACTTACCTCATAATGAGTTACTATCATCTGGTTTAATAATGTGGACACAGAGTAAAATGCCCCAGTCATAATACCTGCAGTACAAAGAAAAAAGCTTCAGTTATTCCAGGTGCAACCATGCTGATTTGTTACCCTAAAGAATTAATCTTCCGACATTTAAGACTCACAACACAAAACCTTTTATGTGCCAGGTGAAACATCTTCACTGGACCTATAAGTGATATTTTGCATCCTTACAGATTTTCCAGTACTGGCACCTGAGTAAATAAAAGTTTGACACCCTCTCCCCCATTAAAAAAACCCTACAATTAAAATTCTACATGCTTCTGGCCCACATTTGAACCTTTCTGCCAGACTACAAGCAGATAGCACCACTTACCATAACTGATTAGCAAAAGTATAAATGGAATATTTCTGAACAAGTTAATAATGGACTGCTTGTAGGAGTAATCCTCAGGAGGTTTATTTTGCAGGACTGCTTGAGAGTGACTGGGAGGGTATTTGGGCTTTTCTTCAAACACTGGGGAAAAAGAAGAAGGAACAATTTTTGATTTTTGATCTCTACCAAACTAATATGCTTTTTTTTTTTTTTTTAAGTGTTTCAGCTTGATGAATTTCAGAAGAATGACTTGTAGTTTTAACAACTGCATTAAAAAAATTCTAGATGTTCTCATGGAAGAACTGAGTCACATCCACAAAGGATGTGTTATCTGGTCACATCTGACTGCTACCAAAATAGGGTCAAAGACAGCCTTCATCTGCAATATGTCAAGACCTTTGTATATAAATTGTAAGATTAACAGAGTGAAATCACATTATATCATAAGTCTGTGCAGCCAAGAAACTAAGAGAACTAAATATTCTGAAAGAAATCACCCCATGTGAAGCACAGCATAGAGGGAAATGGCTGCTGCTTAACCCTGACACAACAGGAAGTGAACACAAACTGGAAAAATTGTCACCTCAATTACTTTGAGCAGTCAGCTG
This sequence comes from Lonchura striata, assembly GCF_050655825.1. Taxonomy (NCBI): domain Eukaryota; kingdom Metazoa; phylum Chordata; class Aves; order Passeriformes; family Estrildidae; genus Lonchura; species Lonchura striata. The sequence goes on along the minus strand of NC_140705.1, from coordinate 103,206,233 downwards.
CTTTAAGTGAGACATTGCAAACACCCTCTGCAGCCAGCATGTCAATTCTAGTAATTTAAACACTTACCAACTCCTGCTAAGAAGAACAAAAGTGTGGACACTATCGCTGTTCCGTAGAACATGATGCTGATGTTATGTGCCATAAGATCAATATCATTCGGTGTATTTGGGACCAAAACAGGTGGCAACAAAAAGCCAATTGCAGTACCAAGCTGTAACGCAAGAAAAAAAAAACAAAAATCATTTCCCTCTGAACATACAAATTAACAGAAGTGAGACCAGGTAAATTCAGAATTGTTATTATAATAAGCATTAATAAAACTTTTGTACCACACTCCGGAGCCAGTTGCTCTCAATGCTGTTTTACAACCAGATCTTCCATAACTCAGGTTTAATCTTTTCACTTCTCAATTTAACTACAATACCACACTTAGTGTATATATTTACACTACACATAATACTTATACAAGAATTTTTCACAGGAACTAGAAGTACCACACATGAACATAAATTTGTATCAGTCATCCTGCAACTGAAGGGCTACAGATGACACAAGATTCCAGCTACTCTTGTAGAAATGTTCTTCATTTGATGTCATGCTCCTGCCACTACAGTAGCAAAGCCCGACTGCAAGGTTTACTGAACAACAGACAGAGCAGAGAAAAGGAATATCCTTATTAAGACCAAACTCAACAATTATTGCTAAGGAAATAAATAAAAATCACAGAATGAAGTTGTTGTGGGTTTGTGTGCAAAGTAAATTCCATCATAACAACTGATTTTATATTAAAGAGACATAAAACAGGAACTGAATTTTTGGGTATGCATATAAAGCATTTTAAAATACGAAGGAACAAGTCCTGGACTATTCTCCAATTTCCTTCTTCTGCTCCCCCAAAACTTAATGGCATTTTCAAGCACATTGGAACATTTATTTTAAGTAATATTAAATTTAAAAATAGCACCAAAGGTTGTTATGAGTAGCAAGCCCAACAATCTGCATGCACATTAGAGGTGTGCCACTCTGCTTACAAAGCACTCTTTGTGCATACCCTGATGAAGGGTTTGCTACCTTTTTTCACCCAGGCCATCATATTGACACAGTAGTCAGTGGTCACAGGAGGAATTTGTCTCCTTTTGCCCTCAACCTTCAGCATATGAACCTTACAAACATGAACTGAGCACACAGTTACTTTTTGTCTTTAGGTGTATTTTTTCCTCCCCCAACAGGAGCCAATGATGTTCCAACAAAGTCGAGTGATACCATTTTCCATCACTTACATCTAGAGAGCTTAAGGCCAGAAAGAAGAAAGTGTTCCAATCAGTTTGGTGTGCCTCATTTAAGATGCTAAATACTCGTGGAGATCTGGCACTCCCAACAACCCTTGACAGGTACATTGCTGCATTCCCAGTGATTTGTGTTCCAGTTGCATCTCAAAGAAGTCAGATGTAATTTTTAATAACTGCTCTCTCTGTTCCTACCCTGCCTGCTGTCCTGGCATTCCCTGTAGCTCTGAAGTTTCACAGAGTATCTGATAAGCAATTGGATGACCAACAGCTGGGTGGGTTATGGCAACCTGCTCTATTACATAGTTGACATTGAGCAATTAGCCAGTACAGCGACTGGGTTATAGCAACGTGTTGTGTTACACAGTTCACATTGTGCAATTATCAGCATGGTGAGACCCAACAGGAATGCGTATGCAGAAGGGAACTGCAATGGGACACACAGACATTACTTCTAACTTCCAAGTGCCTAACTTCTTGCTACTCTTTCAATCCAGCTTTTGAGAGTTTTTAGGGTTTTTGTTTAAGGAAGGAAAACGTGAGAATAGAGAAATTCTGTTGTTCTATTGACACAGTACCAGCAAGCACTTCAGCAGGCACACCGAGATCAGTCCTTATCAAATCAGTGACCCATGCTCTGACTCCATGTTGCAGAAGGCTGAATAAATTGCTTTTATTAAGCTAAATTATATTACATTAATACTGTACTATACTAGAACTATATCATACTAAAAGGATACTAAAGAAAAACCTGTGACTGTCTCTAGACAGTCACGACACAACTTTGATCCAACAGGCCAATCACTCCAAACAGCCATCACTGGTGTCCAACTAACAAATCACTCTTCAGTAAACAATCTCCACAACATATTCCACATGTGCCAAACAAGAGGCGCAGAGAATACAGATAAGAATGGTTTTCTTCTTTCTCTGAGCTTTTGCACTGCATCTCCCAGCTTCCCAGGAAAAAGCATGTCCCTCTCTGTTCAGAGAACGTGAACACCACAAGTCCTAACTTCTGGAGGGGAATTCACTCCAGAAATATCCACAGCTTATTTTGTTCACATCCTGATCCTGCTTCCCTTGTCCATCCTTCTTATGGTTCCCATCCACACAATAATCCCTGCTCTCCTGCTCCTGTCCTGCCCCACTTCAACCCCACATCTCAGCATCCAAGTGAAGTGTCAGTTTCAGGCTCCAAGCTGGATACTTGACACCGCTGCAGAACTGAAACCCCAGTAACTCCTTGCTACTGGGAGGCCTGGTGTATGTCAGGAAGAGGGAAAATTTAGCTGCCAAAGAAACCTTTAACCTCATACCAGGATGCAGGTCCAAAATTTTTGCCTCAGTGCTGAAACAACCAATGATTTCTGAATTCTTCAGTCCAAAAGGGACAGTTGATTTGTCCACTGGAATCCGCTGATGCAAAGAAAAAAAGCATTTTGGAACAACTGCGAACAGCCAGGTATCAGCTAATGAGGAATCAGCTAGGTTTAGTATACCCTAACTGTAAATACTTAACATTAATGTCACTGCTGTCATAATCCAAAGTGCACAAACATAAAATCATTAGACTCACATGATAAAAAATAAATCCCCCATTATCTTAACCAAACTCTACCTATGACCTCAGCCTGCATCAGTGATGCTGATTTGAATCTTAGCAATTTTTTGCCACACGAGGAAAAATACAAAAAGCTGTGACAGCGGCAGGAGGTGAGAATTAGGCTACAGGAGGAAAAAGCATCATACCTGCACCTGTGCTTTCAGATGCAGCTGTTCCAGCTCTCTGAAACTGGCCAGGACCAGGGAGCTTGAGGAAATCCATGGCTCAGTTATCAGCTCCCAACAGTGATGTGAACTATCACAGCATTACACAAAACTTCGGGAGTCACCAGGGTATTGACTACTGGCACCTGGTAATTAGAGGCCATATTTTAAAAAGCAGAAACCAACATAAGTTGTCTCTGGGGCCATTCATGAAAAGTTCACGTAGTACAACACCAACCGGGGGTGATACAGTCAAATGAATCCAAGTGCCAAAATGCAAGAGAAAGAGGAAGTGAAGCAGGACCACTTCAGAAAAGGGTCTCGACTGATGTACGGCCGGCAGCTGCTGGAGCGTGTGAGCTGCCACACAGCCCGGCCGGCCGGGCAGCCGCGCGTCCTCACCTGGCCACTCTCCCAGCACCACACCCTGGAGAAAGCCTTTTCCCACTCAAGCACCTGGTTTTTAACTCGATGCCGAACTCTAAGGAAACCCACCTCGCTCCCCTCCGGCCCTACCTGGTTGCCCAGCACGGCCACGGCGCAGGCGGTGGAGACCTCGGTGGGGCCGAACCAGACGGAGGCGATGCGGGAGGGCAGCCCCAGGATGAAGACCTGGGCGACGGCGCAGACGGCCTGGGCGGCCAGGGTGAGCGGGTAGCGCTGGGGGGCCAGGCTGCCGCACTTGAGCCAGGCGCCCACCGCGTTCAGCCCCGCGCCCAGCAGCGCCGTGAGCCGCAGCCCGCGGGCGTCCAGCAGCCAGGTGGCCGGCAGGATCAGCGGCACGTAGGCCACCATGTACACCATGGACAGCCAGTCGATCTGCGTGAAGGAGACGCCGTAGAAGCCGGCGAAGACGTTGCTGAGGATGCTGTACTGGATCCACTGGAAGGCGTTCACCAGCGAGTAGCAGCTGAACACGGCCAGCACCGCCAGCCGCCGCCGCGACAGCCGCGTCTCCGGCCGCGCCTCCGGCCGCACGCCGCCCGCCGGCAGCATCTCCTCGGCCTCCGGGGCCGCCCGCTGCCCGCCGCCCGCCGGGGCCGCCCGGCCGCCGCCCGCCGCCTCCTTGCCGGGCAGGAAGCCATTGCAGCGCTGCGCCGGGGCCGCGGCCGCCGGCAGCTCCCCGCTCTCCCCCTCCGCCTCCTCCTCGCCGCCGTCCTCCACCATCTCGGCCGTCTCCCCACCCAGCTTCCCGGCTGCCGGCGGGCGCAGCCCGGCTCTGCCCGCCAAGGTCACCTGGCTGCGGCTCCGCTCGCCGCCGCCCCGCCCCGGGGCCGGGCCCGGCAGCCGAGCCCGGCGGGCGGAGCGGGAGGCGGCCCCGGAGGCGGCCCCGGGGCGGGCGGGTCCCGCCGGAGCCCGCGGCGGGATGGGGGGGCGCGGCTGCGGGCCGGGCTGCTGGGAGCGTGTGCGTGTGGGTATTCGCAGAGATAGAGGTGGTTGTTCTGTTCGCGCTTCTGCTTTCGTTTTCTTTGTCCATCTTCCTCGTGGCTCCGTATCTTCACACAATCCCTTCGCTCCTGCTCCTATCCTGCTCCTGTTCAGTCCTCACATCCCAACATCTGAGTGATGTATGTGCACACACACACAGACTCACACTTCTTTAAGTCTTTTAAATTGAACTTACAAGACACACCCTTGCTGTGTGACTTTTGCTGGCTGCATGAGAACGACAGGGCGATAGTAATGATAGAAATAATCCCCACAATATATCCAAGGAAAGAGCAGCGTTGCCTCATTCCTGTAACCTTTTTGGTGGCAGGTGTGTCCACCCAGGCAAGGCAAGGCACAGACTGGTGCTTTGTGGCTCACCCCTCACCCCTCCTCGGCACAGCCAGGGCACCTCGGCTGCTGCACCATCTGTGCAGGAACACATAGACCACAGCACTTCCAGCACATTCTGAGAAAATCCAGGGCCTTCCCCTGCCCTATTAAGATTTGTCTCTTTGTGGTGGTGATGCAGAGAAATGTACTGAAGTCATAAGAGACGGATAGGCAGAGACAGAGGCCCATATTGCAGCACAGGGTGGCCAGTACAGTGCATTATCAGGGCGTGTGCATCCAGTCCTTCATTGCCTCCAGAGCCGCAGGCAAAACATTCCTCGTTTCCACTCAACCTCTGAAATTTGATTTGACACATACCCCAGAAAACTGACTGTCTGGCTCATGTGCAGAAGTGGGTGGATATTCAGTGAGCAATCTTCTCCCAAACCCTGCCTGGTTCATGTCTGCACAGGAGCAGTGTCTGACAGCCCCTGTCACAGCTGGTAATTCTGCTGCTGCAGACAGTATCCCCTAATAAAAAGACAGATTGTTCTCCAAAGCATAATAAGAAAATATATAAATACTTAAGTTTGCTAGCAATGTTAATAGTATTTTACTGGATTCTGTGGGAAATCATTTGGAATGTGTTCAGAAATAACACACTGCACATTGTTCATGGGTATGTCAGAGCCTAATCAGATCTGTCTGGGCTGTGGATACACTCAGCCACCAGTCTTAAGTACCCTCACTAATTAAGAGTTGGTATTTTACTCAAGACCAGTTGACCTATGTAAGCCACAGTTCCTGATCTTATTTACAATATGGATAATAATATGGACATGTGCTTCAAACTATTAATTTGGCTATGTTTGCTTTCCCTGAACACTTAGCTGAGCAACAGTAGGGATGCTTGCAGTCACCATGGAATTTTAGATACTACTGCAAGTAGTCCTGAATTTGCAGGTAAGAGGTGTGTGCAAGAACTCTGCTTTTTAAAAATAAAGTTACCTATGTCATCTTCAGGTCCTTCTTGCCTCTCTCATTCATGCCAAAAAAAACACCTGATTTATTTTTAGTTTTCCTCTGTAAGATCAGATGCTTGGTAAATTTCTCTCAGTTTCTCCACCTGACTTGTTCTAAGTATTGTAGCAATGGAGCTTTTTTTTTTTTTTTTTTTTTCCTAAAACAGGGCCTCAAGAGGAAGAAGTATAGCGGGAACTGAAACAAACATTATCAAAGGAACAGAAGAGCCGGCTTTCACTTCAGGAATGTATATCCATATTACACATTGTATGCTGAAAACACAGCTGAGACTCCATGCCAGTGCTTGCAGCAGTGGCCCTTCATGATCTCTGGCACAGGCTGTGTGTTGCCCTTGGGGTCAGGGAAATGGCTGTGACACTTTGGCTTCTGAATAGGTGTAGCATTAGCATCCTAAATTATTCTTGTTCTTTTGAAGAAGGTACAAACACTGATCTACAGCTGACTTCATTTAACATTTTTTTCCCCCTCGAAATTTGGATGATCTCAAAGTCCATCCAAAGACAGCATTTACTCCTTAAAACCAGATGAAAATAGGCTCTGTTCTCCCATTCTTTCTTTCCCTGCTTACAGCAGGCAGAGAACGGTTCAAACTCATGCTGTGCTAAGAACGGCTGGCACACCTTGGCTTTCACCGCTGCCGTGGCCACGGAGCATCATCTGTCTTCCCCATCCGCCCAATGGCTCAGCACACTCATGTGCCTGCTGCACGGAAGCAGTGCCGACAACTGTAGATAAAAAAAAAGAGGGTGTGGATGCAAGGGAACTCCGAGAAGGAGGTTTCTTCCAAAAAGAAGCAAGTTTATTTACGGCACATCAACACAGAGCAAATCCACCTTTGCTACACTGCGCTGGTCTCAGTGAAATCAAACCCATTTGATTTTGATGAGGTACAACCAATGTGTTTGCATCCTGGGGACATTTCTCTCCAGAAGGACCTTCCTAAAAAAGAAAGGAAAACCAAATTTACAAAAGCATGGCGAAGCTTTGGTACTTCTCTCCTGCTGTATTTCGCAGGCTTCATGAGCATTACTTCTGATTTATAGCCATTTGTTCAAAAAGCAGGCCCAAGGGCAAAGTTGCCCAGCAAGAGAAAGTTACCCCAGGAGAAACATTCATTGTAGCAGTTCACTTAAAATGTGAGTCCTTGGATTTCTACAATTAATGGATAACTTCTAAAGCTAAAAACAGAACACTGATATCAAATTTACAGCATAGTTTATCTCAAAATTGCTATCTTTTTTAAATTTACCCTCTAGCTGAAAATTTAGGCTCTCCTGAATACTCCTCTTGGTGATAGAGCCAGAAGTTTCTCATGTATACCCAAGCATTAACAAATTTGTTTTCCTGAATGCTGTGAAAAGGCCAAAATACCTCTTATGTATCAGGCAGTCACTGGGAAGTAAGTGATACAAATTTACTCCACAAAAATTATTTTCTTGTATCCAAATTCCAGAAGTCAGGCAAGGACCTAACACTTAAATTTTTGGTCTGGAAAAGGTTAAAAAGCAATTAGAAATGCCAAATCCTTACTTGCAGCAGGGTTGTTTCTTCTGTAGCATTTGTGCCATTGAAAGAAGTGTGTGTCTTCACAATTATTTTGAAACTAAAAATTCATCTTGCAGGTACTGCATCTTTGTAAATAAATGGCTCAGAAGGAGCTTTTTTTTGTTTCAATCCAGGGTATTTCACAAAATACAGAAAACTCAGCTGTAGAGTGTTGCTTTCAGGGTGTTCTTAGCTTTTGGACACCCCTACTGGGTTATCTCAGTCATATCAATTCCTAGGTATGTCCTCCTTCCAAATCTCAAAATGGTATCTAAGCCCCCTGTAAAAACCCCACAAGACAATCCATCTTTGGAAAACAGGAGGCCAAGGTTAGAAGTCTGAAATGGAAATTGTGGACTCTTGCCAAAATTGTAGCAATTCTAAAACAACCCTAGAAATTTTATGTACATCAGACACACATTTAATACTTCCAAATCTTCTGGCTTTAATGTTTCAAACCATGTATCTCAGTCTGCAAGGAAAAAAAATTTAAGCTATTTTACAATTCATTTATCTCTTGGTTATGATTTTCAATGCAAAAGCTGGTCTCTCCATGCAGAGAAATCCTACATGACAGGAGTGCACCAGGTCCTTGTCTCCCAGATGAGTTGTTTAAAAAAAGAAAACCACAGCAGCTCAAGAAAGGGATCTCAGAACAAAAGATCTGAAGTTCCAACTGGGCTAGAAATTAACTATTTTAGCTAGATATTAAACAAATCTCAATAAGCTGGACTTGAAATAAAGTAGTTGGAGAGTCACACGCCTAAATATCTTGGTGCAAAGCTCAGAGAGAACACAGCGGAAAATGTAAACATCCTTTTCCTCCTATGCAGTCCTCATTCCAGCTACATTTGTCCAGTCTCCTCACAAAATAAAGCCAGAACCCTCAACTGAAGAAAAAGCATTTTCAACTCAAGGCACTTGTCTGAAATTTATTTGTAGCTCCAGGAGTTTGCCTGGCCAGCCCAGTTTGGGAATATGACTGCCCACAGTAAGCGTGTTTGCCAATGACTTGGGTTCAATTTTTGATGTACTGACAAGAATATTTAAGTGCACCCTTATGTATCAGAGAAAAGTTCTGGATTTTAAAGTATGGGTAATTAACTTCTGTACTGTAAACAATAGAAATTTGTGTTCCTGGGTGTCCCAATCCATACAAAAGATGCAGAAATGTACATCTGGTGCATCTGCTTGGCTGCCATCTGCTTTTCTTTTTGTAGCTAGCTATCAATTTCATATTTGTAATGGAACTTTACCCCTGAGTTTCCTACCAAAGCACGCAGAGGAAAAATTACAGACAGAAAATAAAATTTTAATACAAAAAAAATAATCATGTCAACAAATACAGTTGGCAAAATTTATTGGGTTCTTATTCTCCAAGATTAACAAGCTCTTCATATATTACAAAAAATGTAACTTCTGTCTGAATCCTTTATGCAGAAAAGTGTATACACCCACAAAAAATAGGAATAAAATCCATGATCTGTAGAAGGGTTGTCTTAGATGAGCATTCTCTTTTTTGATAAGCACTCGTTCAATGGAAGGTTATTAAATTTGGGGAAAGGTTTGGAGTAATTTTCAGTGTTACATCACAGATTCCATCCACTGATACACCAGCAATGTGCTGTCAGGCAATCCTGATGTCTTGGGTTCATTTCCTTAACAAAAGATAACCAAAAAGCTGACCAGTGACATCAGCCTGGACCATCAGAGGGCTGTGGAACAGGAGGGATTGGAGAAGCTGTGCAGATGCAGCCAGGTGCATCTCTGTGTGTTCATCCCATCCCAAATAGCACACCTGGGAGATACGGCAGGATTCCACTAACACGCTCCACTTAGCAACTCAGCTTACAAGAATTCACTAGTGTGGGAGTTTTCTCTGTTGGCTGCAACAGGACCACAAGTGACTAAGTCAGAGTCAGCCTTCTGTGGATGGAGAATGTCCACTGAGAGCTCCTGCTCCCTGCCCATCTCCCATAGGAATGCTGAGCAATCAGCTGGTGAAGCCAGTTTTCAGAACAACAACAATAAAATCTTCACTTCTAGGATGTCTCAGAGTTACAAAAAAAGAGCACTATGCTCTTGAAAAAACATGGTGTAACTCTCCTTCACTACCTGATTCATTAAACTTTACCTGCCCGGTCCATGCATACAGATCCTTTGAAAATTAAATGGAAGGGCCTTGTGATTTTGGAGCCCCTAAGAGCCTGGTATGCATTTTAGACAGATGCTCACACAAGCTTGAGAAACATTGCTACTTTTACTGTTGAGGAAAACCAAATATTTAGTAACAGCTTGAAGTTCCCAGTTTCTCTCTGAAGAGGTTATCAGCAGGAAGAGAGCCTTTAAATGTCTACATACATTTGATGGGGAAGATGCTGGCTGACCTCAGCTTAACTAAAAATCAGCAGGATTTTTATTTTTTTGTTTAGACTGAGTAACAATAAAAGATTCCTGCCCAAGACCCTGGCTGTGAGAGTACATTATGGAAAATGCATTGACATTCCAGCAATTTAATCATTTTAACAGGAAGTCAGACAGACAGACACCAGGGACTCTCCTTGTTGGAGATCCTGTGTTGGGAAAGCATTCCAAGTGTTCTCCAGAGACCTTTTTGCACAGTAGTCCTTTGCATCACAACTGCAAGATATAAACTATTTCAGATTAGCTGCAAACCCAGAATCTTACACAGAAAATTCCCTCTCTTTTATTGTCAGAGGAGACAAATTCAGTGCCCGTATCTACCAATGGACAGTGGGCAGTTCTTGTGCCATGACTACCCTAGAGCACGTAGAACTTTTTGCATGTGAGAGACAGCATCTCCTTCATCCAGATGTTTAGAGAGCCTGGCCTTCTGCTCCCTGCTCCCACCTCCAGCCTGCACACGGACCAGCTCAGCACCACACCCAGCTCCTGGTGGCACCACAGCAGATGGAGGGCACTTGGCACCTCCAGCAGTCACCCAGCTCCTGGCATCCCTGAGGGGGTCACAAATACATTCATCAGTGTGTTTCACTGGAGAAGCAGTCCAACAGCTGTAGTGTCCACCTAAAAACCATTTCTCTGTCTTGTGAGTACCCTGTGGCTCCTAAATACAGATGACAGAATTTATTTTGGAAAATACTTTTAAAATCATCAACTCAAATTGTTAACCCAGCACTGCCAAGTTCATCACTAAACCATGTTTCTTAGTGCCACATCTATATGTCTTTTAAATGCCTCCAGGATGGTGACTCCAGCACTTCTCTGAGCTGCCTGTTCCAACACTCAAAAACTCTTTCAGTGAAAAAGTTTTTCTTAATATCCAGTCTAAACCTCCCCTGGTGCAACTTGAGGCCATTTATTCTTATCTGCACCAGCACAGCCAGGGAAATAAACATGAGAGAACAGCCCATGAGAAGAAGTCTCACTACAGCAATCCATACAGCAACATGCAAAATATGTCCCAGCTCTGCCAGAATGGCTTTCAGCCTTTGGAGATACTCCTACATTTCCACTGAACTGTAAACACAAGGTGAACAGAGTATTTGTGTCCCTTAAGACCTCAGTACCAACAGTTGATAGCTTTTAGAAACCTTAGGAGGGGAATGAAGTGGAAATAACTTGGGTCCTGGGAATAACTGTGCTTTGAGTGCTCTCTCCTCTCTGCTGGCTGTACAACAGCCTCAAGAGCTGTGCACTGGGCAAAGGTGGTGTTGGATGCCAGAAGGCAGATTCACAGAGCTGCTGAAAGACACAGGGCAGTTTCACATGCTGGTGAGAGACCATCACAGCCATGAGCTGGCTGGCAGCTTCAGAGTGCTCAGAGACATCCCTGCATCCTCCTCCCAGCCTAAGTGCAGGGACAGGGAGAGCTCTGATTGCTTCCCTTTATCTAGGCAGATTTGGCAGTCTTGGTGATGCTCCTGTCAGCTCAGCTGCTGCCAGGAAAAGTGTCAGTCCTGGAAGCAAAAGGCCTTCCTCCCCTTCCTCAGACCAGAGGGAGGTGATAGAGCAGCCAGAGCCTGGGGCAAGAAGAGAGCTGGGTGATGTGGGATGGATGGATGGATGGATGGATGGATGGATGGATGGATGGATGGATGGATGGTGGTGAAGGTAGAGCTCCCATTGCTGCCTGACAAAGAGTGGGCTTGGGAGAGGTTGCATTTTTTTTAAGAGCTGAAGATACCTAGATGTTTGTTTTTATCTGGGGAATACTGAAAAATAAATGTGCCTCTAGTTTCAAGATGGGCAGTTTTTTTTCAAAACAACAACCTATAGGAGACTTAGCTTCAAACTTCTATGTGACTTCTCTTTCTCATGTTTTTTGGTTTGGGTTTTTTTTTTTTTTTCCAAAATAAAAAAATTCCCAGTGTCTCATTATCACTCCAAAGGGAAACATAGTCATTGATATGTTTCATGGCAGCCACAGCCAATTCCTTATCCCTGCTAGTATTACTTTTCCTTTTACATTGATTCAGATACTAGAAAATGATATTTGGAAGAGAGAGCCAAAGGTGAAAGCTCATGCAATCCAATTATAACCCTGCTGAAATAACATCCAGGAACTCTGCAAGGACTAACCTGATCAAGCCTTGTAATGGCAAGAGGGAAAAAAAAAATAACAGCAAGAGGAAAAATAAAATAATAATCAGCTTGTACCTTTTCTAGGATGACAGACTGTGTCCCAGCAAAGCTATGGAGCAGCATGTCCTGAACATCCACAGTGTACATATGAAAGCCAGGGAGATGGGATCACACTGCAGAACTGAGCAATCCAAACCCTGGGTCTCAAATTTTCTTACAGCAGGATGAGAATGCTCCAAGACTTTAAGCAGTACTACAGCCACTGAAGAATGCAGAGCTTGGATCTGTTAACTCTGCCCTCCATATGGTGTAATGGCTGCTGAGGTTCCCTCAGCCCACTGGCAGGTAGGCAAGGACCACCAAATTAACTTACCAGTCACCAGAGGACTGGTAGTGGGCACATTTTTCAGTTAGCACCTTCTTGTTCCAAAATGGGACTTGCAAATACAGGAAAAGTCTTTGCTGCAGTTGCTCATCTGCCTCTTTTCCAGGTCTATGGCACTTTTTCCTGTCCTATTTCCTTCTGTCATGTTTTATTTTAAGGTATTGGTTTTTAATGAGTGGAAAGGATGACTTTTCCCCCATTAGATGAGTAAAATTTGGCATATACATACCTGCTTACAATAGTCCACAGGTAGAAAAAATACCTCACAAAATCATACTTTCTTCCATAATTTAAAAAAATCCACTGTACTGGATAATGCTGTGACAGTGTCTGTTTTGCTCTACTACCTTCACCACTCCTCCCCCGAAGTTACAGTGCTTTCCTTGGTCTTTGTTTCACTAATTTTCAGGTGTATTTTGGGATTCCTTGTGTTACTAGGTCTGTACTAACCAGCACCCCTTAGCCTCTGAGATGAAGAGCCATAAAATAAGTCTCCTTTGGGAGAACCTTGAGGAAAAGGCTAGGAAGCCTGCCACATACTCATCAGAGGCACAGCTGGAAAGGAGCAATTTTCCAGTTTGCTTTTGGCAGACACCATGCTCCTAGATGTAAGTTCTCACATGGTTATCTTTTCATCTTAAACCACTGAACACTTAGATAACCTTCAAAAGAATCATTAATGCTCTTTAGGGGATGCCTGTGGAGCTGTGATGCAGGAAACAGATGTTGAGCCTAGTTAAAGACCCACGGACAAAGGAGACACTCTGAAAGGTTCTGACTCCTACAGGCAAGCCCAGTTGTTTTGCTGTGCCAGCTGCTGCACAAGGGCTCTCTGCTGCTCCTCACATTGCTGGGGCATGGACACAATCCATGGAGTGAAGTCCAGCCCAATCCACACAAAAAGTCATTTAAAACTTCATGAAATGTGAAGGACTTCTAAATGGGGGGGATCTAATGCCTTTGCTAGCTTCATTTTCTCAGGACAGTGGCAGAAGCTCTTATCAGAGAAGAAACAGAGCAGAAGACAGCACCCTTCAAAAGACAACAAACCTTGAAATATAGTGACATCTAAATAATAAAAATCAAGAAAATGTGATAACAGCTACAAAAAGACTCCTGGCACAGAATAAAGTAGCTTCAGTAGCTTCCCTGCAATGTCTTCATTGCAGGAAGCCAGCATTTCAGACATCTATCAAAATGCTCCCCTTGTGGGATTATGCAATTTTCATTTTTCTCCTGCATGGATGTTTAGCCAAGAAAATGAAATTTTGGGGTTTAATCTTAACTCATTTCATATCAATCCGTGCAGAGGAGTGTAAGCAGTCAGAGGTTACAATAAGTTAGCTTCAGACAGTTTCCACATAGCCAAATCAAGCACCCTCTGGTGCTGCAGAAATCAGAGCACATTACCTCACCAACAGCCACCAGCTTTATCTTTGTGTTTCTTGAAGAGCAGGACAGATTCCATGGCCTGTAATAAACCAGCTGAGCCACGGCAAACAAAGCCACAATACAAAACTGCATTATTGTACAACTTGAAAAGCAGACCATGAAAATTACTGTCCAGGACAGAGACTACCAGTCTTCTGTGCTGCTGACAGCTTCTAAATAACCTAATTACTCAGCCCTTTAAGAATGAAATTAAAAGATAGATTCAAAGGGGGTTGGAGGAATGTTAGTCCAGATAACTCCACTAGTGAGCAAAGAAAGGCCCCACTCTTCATCATTTGGCTGAACTGAGCCTCATCTTTTAAGTGCTGAGAAACCTCTGAGAAATCTTTTAAAAGGTCTCTGGCAGCTGGTCCCAAGTGGTGTCCTTTCCAGAGGAAAGGCTGTTGTCAATGCCAGGGAGCAGGTATTGCTGAACCACCCCTCCAGACCAGTCCCACAAATCACTGCCTTTTCAGCCAAGCCCTTCACCACTTTGGGCTATTGTGCTGGTTTGGGCTGGGGTCGAGGTAACTTTCCTCAAAGTGCCTGGTACAGGGCTGTGTTTTGGATTTACATTCTGCACAGAACTGTAAATAAATCAAATACCTCGACTCTGTGTGTGGATTGGCTTCTTGCACACCCTGTGAAATAAAGTGAAAGAAACTATTTTGGAACAACAACAGCAGCCTACATGTGCTGGTCAAGAAACGCCATCTCTGGATAAATGTCACACATGTGGGTTGTCAGTGGATGTGCTGCACTCACTAGGAGGACAGGAGGGATTTTTTTGGACGGTGCTGACATCTGTTTGTGCACATTATACACATTAGCCCACTGCACTCACCATTGCTTCCACTCAGCACAGAGGTCCTGTGTAGCTGAGAGCTGAGTTTCCACCCTGACTTTTCCAGGCAGGAATAATGACCCCTAGAGAAACGGGAAATTAGCAGGTGATGTTGAGATTGGAACTCCCCACATGGTGATCCATTTAACTTGTTCCCACAGTGCTCAATTTGTTTGCTTCCTCGCCCTTTGTTGTGTGTCCAGAAATGATCTGAGCACAAAAACACTCTCTCTATATGCTTATAACAATAAAGCCAGTGCCAATCAGCACTTCAAAGCTGCCCTCTCCAGGCAGTGCACTTCACAAAGACAGACCTTCCTGCTAGATAAACCCAGGTCCAGGTTCACCAGTGCTCATAGGCTGAGCAGACCTAGGAGGCTCCAAGCAATAGGTCCAATTCCACCCAGGAGATGCAGCATCCCATGTACACATATGTCTATGGAACTCACTTAACATGGTCATGCTGCCCCTTAGTCAACATTCACAGCTCAGAAATTTTGACAATGGTCAACAAAATCTGGCAAAGAGACAAATCTCTTGGAGGTACAAAGTCCCTAGAAGGTTTGTGGGAGTTTGTGGACAGATAGATGACACTGTCTCCATTCCCACTCAAGGCCACCAAGAAGACCCACACATCCAGCTGCTGAGTCTGATGCCAGCAGCTATCTACATGATCTACCCAGACTAATCTTGCCTAAATGACAATCCAACAGGCTTGGGGAGGGGGGCACCACAGGAGATAGGGAATTATAGGGAGGTCACAGGGACACAGAAGAAAGCCAAGGCACTGTGACAGGCAGAGCTCAGAAGGTACATGGAGGAGCTGGTGGCACCATGATAGAGATCAGGGAGGCATACTGGGAGCTGGAAATGCAGCACTGGGATTGCTGGGCTCTAATAGGAGCATCACAGGACATAGTTAGGAGATTGGGATTGCTGTAGTGAGGAGATCATAAATCCCTGGGGGGAAAAGGATTATTGGTTGTGCTGCTTGTGAAACAGCTTCTATCAATTGCTTTATGTACTTTAAGATGTGATTGGGCACCAACAAGGAACACAGCGCCCATTTGCACTCTTGGGTGACAAAGCACACAGCCCTGACACAGCCAAAAGAGCAGATGCAAAGTCTATGTGGGAACACTAAACAAGTTAAACCCACTGTCCCCACCCTGCCGAAATACAAAATATATGTGGGCACCTCACCTGGACTGTGGCGCTGCCCATCTGCTGTGCTCCAAATGGGACGAAGCTCACCACACACATGATGGAGTCTGGATACCTCAGGGGGGCTGAGGAGGCAGGGACACATCAGCAGCTATTCCCTGGCAGCCGGGTGCAGCAAGTGCAGGCATCCACGGGGACCTCGCAGCAGATGGAGAGGACAGCGGCCATGGGGAGCGCTCTGCTGCTGCTCAGCACCAAGGGCTCGGTGAGAGGCACTGAGCAGGGTGGGGAGCACCAAGAGCTCTCCCTGCACTGCAGGCAGCCTTTAACAGCCAGCCCAGGCACAGACCCAGCCCGTCTGCCCGGTGATATGTGGGGCAGCGGGGCCTCAATCACACTGCCCATACTGTCACTTTTCCATGTCTCTCCCACTGCATTTCCAGAGCAGGGGGATGTGGCCTTGCTTCCCCACAGGTCGCTGCTGCTTCGTGGTCATTGAGGCAGCCGTACTCACCCTTGTTTGGGCAGCTGAAGGTTTGCTCAGCCCCAACACAGCCGGTGCTCTGCCGTGGCAGGCTGGGCTCCTCTGAGTCCCTGCCCACAAACACCGCACAGCCGCCTCACCTGCCCTCGGAGGCAGGGTACAAGGCATAGTACCTCACCCAGACACTGCAGACAAAACCCATATGTTTTGATTCTGCCAGTTTGGTTAGACATCAGATATTCTCCTCCAGGCTCCTTGTCCTGCCATGCCTCAGAGGCATTCCAGTGCCTCATCATTTCTGCTTTCTCAGGGGAACCTCACCCCTGTTTTCATCAGCACACCTGAGCAGGCTAGTGGCACTGATCTGTGCTTGCACCAAGCAGCATCTCTCTGAGCACAGCACTAGCATTTGGGGAGATAGGTATCAGATCCTGCTCCAGGGTTCACCAGGACCATGATCCTCACTATGGTTTCTCATTGTTTTGTCACTCACAGGAGCTCAAAGTGGCATAAAAATCCACCACCTCCTGGAGGAGGCACTTGGCACTCACAGCATGGTGGGGCCACCACTCAGTGCACTCAGGGTTTACATGCCCCAAGAGATTCACATTGATAGAAAAGCCAACCCCAGCAGGGAAAATGAACAGATGGATAACCACCTGCTGAAGAGGAAAATGTTGAGACAAATGAGTGCTATGGCAATTAATATCCTTTCTTTGATCTCAGCAGTACCTTTGTACTGCATATAGAAACCAAAGAGGAGAACAATAAAGATTTATGCTAAGCCAGTGCCTCCCAAATTCACTTTCCTGCTCTGTAATGGGAACAGAGGATTGAACCCCAGCCTGCATTAATGAAAAAACAAACAAAAGCAGAACTTCATAAGTGATGAAAGTTGCATTGCCAGCCATTTATTTATTTGCTTTTGCCTCTTAAGACCCTATTGATGCATTGTATAGGAATCTGTTGGAAGCACCTCCAGTAAAAGACTTTAGTCAATTTGTCTAAACTCTTATCATGATAAACAGCAGGAATGAGCAGCATTTCATCCACTTGGCCTCATTACCATCTCCTCACTTGCTCCCATGTCAAATTCTGGAAAAATTCAGAGCACTTTGCCCCAAGTTCAGGAGATTCAGGCCCTGTTAATCTATGGGTAAAAATAAATTTCAGAAGAAAAACCCTGGGAGGGTGATCCACCTGCAGGCCACCAAAGACTGTTTCAGTGAGAACAGATAGAGCCCTTTCTTGGTTTTTTTTGTCACTCCATGTACACCCTGCAAGGTAAAATGACATGGGGAATCCTACAAAGTGCAACCAGACCACTGTTTGTAGCATCCCAAGGAAAGCCGATGGCTGAAGGTATGATGGAGATTGGGACCTATCACTTTCCATACTGCTGCAGATAATCTGTGCCATTCCTCTTTCTGAGACAGAGATCACCTGGGCTGTGTGTGACTTCCAAAACTGATAGTATGGCTGAAAATTTGGATCGCCATGAACTTTCCCAAAAACTAAATTGCACTGTATCCTTCCTCGAGTACATCTTTGGCCACTTCAGTCTCCTGTGTTACGTAGGGGAAGGTATGGTTTATCCAGACACCCCAAGAGGCTTGGAACAGGGCACACAGTGATGTTGCTACGGCCAACTTTTGTGGGGATGGAAGGCTTCACAGTGCACAGCCATGCAGCTCCCCCAAAGCCATCCTGCCTTCCCCAGCCTCTCCAGGCCAGGTGTTAGTGTGGGAATGCAGGCAGAAATTCAAGCTTTCTGTTAAATCCTACTTTTGAGGTAAGGTTACAGAATGACTGCTGAGGATCAGCAGTGTTTTCCAGCCCAAAAACTATGCTTCCTCCTCACTGCACAGCAGTACTGCAGTCCTGAGCAAGCACCTTAAAGATTTTCCTGTGCAGAGTAACAACTTTATTTCCAGTGCCCACTGCCCACCCCCAGCGCCGACTGCAGGGACTGGGGCACAACTTGCACAGCCAAACCAGCAGCACTGGGAAAAGGGTGCTGCTTCTGACCCTTGTTATGTGTCAGGGATGCCAAGGCAGGGTGGGAGTGACACTGAGTTTTCCTTTTCAGGAACTGCAGATCACCTACTCCATGACTTAGCTCCGGCGCCGCAGGTCTAAGGAGAGGACAAAGCCGGTTTGTTTTGCCATGGGCTCCTGCCAGGCTGGCCCTGCCCGTGGCTGTGGCAATGCCAGCTCTCCCCGGCCCAGGGGAAGCAATTCCATGCCCCCTTCACCAGCCTCAACCACACTCCTGCACCACCAAAAGCAGCTCCACGCCATCCATCCCTACTGCTGCAGGGCCCAGGGATATGGGCTGCCCACCCTCGGCAGTGCCCTGCCCACATGGGAGCTGCAGGATGGGAGTGTGTTGAAGGTTTCTGCCGCAGCAAAAGGGATTCAAACACTCAGGAATCATCCTACTGCAAGGCTAAGGCTGAACCAGAGCAATGCCACCCCCGTGCAGAGACAGGGATTTTGAGGACATTACTTAATATTCCCCCTTCTGGCAAAATCAGTGTTTTCATCCAATGCTAAGGATTCCATAGAGAAAAATAATTAGGTCAAAACTTTGCAAACATTTGGATGCTGCCTGACTTCTTAGCCAGAGCATCTCCTCCCATAATTGCATTTCCAAGCAATACTGGGAGACTTCCCAACGTGCAGGCAGCAAGAAGCACATGTAAGGCTGCCTGGTATCTATCACATGTTTAGTATCTCCAATGACATGATTATTAATTAAGTGAATCACTCTAATATTCTGACTATTGCACACCTGTTCCCTAGCACCATCTGCAGGCAAACTCTGTCCTTTTGCCCTGTTTAGTGGAAATGGTGCCTACAAATCCAGGAAAAAGAATGGCTCTATCTCCTCTGGATCACACACTCAGCAGAGATCCAGGCGTTTGCTGCTCTAAATACAAGTTGTAGAGACAAATTGTGCAAGTTTAGTTGTTTGCTGCAGGCTGAAAGCTGTTTAGGAACACGTTTAAACTCAATAAGCTACTTCTAGTCAAAAGGCAGAACAGCTGTTCTCATAAAGATAGCCAAAAAAAACCAAAAACAACTTCTTGACAAGGTGGTTTTAAGGAACTAAGAAAGACGAAGTGAAGGAAAACAAAATTTTAGGATGGGGCATCACTTACAGTGCAAGCTTTTGCCTGTTCTCCCCTCAGGTGGTCATGAATTAAGTTAATGCTTGTGTATTTTCTTCATTAACCTGGTAAAACTCCCCGTATGAGAGAAAACCTTAGTTTTCTAAGGGCTTTCCTTAGTGGTCTTCAGGACAGCTGAGTGTCATGTAAAACCCACCTCATTCAGTTGCTGGTTTATAATCAATGAAGTTTTGATCAGTATTTCACAGACCCACATCCACACAGGTGCTGTGGAGAAGCACCAGATTCAGCTTTAGGACACTGGACAACATCTGAATCCACAGAGATCACCTCCAAGATATCACAAAACTGAGCTTGTCTCCCTTTCTCATCCTGTGTCTCCTGATACTGAGTGAATCCTTGAACTAAGAGCAAACTCAGGATTTTTTCTTTGAACGCAATTCAAAAAATAAAATATTTTAAGAATACAAGAAAATCCATCCTAAAGTAGCTGAGATCCTAGCAACTACTACTTTATATATGGGAAAAGGAGAGGAGTAGAAGGGCTATAATTCTTTCCTTCCTACAGTATTTTGAGAAGATGTTGCTTCTGCACCCCTCAGAGTCCAGTCAATACCAAATATAGAGAATGTGCATCCAGCTGGGTTCTCTCAATGGCTCAGAAAGGGATGTGTAGTCTGCCAGTTGTAACAGGGGCTTTCTTATCATGACTGGATCCACAGTTTGTGACTTTCAGTCAGCATAAACAAGAAGTGAAAGGAACATCAAGCACTGTACAGGAGCAGCTGGCAAGCAGTCTGAGAAACCAAACGGACCATTTTATGGTGCTCTTCTTTACAAATTATTTGCTCAGAGACATGAGAGATGCAAAGGAACAATGTGTCTTTATCACATTCAAGAGATTATTATGGTGCTCACCAAAGGTCTTTGAGAAATTCCCTATTTTCATCCTATCCAGCTATAGGATGAAAATATCCAGATATAGGACTCCTTGCATCTTGAACTTCCAACTGCAAAACTCCACTTAAACACAAGGTGTACAATGGTTTTATTAATTACACCACAAGTAATACTTTCTGCAACATGATATATTTCAGTTTTTGAATCTATATCCGAATAAAGTGCTGAAGTTTAGGGAATACTTTTAGTGCATTCTGTGTAGTCACTTCTATAACTTCTCCAACTGGAATTCCTTTAATTTTGGCAATGTATTCAGCAGCAATGTAAATATTTTTGGGTTCATTTCTCACCTGAAAAACAAACAAAACCAACCAAATTACAGATGCTTGGAGATCACAAGTGTTTCAGATTCAGTACTTTCTGACAGAACTTCAGTCACATTGTGGCATATGTGGCAGAAAAATTGTATCCCTGTATCCATTCCTCTTGAATTAAGTCCCGTGGTAACCTCTTTCCTCTCTTGTAACCACGCTTAAGACTAGTTCACTGTCCTGTGCCAGTAGCTGACCTCCTCCAGGTGTGGGTTTGGATACAAAGACACAGAAGTCCCTCCCTCTCATCATTTACCTGTTTTTCAGGCCCCAGAGCAGGAGAATCAGTTTCTAAGCACATATTTTCCAGTGGCAGCTGTTTCACAAGCTTCTGCTTCTTGTAGAAAATAAAGACAGCCATTAAATGCTTTATGCACTTAAAATTGTGGGGGGTAAAAAAAACATGAAGGGAGGATATTCCCTAAAATTAAAGGCAACATCAAAAAACTTTGGTGCCACTGTTTACATTTTACCAATGATTTCTGACTGGAAGCAAGAACACTGGGAGCTGCTCAAGAAGTCCCTTCAAATTAGAGTTATCCTGTTCTCTAAATATCCAAAGTACCATTATCTCAAAGCTGAATTCATTGTTACTTATTAAATCATGCAGGTATATTGCAGTTATAGACTTGCCAGTGCAATTCTAACTTGCTGACTTGCTGTTTGCTGTGCATATAAAATTTGTGTGCTTTCCTCCTCTCTGCTTTACCTCTCAACCCCAGTTTGCTTTCCTTCCTAAGTACCTAACCTCATCCCCATTTATATCCACCCCACATGCTCCCTCCTAAATCAAACCTTTTCCTCTCTTACATTTCCTCAGCTTATCACAGAAAGCAGTCCTATTACAAAAAACTACTCCTTCTCTACATGTCATGTCCCTTCTGTAAAACAGTACAGTGACAGAACCTTCTGAAGAAGAGTTCACCGGAAACCACAATAAAATGAGAAAAAAACCCCTTTGTTTCTCAGGAATAGCTGAGCTGTTTTAGCCAGAATTCCCCCTCTGAAGTCCAGCTAAGGCAAAAGCCCCAGGCACAAATTCAGCCAAAGTAAAAATATGCAATGCATGGAGAAGGAGCAGACCCCAGCCAGAACCAGGACAAAATGTCACCTGTTCACTCCTTATAATGGAAGGAGGAATGGAGAAGTAGTATCCAGCTCTCACCCCTTCCATGGCTACAGATGGTTTCCCATCAAAGGCATGGAGCAACACCTTGGTAGCACCTTGGAGAAACAAAGCAAACCACACCAGCAGCAGGGCTACAGCAGGGCTGCCATGTCAGCTTCCAATGGGACCTTGGTCCCATACAGAACTAACACAGAAACTCTGCACTACGGCTCCTGAGTTAAACACACACAAACTGATGTGAGGACATGGCACAACTGGAGAAATCCTGTTGGCAAAAGCTATGGCAGAGGAATTGCATTAAAAGCATACCTTGTTCCTTCAAGAGATTAATGGTTGGTCTTCCAGCTGAGCGGGAATGAACGTTTCTGCACAGCAAAGGCCCAGCATTAGGAAATTTAGCAAAATACCTTTTTTTTGGCAAATACAAACAAACCAACAGTATCTTGGGATTAAAATAATTAAGCTGTATTACAACTTTTATCAAGAAAAAAACCCCAGGGATGTACATATTAATCCTTTCTGCTACAGTGAAGATATAGGAACAACATAGCATGGACAGGGCACATAAGATGTCTGTACAGAAGTGCAAACATAATGAAAATTCTAAAATTAAATATCAAACTGGAGACTGACAGGACACTTATGTCAGTTTAACCCATCTAAGAAAAGTTCTGTGGGCACTTAACAGCCATAAATCCTGGGAAGTATTTCAACATGTTACTGAGGCTTGGCAAATTCTCCTTCTGGTATAAACAAAACCTACAATGGCAAATCCAGCCTTCTTGCCAGCTCAATCTGCTTGATCAAAACCTGTCTTTGTCCTTCCTTCTGTTCATCGGTGCTGGCAAATCTGGGAGTGAAATCTAATCCAACCTACAGTACAAGAAGAGAAGAGAAAAGTTTTACAGACCTAACACTTGACAAAACCATAATTATACATGCAAAGACACAACATGCTTCAAAACTGCAAAGCATTTCAAAGTATGTATACTAGGAGACTGCAATTAAAATGAGCTCAGCTGCAGCTTAACTCAAAAAAAAGGAATGCATTCTCAACCATAAGCTTTTCAACTATGAAAGTATTTGTGGGCAGACAGCTACTAACAAGAGTATTTAACATTTTAGTCTGTAACTGGTTTTCTGGGGGTTTATATTATATTG
Source organism: Lonchura striata (assembly GCF_050655825.1). Classification (NCBI taxonomy): domain Eukaryota; kingdom Metazoa; phylum Chordata; class Aves; order Passeriformes; family Estrildidae; genus Lonchura; species Lonchura striata. The sequence goes on along the minus strand of NC_140705.1, from coordinate 103,183,257 downwards.
ACTATTATGTCAGATTAAGTCTCAAATATGGATCTCCAGGATAAGTAGAATTTCTGACCTGAACCTATAGCTTTAGTCCAATCTCTAGCAAAAATTACCCATTAATTTTATACTTTTTTGATCAAATTTAAATTTAAAGTTTGTCAAAACAGTTCCATTCACAGTTAGATGAAGAGAAGTACAGTATAACATGGCAAATTTAGCTACAAAGCTCTGCCAAAACCAGCTTTTTCTGTAGCCAGTGCAGAACCAGATATAAGTCCCTTAGGTACTAACACACAAATTGAAGCAGACTCCATCCTAAAGCCTCAATTCATTTATAAACCAATGTAAGACAGGAGACAACAGATGGATAGATAATGAAGGATTAAAAAAAAAAAGCTCTGTACAAGTCACTGTGGTGTACTGAAATCACAGCTTAACCTAACTTTGTCAAAGAAGAAGGCAGGAAGGATCTGCCTTTGGGTACAAAATGAGAGAGCACAAGTATGTAATCTTCCAACTCCAGCAGCATAAATTCCATCTATTTTCTAATAGTGATAACAAAGGAAAATAAGGAATCAAGCAAATCTATAAAGGAAAGCACATTAAGAGAATTACCACTCAGACTTAGTGCTTGTTCAGGCTGATAGCAATTCTTATCACATACAGAAAAACAAGCATTGACTCAGTTTTTGTAATTCCAGTGACAGCTGCTGCCAGAGAGATGTAAAGAAGTTACAGAATTCCACTCACTTCTCCAATCCCCACCAATTTGTCTTTGTAAAGTTCTATAAGAGGCAGCGCAGCATCCAGATCCTGCAAGAATAAAAGATGCAACTCTCACTGCCCGTACAAGAGGAAAGGGTTACGAACCCAACATCATGATTAAATTGGTTCTTCCTTCATTGTTCTGAAATTCTTTACTTTAGAACTTGCCATTAGGGTGAGCTCAGTGCAGTCAGATTTTAGAAGCCTGAAGGATTTATCTTCTTTACTTAATAACCATTTTGTTACATCTTACAGTCTATATCTATTTTTATTTCTATCTCTCTCTCTCTTCATATATATAAACCTTATTCCAAATACTCCTAAGCTAATTTTACACAGTAACAGCAAAGGTAATTAAAGCAAGGCCCATAAATAGCTTGGTAACATTAAACAGATGCAGACAGCTCCCTGAGATTTTTAGGATAAGGCCACAAACAGTTGCCTTCCAGTTCCCATGTTAACAAAGGAACATCTGCACATGTTGCTTGCTGCAAGCAAAGCACACTTGGGATTTTTAAAACCATTTCACTGTAGTAATACAGCCAGATGACTCCAGAGAACAACTCTGCTTTAAGGACTAACAGGGACAAATGGATATGCTGAGAGAGCCTGGGATTTGGTCCACCGGGTCTCCTGCATTACAGAGTGCAGAAAAACCACTGGGCAGACCTGAAGGTAAATCAGGCAGAGCAGAGCATCCTGTCGTCTGTCCTGAAAAGTCCCAGCAGTGCTGTAGAGACTGCATTTACCTTCAAAGTAACACTGCGCTGCTCCTCTGGAGAAATCTCTTGGATGGGGTGAACTCCCAGGCATGGCAAGACAAACCCTGGGAATCTAGGGATAGAATAGACAGCAAGAGTATGAAAGATCACAGAGAGCCTAAATTTAACACCAAGGGTATATAGAGAGTGCAAGTTTGGGGACCAGAAAGGCCGGCCTGAGTGAGGAGGGCAGCGCATTCTGTCAATCTCCAAGGCACAGACCCACATCCGGGATAGGGGTGGGCGCCGGTGTTACAAGTGAAAATTTATCCAGCCAAATTAAAATGAAAAAATAAAATATTTATTTTACAATCAAATCCTATCTAGCCAGCCACAAGGAAAGAACAGTGCCGAGCCCGGGGTCGGCCCTGGGTGTGCAACAAGAAGTCAGCCTCAACAGAGATTTTCCTCCGTGCCCACACACCTCCATCCTGGCACAAGTGGTTTTTATGGAGAAAATTCCGCCTGAGGCCAAGATTTCGGCAGTTAGTATTTTCTTCTATTCAGAGTCCATAGGTTAATAAAATTTTCTTTTTTGGTAATGAAAAATAACAATTCCGTGTCTAAGAATTGTTAAATCCCTTAATAAATTTTACGAAAACACTACATTCACATATGTTTGCCCAAAAATTTCCATGATATCCATCTCGGGTCATTTACGCAAATAATCAGCGCCTGGGCGTCCCCATATGTCTATAAACATAACCCACCTCCCAGCCAAGCCACATCCTTTTACTTATAAATCAAGTTTCAACGTACACTAAGTTTCGCCTGCGAAAGTAAGGGAAACTCCTAATACAAGCATATATACTCTAACAAATATTCAGTGTCACATATATCGTAGTAAAAATAACACGAGTTCTATCTACTACACATAACGCCGGGATCCCCGGCGGCCTCGCACCTCTCAGACAGCTGCAGCACGCTCCGGAACTCTCCCGCCTGCTCCGACACCACCAGCAGCGCCGCCACGGCCGCCTGCGGCACACGGAGACCCGCGGCCCGCTCAGACCGGCGGGGCCGCGGGCGCGGGCTCCCCGCGGCCGCGCCGCCTCACCTGCTCCGCCGCCCGCACCACGGCCGCCACGTCCTGCGAGAGACACGCACCGCCTCGGCATCGCCTCGGCATCGCCTCAGCGCCGCCTCGGCATCGCCTCAGCATCGCCTCGGCATCCGGGACCCCCCCGCCCGCCCGCCGCGCCTCACCGGCTGGAAGCAGGGCGCGGCCAGGTGGCAGTGACAGTCCACGGGCCCCGCCATGCCGCGCCCGGCGGGAAGGCAGCGGGCGGCCGCGGGTTCCGCTTCCGGGCCGGCATTTTCCCCGCGTCCCGGGCGGGAAATGGCGGCGGCGCCGCCGGGCGCGGCGCGGCGGGACCCGCGGGTGCGCTGCTGCTCGCGGCGCGGGCTGGGCGCGCTGCTGGAGCTGTGCGCGCCCTTCGTGCGGGCCCTGGCGCACGGACAGCCCGGCGGGGCCGCCGCGGAGGCGGACGCGCTCTGGGTGAGCGGGAGCGGCCTGGGCCGGCTGCGGGCCCCGCGGGCGGCGCTCGGCTCCCGGGGTGAGGGGCGGTTTGCCCGGGCGGGGCGGTGAGGCGGGACGGGCTCTTCCTTCCATCCCGGAGAGGGGTTCACGGATGGACCGCCTGCTCCGTGCCTTGCAGAACTTCGAGACGGCGGTGCGGGAGAACGTCACCATCAACGGGCAGCCCTGGGAGGAGGCCTCGGATGACTCCCGGCTGCCGAGCGGTGAGCATCGATTTCCATTCGCGTCCTGCTGGCTGGGCTTGGTTTGGTTTTGTCCAGAGGGAAAAGGGGTACGATTGAAAGGGGAGGTTCTGACTTGATGTAAGGAAGTAAAAACGCATTCTAAGGATGCCCAGAGCTTGTCTCCAGCACTGGAGGCTTCTAAAAACCATCTGGACAAAAGTGCTCTGAGCAACCTGTTTTGAAATGGGAGTTGACGCTGCTGTGAGCAGGAAGTTCTGGAGAGCCCTTCCAGCCCGAGTGCTGGAGGCAGCGACCAAGATCTATCAGAGGACACTGGGAGACTGTTTGTTGCTGCTATTTAATATATAGGCTAAGCGTTGAAAATTATTGCTATATAAATAATTTTTAATTTAATATTTTTATAAATAATTATTTAGTTATATTATAGAAATTTAATTTTATAAATTGTTTATATAAATATATTGTTTATATAAATACTTTTTAATTTAAATAATATGTATGTAATATAAACAATGTATTTATAGTTACTGTCTTTTGTATACTAATAGTGGAGATTCTTGGTAGTCTGGTGTCCAAAGAAAATTTCAGTGTGGTTAATTCACTTATGTTTCCTTTAGGTGCTCTGTGCCTGCAGTTTAATGCTTTTTGCAGTTACACAGAGCTGAAAATGCAGATACATTGAGCTAACTACGGAGCTGTTGAATCAAAAACATTGAACTGTTTTTTGGTTGGGACGCTCTGAGTAGATGTGGGCTCTGAGCAGTGTGATCTAGTTGAAGATGTACCTGCTAATTGCAGGGAGCTTGGACTAGATCACTTTTAAAGGCCCTTCCAACCCAAACTATTCTCTGATTCTGTGAAGCGTCTGCAGTTGTAGTTCTAAAATGATAAAACTCCAGCTAGTTTGACTACAAGGTCAAAAATGCACTGATCTCACGATGCAAAATGCAAAACTGAGACAATGTCATCTGCCCACAGGTGGTATAAAGCAGGTATAAGGACTGTATTGTGCTTTTTAATTTGATATAGGTTTACTCATGTACCTATCTCTGATCCAGTTTGAGTCACCAAGAGATTTGGCAGTTTGTGCCTTCCATATTTATGTTGACCAGCAGCTTACATCTTTCCTGTCTGTATTTAAATGGTTTCATGGTGATCTTAAAACAAACAACCAAAACAAACCCACAGACTCCTAAAACATTGACTTTTCCTTTCTGAGTTTTGCTATCACTTCATTCTGCACGGAGTGACCCAGAAATGGTGCTTGAAATCCATTCTTTATCACCAGATTGAAAATATTGCATGGCTTGCAAGTTACACACAACACATTAGTGGGAACAGTGAATTTTATGTTAAACTGCTTATTTGTGCACTGTGTGATAGAAAATCACACAGTCTTCTAATTACTGTTTGTACAGTTGGAGTTTGTTTAATGCTTGTAAATCACACAGATAAACTATTTTTCTCCTTAAAAGATAGCCATTGCTTCCTAAGACTTTCTTTACAGATTAAGACTTCATAGGGAAATGTATTTGTTATTTTTTCCCCTGGATGGTTCTCTGCTTCTCCCAACCTGAGATAATTTACTTCAAAATAACTGGCCAACATCAAGTTATGCTCCAGTTTCTATACTCTCTTAGCAAAGAGATTCAAGACGTCCGTTTATCTCTATGTTGATAATTGTGCATGATATTTTTTTTATTTTGGATCTAAAGCTTCTTTTTCTGGATAAGTTTGTCTCAAAAAAGGTCTGAAAATTCCACACTGTGTGTTTGTCACTTTCAGATTCCAATATTAAAATCTTGGAGGATCAATTTGATGAAGTAATAGTAGAGACAGCAACTAGGCGTAAACAGTGGCCTAAAAAGATCCTGGTGCATGCTATTCAAGCCATGAAAGCAGAGCAAGAGATGTTGGTGAGTAACCTAAGACTTCTAGAAAACTTTTGCATTAAGAAATCAATCATCCAGTGTTGACCTTTAAGCATCTTCCCATGGTTGCTTTTGATTATTATAAAATGAGATTGCCTTTTTTCAGTAACTGGTTTTGCAGTAACTAAGGATTAAACTTAGTAAGTTTACTAAGTAACTACTAAAGGTTGCTACAAAGTATTGTGACTGTGTCTGAATTGGGTTTGTGGCACGAAGAAACTGGAGCAGATTGCTTCAGTGTGGTGACTCAAGGTTTACAAACCAGTAGGCACCTATTTATCTTCTGAGTTCCTTAAGTCTGCCCAAGGGCTGGTTGAGGTACTAAATGATGTACTACATGCAGATAGATAGTATCATGTGCACTGTGTGATTTAGAAAAATCAGTGGATTCCTAAGCACTTTCTTGGAGCTTGTAACTGTATGTAGTAATTACTTTCAGTAAAGCATTGAAAAAAAAGGCAGTGTGGATTAATGATCAGCACAGTAAATTCTGTGGGATTTTTGACACACAGTGTAAAGTAATTACTGGCATTAAACAGCCCACCTGTGTCCTCAGCTGCTAGATTTCTTCCCTGAAGTTATGTTACGCCTCTCTTTCGCTTACCTCCTGATTAATTAGGATTCCTTTGGCAAAAAACAAGAGGATGAGGCAGAGTCAAACACTGGCACAAGCTGTCTAGTGAAATTGTGCAGTCTTCATCCTTGGAGAGATTAATGGAGATACTCAAAAGTTGACTGGATAAGGTTCTGAGGAACCTGGTCTAGTTTGCCCAGTTTTCAGGAGGGTGTTTAGAGGTCCTTTCCAACTTCAGTTACTCTATGCTAAAGCAGACAGGGATTTTTTTAGAAAGTTGTGTAGGAGCCTGCACTGCATTTCTGAAGACTAAAATTGACAAGTGTTAATCCCCTGAGTTAGCCAGGCAGAGATGATTTACTAAGGAAAAATGCATGGGGACACTTTCGTCTTATACCTGAGATATTTTCTGGCATATATTGTCTTTTGTGATCTCTCTGTTCTGTCAGTATATTAAGTATGTAAAACAAACAAACAAACAGTATCAACTTAAATGAAATATGCTATTGCACAACACCAAGATTTAACAAGACCTTTTAATCTTTCTGCTATCTGAGTGCCACAGTGGATTAGTTACTTGGAATGCCTCTCATGCTACTTTTTTTCTCTTGTTGATCTCTTCAAAGTTCACACCACCACAACTAGATGATTATTTTAATTAAAATTATCTGCAAAAGTTTAGTTTATCCCTGTAAGAATATGTAGAAATATATGTAAGAATATGGAAATCTTAGTTTGTATCTGTAAATGGTCATTTTATTCATCTCTCAGCTATTTCTGTAAAGATACCAGTGATTTCTCTGGTTTTGGTTGGGAATTTCTTGTTTTCTTTCATGGCCATAGCTAATTGTGTGATGCTTTCTGAGGCATAAAGAGCAGCCATGAAGATGTGACTTACCTGGAGAGAACCACTCATTTATTGTGGTGATTTCCTTGTAATTGCCAAAGCAAGAGATCATCCTGTGGGTTTTCAGTCAATATGCTCTGTAGAGTTTGAGGCTAATGCAAGCCATGTTTGTTCTGCTTGGAGCTGTTGCTGCAAACTTGCTAAGAAGTTGTGTGAACTGTGAAAAAATTTCTCTAGCAAAACTACAAGGAATAATTAGCTTTCCCCTACTTGGTTTTGCTTGAAGAAGGTTGAGGGACAGCTCCTGAAGTGGAGAACACTATCTTGCAGATGATCTAACTTCTGTTCCCTTGGCCTTGTTTGATTTCCTTCATCCCTGTTGGCTGCTTCTAATTCCACCTTTAATGTAACTAAGTATGGGTTGTATGCAGTTATTACTAATTTACTTCATGTCCCAGGTAACTGATGTAAGGTCACGAGACTCAGTTTGTGAAGCAGAATGTTCTTAGTTCTATATAAGTAATTGCAGGGCTAGAGTGTAGTTAAGTACTTTTCTTTTTCTTAGCTTTTTGTCTTAATGTACCCTTTGTTGGAATCTGTGGCTCTGTGAAAGCATGCTGCTTCTGTGAATGGCTCCTGAGAAGCTAAAGCAGCTCTTTTTCTTCACTTGTGCAGCAGGTGGCAATGCTTCTTCCAAAATGCCTGGATGTCAGTTCTCATGCTTTAATAATTAGAATTCTGCAAACTAAAGCAGATTCTGGAGTTGTGTTTACAGTGAGTCTAACTGTGTTAACCAGAATGCTACCTTCAGTAACTAAGTATCTATAACCTGTACCTCTTATACATTCTGGATCTAAATAATTCCACCACAATCTCCACTGTTCTGACTGCTATATATATATTAGATATCTATTAAACCAAGGGGGTATTTCACATTTTTGTTTGTTTTTCTTTTGAATATGAAGAAGCTCTACGAGCCTGTGGTAAAACCAGCCGACATAAGACCTCAGCCTTCTCAAGGTAAAGATTTTGTGGGGAGAGCAGCTGTACTGAGGGAACTTTGCCTCACTTACTGGCTAACTGTAAATGTTTTAAAAGTTTTCTGTCTTTAAGCTTGTTTAAAGCTGGCTGTTTATAAATGAACTAAAAAGCTAGAAGTTTGTCATAAGTGAATGTATTTGGTGCCTGGGTTTTACTGTGTCCATTTCTCTTGTTCTGAGTGCTGTCTGCAGTTTGGTGCTGTACTAGAAGGCAAAAAGCTGGCAAAGGCCTCTGTGTGTGTGTGTTGGGGAGAAATTGTCACACAGCTACCTCCAGGAGGCTTCCTTTCTTCTTTCCTTCATCACTGGTGGAGGCCAGGTGGGGAACTGGATGGATCACTGACATTAAACTTAGTCTATTCTTGTGTTCCTTTTGCACGGCTACTAGAAATGCTTCAACCTCTCTTCCTAATCAGTCAGTTCCTTCAGGGAATTGAAAGCTCTAGTGTAGGACTCAGTGGTGGCAGTGTTGACTCTCTGAACTTGCCAAGTAGGACACAGATTTCATCCTGCCTGTGTCACTTGTGAGGGGTGATGAAGGAACAGAACTGCAAACAACGTTGTAAGTGTGCTGCATGCTTTGGAAAAATGCCTTGTACAGACTCCTTGGAGCAAGGTGGTGGATTTTGGAGTGGATGATTTGGTATCCTTCTTTGAGGCTGGCCTTAATAAATGAGAAGTTTTGTGTTGCCTGTTGTTAAGTATTGAAAAATGACAGAATTCAGCTGTGCATTTCTAATTTGAAAAGTGAGAACCCTCACTATGAATTACTGCACATGATGTAACAAGCAGTGGTGCTCAGAGTTTGAGGAGCTGAGTTGAATCTTCCAGTTCTCACCCTGCTGATCTGACTTCTAAGATCTTTGTAGATGGGAGACATGGCTTCCAGCAGTGCCAGCTTGTGCAGCAAAACAGCCAGTAGGAGCAGTGCAGTGGTCACTTTATATCTGAGTTCCCTTTGGTTTCTAGTGTCCAAATTCAGGGTTTTCTGATGTCAGGCAATTACTTGCAAGTTAGTAGCAGCTTGCACTATGATATTGTGGTTTTGGGTTTGGTAACAGTAAAGTTGTAGCAAAGGTACTGTGGAATTTATAGAGAATTTTGGTATTATGTAGCCTTTGGGAAGTTTATGTATCCCAGTTTAGCAAGAACAGCGGCCAGAAACCAAAAATGTTTAGATTACTCAATACCTTTCATTTCCTTGTTTCAATTCCCTATGTTTTGGAAAGCCTTGAACTCTGAGGAATATAATGCAATCTATGTCAAGCCAAACTCTTTCAGGCAAATTTCATTTAACTGTGTGTCAGTCTTTCTGTGCAATAATCCAAATTATTATTTCTTCTTTTACATCATCCTTATCATTTCATAAGGTCACCAATCTCCTTATCCCAATGCTTTATTGTAAGAATGCTTCATTGTAGATATATCCTTTTAGAGAATGCCCTTCCATAGGGCTTTAAGATGAGTTTAAAGAGGTTGCTTCTGGACTGTTCCTTCTTCCAAAGTGGATGATGGTGCATTTTAGTGTCCATGTTCATGTAGGGATCAGATCAAACCAGCTCTGACCAGCACATTGGACACATGGACAGTTCAACAAGCACCATCCCTTGGTGGTTACCATGTTTCAGCAGGGAATCACTGTAACCCTAAGCCACAATGCAGTGTCTGACTTCAAAATACCTTCAGCAGCACTAATAAGATTGACTTCAAAACATATTGCTGTGTGTAACCCTGACAGGGCTCAGGGGTGTGTGCACCACCTGACACTGTGTCCTACTGCAGGCACTGCAGAAAACTAATAGTAGTGGAGGTGAGGCTCCTTACTTCCCAGAAGCATGCTAGTCTGCTCATTTTAAGTTTTGTGCATGGAAAACATGCAAAACAGTTTCATAATAGGCTAGAGTTTAACTTTTGAATACAGAATTAAAGTATTGGTGATCTTATCATATTACTATTACAGTCGAATATATGCTGTATTCCCCCTGGGTGTTCTGCACCTGCTACCTGCTTCAGTGTTCCTGAAAGCTGGGGGTTTTTTTTATTTCCTTATTAGCACAGCAGAATTAATGCAGTTAACCTTATTTATGCTTGATTCTTTTTGGTGTTAATGCTTGGTAAGTTAAGCCAGAAGAAAAAAAAATAGCCTTTATTGTAAAAACCAACTTGTTGGAGACATAGGATGATTTATTTGCCCTCCTTAAAATGGGTTTTCTAAATCTCATGTTCTCTACAGTGATGTCTATTCTCTGTGTTCTGTGTGGGTTTTATCAGATGTAATATGAGGTTAAAAGTTTTGAAAACAAATCTTTCTGTGTAATTATTTCTTTACAACTGTTCTCTTATTTCAAATAGTGGCTTTATGTTTTCTAGGTAAGAACTTTGGGGCTTTCTGTAGTTGAGACTGCTAGCCTCTACTGCAATTTGAGTGATAAAGAATAATACTAGTAAGATAAACCATGCCAGCTGTCATCCTCGGTGTTACAGCAAAATGGATGTGCTGCAGGTTTAGGTTTTATACAGGGACTTTCTGGTTTTCTGTCAGTTTTCTGATAGTGAATAATGGGGGAAAGAGTTTCAGAAGCTGATTTGGGCTGTGTTTGTCTGTAGATGCTTCCATCACAGATCTGAAGCAGGCGACAGAAGCGGCATCCAAACAGATCAGCAAAGCAATGCAGGTGAGACCTCCGTGTGCTCCAAGAGAAATATGTTTTTATCTTCTTGATCAGGTAATATGTCACAAAACAGGAGTTCTAACACATCTTCCTTATACTTTGGTAGAAGAGAAGCCTCTGTGTGTACTTAGGAACTAGGTGAAGCATTGTGTTTGTAAAGCATTCCCCCTCATGAGCTAGTAATGGAGATTACCCAGGAAATACTTCTGCTGAGATTTTGGAACATGCAGTGTCTGAAAAACAGAACATCTTTTGAAGACTTGTATGACTTCATCTGGAGTTTGACATTTTGTTACCTCAGAACCTGCTTAGGCCTCAGCTGTGGTGTTCCTGTGATACTGCCTGAGCTTAGAGATGTCATGAGGCAGCACTTCAACTTGGCACACTCTGCATGGTTTCTGTGTGCAGACACTTCACTACTGGGGTGATAGCTCTGCGTTCACAACCCTCACCTGCCATCCTGAGCATCACCTCTGCAGACAGTGAAGCTTTTGTGCCTGTCAGAATCTCATTAGCATATTGTATGCCTTATATCCATTGCTTTTCTCATGTAACCTGAGATACTTGGGTTTGTTTTTGCAGTCTCTTCCAGCACTCATAGAAAAAGCAGAAGGTTTTTCCCAAGTATTGACTTTGCAACCAACCTTGGAACTCTGCAAGCTGCGGCAAGAAGTCTTTTCTGGTTGCAAGGCGAAGGAGGAAAACAATGTCCAAAATTTAGTACCACCAGGAGAAGTCACACCAACAGGAACTGTTTCCAGTAAAAATCCTTATGTTTTGCTGAAAAGAAGAAAAGCTGCAGATTCCCCCGAGAGAAGGCGCTACCCACTGCGGCGGAGGAAAATCACTCTCAGTGCATGAATTTTTCATTTTGTGTTTTCATATTGCAATCTCAGTTGTACTTTTGTTCCATCTTTTTTCTTAGAACTCATCTCCCCACAGTACTATACATGGGATCTTCTTTAATTAGTCTTTGGCCTCTTAAATATTTCTACTTTTACTATCATACTGATGATATATGAAAGCCTATACATACCAGCAGCATACAATATCCAGCAAGTGTATTTGCCATTTAACTCATTTTTTGCTCTTATATTGCAGTTTTTAGCTTGAGTCCTTGTGCTTCTCAGCGTTTGTGTGCATGCTTTATGTATGTGGGCAGTCTTTTTGGAAACCACTAACTGCTCATTTACATTCAGTATGTCTCTAAAGAGATTGGAGAATGTTTAGTCCTCCTAATGCACCTTCATTAATTACTGACATATGTGGCTTGTATGTTAATTAATTAATTGACACTGCAGCTTATTGAAATCACCAAATTGATGCAATGCTGGAATTTTAAGGAAGTACACGCACACATGTGACATTAGTCCTTGCTATTCTACCTTTCCTGAATGTAGGTCATCTAGGCTTATTTATAGTCATGTTTGTTGAAACTTGGATTTTTAATAATTGTATATATTTACTTGCAGTGTGCTCTTCTGAACAGGAGTTCAACCATCAACATCTTAGGGTCTGATATATCATTTCATGTAATCCAATTACACAGCTTGGGGTTTCCTGAGCAATATTTCTACCCAAGAAAGGATCTTGACTTGGGTTAGTTTGCATTTGTATTGTTTGACTAAACTTTAAAGATCAGTAGAGGCTAGCAGTAAATGCTATTCACTTGAGCTAGCTTACTTCTGTTTTTTTTTACTCATTAGTACCTAGAAGATTGCAAATTAGTACTAAATTGAGCACTGTGCCTTAACCATTTATAACTTTTTCTAGTTTATGGTTGCATGTGCCTGCAGTAAATACCCCTGTCTAGTATGTAACATATTTGTTACAGTAAGTGGAGGGGGGTTTTAGAAGCATTATTAATGACATGTTTGGTGCTAAGAAGACAGGTCCAACCTAATGTCTAAGAGACTGAATTCTCAAGAAAAGAGATCTTAGCATCATTTATTTTGTAAAAGTGAGCATCTGTACTGAGACTTTGTATATGTAATCATATGTAAATATTTTTCCTGACCTTGTATATAGAAATGTGTGTTTTTATATGAAGTAAATTAAATCAATTAAGGAAGATCAAAGCTCCAGATAATATTGTCAGTTCTAATTCTGGAATAGTTGGTGGCTGAGCAGTGAGCGTACTTCAGAGGACATCTGTGTTAAATTCTGGCTTGAGTAACTGAAGTAGTTCCATTTACTGCCTTTGAACTCACAAGTGTTATTAATCTCAGGGCTACAAAGCTTCTCGTGTAAGAGAGGACAGGATGTGAGAGGGACTGGAGCTGCAGGGCTGTGGAACTTGTGGCTCAGATGGCTTCTCACACAGCCACTTGCTATTTTGAGTGCCCGTGCTGTGTGTGGCGTTGAAAATCCCTGATACGGCTTTCTTCATACAGATCCTGGGTGTTGCTACGTTAAGGTGAGCGCTGCAAGATTTTGCATGGCAACTATTACAGTATTTGGCCATTTCCTCTGCTAATAGGAAGATTCTCTGCAAATGACAGGCAAGTACAGAAAATAGAGGTATCTCTTTGAAGAATTTCTGTCAGAAATAGCTGGGGTAGGACAAATGCCCTAAGAAATAAAAAGGGAAAGCACTGTGGTTTAAGACTTAATAAATAAATTCATAGGTTCACGCTACAGTGCATGTTTTTGTTTAGAGGCTAAGGGATAGTTGGTCTGCACAGGATTTCAAGTAAGTGAGAATAGATGCCCTCAGAGCAGTGGGTCTTCTGTTCCATAGCCTGTGTTGCAACTGCAGCTGGGTGGAAGAAGAGAAATGCATGTGGAAATGCTGGCCAAGTGGACTGTGTAAAGAAAAAGATAAAGCAATCAGGATTCCAAGTGCAGCGTATAAACTAGGAAGTTAAAAATCTGATGGCTAATTTTGGCCAAGCAGCATTGGAAAGAGAACCTCCCTTTAAATGCAAGTTCTATGATGAGCTAAACTCAACATGAATGTTCAGCAGTTTTTCCAATGGTTATTTAAAAATTCTACAGCCAGTGATGCCTGCAACTAGCTGTCCCTCCCATTGGCAGAAATATATAAAACACTTCATTTTTCCCCACCGCAGTAGCCTTTTGTCCTTCAGTTAACTTTTCATAGGAATTGGAAGTGTTGTGCAAGACATGTCTAATCAGACTTCTACTGAAATGGCACAAGAGCCAAGTTTCTTATTTTTAACTTGGGGTGAATTGGTATTGCATCAAGAAATGTCTGGTAGTTTTTCTTTATATAGCCTTTGAATTTTGTAAGACAGCTCAATGGTGATGTATGCTTGGGTTCATTTGCAAACTGAGTTTGAATTTCTTGGCTTTTGGGGGCAAGACAGAACATCTCACTGTTAGTGTGTCCTGTCTGCAATGTGCTTTTTGCTCACGAGGCTAGGCCATCCCTAGCCAAGAAAAACATGCAAATTGGAGCAGTATCTACGCATGGTTTTGCTGTGTTTACTTTCTGAACGAAGGGGATTACAAACTGTAAAGGGGAAGCTCCTCTTCCAGAAATCTTCACATGGACACTGACATCTGTTTGGAAGCCTGGATGCTCTGAGACCCAGTTCTGACATGTACCATTCTCCAGAAGAGCCATGCTGTGCTAAGCTGTGATCAGAAACTAGTCTGCATGTGTGTAGGCTGCTTCAGTGCAGACAAAAATCACTGATAAACTGCCATTATAAAATTCAGCTCAGCTGACTAGGCTGCTTTCTGGGCTGGTTTTCTCTCCTGCACAGAAACGCTCTGCCTTCGCTGCTGCACTACCTGGAATTACTGTGTAGGCATTTCTACAGATGTACCAGAGATAGCTTTAATACTAAGTAGAAACTTGTTCCTACAAGCAAATTTTGACTTGTCATTTCCTTTGTCATTTGTTCTGAACAAGAACAGACTATTCAGGCTCAAGGGGACTGTCCCCTAGCTTGTCCCATGCTTGTGTTATCCTGGAAACCTTATTCTGCAGCTGCTTGGAATTACTCAGTGAAGTGGATATTTATTCAGGACTAATAAATTCTTGGTGACCTGCTCATGATTTGAAGCTGTCAGGTAGCTGGTGCAGGTGCCATTTGCAGCAGCATTGCTCCTAGAGCATGGAGTTCAAAGTCCCTCTGTGGAAGGGGACTTTCTTTCCCACAGATCACTCCAGAGGGCTGTTGAGGTGTTTTATCCACATGATTCACGGCAAGAGAATATACCTGTTCCCTGAGCTTGTGAAAATACTGGATTCTAGTCCTGTTTATTTCAACTGAGCTTAAGCTACAAAGGCAGCAAGATCCCAGTGCTCTCTTTTTAAGCAACTGTCCTGCTCATGTCCTCATGTACTGCTTTCCTTTAACTGCATGAGGTGTAGTTAATGCAAGATTAGGCTGTTTCAAAGGAGCAGTTGAGAGCAATTCATTCTCTGACAGCTTTCTGCCTGGTGGTCAGGGCTGCTTTCCAGGAGGTGTTGGTTTGGATCCCCTCAGCTGGAGAATGGCACTGAACCCACACCTTACTGCTGCCTCCATGAGCAGCCCTCAGTGAACATCTTGCTCTTGGCACATTAGATGACAAAGAGAGAAAGAAGCAAGCCTGGTTTTGAAGAAACCAGGGAATGCCCTGTGAGATGCTTGGGAGACCCAGCACAGTCTGGGGCTGTAGGTTAGGTCAGGGTATATTGGCAAGACCGTGCTTCCAGCTGTGGTCACCAGCCACCTTCCCATGGTTGATAGGGTGGGAAGACTCACAGGGACTCAGTCCTCCAGGGTTGGAGAAGATATTTGAAAAGTGCAAAATCAAATAAATGCATGGATAGCTTGGAGGGTGGAGACAGAAGCTGCTTTGAGGTGGAAGAGCTGGGAAGAAGCACTTCAAGGAAGTCATGCTCAAGTCTTTTAGTCACAGTCCCAGATCCTGCCAGGAAACCTGTGCCACGGCACAGACGTAATTTTGACTCTTGGACTCTGGGGAACATGGTTCCCTCACCTTTAGCATGAACTGTTGGCCAGATCTTCCTGGAAGGATAGTCTGTATTTACTCAGTTTGTCAACTCTTTAACTTCATCTAAACTGGATGACTCAAACTGCTGAGGAAACCAGAAAAATAGGGAAGTATCTGATTTATTGAGATACCTGGGGCTTTATGACTGACTGCCCTGCAGTTTGGAGGCACGTACCCTCCTCACATGGTCATGTGTTCACTTCTGTGAGTTGAGCGCAGCCAGGAGGGTACAAGAGTTACAAATCCCTTTGCAGGAGTGCAAGGATGTTGAAGTAGCTGACAGTGCAAACACCCCCTTTCAGAGCATAAGGCCAAGGTAACTGTGCAATTAAAATGCAAGGAAGGTGTTCCGAGATGTAAAAGAAACAGTGTTCTGTTAAAATACTCTCAACAGAATAGTGGAAGAGAAAGATTTTTGTCTGCAGCAACTGTATTTCCAACAGTCTTTGTCTGGCTTTGCCTTTACAAGAAGTCTGTCGCATTTCCTTATTATTTAAAGGAACAGGGTGAATAGCGAAAGTGAAAATCGCTTTATCCCAGCACGGATGCCGTGTCCTCACACCCACGATCCCGGGCTGAGCTGGCTGTCCCGCGTGTGGAGCTGCCGCCGCTTCAGAGAGCCGATGTCAGAGGAGCGCGGCGGGCAGGAGCGGCCGGAGGTGAGCGGCGGGAGACGCACGGGGACGAGCCCGGTTCCCGGGGGCAGCCTGGAGAGGAGAGAAACCGCGGGGAGTTCATTTCTGCAGGCGAAAGAGCGAGTCGGGCCTCCCGGAGGGGCGTCGAACCCAGCCGACCCCGGGGCTGGGGCTCTCCGGGGGGATTTTCAGGCAGCTCCTGCCCGGCAGCGCCGTGCCCCGGACTTTCCCCGGGCTCCCGGCGGCTGACGAGAGCCGGCGGTGCCGGGGGGCGGTCCCCGCGGGGGAGCGGTGCGGGATGGGGCGGCCGGGTGGTCCCGGGCTCCCGGTGCGGCGGGCGCCATGTGACGGCCATGTGGGCGGCGGCTCCGCCCGGGCCGCTCCGGCACCTGGCGGCGGCACCCCCGGCCCGGGGCGGCGCGTCCCTGCCCGGCCCGCCCCGGCCCGCCCTGCCCCGCACTCCTTCCCTGCGCTGCCCTGCAGCCGCACCCCCGCGGGCCGGGGGAGCCCTGCGGGCGGCTCGGCGGCGCCGGGATGTCGTGCGCCGTGCCCGCGGCGGCGGCCAGCGCGCTGTCCCGGGGCGCGGCGGCCGAGGGCGGCCAGCAGGTAGGGACCGGGCGGGGATGGGCTGCGGGCGGGCGGGCGCATGGGGCTGAGTCACGCCGGGCAGCGCCGCGGAGGGATGCTCGCTGCCCCTGGGCATCGGCCCTTCTTTTCCCGGGAGGCGGCCGCCGTGCTGGCTCTTCCCAGGCGGGAGCGCGGGCGGTGCGCGGAAAGCGCCGGGGCCCGGCGCGGGCAGCGGCTTTTCCCCAGCCGCGGGCAGCCGGGAAGGGAGCAGGGCTTTCCTCCGCGCTGCTCGCACCTCCGCCCCGTCGGCCGCGCTGGAGCGAGGCAGGTGTAAAGTGCTGCCCGCCGGGCAGAGCGGGAGCGCCGGTGCCCGCTCGGGTACCCAGCTTCCCCCATCAGTAGCGGTGCCCCTGCCCGCGGGGCTCTGCGGCATCCCCCGGGCAGCCTGCCGGCTTCCATCCCTCTGCTTCGGGTCTGCTTCTGCAGTGGGGCAGAGGGATGCCCTA
Organism: Lonchura striata; assembly: GCF_050655825.1. Lineage (NCBI taxonomy): Eukaryota > Metazoa > Chordata > Aves > Passeriformes > Estrildidae > Lonchura > Lonchura striata. The sequence goes on along the minus strand of NC_140705.1, from coordinate 103,166,275 downwards.
CTCTTTGCAGGGACCGTGAGGTCTCTGGGAGACCGAGGATCGGCGCTGTAAAATTGGAAGTGTTCGTTCTCAGAAAGTTACACACCCGACCTCGGGCATCCTCTGTGTGCACCTTGCAAACTAGCGAAGTGTTTCTGGTTGATGTATTCCAGAGTCGTGAAGAAGATGACAGAAAAGTAAGGAGGAGAGAAAAAAATCGAGTTGCTGCACAGAGGAGCCGGAAGAAGCAAACTCAGAAAGCAGATAAACTTCACGAGGTGAATGGATACTTTGTGCTTTGCAGGCATGGCTTGGGTACCAAGCACAGGATTTTACAATGAATGGGAATACTTAAGCAGGAGTGGGCCTCTCTTCACATAATCCTGCTCAGAGAGCTGTGGGATGCCTAGTTGGGAACTCTCAGACACTGTTGCTGCTCTTGGACAGTGCAGCTCTGCCTTCAGTGACACTGCTAGGAAGAGAGAGACATGGTCCAGCCCTTGCCTCATCCTCCCTCTTTTGCTCTTTCTCTGACCACCCAAAGAATGAGATCACAGGGCTCCTTTGGGCTAAACCAGAACCATTTTCTTCTCTATTAGTGTTAAGCTTATCACACTTGCTGTGACAGTGGATGAATTCTTGCTGTCTTACAAGGCAGAAGGTGATGGAAGAGGCAGGGACCATGCAGTAGCAATGCTGGCTTAAATGAGTTCTAGAGCTGTGGTGTGAGCGCTGCCACTCAGCAGTGGGGTTCCCAGGCATACCCAGCTGAAAAGGCTTCTTAGGAACTTGGGAACCTGCAAGTGTGAGAGCTCACCTTGGCTAGCTGTTACACTTGCATGCTTTGAAAAGTGACAGTGGGTGCTCAGACAGATAAAATGAAAGTAACTGATTCTTCCAGAAGCTCTTAATATCACAATGTGGTATATTTTCCTTGTGTCCCCAGTGCAAACACTGGAGGACAGGGATCCTTTCTCTCTGGTTTTGGATGTTACCTCACACCACAGTGCTCTTTTAGCCAGGAGTCAGCTTTTGGGGTGAGTGTCAGTTTTGCAGCACACTGCCACTGTGGCTGAGTCAGTTGCTCAGCTCTGAAGGTTTATCACAGGCTTTTTTCTTTCTCACTATGGAAGGATCTGCCAGCAGTTAGCAGAGACTAAGAGGGACAATGTGGGGAGTTTTGGGCTTGGTTTTTCCCAGATCTCCTCTGAGTCAGCGCCTGAGAAAGCCAGGTGCAGGGTAGTTCTGAAAAGGGGTAACCCCATCTTTTGTGGAATAATTTTTGGGCCCTGTGCCATCCTGATGTTTCTCCTGAACTTGAGGATCTTCATTTTGAGGCTCACAGGTTTTGCCAGGTTTCAACCAGGCAGATCTGGTTGGATAGACATTCATTCTTAGCAACAGCAATGTGACAGTCTCACCCCTGAAAATGGGACAGAGCAATGGGACAGCAACATTTATTCCAAAACCCAGGACCATGGGGTTTGGGGCAACAAGAGATGAGCAGAATGACAATTGGGGTCGGACAACTTGTCTGGAGTTTGGCTGCAATACTGTGTTAGGATGACTGTGCCTGTTTCACTCTGTGAGAGGTGGCACAAGGGTGTGAGGGAGGGCAAGGAGCCCAAAGTTCTGCAGCAAAGGGGAGCAGAGGCAGTGCCAGGCTGCCCAGAAGAACATTGCATGAGAGGCTCTCCCTGCTGCTCTTTAAGGCACGTGTAAGCTTTGAAGTTTGCTCTGAAGCTTTCCCAGGGAGGTGAGATTGAGTGGGTGGATGCTGAGCCTTGGGCCAGCAGCGAGACATCCATCTGCAGGTTTTCAGTGGGCTGGCTCTGAACCTCTAGCTCTCTTCTCTTCAGGATGGGGAGGCTTAGAGGCAGGGATACTTGAGACACACAGTTATCAAAAAATGTGACACAGGAGTCTTGCATCCATCACATGTATGCTGCAGAGCAACTCAAAACTCCCCTGCAGTTAACAGTGGCTTATTTATTGCCAGAGAAGCCTTAGCTCAAAAGCAGCCAGGTCAGGGATAACCAAAGGCAGTGGTCTGGCCTGCTGGTGACAAAATGAGTCTGGCCTCAAGCTGACATGATGCTTCCCTCCTCCTGAGTTCTTTGGCTTCTGAGCAGGTGGCTACAAGCCCTGGCAGGCCTGGAGGAGAGCACTGGACGTGCTGTGCTAGCCTGGATAAATGGCTTTTCCCTGTGCCCTTCTCTCACCAGCAGTGCCAGGCACTGGGTTTTCCCAGCACCTCTTGGCACTCAGTGCTTTCATTTTCTCTGATCTCACTGTGCAGAGTCCATCTTGGCCCTTCCCATCAGAGGCAGCCCAGGGTGGAAGAGGCCCCATGAGGACACAGCCATCCATGCCTGCAGCCCTGGGCTCCTAGAGGACTCTGAGGTGCTCATGGCACCTCCTGGCCTTCAGGGCCATGAAAGGAATTGCAGTGTGGTCAAGGCACAGGTTGTAAAGCACTTGCCCTGTTCCAGCACCCAGGCTGGGTCTGTCTTTCCTCAGCACTTTTAAAGTTATAGTAAGAAACCACAGTGTTTTTCTACTGTTATGTGAATGTACTCAAGGTGGAAGCACTGAAAGGAATGTTTTGACTGTAAGTTGTTGTTTTTTTTCTTTCCCCTCCTTCCAGGAATATGAGTCTCTTGAGCAAGAAAATACCTCCCTGAAAAGAGAAATCGGAAAGCTAACAGATGAAATGAAACACTTGAGTGAAGTGTTGAAGGATCATGAAAAGATCTGTCCACTATTGCACTGCACCATGAACTTTGTAACCATACCAAGGCCTGATGCACTTGCCAGCTGCCTACCAAGATGAGTGCTCTCCTTAATCACCTCTCAATGTGATGTGTGAAAATGCCATTAACAGGTATGAAGAACTGCCTAGTGTGTAGTTCTTCCAACAAAGAGGGCTGGACTCGACCACAGCTCTACTCCACATTGAAATGTTACAGTCTTCTGAATCTCAGGAAAACACCAGTATGGAAAAAAAGACAATTTGAACAGCAGCTTCTAACTTGGTAGACTCTTCAAGCCATGTTTTTGCCTTTGAAAATGTCAAAGTGCCGTGCAGCCCACTATGGAGTGATGGAGGGGAAAAGTATGGACAGGGACGGGGAAAAGTACCAACCTCAGACTGGGATGCCTTTCTCCCACACATCCACTGCCAGTAACCCTTTGTCACTTGTCACCTATGCATGTCATGATCTGGCTGCTGGGTTTTATCTCTCTAAACAGGTTTGGTTAATAAAAGCAATGTCTCATCTCTATAATGTTCTCCACCTTCTTTAATAATCCATGTCTTTATAGCATCTCTGCTTTCCATTTGCTGGTCAATCCCAAAGTCTAGTGTTAATCTTCATGTTAGTTGTTCTATTATTTACTTATCACCTCTTCATTGGTTCCTCTTTTGAAGTGTGTGTAGCAAAAGAATTTTCTTAGTCTTTAATATTCCAAATCATCAGCCCTGCTGGCATTAGTCCTTGGAGTGTTTTATATCCTAAAATATGGCTTGCTCAGTTTCTGATAATGATTGTCTGTTCTGTGTGGAAGAAAAGCAAACAAAGTTTGATGGCTTTAAACACTGTTTTAAAAAGCAGATTTTAAAATTTACTCTTTTAATGCACCTACTGGAAATGAACAAGTATCTTCATCCTTTCTTCATCTTGCGTATTGCCTCTGGAAGATTATGGCTGTGGATTGAGTTTTGCTAAGCATTTTGTTCTATGTCCACACTGAAGGTGTTTGATAATTGCTTGAAAGAAAAACACTCAGTTTTCTTTTTCTTTTTAGTTACAAAAAGGAACTATGATTGCAATGTTATTGAGAAATACACAGAAAAATGTGTTTACTTTCCCTGAAGATTCCTAATAGTGTCAACCTCTTGAAATGTGGATGCTGTAGCTTGGGATCCAGCAAAGAGTCTTTTTCTCACAGTATTTCACAGTCAAAGAGCACCTTTGGATAATAAAAATCTCCTCCTCATTGCCAACTCTCTCATTTCAGCATTTGGATTTTTTCAGTTAAACTCATGGGATTAATTTCTCCTCTTGCCAGGATCACAGATTTTATCAGCAGAATATGATCTGAAATATCAGAATTTTAATTTTTTTAAAACTTTTTTTTAGTTTCTTTAGTAGAAGGGTGCACTGCTGATCAGTGCCAAGACAGAATTTGGGAAACCATGTAGTCAACTCTACCTTCTAAAGGACCCTCTTGTACCATTGTCTTAGGCTAGAAATTCCAGATGATCTGTTGGCTTCTTTAAATTATTAGGTTGTTCCCAAGAGAATTTCCAGGATTTGCACCTGCAGCTTAAATGCTTTCTTCAAAGTCCCTTATGGTCCCATAAGAACTGAGTCATCCCACAGAGAGAATCTGCTGCAGTCCCTGCCTAGGAAAACAAAAGTCTCAGTACAGTTCAAGATTTTGGCTAATGTCCTTGAAACCATTCTCTGTGTCACCCTTATGAATGGAAGCTATCTTATGAATATTCATCCACACACCCACATTGCCTCAGGCACTGGATGCCACTGTGTAATTTGGGCAGAATAGAGATGTAATGGAAAAGGAGCATAGTGGAAATGAACAACATTCACTCTGGGAAAATCTGTTACAATTTAGGATGAAGGGAGAGAGGGAATGCTTCATATCTCTTACACTGGGTACGTGCAGCTGACTGGAAGGTATTTAATTGAGGTCAGGACTGTACAAAGCTGGTCTCACATATGGAGCCCTGAGGACCCTCAAAAATGGGAGGAAAGATCAGCTAGTCCAAGACAGTCCATCCCAGCAGAATCCTTCTAAAGACTTTTGTTCCACAGATGCTCTCTTCTAGAAGCAGAATTCTAGTTCCCTGTGTAAAAGTCTCCTCCTTACACATTTATTTTTCTAAGTATCTGTCTAGAAACTGACACCAGCTTATAATTTGGTGTTATATCTGAGTTCTGTGATAGATTTCCCATCAGTAAGCGCTGTTCTTGTTCTGCAGTTAAAGTTTTAATCCGTGGTGTCTGCACTGGAGTTCATTGCTTTATTAATTGTATAATGTCTATGCAGAGTGTACAGGGGGAGGCAGCAGAATTCTCAGCGATGTTGTGTGATGGAAAAAACAACCTAAGTCCAAAAATATGTTGCTGTTCCTTGGAAGGGCTGAGAGTCCTGTGGGAGCCCTCACTGTACCCACTTTTTTCCCCACAGCCTCAGGGTATAACTCTAGCTCTTCCTGTGCATCATGTCCATTAGTAACAGTAGGGCATGGGTTGCTTCTTTCTCCATCTCTTGCATCACTTTTTTTCCCAGGAATATTTCCAAAGGGCCTTTTGCATCCTTCTTCTGTACGAGATGAGGCACTAAGGCACTTCACCAGCCAGTATATTGTGTGACTAATGCTCAAAGGGAGCTGGGAGCCTCAAGTAAAAGTGAGCAAAATTAGTATCCCAAGCCACTTAAGTCCAACATTCTGATATATTTATAGAACTAATGTGATAGCTAAATCATGAGTCAACAAGGACCATGAGCTGTTAAAGCACAGGCTTATGTGTCCCTACACATGCAGCAATTACACTTTTTGCTTGAGCTGTTCGTAAGGATATTGATTTACAGGAACCTTCAGAACAGAAAGTATGTTCTGGAGCCTGGGATAATTTTTACATGAATAGGGAACCAGAAAGGAGAACAGAAAGGAAAAAGCCCATTTGTTAAGGAAGCAACAAAAAATTCTTTTTCAGATCCAAACCTCTCATTTTGCAGCGGTGTTACACCATCAAAAAAAAAAGGGTTTCACATCTATATATGACTAAAATTCCACTTGATGTACTGTAGCTTCAAAAAGCTTCCAGTTGGTTTGACTTGTTCCCCACAAAAATGTGGTCTGTATCACAACCACGTGATTTCCAGATGCAGGTAAATAGGGAAGATCTTTTCTCTATTCAGATCATGGTTCATGTGAGGTGCACTGTGAGCTGCAGTCTTATTTGTAGATGTGTCATGTAGATGAGGGTTGCTAACAAAGCTGGAATTTACCTCTTAGGTTCACAGTGAAGATTACAGTTTGTCTAGATCCAGTGTAGATTTCCCTTTTTTGCATTTTCTGTGTCTTAATGAAGAAGCAAAGTGCTTGCTGAAAACTTACAGACAAAAGTATTTCTTTGAGAACAGACTGGGTCCAATTCAGCTATTTATCTATTAATTTTTTTTGGGTTTAGTTGGGTCAGATGGAAAATGATTATATTTTTAAAAGTTAATTTTAGCCTCCAAAGCTAAAAAAGAAACCAACAGAAAGACAAAGTCAAGCTTCCCATTACTTTTCGTATAACAGAGATCAATTGTTATACCTCAAGAGAGCTTATTAGAAAGAACTGCTCCTTCCCACTGATATTTTACATTCATGCCTGTGAACATTGATAAGTGCTTTCATGTACTCATCCAGTCTCACTGAAAGTACATCTTTAAAAAAAACTTAATTTAAACCAGTCTGTTCTCCAGACTTCGTGTTCTTTGCCCTGGTACCAGTTACTGTAATTAGTGCTCCTTCTGCAGTGCCTCCTGATCTCATCTGCATTTGGTACTTGCACTAGCCTTTGTAGTCTCATTATTAAAAATGCCACTTTTTCCTTTTTCCTTTCTTCCTTCTGTTTGTACATATCTTGGTGAAACATCCCTTAATGGGATCAGTATTAGAGGATCAAGGCTAATCTGTAGGCCTGTATAGAAATTGCACTTCACTTGTATACCCTGTATATGATTAAAGGCTTTGCTGTGTGCCTTGTTTTGTCCCTCAAGTATTAAGGAAGGTGTCTGTGCAGTCTTTTAAAAAGTACTTAAGGGTGGCATAATCTTTACTGTAGCCTATCAAACCCATGCTGTTTCCTGTCCATAGATGAATGCTTTGCTGCATGGCATTTGGGGTTTCCATCTGTGAATCAGTCTTGAATTTCTGTCTCAGTGAAAGTGATAGATAAAACAACCATTAAAAAAATCCCTTTTCTCTTCTTCCCATCAGTGCAGTGATATAATTCCTGTTACAGGAAGGAAGCATGTCTGATTAGCAGGAGAAGTGGGGTGTTTATTTTCTATCACAAAGACTAAATGTTATTCTCTTTATAGGAGGGTAGGAATTTGCTGTTTGTAAACCCTGGGTTACTGTCAAGTGGTCATTGGAGAAACATGTTACATGTACATACCGCATGTGGTGTGGGCACACATCCAGAAGGGAGTGAAAGAATTTGGATTCATTCTTTGCAGAAATGTGGGATTTACGTTGATTTCACTGGAAGTAGAAACGGTCCTTCAGCTGCCTCAGAGGACGTGCAGTACTTTGCTTACTCACTTGGGTAATATTTAACTCAAGAATAGCTACAGGCTCCCTGGAAGTGGGTACTTCTTAGTAAAGAAAGTGTAGTAACAATCATCCCAGTGATTGCATTCTCCATTGCTGGCATTCTTTCAGGTATTTTTTCCTACATAACTCCTATGGAAAAAAACTGTAATGGTAGTGTAGGAATCTTTTCTCACTGCAGAATTTTCAAATCATGACAACAAATGCATTGTGAAAATATCTGGCATGGCTTTTGCAAATAAGCTGTTTCCTGCTAATTATGAGTTTGGTCTGCTGTAAAGGAATCATTACTGTTCTCTTTAGAAGTATTAGAAGTGGAAAAACTAAACCACAAAGGTCTTGGTGCAGAATAAAAAACATTCATTTGTGGAGTCAGTCCTGAATGGCTACCATGCTTCAGTGTCACAGCTTATCCTGAAGCAGCTCCTTCATGGAGCCAAAGAGAAAATGACATCTGTAAAATGTGTGTTTGCTTTAAATTTGCAGTAGGAGAGCCTTTATTGTATGTGTCTAGAAAGTTCTACAGACTGTTGGTAGAGCTTGCTACACCCATCTGGCTGCAGTCCAGTTAAGTCTACCCAGACCATTCCCCTGGAACACAGTGTGGGTACATCTCCAGGCAGGTGGAAAAGCTTTGTCCTTTAAGTGTCACATAATGAACTTATTGTCATGTTTTCATTATTCTAAATTACTAAAATATCAAAGCTCTTGAAATTCTAAGCAAGGGTTGTAAGTAGTCTCTCTTGGGATAAGCAGATTATTAATGTTTCTCTTCCCATTATAGACTGAATCTTGGTACTAATTTATTATCTGTCTCAGGTAAATAGTTGATAATAAGGAATAAGCAACAAGACACTGCTTCAATATGTGATGCAGTGCTATATAAGATACAATTGCTTCAGCTGGAGAAGTTATGCAAGAATTGATAAATAGGACTAGCTATTGAAAAAGTAGAATTAGCTGAAGGAAAATGGCAAAAGTTATTTTTAAAAAGCAAGCTATTAGGCTAAGAAATTGTTTATAAGTGGAGGTTCTCAAGGATTGATTACAGACCTCTCTCGTTTAGTATCTTTGGTAAACACTTTGGGTACAAAGGCACCATTACTACAGAAGAAGACTGAAATATCCTGCAAAAGAGACTGCGTGACCTTGCAGAAGGGAATAGAAATGCCATTATTCATAGAATCATAGAGTCGGGACAGCCTGTGTTGGAAGGAACCCTAAAAGATCACCTGTTCCAGCCTTCTGGGCACAAGCGAACCTAGATGAGATTATCTGGCATCCTGCCATGGTACCAACAACTTGAAGAACACGCTTGAAGAACAATTCACAAGAATTTCTGTCACAAGGCGGAGACTCTTGAGGTGGAAATGCTAATGGAAGGAAGGAGCAAAAGCATATTAGCAACTGATGCTGAGGCACCAATGCAGTGGAACAAAAAGGAGGAAAAATAGGCACTCTGTGGTGGGGTTATTTCTTTATTTGTGTATCTGTGTTCTTAAAGAGAGATAAATCAATGTAATTATGTGAGAGCCTGGCCAGACCTCATCTGAAATACTATATACATTTCTGCTCAACCATGATAAAGAAAGGTGAACCAAAACTTGTACAGATATAGAAAAGGTCTACTTGGGAGGGTTAGGGAAATGAAGAATCTTTTTTTTTTTCAGACCTCAGAGGCAAAGTCTGCAAAGTGGTGGGATCATTTTCTATGTATCAGAGTAAAGATCATGTAAGGGCTGTCATAGAGAAGTAGTAGTGTTAGTAGAAGAATAAATAGGTAAAAATTGTACTTGGTTTTGATCTGTATGTGTGAAGAAGTTTCTACCTGTCAGAAGAAAGACATCAGAAAACCTCGCAGCAGAATTGATGCATACAAGCAATTTTGTGTGTTGCTGTGTGTGTGTGCAACCCACTTAGTTTTGGGATGAAGGTCACGTATTTCATGTGGGATGAATTGAGTACGCTGGTGATCCAAAATATTTCCTCCTGTCCCCATGTCCTTATTCTCTTTGGAGAAGGCTTGCAATTGAACTTTAAAAGAAAGCAGATCTTAAAACAAACAAAGCAATCCCTTAAGATTTCTTTATCCAGAAACTCATTTTAACAGGAGGTCAGATGTAAGGTTTTGTCAGAGGCAGTCTCTTACTAAATTGAATTATTTGATTAGATCCATGCAAGGAAAGAGCATTAAAAAAGGGAGTTTTCTAAATGCCTACCATTGAACCATTATATATTCCCAGAGACAAAAAAAAATTAGAACATTGTTCACAGAGAAACAGAAACAAAATCTACCAGGAATTTGGGGAATTTCCCAAGCTGTTTAGCTGTTTACTTTAAAAGCTGAGTTACTCCATCTCTGCAAATATGCATTTCACAGAAGATTGCAGGCCATTATTGTTTGTCTTACATCCAGTTCATTGATTAAATATATAAACAGGATGTCTTTAAGAGCAGAAAGTTTTAAAACAGGATTTGATACTAAGCAAGAGCTCTTTTAGTTCCCTTTTAGCTATTTGAGTTTCATCTTTGCTTATCAGAGCTGTTTTAGGGTACAGTAATTTCCAAGTGCACAATTAGGTGCGAGGTAAATAATCTCTAGAGATGAATATATTTCTTTTTTCATTTCTTACAGTAAATGACAATAGTACATAAGCTAGAAATTTCCCTTGTAAATTCTGGTCATCCCATTTGTTTGCTGAGTTCCAGTATGGACTCAGGACCTATTCTGTGAGTGCACTGAGAGGTTAAGCACCCTTGCTTATCCCTTTCTAGGGCTGGGTGATTCATCAGCTCTCTTAAAGGATTTGATTAATAGCCAAGAGCTATCAAATTTGAAAGAGTCTTTTTAATCACACAGGTGAGGAAATTACTGACCACAACTTAGGTATTAGGTCCTGTTTTCCAGGTGAATCAAATATTGAGGGAGCCTTCCTGTGTGTGAACCTTTGTCCTGCTGGTACTTCCACCCTTCTTCCATCCGCAGTTTCAGATCAAAGTCGGTGAAGTCGGCCCAAGCAGAGCAGCTTGCAGCAAGAACAGGATCTTCCCGTGGACACAGTTCCAGCAGAGGAGCATAAATGGGGATATGGGAGGTTGAGGGCTGTAAAATAAAGTTACATTACCAGTCAGGTTTTTTATGAGAAATGCTGAATGACACTCTCATGCAAACACACCTGTATTTTTATCATCGTGTAAAGAGACTGTGTAATCAAAAGATTTTCACTCTAAATTATTAGAATATCAGCTTTTTATATAATTTTGATAGATATTTTGCAAAGCTACAAATATTTCACTTAATTCACATGAAAAATTATTCCCACAGTTTCCATTAATTGGTTTTGCATCATTATTTGTTTGTGTTTTTCTTCTGTACACCTCCAACTACAAATTCACAAAACAACATACATTTATAGATAATTACTTTGATACCGAGTTATATGTTTTATAATGTTCAGGAAAATTAAATTATTTTACTTTTTAAGTACCAGGTGTATACATTCAAAAGGAGAACTAGATGAGGTGTTTTAAATTTCACTTTTATCTCAATATCTGATATCAGATGCATATGCAGAGACTCTTAGCTGTCATTTTCCTGGTTTGCTCTCAAAAATTTGAGGTATATACTATCACAAATGGTAACACAAGGATATTAAACTTTTGCATTAATAAATTAATATTTGTTAATTATTAATAAATATTTCTTACACAAAATATTTATTATATAAATATTTATAATATAATATTTATCAATACAATAAAATATTTATCAATACTTTAATAATATACTATTAATCAATACAATATAATCAATACAATATTTCTTACAAAAAAATCTCATGGCACATCTGCTGCCTGTTGTATAGCGAAACAGTGTTTTATATGAAACTGTAACGTATCAAGAGCAGTGATTCAGTTACTGAATGTAAATTAAAAATAGCAGTGAGTAAAAGCAAAAATTTATCCCAAGTCATAGGCAGAGTCTTTACTTTTTGTGCTCAGGAATATTCCAATTTCCTTAACCATACTCTTTTTTCTTTTATGCTGTGCCATTTTCAACTCCTGTTTAATATACAAGTGTTCTTCATTTAGGTCCATCGAGCTTTGCAAGGTACTTTTCTGTTTGCCATTTATCAGGTTAGACATATCTTTTCCCAGCACCATCTGCCCATTTTAGCTAGTAATACAAGTTCTTCAAGGCAAGGGGTCTGTTGCACTGAGTAGTAGTAATTCAGGGAAATGCTCCAGTACTTTCCTGGTCTTTCCATGCCCTGATACACCTGAACAAAACTCCTCTGCTTTTACTCATGCTTTCTCATGCAATAATGATGGCTGTGGGAACATCAAGCTGTATCGTGTAACCTGGGCAGGTTGGTTCTGTGTTTCATGGATTTAGGCTTCCTAATAATTCAGTGATGATTTCCAAAGCCTCTTATCTTTTTATCAGCCATATGCACCTCCTGAGACAGCTGATTCCCCTGTATGAGTGTGCTTTGATTAATATTTCCTTACCATCCCTTAAGAATATATAGTGTCTGTTCATGCTTGGCTCATGTTGTGATATTTCAACTGTAATAATTCACTGGGATTTTGTTTTCTCTGTACTGAAATATTTTCTTTGCTACAACAGAATCATTTAATGCACAAATAGTGCAAATTACATATGCTTTTGCTTGGATTCCCTTCACCACTGGGTTCAGTGAGACTCTCATCAGCCATATGGCACCCAAATGGCAGGCCATGGAATATGGCATCTCATTTATACAAATTGCTACATGTTTAAAAATGTGTCCAGACCTGCAGCACATTCAAGAAACTCGGCACATCCATAAGGTTTTGACAGAACCTACTGCTCTGTTATAGCAGCAGAGCCTGGAGGGTTATGCCTTAAAAAAAAAGTGATTTTCTGCTTTGGGGTTCCTTTTTGTTGTTTAGAGGCTGGATTCCTGCATTATATCTCTTCTCTCTCAAATGGTTTTATTGCATGCAATGTTTGCCAGCAAAATATTAAACAGTCCCCAGACACCATTTAAACTCACTCGTCATGTTTTCTACACTATACCTCACTTTGTAATTACTGCCTCCCATTGCCAATAATTCATGCCCTCCAGAAGGCCCTGTTTAGGTCTGAGTAATAAAATACTGAGAGATTAATATTCAGTTGATGACAGATCATTTAATGCAACTCTTGACAAAGCTCTCCAGCGTCCAGGAAATTGGCAGAACACGGCTGATGGCTGCTTTCTGATGTCATTCAATTAGCAACCCAGGGTTAGTTCTCTGAGGTTATTCTCCAGAGTTTAATTCTGTTTCTTTTCCACCTTCAGTCCACTCAGGGAATTGTATGAGGCAAGTTTAATTAATATATATTTAGCATGAAAGTGGACTTTCTTCGATTGCAAAAAAAAAAAAAAAAATTTGCATTACTGTTACAGCACTGCAGTTAGCAAATTTAAATATTTTAATTTAATTGTGTGCTGATACTCCCAGTGAGGGCAAAAGAGTTTTGCATGCACAGATCCATATTCAGGCTGTGAAGCTGCACATTGCAGTCTAGTTTTTCTCAAAATCTTGGGGGAAATTGCAAACAGCTGTGTATGTTGTTAAGTGCTTGGATGATTTGCCTTGCTGTTCTCAAAACGGTGATCCCACCAACTTAACTAATAAAATGAAACACCACTCTTGCTTTTTTTCCCTATACCCCATCTTTATGCCATCTTGGCAGTACAAAGGAGTTTTAAAATGGGTGCGGATGACAGCTAGCTTACAAACTGATTTCAGTAGGGGTGTTCCTGTGGGTACATTCCAGCTGAGTAAGAGCACTGAGAAATAGCTTCTGGTAAATGCAGCAGCCACAGGTTTGACTGCATGGACGTCGCTCTGCTCCTCTGCCCATTGATTACCAGAACTGACAGAAAGGGACAAACCTCTGCTTAACCCACTTCAGTTCTCACTCAAATGTTTTGGCTCCTGTGAAAGGCCACCGAGGCTTTAAGGTAAGCATACCACAGTACGCTTACTTGTGGTTTATTACTGGCTCAGTCAAAGAGTGAGAAGTTTTGGTTTTAATCTTGTGAGAAACACCAGGGTGAAACCTGCTCCTCTCCAACCCTCAGGTCAGTGGTATTTGGGAATCAGGGAATGCCTTTCTGCCAGGGTTTCAACCAAGATGCTCTGCTCCTACTCAGAGTAGGGAGAGAGAAAGGGAAAGGACAGAGACTTCAGCCATCCAGAGGGAAAAATGAACTTTGTCTCTGAAAACTACCTAGCCTAGAATCTCAATCCTTTGCATGAGAGAGTAGGTGCACATGCAATTTTCCAGGTGGAAACACCAGCTAAAGCAGGTTTTAACCTCTCTCTCCCACCCTTCTCCCATATTGCTGTTCTCCCTCTGTTGGCAGCACAATGTTTATAGGCTGCGTAATAAACTTGGTCATTGAATCATAGATGGCTGAAAAGAAATCTTGTGTGAGAAAAAGAGCCTTTTTTGAGCAACAGTTGCCTAATCCTGTTTGGAATGATTTGGCAAAGAACAGATATGGCACAGTTGAAAGAGGGGAGATTGCTATGGCAGAGAGACAGAAGTAAAGGCTTGAATTAGGAATGCCTTGAATTAGGAGTCGTGCTTGCTACTGAACATATTGTGTCATGAACCCCTTCACCCGCATTCGGCATCCAACATTTGTATACACAAAGTGGACAGATCATCTGTCATTTGATAGCTGCATAAATATCTCAGCTGGCTTGTTAACATGCTTCAGTAATAGCTGAACTCCTGGGTGCTGGTGGGCGGCCGTGGTGCTGTCACTGATCTGAACTGACCAGTCTGGCACAGATCACTGAATACCCTGAGCTGGAAGGGACCCACCAGGATCATCCAGTCCAGTCCCTGGACCTGCACAGGACACCCCTAGAGTCACACCATGTGTCTGAGAGCTTTGCCTAGAGGTTTCTTGAACTCTATCAGGCTTGGTGCTGTGACCACTTTCCTGGGGAGCCTGTCCCAGTGCCCAGCCACCCTCTGGGTAAAGAGCTTTGTCCTGATTCCCAACCTAAACCTCCCCTGACATATTTTCTTGAGTCCCGTCACTGGTCAGGAGAGTGGAGAGATTGATGCCTGCTCCTCGACTTCCCTTCATGAGGATGTTGGAGCCCACAATGGGTCTCTCCTCAGTCTCCTCCAGGCTGAACTAGCTGGTTACTCAGAGCTATGTTCTTCAGGGTCCCTGCTCCTATGGAGCTTTTTTGATTCAGATATAATAACTGGAAAAAAAATTCATTTCTTTCTCCACTTTCCTTTGGGAATAAGCAAGGTGGAGACTTGGAAGTTTTCCTGTGACTAGAATGATGACTTCTTTATTTCATATATGGAGATATTTTTTATGGTCATGTCTTCTTGGGTATGTTGTGAACCTTTGGATGTCACACATAGCTTTATTTTCAAAGAAACTTGAGCCTTTAAGAGAAAGCATTAAGTGATTAACCCTTTTCACCTCTATATGAATACTTGCTATGGCAGTACAATTGCAATATCAGTAAGAGATTACCCTTCATAATTGTTCACAGCATTTCAAAACCCTCAAGTAGGCTTTGCAGTAGTGTGATCACCATATGCACACTGCATTTGAATGCCATGAATCAGGCAGGATCAGCAGCCCATCTATATGCCACTCTGCAGAAAGGTTTGCCAGCACCAGTAAAATGGAATAAGCTCATTTGGAACTGAGAGCTTCTTGTAGTTTCCTCACTCAATTTTTATTACAGAAGAAGTTGCATAATGCACAGTGGAAAAATCATGTCTTACACACATCTGATGTACAGAACAGTGTACCCAAGCAATGAGTCAGGGCTTTCAGGTGAGCCATGAGTCTATGTCATGCAGGAATATGTTCCATACTATTCCCTTGGGAGCTGTAAAACATTAACAATTTTCTCAGGTGATGTTTAGCTCCCAAAAAAGGCACTCAGAATATTAAGTGTTTTTACAGAATCATGTGTATTTCCCCTACATATCCCATATTTCAGTTCTCTCTGATTTTTTTTTCAGGGATATTCATATACAAAATAAAACCATTTGGCTAGTATAAATTCCTTTAGGACTTGCCCTCTATAATATTGTGAAAGGGACTGAAACAATCACATGGAAAGCAATGCCTAGGGAATCCTTCCAGAGTTTACACCAAGCTTGCTGCCTTGGGACAGTGCTTTAGCCCCTGAGTGTGTGTTATTCTTGCTGAGTAGGCATGACTAGTGCAGTCCAGGATTTATGTGTCTCTCTGAGGGAACTCCAAGCACTGACTGAAAAGCAGTGAATGAAATGCTGGCTACAGATTGTACAAGTAGCTGTACAAGTAAAATGCTAAAAGCATTAAGATAAAGCTGTTAAAAAGAGAAATTGCACTTGATATGAAGTACATTCTGCTTCTGAATGAGAGAGAATTATTTAAGGTAATGTTTTTCTATTTAACTATTGTGTTAGTGAGTTTAATGCTTGCTTTTAAAAAGCAGATACATATTCCTTTGGTCATAATTTCAAAGACAATGTGGCTTAAGTTGTGGGAGGCCACTCCTGTCAAGATGACCTTGGAGATGTTTGTTACTCCTTGCCAGAAGTTTCCAGTTCTATAGCAGAATCAGCAGACCAGGTTATTATTTAGTAATGATCAAACTATTCCTTGAGCTGCCTCCCAAGCTTTGTATTAAAGTGACTATCAAGAGATGATGTGCTTTGTTACACATACTCTCTTCTGAGTTGCTTACAGAATCACTGTGCATGCTTGCTCTCTCAAGTGTGTGTGGCACATGCAGTGTGCAATAAATGAAAAACCTCTGTGTGGGAAGCAATGCAGATGAATTTTCAGCATGGAATATTTAGCCTTGCTGAGCAGTAGAGCTAATAATAAAGGCTTTTTCTTATATAGGGCTACATTGGAACAGTGCTGGAGCAGAAACTGCACCACTGTGCAGTGTTTGCATTTTTGTGGCTTTGGCAAGATGGATGTGTAGCAATCCTTGTGTTAATGTCGGTATTTCATCTGATGGCTATTCCACTCAGGAGATCTGAGCTGGTGCTTCAGTGTGTGCTCTGAGAACACCTTTAAAGGTGTTGGCTCAGGGGTAGAAATTATTCTGTGATTGTAGTCCACATCTTTGTTCAGTTTGTTCACAGCACTGGCTGTGCAGCTATCGTTGGAGATGCTCGGTATCTCACGAGCCGTTCTGGTATGTTACCCATGCAGTGGAATAGGCTCCATGGACATGGAGTATTTTTGCTGGCTGTCACCGCTGTCATCCTCATGTTCCACTCTCGTTAAGGCAGCTTGCCGGGCAATACCTGAAAGCCTTCAGAAAATCCCAGTGACCCAGTGATCGTTAGTCACAATTACACAGTCTATAAATTGCCATCGGGGACTCTCCATCCAAATAACTAGCAAGCTCAGAATTTTCATTTACTGGATCCGGGCTGGCTGAGATGAGGGGAAGTCCCCGCGTGTGCCCAAAGCGCGGCGCAGGTTTGACATGCCTGGAAGTCCCTCGCTGGGACGTGCAGCCCGTGTCCATGCGGCTCCTACGGGCGTTCCCGTGGCACGGTCTGCACGGCAGCCCCCGGACCCCGGGCCCGCATTGTCCCCAAGCCGTGCCCGCACTGTCCCCAAGCCGTGCCCGCACTGTCCCCGAGCCGTGCCCGCACTGTCCCCCAGCGATGCTCGCACTGTCCCCGATCCGTGCCCGCCGTGTCCCCGATCCGTGCCCGCCGTGTCCCCGAGCCGTGCCCGCACTGTCCCCGAGCCGTGCCCGCCGTGTCCCCGATCCGTGCCCGCATTGTCCCCGAGCCGTGCCCGCACTGTCCCCGAGCCGTGCCCGCCGTGTCCCCGATCCGTGCCCGCAGTGTCCCCGATCCGTGCCCGCACTGTCCCCGATCCGTGCCCGCATTGTCCCCGAGCCGTGCCCGCACTGTCCCCGAGCCGTGCCCGCATTGTCCCCGATCCGTGCCCGCACTGTCCCCGAGCCGTGCCCGCACTGTCCCCGAGCCGTGCCCGCAGTGTCCCCAAGCCGTGCCCGCACTGTCCCCGAGCTGTGCCCGCATTGTCCCCGAGCCGTGCCCGCACTGTCCCCGAGCCGTGCCCGCATTGTCCCCGAGCTGTGCCCGCACTGTCCCGAGCCGTGCCCGCAGTGTCCCCGAGCCGTGCCCGCACTGTCCCCGAGCCGTGCCCGCACTGTCCCCGATCCGTGCCCGCCGTGTCCCCGAGCCGTGCCCGCACTGTCCCCGATCCGTGCCCGCATTGTCCCCGATCCGTGCCCGCCGTGTCCCCGAGCCGTGCCCGCCGTGTCCCCGAGCCGTGCCCGCACTGTCCCCTGGCGGCGACGCCCGCCCGGCCCCGCGGCAGCAGAAAGCGAAAGGCTTTCGGTGCACGGAGCTCGACAGCGATCTTTGGGTGGAGAGCTCGACACCGATCCCGGCTGCATCCAGAGCAGTGAGGGCAGCGGGGCGAGGGAAAGGATCCTGCCCCTCTATCTGCCCCACCTGGACCCCTCCTGCCGGGCTGCATCCAGCTCAGCGGTCCCCAGCACAGGGGGGACACGGAGCTGTTGGAGCGAGTCCAGCGGAGGCCACCAGTGGATTAGAGGGATGGAGCATCTCTCTTACGAGGAAAAGCTGAGAGAATTGCGATTGTTCAGCCTGGGGAAAAAAACACAAAACAAACGGCTTCGGGGTAACCTAATTGCAGCCTTCTGGTACCTGAAGGGAAGCTACAAGAACGATAGAAAGGGACTCTTTACAAGAGCATGCAGAGACAGGACAAGGGAAAATGGATTCAAATTAAAACAAGGGGCAATGGCTTCAAATGAAAAGAAAGTAGGTTTAGATCATATATTAGGAGGGAGTTCTTTGCTATGAGGGCTGTGAGGCGCTGGCACAGGTTGTCCAGAGAAGCTGTGGATGCCCCATCCCTGGCAGTGTTCAAGGCCAGGTTGGATGGGGCTATGAGCAACCTGGTCTAGTGGAAAGTGTCCCTGTCCACAACATGAGGTTGGAACGAGATGAATGTCCCTTCCAGACCAAGCCACTCCGTGATTCTATGATCCAAATGCCTCTTCCTGGTGAGGGAAATCTTGGGTCAAGCCCTGGCCCACCCCAATTTACAGGCAGAGGGTCTTCCTGCCAATGAGGGAGGTTGGCACATCCCTGAGCTGCTGTAAGGAAACCTGCTGTGGGATTTGGGCCAAAGAAATGAAGATTTTATTATTTGATAAAAATAGAAAATGTGTAAACCGCCTTCCAGCCCAGCCAATTCAGTCTGACTTTTGGGAATGTGTTGAGCTTTAATGATCTGCTTCTGATGATTCTGCCCAGCCTGCTGCAAGCAGCCAAACCAGCACTGTTACAAGAGAATAATCCTCATTCCAATAGAAATTCCAGCAGCCTTGGTGTGGGTAGACTGAGTATCTGTTTAATGTTGGCTTACAATGAAAGAGCCAAACTCCTCACAGCGTACTGCATGCAATGCTGTTTCAAATTAACTAAAACACTAGAATCACATCCAGATGACGCAAAACAGGCTTATATTTTAGTGCCAGAAGTATGTAAAGGTCCTGCACAAGCCATGCATAATAATTGCATCTTTTTGGCGCCAGCACTTGTCATTTGCTGACACAGTGCTGAGTTCATCTGAGAAGCAGAACACGTTTCAAAGAATCGTGCTTATTGTTTGGAGGATGGGCGAGGAAACGGAAAGGCTACTTACACTTGGATATTAAGTGTTAATGTGCTGTCCTATCTTTAGTCAGTGGGGGAGAAGGAATGGGGCTGCTGTGAGTAAAGTGCACTTGAAAGCTTGTTTCACTTCTGCTTGGTGCTGCCAATATCTGGTTACTGTCCTTAAGCTGTTCATACAAGCTGATCTGCCAGTGGTTTGATTGAGAAACACATGCTGGAAATACCACATTTCATAGAAGGAGACTGTGACAGAAACCCTACGTTTGGGTTCTATCTTATTTCTCATTATCCTTACTAGAAATGCAACAGCCCACAGCTTTGTGACTCAGTGTTGTGCTGCTCATTGCATGCTCCCAGCTTGTGTTGAAGCTACGCACGCATGTGAGTTAAATGGTCTCTGTATGAACTAGGCATTTCTGGGTTTGGGTGACCAAATTATGTACAAGAACCAAGCCACCCATTAGAGGATCAGTGGAAGACTAGATTGCAAGAACTGAATTTTGCTTTTTGTTGTATCTCTTGAAATCAGGCATCAGTGTCATTTTTGAAATCTTACTAGGAGCAAAAACCTTCATCTCTCATGCTGCCTATGAAAAGAAGAGACTCCACATTATGTTCTGACCCTCTAATTGTCCACAGTCCCTGATACTTCCTTTCCCTATCTTCGTTCCTGTGGATGGTGACTGTTTTCCTTAAAAAAGTCAAAGGAGATGCAAGAAACTATCTTCTTCCACAGACTGCATATTCTTACCTATGATTTATCAGAAGTGAGGGCATTTCAGGGAAGTGTCTCAGCATCATCTTTCTGGTAATTTCTGAGGGGGGCCTGAATAATTTTTCTCTTTTAATACTTTTCTATTATATTTCTCTCTGTAGATTATGTTACTGTTTATGTCTGTTCCTATTTAAAAAACAGATGAATATGTTTTCCTCTGCCTTAAATAGTCTCACAGCCTTTTGGCATAATTTCCCATCTTTACCGGATCAGGATTGTAGAATATAAACCTCAAAGCCAAAATTCAGTTTCTTGAATCTTTCAATCTAATAAGTATTTCTGGCATTTCTCTGCAGGGGATGTTTGCTATCATTTGTCTTGTTTTTTGTTCTGGTAAAATAATGCTCTCTGTTTTGCTGTATTAGGTAAATAGAAATTCACAACAGTAGAATCAAAGAGAATCCTCTTGCCTCTCTTTATGAAGACATGTCTACCTCTGAGCTTTTTATGGAAAACAAATCCAGATTTTCAGGGATTGGGGCAATGAGGAACTGCCTGCTCTAGGAGAATTCTGGTTCAAGACCAACTAAGGAACCTGATGGTGCACAAGTTCAGGGGAGCTGATGAGATGCATCTGCATATCCTGAAGGAAGTGGTTAAGCACTATCCATCATACTTGAGAAATCGTGGCAGTCCAAACAAGTTCCCACTGGCTGGAAAAGGGGAAACATAAGCCCAATTTTAAAAAGGGAAGATCCAGGGAGCTGCAGGCCAGTCTGCCTGACCTCTGTGCCTGACAAGATCATGGAGCAGATCCTCCTGGAAGCTGTGCTAAAGCACATGAAAAATAAGGTGATTTGCAACAGCCAGCATGGCTTCACTAAGGGCAAATTGTGCCTGACAAGTCTGGGATCCTCTGCTCTGCAGGCAGGCTGAGAGGCTGGGGCTGTTCAGCCTAGAGAAGAGAAAGACCTGGCTCTCAGATTGCAGTACCTACATGGGGGCTACAAGACAGCTGGAGAGGGATGTTGTACTGGAGCAGGTGGTGGTAGGACAAGCAGCAATGGCTTTAACCTCGAGTGCCCTGTTCAGTAAAGGAGCGTGTCCTGAGGGGGGGATCAGTGTCTTCTGCTGTACCTGCACTGAGACAACAAGAGGAAATGGCTTTAAACTTAAAACCAGGGATATTCTGGGTAAATATTAGAAAAAAACCTTCACTGTTAGGGTGGTCAGGCATTGGAATATGTTGTCCAGGGAGGTGGTGGAGTCGCCATCCGTGGAGGTGTCCATGAGGTGTCTGGATCTGGCACTGGCCAATGTGGCCTAGAGGTTTCAGTGGTGTTGCTGGGCAGACTGGATGAACTGGAAGGTCTCTTCCAACTTTGATGATTCTATGATTCCATGAAAGAAGATGGCATCAGACCAGTTATTAGGAAGAAATTCTTTACCGTGAGGGTGATGA
This sequence comes from Lonchura striata, assembly GCF_050655825.1. Taxonomy (NCBI): domain Eukaryota; kingdom Metazoa; phylum Chordata; class Aves; order Passeriformes; family Estrildidae; genus Lonchura; species Lonchura striata. Next base: position 103,145,046 of record NC_140705.1, on the reverse strand, counting down.
GGTGCTGGAACAGGTTGCCCATTTCTATCCCTGGAAGTGTTCAAGGCCGGGCTATCTGGAGCTCTGAGCAACCTGGTCTAGTGGGAAGTGCCCCTGTCCAGGGCATGGAGGTTGGAACTAGATAATCTTTAAGGTCCCTTCCAATCCAAACCATTCTTTGATTCTATGAGCCAACTCTTTACTGATCAAAATCTATGATTTGGGGTCTCTAGCTGTGTGTAACCATCTAAAAACTTACAGTCAAGAGAAAGGTTCAGACATATACTAGGAAGAAAATGACATCTTCTTGGGGATGAGCTAAACCACAGATGCTCCAACTAAAGCCCAGACTGATCAGAATTTTTTTGAAAGACTGAAGAGCATAACTTTTCTTTGGTTTGCTCCTGGTGAAGCCTTACATTACACGGGTTTGTTCACCCATGTCCAGTTGGAGCAGTTATGTGGCAGTTAAGAGTTTACTGAAAACTAAAACTGGTGTTGTAAAACAATAGCAATAGGTTTTTAGTGCCAGAAGTTTGAAACAGACTCTTTTGCTAATTACTTTTTTTTTAAGTCCTTTTTTTTCCTATTTAAAAACAAAACTGTTTTCACTCTTAGTTATGAAATGTTCTACTGAATGAGAATGTGTGGAATAATATAGATTTCCCTACAAGCTTTATGGGCTGGGCTTCATGTCCATGTAAAATGGGAAAACCACCTTGTGATCAAACTCATTGGTCCTCACTCAGGAATTGGGAATTGAAGCAGCCTTTTGTACCATGTCTAGTTTTTTCTAGACAGGATTTCAGCACTTCAAAGAATGGCCCATTACTTTGTATTTGTCTGCTGTTTGGTGGCATAAGAAAGCAGCAAATTTATGTGTGGTTTCTAAGTAGTGATTAGTACAATGAAGACTGAGACAAGCTTAACAATGACTTATATCATGGTGTAAGTTTCTCATTGTGTGTAAGTTATTCCTAAAAGAGGAACATGTGACAAAATGCAATAACTGCAGCTAATTCAGCCCTCAGTAAGCATGCAAACAAGTGTACTGGAGATACTTAAGTGGAAGAAGTAAGGGAAGATAACTTATATTTTTGGGAAGAACTGTTAAATCTTAAACTCTTCTGTTAGTTATCCATGTCACCACAGGCTGGACATTAGGTGCTTTTGAAATAATTGCTGGTAACCATGAACTCAGCCTTCCTGCAGAACCTGTGGAGCCTATGCTGAGGGCAGCACCACTGGGAAATGTGACTAAGCTTGGAGGAGCTGGTTACACATTAGGCTGAGCTGGGAGTCTTGGGAACTGCAGGAAAGAGGATTGGTTGATAGATGGTGGGTGGTTTGTGTTTTGAGGAGGGAGGTAGGGGCCCAGAGTAGGCGGGTAGGCTACCATAAAGCTAGGGCTGAAAAAGAGCCAGAGAGAGAAAACTGTAGTTTTCTAATTTCTCTTACTCTTCACTGTAATACTTCCAAGTTGCGCTTATCCAGAAAGACAGAATGCAGAAGAAATGTTTTATTTCCCTCTTGGCCTTCATCTTTCTCTGCCAGAACAGTTTTTGTGGCCTTGTTGGGATGAGACAGAAATTGTTTTTCAGCTTCAAACTGTAGTTTCCCTGCCTTGGAGGATACATATATATATATATATATATATATATATATATATATAATAGAGAGTTTGAAAGTTTGAAAGGAAAAAACTTCCAGCCCACTGTCACCACTGTCACAACGCTTCCTATTGAGGTTGTTATTGCCATGGATATCATTGCTCTTTGTCATCAGGCAGATAATAATGTATTAATTTTATAAGTCTGTACATGTTAAATTTGTGCAGGTCACTCTGCTCAGCACCTATCTGTGAAGTTTGTTGTCTTAGTTTGATTCTTATCTTACATACTCAAGAATAACCACTGAAGTTGATAATTTATGTTTTTTGGACACCGGCACCATAGTTTGCACTACCAGTCACTGTTAAATGTGACTCGAGCAGTTTTTGGAGATGCATATTCCTACCCTGCTTCTGAATTTAGCTCGCTGCACTCTTACTAAGTAGAAGTCTGGAAGGGACAAAAAGAGACCTCCCTCTGAAATTTAATCCAGATCACACATGTGGTGTAGTACGGAACAAGAACCACAGAGACCTCTGCCAGCCCTAGATCTTATAAAATCTAAACACACCAATAATCACTGAGGTTATTTTTAAATGTTTAACATGACTTTCCAAAGCACATACACATTTAACATCTGTATCTCTTTAAAGAGTTATTTATTCTAATATATCACAGCTCTGGCAGTAATTTTGTGTTAATTGCTCAGAACAGGCTGAACTTCAGAGGGTTATAAATTTCATCATGACATGTACTGTGGGTTTGTTTTAGTTTTGGTTTTGGTTTTTTTTTTTTTTTTTCCAAATTTACATATACTGAATAGCCAACTAACCTGACATCATTGAGAGCTCAGGATGGTTGGTGTCTGTCCATTTCACTCCACAAGTGTGGATTTATGGCCATGAGTCATGGAAGTAGAATTACCTTTTCATGAGGTTAGTGTGATCTGTCTTTCCATATAAGATGCTTCTATGGCAATGTTGATCATGTTACTAGGGTGATGTAAAAACATTAACCAAGTGTTTTACACGGATTTCATTTTAAAGGAAACTGGGCTTTAACTTCTGTTCCCTTACTAATGCATACCCTTATCCATACTTAGAAATACACTTTAGTGCTTGAATTTTAGTCCAGCATTAAAGTACCTTAGTGGCACTTAAATTCCCAAAAGGATTTAAGTTGTAATTCCAGCTCTCTGATGCCTAACTCCAAATTTCTGTTCTGTTTCTACCCATACACAAACATCAGGATTCAGCACTTGCATTTTCCTTCTGTGTGGTTGCACGCACCCATAGCTGTAGGAATGTGCTCTGAGTGGGAATCTGCCTGCCTGTCTCTCCATCAGGATCTAACTTGGCTTTTATTTTGACCACACACACACATTTCATGAAGCCATGGAATGGTTTGGATTGGAAGGGACATTTGAGACCACCTAGCTGCAGTCCCCCAGCCATGGTCAGGGATCCCTTCCACCAGACCAGGCTGCTGAAGGACTCAGCCAGGCTGGCCATGAGCATTTCCTGGGAGGGGCATGGAGCTGTGCCATGGGAGCTGTGTGTCTATTTAGAAGGCTTGCTTAAAAAATTCACACTCCAGTGGTTTTTCCACACTGATTAAATGGATGGCATGTGCTAGTCAGGGGGCTGTGAGTGTGGAAATCTCTCTTTAAAACTCAAGGTTCTTTATCAACTCTGGCAGGGTTTTGTTTTGGTTTTTTTTTTTTTTTTTTGGCAGGATGTCTTGTCCAGCCCCTGCATTCATATCCTTCTTTCACTTGCGTGCACAGGAGTAGTACATTAGTGCTTTACTACTTAAGGAGCAGTCTGGAATACCAGACATAACTGGATAACCTCTCAGCAGCTCCAACACTGATCTAGCAGAGCTAGAGGCTTGGCAAAGAGCACAGGATCCTACTGTGTGCTCAGTGTCTGTGAATATTTAGAGTGAAAGGGTCAGTTGTGAAAGAATTTAATTTTTAAAATTTTTTCTGCTTTTGGTTGTGTCAAGTTTGCTTTCAGAGGGAATCAATTTCCCATATTTGTATTGCTGTTTCTAAGCAAGTAGTGTCCAGAATGACTTATCCTGTGTTTTAGAAAATTGTTAAATAACAATCATGAATGCTGGTGCAAGCAATTTGGATAATGAAACAAGGAAATGCATCTTAAAGTACCTGGAAAAAACCTACCAATCTCTAAATGGCTTTAAATGATGGCACTATATTTTTGGGAAGAGATAGAAAAGGGTCCTCTGTCTATGTTCTGTGTCCTTCTCTCATGAACTTATTGCTGTCCATGGACATTGTACTAGGTTTGTGTGGCCAGGTTTTGGTAGCATTTCCTCCTTTTGAATAAGTGTTTGTGCAATTTAATATCTGCTTTAGCTTCCTGTAGAATAGTTTCCCTTCTCTTTAAGGAAAATATTTTGCTGTATGCTCTAAACCAGTTTTGTAACATTCTGCTCATTTGAGTATCAACTCCTAGAAGGATGGGAAGTGTCAGTGCAAGAGGGTAGGAGGAGAAAAAGGCTGTGAAGAAACTCAGATAAAACTAACAACAGATATACAGAGCTTCTTGGTGCTTTTTGCTAGATGCAGAGAAGCATGGTACTACTTGAAAGGTGGGTAATTTTTAAAAAATAAATATCTCCTTCCTTTTGTTACTAATTTGAAGAATTTCTTTTTTTGAACCTAATATTGATAAACCCTTCAGAATTAGAACAGATAACTGGTTTCTCTAACCACCCTTTCCTCTGTCCATGGTTAGTTTTACTGCTACAGGGAAATGTGGTGTGGCCAAACTCAGACATTCAGACAAACACACCTGACACACCCATGCACAAACAAACAAAGCAGAACATTTGATTCTAAACATGAAATGTGAACAGTCTAATACACTAAATTTATTTTATTTTCTATTGGTTTCCAGAATCAGTGCACACAAATAATTTTTCTAAGTCTTTTTCTACAATCATGAGGAATGAGGATATCACACCATCCGATGTGGGGCTTGGAGAATGTGTGATAAACCCATGGGGCTTAGCAGCAAATGTGGGAGTCACAAGCCCTGTGTGATCCAGCTTCGGTGGTTGTAGTAGACTGAAATAAGAGGGGAAGCTCTCACCATGCCAGCAGCAGAGGGCTGTGCTTCTCCAAGGCAGGTGAGGACTGATCCCTGGTTTTAGCCAGCGAAAGGTAGCAGAGGAATTATTGTTCCCAGCTAATTCCTGTTCCCATCTCACCTCTCAACCAAGCAATTGTCAATGGATGGAGAGTTTGGACTGTGGTAGTGGTTTGGATAACAGCATCCAAGGCACACGTGCTCTTCCCTCACAGAAAAGTATCTCCTGGGTGTCCAGGAGAACTCTGACTGATCTCTTTCAGTTCTACACATGGGCAATTCTGCTATTCTGCTTTCGGAGGCAGGAAAATCCACCAAATGTAAATTTTCCACTTAGGTTACAAAATAGTCTGTAACTGTACTCTAACCTGGGTAACTGATGTTCTATTTGTATTATATAGAGGATTCTTTTATCTTTTAATGCATATTTGATTCACAGATTGTTTACTCTTGTGGTATCGATATTGCTGTTAAAGATAGAAAGCAGAAACCACATAAACAACAAAATACTCCCCACCCAAATTCCCAAACTCAAACAAACAAATAAACAAATAATAATAATAGTAATAGTAATAGTAATAGTAATAATAATAATAATAATAATAATAATAATAATAATAAATCCCCTCCCCCCACCACTAACCAAAAATACCACAAAACACTGTGGGTTTTCCTGGGGTTGAGAGGAGTACCATTAATTACTGGTGCTTTGGATGGTTTCACTTGACTGTAAGTGGTAATCACATGGCAATAAAATTTACTGTTCTGTTCAGGAGCTTTCTAGTCACTTAACAGTTCACAATTTGTGAATCTTCATAAGGCTTGTTCAAAAGACCCAGCCTTCAAAAGTAAGGAATTTTATTTTCTTTGGGATAAAGAAAGGGTAGAAAGAACAGTATTGGTTATTATCCTTGTCTTTCAGATGGAGGAATTGAGGCATTGGGTAGTTTGTGTATTGAAGTCACACAGCATGGCAGGAGTTAAAATCTAAACAGTAGATGTGTAATGACTCTTTAATGCCACAGAAAATCTTGGAGTACCTGACAGACCCTAAAAGCTCCAAATGTGATTGAGGATGATGAAAACCCCATTGCAGGAGACATTCAGCAGATGACAATGAGGTCAGAAGCCTGCCAGAGGGAACAGAGGGAAGTTGGGTGAATAGAGTGGCTAAAGGAACTGCAAAGAACAATAAATCACCCTTCAGATGTATCAGTAATAATTAACCTGTTACAAAGTCTAGTGAGAACTGGTGATCAAGGTACAAAGGGAACACTCAGAGCACTGAGAAGCTGAAGAAATAGAAATCATTCCCCAGCCAGAACCCTCTCCAGGACAGGATGAAGTGAAGAACAGAAGCAGAGGATCTGACACTGAAGTGACTGTAGGTTGAGTTTCTGAGAAGAATCAGCACTAACCAAGTGAGTTTTCAGTAAAAGGCTCAAACAAAATGGAAGAAAAAAATTGCTTAAATACTAAAAACAATGCATAACACTCTCACTGTCACTCTGGCTTAATCTTTGTTGGTATCTAGGACTGGAGGGTGGCAAATATGCCACCAAACTTTATGAAAGGTTCCAGGACAATCCAAGGAACTACAGGCCTGTAATCTGAACTGGGAAGTTAATGGGAATTAAGATAATGGAACTATCAATTAATAGGTACCTAGATAAATACTTGAAAAGAGTCAGAATGGATTTTATAACATTTACTTCAGGCTTACAGGCACATCTGGAGTTCTTGGAAAGGGCTGGCAGATATGTGGATTAGGGATATTCAGTAAGTGCCTTTTATGACACCTCTAAAAAGGTTTCAGTGAATTCACTCAACAAATAATTATTTCAAGAAACTGAATAGAGAAAATGCATATATGTGATTAAAAGGTAAAAAAGAGAGTAAAACTAAGCTATGAACTTTCCCATGAGAGGCAGGTCATCTAGTGATGTTCCACAGGAAACTTTAGTGGGACCTGCACACCTCAAGACTTTCATAAATGATCTGGTAAGAGCCTGAGTAAAGCAGCAAGGAGGTTGATGATGGTACAACTTTGCTCAGGACAGACAGGAGAAAGGCAGTTTCAGGAAACTAGAAGGAAAACTTTATATTTACATTTTGGAAAATAAAATGGCAGATAAAATTCAATATAAGTAAACACGAGGTAATATATACAGGAACAATCAGTCCTAGCATCATATATGAAGAGTTGGCCTTGAGTTTATAATTTCTACTTGGGAAGGAGATCTTGGGATTATGACAGATTGTTGCATTGTGTGGGACTTGATGCTGAGCAGTCATCAAAACTGCAAACCTAATTTCTGGAGTTCTTAGGTGAATACTACATGTAGTTACAGTTCTTTTATGTTAAAGGGTGAGGAAATGGTTAGGGAAAGGATTTCTTTTGTCTTAGGAAAACTCACGATTTTCCAAGGGAAAAAAAAAAATGGGTAAGAGGAATGATCAATGATGCAAAATGGCTTCCAGAAAAAAAAAAAAAAAAAAAAAAAAAAAAAAAAAGTGTGCTTAGGCTAGGACAAGCAGAGTTACTGGGAACAGGGTCAAACAAGAAGTTTATTTCTTCTAAGTGGTGATAGCCCTATGGAACTTGCTGCCAGAATTTACTGCAGATGCTGGTACTGTGGATGAGAAGCTGGTCAAAACATTTGACAGAAAGATCTGTGGAAGGGTACTACCTAAAGAATTCATGGAAAGCTTGTGTGACTCACCAGCTGAAAATAGTTGGTGTGGGAAAGCACCCAGGGGAAGCATACTCGCCCTGTTCTTATTCTTCCTTGGACAGCTGCTTTTGATCAGAGCTATAGGAAGAGAACTGGGCTGGCCTTGGAGGGAGCTGCTGGGGCTGCTCAGCTGGAATGGGGCAGCTCCATGCTCTGCTAACCTGGGCAGCAGAGCCAGAGCCCAGCTGGCTCTGGATGAGCCTCCTCAGATGGCAGCAGCAGCCCGAGCTCCGCTGCACGGAGAGCTCCTCCTCCGCTGGCATCCTGAGCTGGGATTCCTGCTGGCATCGCTGGGATGTTCCTGTGGGAACTCAAAATGTCTCTCAGACAGTTTTGGAGGTTCCAGACCCCAGTCAGAAGCATTTGAGACCCTGGCAGGCAGCTGGAAACAGCTGTGATTTTGAGTTTGAGCCGTGGAATGATTTACCAACCTTGCAGGAAGAACAAGAAGTCACAAAAGTTTAGATATTAAAGTAGAAGTAGTTACAAAGTAGAGGGAAGAATTTTTTAGTGTTGTACAGGGAGGTTTTAACACCTGTACAGGGGAGTTTCTATTTTGTACATGGGGGTCAGAAGTTTTAAGATGGAGGGATCTAGGCCTATCCTGTCATCCCTGTTTCTTTTTCCTTACCTCCAGGTTTTTGGTGATGTTGGCACTCACAGATTAGTTTAAAATAGAAAAGCACCATTTAATATAGGGAGTAGATATTAGATAAAAACTGTAAACATCTAACACGTAATGTATCATATAAAAGATAGCACCAACCCTAAGCGAGAAGAGAGAAGAAGAAGTCAGGAGTCAGAGAGGATGTCAGGGTGTGTGCGTGCCTCTGCCTGAGCTGCTGAGCAAACCACAGCAGCCCAAAAAGACAATCTTTTAGATAACTTGCAATAAACAACCATGAGACCGAACAACAAGAGACTGCTGAGCCTTTCTTTGGAAGCACAGGGTAGAGGAGAAGTTTTTCCACCACACGAAGCCACCCCACAACCTAGGGTGGTTTTCAGCATGTTCCCAGCCCCGAGCTGGCTGATGGAAAAGATCTCTGTTCCTCATTGCTCTTTGCTGCGTGGGCATTCCCACCCAGCGAGCAGGGTCGTGCACCAATTCTTTTGGAGGAATATACAAATATAAAGATGCTAAATTCTCAAAGGAGGAGAAGTGTTCCAGTTTTAACTCTCTCAGTTTGTTTCCATTTTCTATTTATTAATTTCATAGATCTAATAATTTTTTCTGAGTGTCAGCTCTAATACATTTACATTGGGGTCTGAAAATCATTAGGTTGGAGTTTTTTTGGTTAATGGATCACTGTCAGCAATAGTAAATATTTGCAGCCAGAACTGATGCTGTATTAAGAATAGATTCCAGTGTATTCTCTTTTTAACTGTGATGGCTTTGAAGATCTAACAACACTGAAAATTAGCAAATAACTATTTTTATCCCTAGAGTCAGCAGTTCTGACTCAGAGTGTCCATTAAGGAAATGAATTTTAAACAACAGGATTCTTAAAAGTTATTGTCACTCATTATCTTAAATACACTTAAAAAGGAATGGCATCTATTATAGAAATGAAAATATTCTATTGCTGTAATTACAAACTAATGAAAACCGTTAGAAAGTAATTATGTTAATTAATATTGCACATTTAATCCCGGGATGATTCTCAAGGTCTCCAGCTGGGGGCACTGGGCAAACATGGAAACCTGGCAATGGCCAGCCTGAGTGAGACTTGCACCTAGACCAGAACTGTGCTGGAGAGGAGGAGGCAGAGAAACCAAAACCACCAAGGAAAAATAGATGTGAGATACAGTCATCATCCTGGATTTGAGAATTTCCTATGATGAAATACATTTTATTTTCAAAACTCTTTTGCCAGGGACAAACAGTTGTACACTTTTATTTTCATTACTCATAAAGCATCCAGATTCTTTAGCAAAGCTATCCCTTTAATTAATAACTTCAAATTCTAATGGACCCAGGTAGAAAAGTTATTGTAAATGTAAGTTTGTTGCTATTCTGTTTCATTAAACATTTCCAGCCTTGTATAAATCATTGTCTCTACCCACCTTTAATATTGCTATTTATTCATTTATATCAGGGAAAGAGCTAGAAAAGAAATAGAAAATGCTCCTTGTCAAAGTACAGTGTAAAGCCCAGCATGCTTTGAGGTCTACATGGGCCTGTAAAGAGAGATTTAGCATCTAGAACAAGACCTGAGGAGAAGATGTGGCATATAATTGCTCAAGGAATACCAGCTATGCTATTAGGAATATGTCAGAGACCAATGGTGGTTTCATGCTTTCAACTCATACAACTAAAAAAAAAATTTCTAAAGTACCAGTTAATGAAATCATAGCCCTAATTTTATTGGTAAGGTTTTCTAAACCAGGCCAGGCAGATAATTTTTAAGTTAGCCAATTTAGTGTTGAACTGGGTATGCAAAAGCAGTTTGGTAGCAGCTACAGGAGAATGCAAGAAAGGGTGAATATACTTATGGGGACTGCTCAACTGTAAATGGATGGACCAGTAAGGAAAGTAAACATTCAACATTGCCAAGCTCAGAGTAGCCTAGATCTTCCTTCCAGATGATATTTTTAACAGGATTTTGCAATAGAGCAATGGATTTCCTGATCCCTGGAGTTCCTGGCCTTCTATCTGGCCTCTGTGTTACAAGTGATGACTGCTTGCAATGGATTGAAGCCAAAAGTTTTTGTCCACATCACCGGCTGTCAAAACACAGGGACTTCTGTCTGGGTGTGTAGATATTCAGTTTTGGAAAAGCAGGAGGGAACATTTTGTTCATCATGTTTCACCAGACACACCAATACACAGACACAGAGAAAAAGCCAAAGCCCTAATCATGCCATACTTCCTTATTGTCTTCCATGTAGTTATAGAAAGCAATCTAGAAATGTTAAGGCTTCAGAGTAGCAAAAGCATTAAACTCATTAGGGAATCAGAAAGTTGCAATAACTATCAGCTGGTTGGTTGCAAAGTTGGGAAAGGTTCAGGAGTTCTATTTTCCAGTCCTTTAATCCAAGCTCTAGGCCACAAATAAGATGTTAGCCTGGAATTCACAATCAACCTTGCAATAACAAAATTTTGTTTATACCTTGACAAGCAGTGAACAGTACCAGTTTCACTTTATAAGATGCTCATTGTTGCAAACCTGTAAAGAGTGTTTGTGTTTTAATATCTCAGTGTTGTTTCAAGAGAATAAAATTGCTCTTGGACCCCTTGACATGTAGAATGAATTAAACGACACATGAATAAATATATATTAAGTCTTTTTTATTAAAGTATCAAAACAAACTTCAGAATAGAAAACAAACTGCTTTTTAATGCATTATAAGGATTGTCCTGAATAAAGTATACTTTGAGAAAACTCATGCAACATACTGTGTAGCTGTTTAAACACTCTTTTCCTGGGCACAGTCAAGTGACCCTGAGTACCATCATTTCCAGAGCAGCGTGCAGGAGCACGCACACACACACGCATACAAAAGCAATACAGAGCAGCTATGACTGCATATGTAAAGAAATAAAAATAGATCATCTTCTGACAATAGTAGTGGTACCATATTAACATTTGGCATGCTGAGTAAATAAGATCAAGCAACAAAAGCATGACGCCTGCGTCACCAGTGATATGGTTAAAAGCAACCATACAAATTCCCTAAGGGAGACACATGAGTTCTGTCATTACAGTCTCTGTGGTAACACTTTATAACCAATTATGAGACAAACAGCCCTGTCTGCTGGTATTTGAGAGGCAAAAAGCAAAGCCAAGGTGTATGATACTGGGGCGATGCCTTGGTTTTGTATTTCTACATTACAGAAGTCAAATAATGAACATTGTTTGACAAGTTTATTGTACATACTCCATGTAGATCTGTTGTCTGGTAAACAGCTGGCCCAATTACATGTAGAACTTGCCCTTTAAATCAGAGAAGTTGCCACAGAGGCTCCAAACTCTGCTTACAGGACATGAAAAAAACTCTCACTGAAATCAACAGAACCTCCTTCCAATATATGGAAAGATCACAGATTCTTAAGACAGAATTGGACCTAGAATGTCATCTTCATAATACATTCACTTTTCGGATACATGAAGTACATACCTTTAACACATGATATAGGACATTACAATATATCCAGATCTTAGGAAATGGTACTAAGTAGTTCTGTTGCAGAATATAACAATCATATGAGGACCAGGTACAATATGTGATGGACTCATGCGAGACTTGCAGGGTAAGAAGCTCATGGCTGAGGTATCTTCAAGTTTAGCCTTTAGAACAAACAAACAATTTCAACACTGCAGAACTGGTGTAAAATATTATGCACTGTAAGCTCCACTTGTATTCTGCTTTGTTTAAATTGTGACATTGAACAGTCAGACACCACTGATGGAGGTACAGAATCTTGGAAGGTACAATATCTGCACCCAATCATTCAAATCACTCAGTGCCTCATCTTCAAAATAGATGAAGGATAAGTGTTTTTAATAGTGGTGTCTCAAATACAACTGTGAAGTTTAGGAATATATAATATTAAACACCAAGAGATAAAAGTAAAAAGACAGCGCAACACTTGTGTTTTCAGTTTTATCTTGCTTGCAGTATTTATTAGCTCTACTCATTATGATATTAGTGATAAATAAGGATAATACTTTCTTTTACAAAAAAAATTGTAAGGATATATTTTATAGTAATAAACCATCTGAGAATTTCACAGAAACATCAGAATTTCAACACTCATAGCTCCAACTCTTTTGCCCAGCAGCTCTTCTACAAGTTCAAAAACATCCAAGGTTAGTATTTAATAAAAAATTAAACAATTATTCACTACATAAAAACTCTTGCCTCCTTTAGATTCTAAGTAGCACTTCTGATCAACTGTAGTTGCCACTGAAATGTAAAACAAAAGTAGCTACTATTGTAATTTTTACCTCTGAGTCACCTTGCAAAAGGAAGTAATCCTGACCAGGATAGAAAAATCTTTGCCAAGCTCTTATGCCTGTAAGAGCTATCTGCATGAGCAGACCCACTGAAATCCATGAAACCTCTTCTGTGACTGAGGGGTAATAGCATGAATTAAGGCTTGAAAGATCAGACCCTACATGAATTCTTTAAAAATATTTATTTGTTTCAAGGTTCAGGAGTCTGGGATTCACTCCTGCAGTTCTTTAGTTGAGCAAAACCTCTATCAATACCCCTGCACAGTTACCTTCCTCTTTCCAATTCAGTGGGTTCAAGTCACCAAGTCAGTAAATGATGGTACAAGCTGCTCTTCAGCAGTTCAAGGAAAAATTGTAGTCCCCAAGGGCTAGTATCTGGGGTGATAGCTCATGAAATACAAGCTAGGCTAAGTAGATGTTTTGCAAGAAACATTTCTTTGTCACACTTACTAGACCCTTCAAATTCAGTCACTACTGAGATGAGTCACAGAAAAAACCCACGAGTGTTGTGAAAAAAATGACAAAGCTTGGTTGGAGCTACAGGGGTTTTTTTTGTGTTTGTGTGTGTGTGTGTTAGGTTAGAATGCAACATTACACATCAGTACATTCTGCCAGAAACCATCCTCCTGGAAATTCAAAAATGCTCAGTCTTCTTTCCCTACCAGCAACAAGGAAGAGTAGTGTCCATCCAGCACAGCTGTCTGTACCACGTGCATCGCTGGAAGTCATAGTGTTCTAGCACAAACCCCGTGAGTGCAGTTACTGGATACTAGCAGAGAGCTAAAACTTCGGAAGCTGTTGTCTGTAGCTCCTAGGAACAGCAAGTATGACAGGTGCAAACCCTACATTGCAGGCAGAAGGCTCTTCAATTTGATTGAGACCAGATCTTCCAAGGGCAAGGATCACTGTCAAGCCAAAATGATTCTTTCCACTTATGAAAGCAATCTGCCCTTCCTAAAGGCTCTTGACTAATAGAATCCTACACATTATGTCAGACTCCCCCATGGACTCTGGTAGCTGTCAAAAACATTTTAAATATTTCCATGTTTGCCGTATCATTTAACCTTGTAATGTGCCTTCTTTGATCTGTTGAATAAAAAGATTTCTTTCATCTTCAGGTGTCCTTCCGTTCTGTGCACGGACTATACACGTGGGCCGGTGCAGGTTTAGCATGTATATCAAATGCTGCTTCTCGTTCTTCAGCTCCTCTATCTGGGCCTTCAACTCTGCGTTGATCGTTTCCAGCTTCTCTGATTCCTAGCACAAAGGACAGACACAATTTTACACTGAGAAATTCAAATAGTAAGTCACTCTTTTTTTTTTTCCTTATAGTTGTTGTGTTTTATGGGTGGGAAAGCGTATGGCTGGCAGAGAAAGGAATCACATGTACTCAGTGTGCTGTAATGATGAAACTGTACATTCCCCAACCAGTAATGGCCTGAAAACCAGATTGAGAGTTACCTCCTTTGGCCTCTAGAGAACATAATGGAAGTTGAAAAAAAAGTAAAAGCAAAATTCAAAGTTATATTCACTTAGAGTGACAGATACCCAAAGCGTTATTGCTATCTTCTGCAAAATTATTCTGAGCTTTTTGGGTCAAAAATGGCCCCAAAATTATCTATGCTGCTTCTTAACTCCCTGGGACATTAGGTCACATATTTATAAACCCATGCTAATCTAGCAAAGTACAAACATAGCTTTTTTCCCCTGCCCCTACATATAGGAATATACAGGTCTCTATACCTAGATACAGGTGCTACTGAAATTCAGTTTTATAACACAGAACAGGAGGTGAAAATGTGACTGGGCTTCTAGGACAGAGAATTGGAGCTTCCACACCACTCCGTTCATAAAGAAGTTAGAAATTACTTGTAGGTGCTTGCAGGCTCTCCACAGTGAATATTTTATTTTACTTTTTTTTGTGTTCAGTGTACACATTCAAATTAACATTATCCCACAGACAAGATTGGTCACTGAAGCAGTAATCTCTTTTCACTCCTACCATGCTTTCAATTTATACCAGTTTCAACCAGGTTTCCCTTTAATATATGGCAGATTTATTTTTCATAACTAATGTTTCTAAGGGGTTACAGAGTTTTGGGGACATCTTTCTGATTTCCTACTATGACAGTACCCTATGCTATCTGTTTGGATCCTGGAAGAATGACAGATTAAGTTCTAGCCAGTCACTTACTTTTTGCAGACATTCTGTTTTTTCCTTCTTTTTGTTTCGGCACTTTGCCGCAGCAATTTTATTCCTTTCCCTTCTTCTCTTTTTTCTTTCATCCTCTTCAGGAGAATACTGCCCCACAAAAAAAGATACACACAATCCATAAGATGTTGTAAACAGAAGAACTATCTTTTGATAACTTCTGGATTTTTAAAATCAACATGGAGAGTGCTGTCAGTGCTCATGTCCTGAGTTACATAAAAATGTGATTCTGACCTTGTTTGCCATACAGTAGAAGGGTAGGAACTTCATTAGAATTGTCAAGAAAAACCTGACTGGAATGGGGTTGTATGTAATCTATATGATGGCTCATTTAAAATCAGTGGTACTCAAAAAACTTATTGAATATCTCCCCAGGCTCCTACACCTCCATCTCTCATCCATTTCCCAGGGAGGAAAAGG
The DNA here is from genome assembly GCF_050655825.1 of Lonchura striata. Taxonomy (NCBI): domain Eukaryota; kingdom Metazoa; phylum Chordata; class Aves; order Passeriformes; family Estrildidae; genus Lonchura; species Lonchura striata. The sequence goes on along the minus strand of NC_140705.1, from coordinate 103,130,013 downwards.
AGGAGGGGCACAGGGAGCAGAACGGAGGATGTGTCATGAGTGAGGCAGCGAGGAGTGAATTGGAGGCAGCACCAAAAAGGGAATGCAGTCACACTTCCTTCTGTTTCCTGCGGAAGCTCAGACCAAGGTGTAACTCTTTCCTTAACCAAAGCTATTTCTCCACTTTCAAAGAGCAGTGTTTTTCATGGATAGTGTAATCTTTAAGCAAAAGGAGTGTGGACATAGGAGGTCCATGTCTTAACCCCCACGGGTTCTGCTGGGCCAGATTAGCACTTGCTCTAATCACTGTAAAACATTATCTGTTGTCCATAATCGAAAATCAAATATGCAGCTATGAGAAATACCAGAGGGTTTGCCCAAAGCACTCAACAGAGAGCCAAGCGTCTGGCTTAAGAGGAAACAAGTATGGTACAGAGGGTTTTCTATAGTTAATACAATTACTGGCCTTATGGCAAAACTTTGCTGGAGAATTAATCACTCACACCAAAACTCTGTTTAAAGAGTCCTACCTCTGTTTTCAGCATTGATGTTTCAACTGGCCTTTCAGAAACAGTCACCGTGTCCAAGGTGGAAGACATCCTGTGGAACTGACGCTTGTTCTGAATGGCAAACCTCAGTTCCTCCTTCACCAGGGGGGTTAAATTTGTGAAATCATCAAACCCCAGTGACCCTGCAGGGGACAAAGTGGGAACAATTGCGGAGGCGCTGACTTCTAATGCAGATACCTGGCCTGAGTGTTGGACCATCATTTTGCTGAAAGATAAAAAGAGATAATATTGATAGTCTTTCAACAGCTTTAGAAAGGCAAATTATATCTCTTAAAGGTATATTTCATACTGTGAAAAATACTGCAGTTACATTGCTTCAGTCCCCATTCCTAGCCTACCCCAATCTCTCAACAGAGACAAGCCATTAAGAGTTTGGACACTCAAAAAACCTTCAACTTTATGTTAAGTCAAAGTTAGTATTTAAAAGTAAGAATAGTATCAGCACATGACACAATTTCTAGGTCTTTCTGAAACTTAATATTTAAAAAATTGCGCGTATGAATACTGTTAAGATTTAAACTGGTGGTGTGTGGCAAATGTGATTAAACTGAATAGGAAGAGAAAGAAAAAAAGAACAAAAATCAGAAAGCAAATAAGTAGTATCATTATTTAATTATAGAAGGGGAGTATCTTCATCTTCAGAGCTATACCACCACAAATTCCAGCTTCAAATGTACAGAGCATTCTTTGTTCACAGCTACTCTTAGCTCAATGAGTTCTACTAGAAGCTGAAACTTGGTGACCACAACAGGATCTGTCACAAAGTCATGACACTCAATTTTACACACAGTTGTAGATTTGGCTACTAACTCCTGAAAAATAATTAATGATAAGAGCTGGCACACAGGCAGAAGTCTCTACATGCTCTGTGCCTCCACAGCACACGCTGAGTTGGAGGGATTGACTCATGAAAAATGTGAAGCCGTTTTTTTCATTCCTTTGGTCTTGTAAAATTTGAAACTGTCCTTATGTGCCCTCTCTGAGAGGCTTGAAATTCTTAAATATTTATGGCTTGATCTTCTACTGACATAAAACAGTGTGAATGAAGAGTTTTTAGGGGAATTATACAAATGTAAACCCATGGAGAAACCTCATTTCTAGTAGATTTCTGAAGAAAACAAACCTATCCAACAATGCTCTCTACTTATCTCTTTTTAGTCATTCTTGTTATTTATTTTTAGCCAGTTTTGAAGGGAGAGAGGCCCTATGTGCTTTGTGAAAATTGGTGGCCCCACGAGGGAGAAAGAGGCAAAACTCAGCGGTCAGTCATCCAAACACAGTGGGTTTGCTGATGCACACATCCCTGCAAGTCACAGCCCATCTCTCACCCAGCAGAGGTGAGATAAGAGGTCTGGAAGAAAACTGAGCACCTTTTGTGTGTGGTCCAAGGGACAAACATGCAAATCCACAGGAAAACAGATTGTAATACTTCCCTGGTTCATAAAATGACTTGTGTTAAATTGGATTTTACTATCTTGGTTTTCCAGGTATCTTTGGTGTGTAGATTTTTGTTGTTCTTGTTTTGGGGTTTTTTTAATAGCTGTATGGATAATTACAGTATGTGTTATCTACTCTGGATTAGAACCACAATAATTACAGGAAAGTCAATTGTAATTAACTTAGTGCAGGTAAGCAAACAGCTGCCTCAGGGTAGCAGTGTGGGTAAGCTAAATTTCCATATGATCAACTTAGAACTGCACAGGTCCCTGTACGTTACTTCTGGAACCCAGCAAGAAATGTTGGGGTCACGTGCCCTGAGAAGAAGATAGAATTTGCTTGGAGATATCTAAAAATACACTGTAAATCCACACTGGTGCAAATGAGAATAGAACCTGGTTGATCGCTGAGCCAAACACAAAAACCAGAGCAGAGTGAATTAACTGCCTGTTGCTGGAAAGTATCAGGTCCTATTGCAGTCTTCCTCACTTCTTCCTCACCCAGCCACCACAGAAGAGCTGAACATTTCCCAGAGTCTCAGGGTGAAATCCTGGCCCCAGTGAAATCAAAAGGACTTTTTCTGTTGACCTCAATGGGGCCAGGATTTCACCCATAGTTATTCAAGATGGGGAAATTATTTGGAACAATTTGTTATTCAGAAAGACCTTGGGAAATTTATGTAATTCTCTTCAGAAAGCCCCTGCTCATGAGTCACATTTAAAGTACTGATACAGTTTAATCCTATAATCTCAGAAAGCTAGCAGTTACTCTTTCCCAGCAAGTCAGAAATGGCCCTATTAATTTCCAGCTGAAGCCCTCCCAGTATTATTTGCCATTTGCCAACATTCAACCATTCAATTAATTTAAACAGGCTAATTCCAGATGACACTGAACCCCTCACTGCCAGCAGAAATTTCAGTTATTTTCACTGACTCAGTGTACTTGAATGCTGGTGATGGCTTCATTCAACAAAGTTAATTCTGTACAATTCAATCCATCCAGGAGTCTTAAAGTAACAGTAAAACTGTTTTTCCAACCTCCCAAATAATTAGTTGGGCTAATAATTTTCAAGCTCTGCTGGTTTATTCAATTATTTTTCATTTTAGGTGAACTTTTAATTAAGGTCAGCAGCAGCACCAGAGGAAACCAAGAATGTGCCTGAGAAATTGTGTTAATTGTGGATTTCTAGTAGTTAGTGTAAGTGTACCCCAAACACCACCAAAACCCTACTATAATGGCTTCAGGTTCTCTCACCCACCTGTCATTAGTGTGCAAAAAAGGAGTGGTCAGGTGTCCAGAGCAGGAGAAAGTGTCCTTGACCCTAGGAATTTGCTGCTCTCCTGCCCGGACAACTCACTGCCTTTCCAATCATCCTGAAATGCACCTCTAATTGCTCCAGGAAGGTAGATGCTTTACAGTTTCTGGGGAACAAATATGTTTTCAGAAATGTTTTACAAATAGGAAAATTCAATTTTACTATTAAAAAAAAAAAAATGCAACAAGTTGCCCTTCCTTGTCCCAGCTTTTGTACAAATTGTCCCTCTGTCCAAAGGCCATGCAGAGCACTATCTCATTTCCTCTGGCTTTGCGAAGGCTGGGGAAACAGTAGGAATAAGAATATCAAGCCTTAGAGTGTGATTCCGTCGTGGCCTTTCTGATACAATCTCTGTTTACTGTGTTAGACCACGCACATGTTCTGCAGTTACTGCCACTGGAGGTGCTGAACGCTTCTCAGCCCTGCACTGCTGCCGGCTCAGCTTGTTCCTGGGCTGAGTTAATGCTTCAGTGCTTTAGCCTTACTTTTGAAATTCTCAACAGTTTTACTATTCGTGGCAATATGAATAGTAAACCTCCCAATTCAGGTAGGTTCAAACAACTCTATTCATTCGTTCTCCCCCTGCTTTTTGTTTGTTGTTTTAAAGATGATTCTTTTAATCTGCAATGACTTTTTACATCTCATCTGCCAAGATTTTAAAATCCAAACAGGCTTCCTAGCCGTGCACTTCCATTAATTAAGTATATGCTTGCTTAATTTTAATATTGAAAGTGACTACTTTCAGTTTTTTCTTGCTTAACAGCAGATGGCTGACTATGTTTCTTGGTTTTATTTCTTCATACAAATTCCTTTTCCTCTGGTGCTGATGCAATAAACCTTGATAACCACTGAGGTTAATCTTAAACAGCCTTAAGAGCAATTACAGTTCACAACCTCTGTGCACGCTAGTTGACCTTAAGCTTTCTGACATCGCACATCGCTCCCAAACCATTTTCTGCTGCCTTCCAGCTTCTCAAATGTTGTTACCAGGAGGAAAATCGATTTCCACCAGGAAACTCATTCTCTGAAAGAAGCCGTCCGTTGTGTCACGCCTGATTTGCTTAGGCAACAGTTCAGCAACTGATCTACTTCACGTCAAGACACCGGGACAACAAGGAGAGTTGGTATCCCCCGGCTGTCACCAGAAGTTCCCGGTCGGTTTATGGGAACATCAGCGACGACTCTACGCGCGGCAGCGCCGGTTTGTCGCCGCCTGGGCTGTCCCGCCGCATCTCCCCGTCCCGGTGCCCGCGGTGCCGCCGCCGGCCGCCGCAGCGCCGGGCGCGGCCGCTCCGCTCGGGCATCCCGCGGCTCCCGGGAGCCGGGACCGTGCCCGCCGCGGCCGCCACCGCGCGGTGCCGAGCGGCGCTGCCGGCCCGGGGACACCGGGGCTGGCCGGGCACCCCCGGCGCTCACATCTGGCGGCAGCCCGGGCAGGGGTTCCCCCAGATGTGAGCGCCGGCACGGCACCGAGGGGCTCCGGCGGAGCTCGGCGGGGCCGGGGGCTCTCCCGGAGCTCACGGCCGGCGGCGGAACCACCGCGCCCGACTTCGCCCGGGGCGGCGAAACTTTTTTCCGGCGAAGCAGCGCGGGTCCCCCGGCGGGCATCCATCCCTCCGCGGCGGGACAGCCCTCCCGGAGCTCAGCCCCTCGTCCCGCCGGCACGGGCAGTCCCGGCCGCTCCTCTCCTGCTCCCACCTACCTTCCTGCCGCCGCCGCCGCCGTCCGGGCAGGAGGGAAGGGGCTCCGCAGCCCCGCCGCGCCCGCGCTGCTCCGCCGCCTCCCGCGGGAGCGGCTCCCTCGGCTCCCCGCGCCTCTGCCGCTCGCCCGGGTTGCATCACCCCCCTTTTATAGCCGAGCGGGCAGCGCTGGTATTTACTCTGGCGGCGAGTCCCTGGCTGATGTCATGCTATTAATAGCCTCTCCGAAAGAGAGGGAGGAGGGAAGCGGGCCGTGGCGGTGATGCAAGGCTTCCCCGCCGGCACGGCACGGCACGGCACGGAACGACACCACCACCGCGCCGAGCCGAGCCGGGCCGAGCAGCATCCCTCGGCACCCCGACAGACCCCTTCTCCTTCCGTCTCCACCGTTCTCCCCGTCATTTATTTATTTATTTCTATTAAGACTCCGAGAGTTTCTTTCTCCGGGCTATTTTACTTCTGACAATAAATCAAAGTCCCTCTAGCGACAAAAAAAAAAAAAAAAAAAAAAAAAAAAAAAAAAGAAAACCCTGGTAATTGTGTATTTTTCGAAGGGACTGACCTTTCTCTAGAGGAAAAAAAACTGTTCATGACCCCCCTACTCCCCCGTTTCTCTCATTCTCCCCCCTCCTCCCCTCGCTACTTTAGATGACAGCTAAAAGTTCCGTTCACATAAAGGAGAAAGCTTCGTTTTTACTCTGAGGAGAAAAGACCCGTTTAATAAAATTATAGACAGCTAAAAATAACACTGTTTGGGGGTTTTGTTTGTTTTGTTAGGGTATTTTTTAAAACTTTTCTTAAAACACAGCAGCATGCGATTTCCTTATAATCTCATGAAAAACCAGGGAATTCCTACAGCAGAGAGGGAAATACAGTTGTGGCTGTGGTAAAGGGGTTTTTGTTTAGTTCTTTTTTTTCCCCCTCTGGTTTGTTAACAGACAGAAATTACCTTCTAACAGCCTTCAAAGTGCTAGAAAATATGATGTTTAAAAAACAAACAAACAAAAAATCCAAAACAAAAACCAAAACATCAAAGAAAACATTTAGCTGGGGGAGACACAGAAAGCTTACAATGACAAATGCATGCAATCATCCAGTACTATAATAATTAATATATAATATATGCAAACTTGTTATTAAGCCAGTCTTCAAGCCTCTGCACTTGACTTGAAAAGACCAGGACATTTCATGCTTGAGTACATTGTATTGTAAGTAAACCAACATGAAATGGATACCTTAATATATAAGATGTATATCCCAATCAAGTGCTCCAAATTGTTGATTAATTTTATAATGTTCAATATATCATTTTTGATAATAGGTAATAAGTCTTGAGTGGTATATTCTGGTATATTTTTATTACTTGGAGCATTTTGTGAAGAATACAAATTAGTAGTAGAATAGTAGTTTACAGAATTAGTAGAAGAGAGACTAGTAGTTTGAAAGTCCTTCTGTATCTCCCTTCTGTGTGCTTGTGATGGTCTGGATATATATATGTGTGTATATATATATATATATAGATAGATAGATGATAGATATAGGTATAGACATAGATGATATAGATATAGATTATATAGATGATAGATAGATATAGATGATATAGATATAGATATAGATATAGATATAGATATAGATATAGATATAGATATAATATTGGCCACATAGTCTGGAGTAATAAACTTAGTTTTTTTTAATGTCCAAGTGCCAGTAACTTTGCAAAATTAACACTCCTATTCCGCATTTAGTTGCCTGCTCTTGAAAGAAAAATCCTGATCTGATGGGAAAGGAAGGAGTCTGGGGTAGTGACGTGGGCTTCCCTCCTGTGGAAGGTGCAGTCGCAGCCTGTTCTCTGCAAACAAAGAAGTGCATTTTGTGAGGGCAGCAGTGAACTCCTCTGACCTACCTGGCAGCACTCCATTTACAGCTCCTGTGAGCTGCAAGCTTTTTTTCTTTTTCACTCACCTATAGAGAAATCATTCTTAGCTCTATCAAAACATAGTTATTGCTGCATTTTTATTAATCTAGCTAAATCAATGTCAAGTATAATGCCAGGCAAAAACTTTCAGAAGGGTCTAGAGAAAGCTTTTCAGTTCACCTTGTTACAGCCTAATAAGTTCTTTTTACTTCAGAGGCACAATTTTATAATTCATGCTGTGCTCAAGGACAGCTGGCACCGTTTTTCTCAAGCCTAGAAGAAAAAAAAATTCCTCTCAAGCAGAAGCCAAATGTGGAAAATTTCTTCCCAAAAGATAGTTGGTTGGAAAATTTTAAGCACTGTGGAAATGTGTTAACAACATTGGTTTTAGTGGCCAAGAACAGGTGTCTGCTGCAATTATGACAGAAATTTACCAACTGTCTGTCCTTATTTATTTAGGTAGCTGTATCAGAAGTGGGAATGTATTTAAAGTATTTTCAGCTAAACAGAGCAGTGTTGCAGAATAATGGAAAAAAAAAAAAAAAGCAGTTCTCCCCTTCCATGTGGGTAGAAGTACCTTGGAAATCCAAGCATTGTTATCCAGTTGTGGATGGTCACTGGCATCTACTTGTTTTGCTACACAATGCTGGTCCCATTACTTCCCATGAGCTGCAGCCGGCACTAAAATCTGACATCAAACCAGTTGTGTTCATTCTTGAACTTGTCCTGAAGTGAGCCAGCTCCTCCCTGCAAAGCAAACAGAGAAATGTTCCTGTGCGCATTTGAGATTAGGCCACTGAAACATGTCCTGGCTTGAGTCTTCAGTGAAAAAAGAAAATGAAACCACAGTGAAAAATAAACCCAGCTCCACTGTGTTGTATAGGTTTTATCCAGATTCCTTTTGAAACCAAAGTTAAGCTAATCTCAGTTGGATCATACCCCAGTTAAAAAAAAAAAAAAAAAAAAAGTAAAAGTTAAGACTATCAGGAAGTTAAAGTAACACCCAGTACAGCCACCAGATACTCTGATGTTCTTGCCAGTTTAATTTTCCATCTCATAAAATATCTTTCATTTGCCTCCCCATGAACATTTACCAGTCCTTTTCCAATCCATGTCTCTCTTTCATCACAAACTGCAGGGGACATATCCCCTGAAACAGCATTTTTTTGACAGAGGTAACATCCATGATCTTAACTGCTGTTTCTCTTAAGCCAGGTACAGCAGCTCATCACTCAGACTGGTGTGTACTGGGTTCTTTTCCCTCTGCAGAGAAATCAGGCTGAATACCACCCCCGGCGTGGTCCTTGCAGCCCTCCAGCAATCTCCAGTGTGCAGAAAAGAATTCTTTCCTTTATCTCTTTCTGACCAAGTCCTGCCTCCATATCACTTGGCACTACTTCACACACTGTGGATATTGGATTAAAATTAAAATATGGCTGTCTCATTATTAAAAAGAGCTACAGACATACAGAGGAACAGACCCCCAGTCTCACAGCACAAACTTTCTCTTGTCCTAACATTTATGCTACTGCAGGACATCAGTCAGAGCAACACAAAAAAAATCTCCATGTCCCATCCAGATCATGTGCTAATTTCTGGTCACACAGTTCCATTAAACCTGTTCAGTCTGATGAAAATATAATGAGATTTAAATAAATCAAATGTGTAGTGATAACATGAGTAAAAACTGCCTCTCTGTGTGTTTTGTGGTTTGAATTGTATAAAGTTTTGAAATTACTGTAACCCTGACAAGACAAAACTTTCAATGCACAGCACATATAAGAGAAACAGATTTCCATAATTCAGAGTTATCATGTGGTAAAATCTGCACAAAATCAGGTTTTCTGACTCTGCCTGAAATATTACTCTCTACTTCTGTGATGGGAACTAACCTTCATAATCATTTTTGCTATGTGTTACATTCAGGTCTGAATCTATGTGGCAGGACTCCTCTGTTCACCAAAACATGCAGGAATTTTGAGATAATTTTCCCATCTCACTGTACAAACACCAGGGGTGAAACTCGGGACTAGTTTTTCCAGCATGTAGGTTGTTACTGCTGGAACTATGGGAGCAATCAGCAGCAGAAGCAGCATCAGCCACTTTCACCCTGCCCAGAGTTTTTCAGCAGCTGTCTTGGGACTCTTTGAGCATCTGTGGGCTACTTCTATAGGTTTCTTCAAAAAGGGAATAAAAAACATCCAAGCCTACAGGAGCAAGGGCAAAATTCACTCTGGAAGAGCTGGATCTCTATGGACTGAAAAGGTCCAAAAATGGAAGTTAAAACCACAGGGTTAGAAAACTGACTTTCACTGAGACTGTATGGCAAACCCTGCCACTCTCTTATATTTAATACCTCTTAAGCAGATGAACAGATAAATATATGTATTGTGGAGGGAAATAGGTGCTGTGTTTTAACAGCTTTTATTCTTTAACACTGAAGATAAAATTATTTTGCTCTTTGTTTTTCTCTCCACAGCTTATCTTTCTTTCCTTACTGCCTTCTCCATCAATAGCCATTTACTCTTAATTTATTCTCTCCTTTAAAAATCCTATTCCCTGCTCTCTTTTGCTTTGTTTCTTAAGTTACATTTCCCATTTCTTTAAAACAGCAGCTTCTCCTTTTATTTTGCCACTTCCCTGTTTCTACTCTTCTCACTTCTCTCTTTTCCCTCCCTGTATCCTTGGATTTCATCATTCCCCTTTTTTCTGTTCCTTTTTTCCTAGAAACTTTTCTCCCATTGATCCTTCTGGTTCTGCTTGGAAGCTTTCTAAATTTAAATAATTTTAAATTTCTCTTTTGATTTCTTTCATTTTCATTTTTGCTTCTCCTTTAATGAGATGAAGGCACTGATAACAAAATTACCGCTGGGTAAGCAACATGTATATTTCAGGACCAGATTCTGGGGCACAACATTATTATGAATTTTAGTGCAACTTTACTAAATTAAAGTTCCAGAAGGTTGTCATTGTTATAGGCAGTGTTTCAGAAATGTGGGGTAGAAGTGCAATTATACAAACATCCCTTCTCTGTAGCTGAGAGACAGACCTGACACTGGCCCAGCCAAGTATATCTTTAGTTCCCTTTTCCTGAAGATTTTCAAGCCCTTTTTTTTATTAGATGGACTTTGTGCACCAGCCTAGAAGCTGACCAAGCACAATCACCTGCAATTAATATTTGTTCTCTTTGGACATGTCCAGGCAAGAAACAACAAGAAAAATAGATCCCACACATGGAAGAATCACATCTTAAACCAGACTGAACATAGCAAACTCACTGGCTTCACTGGACAAGGAAAAGGATAGGTCAGGTATATTAACTGCAAGTGCAGGCAAGTGCAAATTGTACCTCCTCAAAATGCCTTTATAGTCCCTTCCATTTCATGGCAAGAAAATGATTTGTTCACAGATCCTGCCCTTCATCTCCCTCTCCCTATCCTTTCCACTTTGTAAAAGCATCCCAGATTTTGTTGGATATCAGTCACAGGTTCATTTGGAGCTTTACACATAAAAAATGATCACTGATGAAAGTACTAAGACCTGATCCAACTGTTAATTACGTCAATGGAAAGATTCCCATTGAGTTCAATGAGAGATAAATTTAGCCCCCAGGGACTATGAAAAATCAGCATTTAGTCACACTGGTTCTCAGCATACAGAACTCTCCTCCTGAAGTAACCTGGAAGAAAGGATAGGAATTATTTGCTGAAGATGTATGCTTCCCTTGGGTGGACTAATATAATAATGGTTTGTGTCCTTGTTGTCTTCCAGGTGGACACCAAGGATGAGAGGAAGCAAGAGAGAGAATATATGTATTTTTACTGTGCTAAATTACAAGCATTTTGGACACATTATGGAATTAATCATGCTGATGCACACAAATACAAGCACATACACACACACATACCCCCTATAAAATCCAGCTCTTCCTATTGATTGTCCTTGGAACTGTGCACATTTATAAAGAATACTCTGAAATTTAATATAACTTATGACACTTTAAACACCCCTTCTCATCAGTCTACTAAATATGTAAATTACAATTTGTCATAATAATTACAAATGAACTTTTTTGATTGTTAAACATGGATTCCTACATAAATACCATTTCAAATAAAAACACTGTATGGCACAGATTGCAACCTACAGAAGGTTGAAACAAGGCTGCCACTGCAGCTTTCACTGTGCTTATCATTTGTCCTCTCACCTACTTCACATGTGCCTTGCCATGAAAGGAGCACATGAATGATCATACCATTCATTCAGCCTCTTATCTTCCTTGGTTTATTTTTTTGGCTTTAACTGTGCAGTAACTTGCCCAGATAACAAGAACAAAGTGTAAATAAAATTAAACCAATAGAGCTGCGCGTAACTTTAAAATGAGACTGCCCTGATTGCAACCACAAAAGCACCCCCTGAACCCAAACCCTGATTGCTCTGTGGGCACATGAGGCTGCTGCTGAGGCAGCAGGGGAATCTTCCCCAGCAACAGGGGAAGATGTGGGGTGCCACTACCCCCGCTACCCCCACTGCATCTGCGCTTCCCAAATGATGCCAGCCTGGCAGGGAATGCTATCCATGGTGGGGTAGGGTCCACCTTCTCTGCAGTGACTCTTGGAAGCAGAATGGTTACAGAGAGAGAAAAGCAGACTGCAGGATGCCCCTTGCCCAGGGTATGGCCTCATCACAGGGCTGAAAAGTCAGGCACCATCTGGTTTCCTGTCTAATGGGCTCCAAACTTCAGGACAGGGCAGCTTGAGCGAGGGACACACGGAGTCCGAGTCCCCAAGCAGCAGGGACGGTAAGGGTGTGGTTAGATCATTTCTCCTCTGAAAGAGGAGGCACAAATTTCACCCCACACAGCCAGATGTGACAGCTTAACTCAGGTCTTTCTCTCCAGACCCAGTGCTCTTGCTGATGGGGTTTTATTAGAATGCCAAGCCCAAGCTTAGAAGGGAAGCTTTGGGCTATGAATTCACAGCAATGCTCGACTCCACGTTGCAGGTTAGATGGTTTAAGTGGAAGAGAGGGGAATTTATTTTCACCATGCACAGCCTCCTTCTGTGGAGCTGGGCTTTAATCCTGCACTGGAAATAACATGAGGATAGCTGGGAAATGAGAGTGCTCCTTATTCACCATCTTTGTGAAGATAACCTGATGATCTTCCTTTTATTCTCTTTCCCAGCCTGCTGAAATGGATAATATTTTATGCTTTAGGGCAAAGTAGCTGAGATTCCTAAATGGATATAATGGATAAGGCTGCTGTGGTTTATTTCCATATCTAATTTTAATTAGCACCCTTATGGGCTTTTTTTTTTTTTTTGCTTTCTTGATGTATTATTTTCTATTCTTACTACTGAATGTGTGCGTGGCAGTAGTATTTAGCAGCCCCAGTAAAGATTCTTGGTGCGCTTTTATTATATATACAAGAGTTTTATAATATATACAAGAGTTTTATACTGAGCTCTAAAAATGATGACAATATCTCAACTGCCAAACAGAAGCTCAGATTAAGCACAGCAATTAAATACATGGCTAAGTAGTCTCTGCTCAAAAGCATATACAAACTTAAGAATTGCTATTAATGAAGATCTCATATAAATAGCCTCTATAAATATTATTTCTTATATCTGTGGAATTATATTTATTCTAACACATTTGGGATGAGAGCACCTGGCAAAGTATAATATTGTGGTCTCTTGTTAGCCAGGAACATTTTCTTAAAATGTATGGGCTGATTAATTAATTAATTGCAGATCTTTGAAGAAGAATAATTACTATTATTTTTCTAAAAAACCCAAATGTTTAGAATTTTGGTAGATCCTGATTTTTTTTCCACAAAGGGAAAGTGTAGTTCAATACTATTTAAATTTATTGGGGTTTTTTCCTCATAAATTCAAAGCTGATTAAAAGCTCTACCATCCCAGTTTGAAGAGATGTTCTGAAGGAGAAGGTAGTTTCCTTGTTAGTGAAGAAATATTTCTTCACACTTGCATAAGCAAAGATATTCTCCATTGTTTCAGAAAAAATGTCAGATAAATCATCAGCTTTGTGGCTGGAACAGAAAGCACAGATATGACAGAGTACCCAAAACAAACCACGAATTCCCCACAGATACAAAGAGGCATAACTTATTTAATTTCATCACCCAAAAATTTGACTTGGGATGGTCAAGATTAATATTTTTTTTGATGATCTGTTTTGTGATTAAAGAATCTGTATGACGTGGAGAGAACATGTAATCTAGCAGGCAACACTTCAATTCAACAGGTGTTTTTCTTACAGGTGATTTGTGCTTCGTGCAAAAGTGGATGTTTAGGCTCCAAACCTTTTCCAAAATTTTCTTAGTGGTCTGTGCAATCTCTTGAACTCAGGCTGTAAATCAGCCACGTGTTATGCAGTGAGTGCTTGCAGGGAAAAAGGCTCTCACTGCAAGTGCAAGGTGCACACTGCTTTCTTTGCAGAGCAGGGACATTAAGCTTGGACTCAAGTTTACAGTTGGGGATTGGTTCACAATTATTAAAGGTTACTATAATAATACAGTGTGATATGACATGACATGACATGACATGACATGACATGACATAACATAACATAATACACTATAATATACTATAATATAATATAATATAATATAATATAATATAATATAATATAATATAATATAATATAATATAATATAATATAATATAATATAATATAATATAATATATAACATAACATAACATAACATAACAAGTTATGTTTTATGTATAATGTAATGTAATATATAAATTCATTTTTCCATAAATTTTCCATACACTTAAAATATTCACGCACATGTATAAGCATTTGTAGTTTTTGTAGGTTTCAACATAATCCTGAATATATGTTCAAACAGCAGCCCTTTTCTTGTTCTAAAATGCCTGTTGTGCATATTTTCACAAATAAATAAAAAATTAAATAAAAAATAAAATGTAAAAAAAAAAAATTAAAAAATGCAGCATTTTTGGCCACAGCTCTACTCCTCAGGGTATCCCAGAACACGGCTGCAGCTTTTCCCCCTTTGTGGGTGTTCCTGCCCCAGGGTATTGGTAGGACCTTCTCTCTAAACTCATTCCTGTGTAGGAGAGGGACTTCAGCATCCTTTGCTTTCCTGACAAAATCTATTCACTGAGTCTCAGTTGTGCACGTGCCTGCCCTAGAGGGACTCTTACAAAACCCAGGGGGTTGTGATCACCTTTCTTCTACCATCTACACTAGCCAAGAGCCATCTGTGTCTCTCCCAGTGTCTGCTGCATACCTCCCAGAGCTCCACAGGGGCTTGTTGGGTAAAATTCAGCAGACAGGGGAGATGAGATGAAATGAGACAATCATCACCAACTTTTATCATCAGGGTGACTGTCAGCACCACGACTGCCTACCTGCAGAGTCATCATCTATTTTTCAAATCCCCTCTTTGGTCAATATTAGTCTTTGCCCCCAAATCCCAATTCAATTCATGTTGTCCCCAGCTCCCTTTTCACTTCCTTATGTGAATTCCTGGACTGCAGCTCAGCTGCAGTTCACCTGCAATCATGAAAAGAGTTGAGCTTTGAGTCCAAGTTCTCAAAGACCTTTGGCCTAACATCCATATATACTTAAGTGATAAGACACCTAAATATCCTGCAAGGTAGGAGAGATAAACATTTTCTTGAGGCTATCCTTCCTTCTACTATGGCCTGGATTATTTTAGACTTTACATGTATACCTTATTCTCTCCATGACCTGTGAGGCCACATTTCCATCGATGTAAGCATGAAATCAGTGGCAGGGTTAGAGCAAGCCCTAATTATATTACAGTTTAATAGGGAAACAGATCATGTCAAGTGGGAGGTCAGCAGCAGCATATTTTTGGAGCACATCTCAAAGTTCACCCAGTACACATCCTTTCCTTATACTGGAATATTTATAGTTTGTTTGTTTTACATTGGAAATATTCCTTCTGTGAGCTCCTCCTAAGAGACTCCTCCTCCTCCATTTCAAACTCTCCTGTGATGGATTAGAATGGGAGCTTTAGAATGGACTAACTGTAGTAACCCAAGGCAAGCAAATCCCAATGTCCTTCACACAAAACCCTTTCCCAGGGCTATCAAACAGCCTGGCACCCATATGTGCTGCAATGAGCAGCCTTCATGTTCCTATGCACTCTGAGTTTCATTTCTGCATGCGTGCTCACATACATCTGCTACCCAGTTGGGAGCCTTCCTCAGGACAATGTCCAGTGGGTTCCTGATATGAAATCTTTCCCTAGGTCCTCCAAACTGAGTGTTTTCTGGTGGTGCTTATCCTATCCAGGGGGAGTAAGCAACAGCATGGTGTAGTCATGGCTTTCAAAGACCAAGTGCTTTTTCAGGTAATTGTTTTAAAGGACTGAGAACAGGGCTATGATTCTGCTCCTAAAAAAAATGCTTGTGTAAAATCTTGGAACAGCCCTGGGAGCAAGAATCAGAGATTTCTCCCCCTGAACCAACTGTCCTCTCTCTATTTTCTGTATGGCCTCAACAAGGAATGTGGAGAGTGCTCCTGTCCCCATTTAGAGTCTGATAGCTCAGGTAACCTCCCAGATCAATGGAAGTAAGAGATTAAACCTTGTCAGGCAGCCACTGGAATTGTTCCTGGCTTTTACATATCCCTACTGAATGCATAAAGGAAGCAGCACCACCTCAATCCTTCCTTCTAGCAAGCACTTACAAGAGAGGAGTGATGCTAAACTAAAAAGAAGTGGCCAAGGCACAAGCAGGGATCTCAGGTTTGTGTCTCTTAAGAGGAAAGAGATGCCTCCCTACAACACAAGGGAAAAATGGTCCCCACCTCCTGCTGGGGAGGCTGAGCTGCTCCCTGCACACTTTGCTGGCTGATTTGGGAGCCACTTCAAGGGGCTGAAGCATTCCAGCTGAGAAACAAGTCATGTAAAACAGGGGATTTAGAGTCAGGTATTGCTGTGACTGGATTTCGGGTGGTTGAGGTTTTGTGGGAACTCTGTTGGCTCTTGAGCCTCTCCAGTTAATTTCCACCATACAGTCAAGAACAGCAATTATTAACAAGGTGTGAGAAACCAATTTGTTTTCTACTGTGGTGATCCAAGTGCACCATGATCAGGGACAATTCTCTTTCATAAAGAGGTGGGGAAATGTTCAGAGAGCAGAAAGTCTCAGTACTTTCATGACCATCTATTTTGAACTTGTAATGTGACAGAGCTATCATATGAATATTTTAATGAGTGATTTAGCAAAGCTCAGTACCACTTGTAAATGAAATGCATATTTCAATACCAAAGTAAAATACTGTTCAGAGTTTTTCTGAAAACATTAAACTCGTGTTGACAGAAGAATGAAATATACACATTAAAAAATAGTTCATCTCTTCTTAGAAACATGCCACCTTATTCTAAAATAACCATATTAATCTCAGCTGATACTCAAAGTGTTAAAGAATCAATTTCTCTTTCCTGCTAGAAAAGACAGCCAGGTAATCACAGCGCTGGAGAGTTTAATTTTGTTGAGTAAAAATTTGTTTTATAAGCTACTTTGCCTATCAAATGACAGTAAGTCTCTTGACATAAACATCACTGCAATTTTATTACATGAATGAGTGGTTACTGGTTTGGGTTTTCTCTTTACTCTAAACCAGTGAAAGAATTTGGAAATCCTGACCTGAAAGGGTTTCACACATGCTTAATTTTAATTGTGCATGAAATCACAGTGAGTTTGGTACTACTCATGTGCTTAAATTTAAGCATGTGCATAGGTGTCAGCAGAATGGGGCTTTAATAAGGCACAAAATCTAATGTCCGGTTTTTCAGTGTTAAAGGTTATACCTTGATAAATTCATTTTTATAAGAGAAGTTGTTCTGTGAAACAAATTATAAAAATAAATCTGTACGTAACATAAATTTAAACTGAGACATACATTAATATGTTTAACATTTCTAATGTTAAACATATTATTACAATATTAAACATAACCATTACAATATGCAATATTGTAATAGAAAAGTACTGAGTCACAAGAGGGACCTGACATGTGACATCACAGAACAAACCCTTGGGGAGAGGGTTATTGAAAGCCAGGTAAGAATGGGATGAAAGTATTTTCATTGCTCGCATGGGTATGTACTTCCAACTCTTTTCTGCTGCTGCTTCAGAGTAGCATATTATAAGTTATCACCAAAATAGCTGTTTTCATCACAGAAACACTGGTCCTTATTACAATATATATATATATATACACACACATATATATATACACTCTGAAAACTCACAAAAAATTATATTCAGCTGATTTTCCTTTATTTTAGAAAATAAACCAAGTCTTGATAGACCTGTTTACTTTTACATACTCCCTACAACCATAAGGACTTTCTCTACTGAATAATTGTCTGTGAATGTTTTGTTTTGGGAACCAAGCTTGAACAACAAGCTAACAACAACAAAACCCAACCAACAAGTAAGGGCAAGCAGTATTTGCAAGATGTTATCAGTTACTTCCAGAAAATACCCCTCGGTGCCTATTTCACTCTGCTATTTTAAGTTAATTTGCAAAGCTTTGACAAGGAACAAAGGTTAAATACTTGGAATTTGCATAGGTTGTATGTTCACCGAAGAATGCAAAATAAATGTTATAAATACACGGTTGGTTCCCCCAAGAAGAAAAAAGGTGGAGCATGGGTACAGCTGCTCTGAACATCGTTAAAAGAAGACAACTTTTCTAGAGCCAAGTGAGAAAGGAAGATGCAGAAATGCAGTGTATTGCAGAGGTGTTGCTATATTAGGGGACTCCAATCACGTATGGAGCTGAGCAGAACTGTGTTACAAACATCTCCTGTTGTGTTACTCTAAGGAATAACACCTGAAGTACAGGAACCTGCTGGAATAAATTTTAGCAACCCGAGCTGAGAGCTGAGCTTTGGTAGTTAGGGATACTGATAATTAAAAGCAGCAAAACCAGATGAAAATCCAGTGGCACCGCATGCTATGGAGGTGGATGTTTGTAGTTATAAAACTGCAGACCTGGATGAGCTTATAGCAAATCAGATTAAATTTAAGACTGCTAAATTTTGCTGTGAGAATTTATTTGTGTTGATAGGGCACGGATTGTCCTGTTCATGTTTTGTTTGGGTTCTGCTGACTGATTTTATCAACATTGTTAAATACATTCATGCTGGTCACTGTAGTAGCAGCTGGAATGCAAAGCCATCTCCACCAAGCCATCTCTTAGTAAGTAGGAGATAGTCAAACTGAACGAAAGAGATTTAGAGTTTGCCCATTGTCATGCAGCATGAAAACCATAGCAGAGAAAACAGAAAACCTCCAAGTCCCGACTCTCCTGGCAAATGGGGAATGTTGCAAACCTTTCCTCCTCCAGCCTTCCTCAGCCATGAAAAGATTTTTTTCCCATTTCTGGTCCTCATCCAGCTCTGAGAGTCAGTAACAATAATCAGAGCATGCCAAGCATCTGACCTCAGCAGATTTTCTTGTGAAATAAAGAACGCAGTGTGACGTGCAATTTTCTTCTGAATTCTTCAGATATGTCTCTTGGAACACATTCTTTCTGTTAACAGTTCTGCTGTCAACACTGTTTTCTGCATTTGACCCTCTCCCCTGCTTGTATTGCTGAGGTATTTTATAAGGAAGTTGTTAACGGGTTATTTTCCACTCTAGTACTCTAGCAAATTGCAGTGGGTTTGAGTTGGTATTTCAAAATTAGCTTTCTACCTTCACAGCTAATCCTCGTGGGATGTATTGAACCAGTGAGGTTCTGGGTGCTCAGCACATTACTGAATTAGGCCTCATCAGAAGGATATGCAGCCAAGAAGTTGACAAACATATAAATACAAAGTGACCCAGTTTCAGTCAAGAGTCTACTTGTATGCAAACAAACAAACCAAGTCAGAAAAAAAAATAACCTATTTCTCAAATTATTTTTAAAAATCCTGAGAAGTCAGTAATGTCTAAATGTTTCAGGAAACACTTGAAACAAGTCTTGACCACTAAGATTTTGTTTTATTTTAAGTTTTTTCATATAGCTAATACCTATTGTAGTTACTGTTTCTGCTATTTATCCAGAACATATTCATTGTACTTCTTCTCTGTACTTTTTATCACTAACCTGTACAGATACTTTAATTACAGAGAGAAGATATCTCACTGTGGTAACAGCACTCAATTTTGCCTTATCCTTATTGGTTTTCTTCTTTTGTGCTATTCCCATACACATGGTTCAAAGCACTTGTGAGATGATCTCTTTTTTTTTTTTTTTTTTTTTTTGTTGCCGTTTCATTTTGATCTTATTTTCCTGGCTGACAGGATGTGTGTCACTTGTGTTTTGAAATGAACTCTGGTAAATACAGCCGCTTCTTGAAAAGATCACTGCTCCCCTTTGAGCACGACTGCCAGAAATATGCAAGTGGGAAGAGAACTATGAAGAACTTGTTGTGTGAACTGCCCACGGTCCCAGCCCTGCTTCTGGATCCTTCCCCGCAGGGCACACGACACCTCCCAGCCGTGTGTGACCCCGAGTGCCAAAGAAGGGTAATTGTGTTATAAGACTTTTTAATTCCCCAACTTACTTCAGCTGTTATCAGCAGCTGGTTACTTCAGCTGGCTGATATGCCTCGGTGTCCTGTAAACATTCGGTCTAGTGCTGTGCATTACTCATAGTTGGAAAATCACTTTGACTCCTGTAGCATAATTATGTTA
Source organism: Lonchura striata (assembly GCF_050655825.1). Lineage (NCBI taxonomy): Eukaryota > Metazoa > Chordata > Aves > Passeriformes > Estrildidae > Lonchura > Lonchura striata. Next base: position 103,110,379 of record NC_140705.1, on the reverse strand, counting down.
ATGTCAAATGAGTCACAGGGAAACAGAAAAGTTTTATCAGAGCTGCACCTCAGTGCCAATTTCTCAATGCTCCCGTTGGCATGACAGAAGTAGGTTAGGGGATTTAGGGGAAAAAACAACTTTCATTTAATGAGTGATATGAAACTATGATAATAATTACTCACAAGGAAGCTTAAGTGGCAATCAAACTTAGATTCACTGAAATGTAAAATTGGTAAGAGAATAGCTTGCCTGATTATTTATAAGAGCAAGAATGAAAAATACTGAATTTTTAAACAATTACTTTTTAAAGAAAACTTCAGATCTCTTTCACACATAAACAGCTTTTCACATTCATTATTTAGTTTCAATGCTAGTAAGTGATTTATTTAAATTTATATCTTAATTAGATTGTATTTCAGAGCCAACCTCCTCTGATTTATTATTTTTACCTCTTTCTTGGTTTAGTTAATGCTAGCGATCAGCTAGGAAAAAAAAACAACAAAAAAATCCCACCCTTTCAGCTCATGTTTGGATCATAATACAAAAAGCCAGAAGTCCTTCAACAAGCTAAAATTTCTTGTAACATATCTTGTCACAGCTTAAAGCAGACAAATGGCCAACAAGAGCAGAATTTGTTCCAGAGTTTTAAGACAAAGGGGACAAACCTCTGTGATACACTGGCTATCTCAGGGCTAAGCTGCAGCACTTCTTTTTTTCTGGAACATACAAGTTCCTCTGGTATTTGCCTACCAGGAATTTAAATAATAAAAATACATTTTTTTAACTCAAAATATGTATGTTTAGCTCTAACAGTTATCAATATTCGCACACGCCATCCTGATGAATAGGATATACCATCCGAATGTAAAGGGAAGTTTTTTTTCCCCAGATAGCCGAAACATTCTCAGAACACAAGAGTTTAATCATTCTGATAGATTCCACTGTGCTATTCAATAAAAAAGTCTCAAAAGTAAGCAAAAGGGCTGAATTTAAAATCATAACCACATAATTTTAGTCAGGAAAAAAAAATTACCTAGGGCAATGGAATAAAAATCTCTTATTGATAAGTGACTGCATTTCCATTTATGTCCTATTTGAGAGGGAGACAGGACTTACATTTCTCTGGGAGCTCCATCCCTCTGAGCATTTCCCCTTCATCTGCTGACTTCTCATCTCATGCCTTTTCTGAGTTCCCTCCACTTATCCTAGAAACTTAATAAATTAAATCTCACATGCCCTATAAGAAACCAACTGTTGTTACTAAATTGAGTGGGAATATAAGGTCATGCCATAGGTGACTAAGTAGCCCCCAGACTTCCCTACGAGCCATGATCTAAATATGATGGTACAGCATCATCTCGACCTTATAGTGAGTGAGGGGCTTTATGTCAGAGCACATCCCCGATCCAGAGATAACCTACTATGGACAACACCTGCAGTTTGAAGCCCTCGGCTCCTGGCTGAGTTAAAACTGTTTTTTATTACGTAAAACAGTTCATGCCTATCAGCAGAAAGCCTTTATTTGTAGTATTCAGTTCTCTCGTGTTTCGCGTGGGAACGTACAAGAAACACACCAAGGCGTTGTTTGTTTGTAAATTAGCATCGTTTTACTAGCGATGCGCTTTTGCGGTTTGCCCCGCGGAGGCGGCCGGACGCTGTCCGTGCGCTGCTGCCCCGGGGCAGGACCCGGCGCTTCCCTTCTCCCGGCGCTCGCCCCGCTCCGCGCCCCGGGGCAGGACCCGGCGCTTCCCTTCTCCCGGCGCTCGCCCCGCTCCGCGCCCCGGGGGAAGCGCAGCGGCAGCGCCGGGAGCGGTGATGGAGAGAAGCGCCGCGGAGCACACGCGGGCAGCATCCCCGGGGCCCCCGCGGCGGGACTGCGCCGGGGCCGCGCCCCGGGGCTCCGGGCAGCGGCCCGAGTGGGGGTCCCTTCCCCGGCAGCCCCGGGGCGTGCGGGGCACGGCGCGGCCCCCCCGGCGCCGCAGCTGCGCCCGTCCGTCAGCGCCGCCCCCCGGGCGGGGCCGCCGAGCGCTGCCCCTTTAAGGCAGCGCAGCCCCGCGCGCATTCCGGCGGCCGCGTCAGCGTTCCGGGAAGCGGTGGCGTCACCCCGCCATCCCTCCCTCCCTCGCTCGCTCGCTCGGTGCCGCTGTCCGTCCCGCGGCGGCGGGGCGGGCCCGGCGAACAAAGGCGGCACAAAAATAGAAGGTGAGCGAGAGCGGGCAGCGCCGCGCCCGCCTCGGCAGCGACGTCACGGCGCGGGCGCGCGCCTGCGCGGCCCCGCGCTCCTATTTATAGGCGCCGGCGGTGGGAGCCGGGCGTGGTGACGTCACGCGGCGTCACGTCACGCGCGGGGCGCGGGCCCCGCGTCCCCCTCAGGATGTCGGGGGCGAGTGGCGGGACCCTGATCCTTGCTGGGACAGCGCCCGGGCACTGATGGCGACCTGCTTCGTGCCGGGGATTCGCCTCCACTCGGCACGAGCGGGGAGCCGCTGCCCGAGCTCCTGTGCGGGGTGCTGAGTGAAAGCAACGCGTGCTGCTCTTGGCCGTGCCCTGCTCTCCCTGTGCACAAAAGCAACCCGTTACCCCCCCCCCCCCCCCCCCTCGGGGGATGGTTTGTGCGCCCGCTGGAACACGACATTCCCCGCAATTAATTATTACATAAGTGCCGTGTCAAGGATGCCATTGATATTACGGTGGCTCTCTCAACTACGGCAATGACAGCAGTAGCTTCTATGTAGAATCTTAAAAAGGATGCTGGTTAATTTGTGCTCCGCTTGCCAAGCCCGCCTCTCGGAGCAGCCCGAGGATGTTCAGTAGCCTTTGTGGTCACGCACTCTGTGAAAGGCTGGAGCCTGGGATTGTTTACAGTCCTCTGCTGGAGCTGCCCTTGTCAATTTTTCTGAGAATCAGATAATGTGAAAGGGTACTGGGCCACATGTGTAAGCTTTTAATAGTAGTATTTGGTAGACAAGGCTTACACGCTCCTTACTGTAACTCTTTGTATTTCACTGCTGGGTATTGAAAAGCTGCTGGGTCCTCTTTGATCCCTTCTGAATGGGGGTGGAGGGGTAGTGGTTTGTGGTTGGTTGGGGTTTCTTTGTGGAATTGTTCATAAAAGTCAGTGACTGTCTGTCTTGTCTCCCAAAGCTGTTGCTTTCTCTAGGCAGACTAGACAGCAAATAGGTCTCTAATTTGAGATGGCATCTCCCCAGACTGTTCATGTTCAAAGAAAATGTGGCGGACCACGTGAAACAAGGAACTATAACATCAACAAGTAACTTCTGATACAATAGTCACTGTGAAAAATCTAGAAAAAGTTCACTAAGAGTTACACAATAAACCAAATAAAACCCCAAATAAAGGTCCTTGTAGAGGAGATGTAAAGTCAGTTGAAATTTCCAGAAGACAAAACTGAGTCTGCCAAGTTCTGTCCCCATAGGGCTGATGTGTCTATATCAGCATGCTCTCACCCTTAAGTTTGGAGGTTTTTTTTTATTTGAAAGATAAGTGTTGAACTAAATATAGACTAAACTAATCTGAACTAAATCTAAACCATGATGTTTTCATTCCAGAGCTTAATCAAATAGTTAATTTGGGATCATTCCCAAGTGGTTTTGAATAGGCTTAGCCAAAGTCTCAACTGGAAAATTGAAGGAAGTAGATGCTCGGCTCTTTTTGTGTGTCAGTACACTGTTCAATGTTAGCAGTCCTTCTTTTTCAGCCTTTCTTTGTAATACAGTGGCATCTATTTGTGAAGGTCGAATGTGGCATTTAGAGGGCTTTGTTGTGCAGTGCAGTGATGTGGTGCAGTGCAAACCTGAGCTGAATTGTGCTGTCCCAGAGCATTCCAAGGGAGGATGGTGTGGTTATTAGAGAGAGGCTGTGTCTTTTATTAGATTGAGTCATACAGAGGAAGAGAGAAGTGGGCAAACTTTCAGGAGCACAAACCTTTCTCCTTCAGCTGCCATAAAAAAGAAATTCTGGAAAACCATATCAGTAAAATTGTGCTGTTCTTAAAATAGTGTTCTCCATCAAAAATCTGGATTACTCATTAGCTTCTAGAAATGTAATAGCTGCTAGTTGTCCACTAAGGTGTTCCTGGTTACATGCTGCTAGGGACACACCTGTCAAACAGACCTGTGTTTGGAACCATAAATGTGTAGTTGCACAGATAAGTGCTTGAAGTGCAGCAAAGCAGCCCTGGGATATGTTGTCAGGAGATTACACTGCATCTCCTCTGAAGAGGGAATTTGCAATGCTTACTTCACTATTTAGTCACCTGGATGACTGTATGCTGACAATAAAACAGGCTTCTGGGTGAGGCACCAGAATATCATTGCAAAACTTACTGGAACCTGAAGAGAAAACCAGTATTGAGTGTACATCTCTGCAGTAGTGTTCTAGCCTATGCTAGAACCTCCCTGCAAAATAGTTATATAATCTTCTTAACCTAGTAAAAAAAAAAAAAAAGTCCTGTGATTTGAAGTGAAGCTTTCCTGGAATTTTCCATGTGCCCTTCATGGTTTTGAGGTGGTGCCTCCTATCAGAAACAACCTTCCAGGAAGTCTGTGAGCACTGAGCAGTATCAGTCCGTGTGTGAGTCTTGCATAATAAATGCCCTCGACTGCAGAGCTGTGGATTCTACTCGTTCTCATCCCAGAATGTGAGATATTTGCTCAATGTACTGAGTGGCTTCATGGAAGTTATTGGGATGAGCCCAAATAGCTACCAGGCATGGGATGGCTCTCACAGGCTGAAGGACAGAAATGGCCTGTTAGCAGCTGGAGAATATTTTCACAAAGCAGTCCAAGTGGACCAATAGAGTACCTCTAAAACATAAGCTCAGAGCTTAACTTTTTTAACCCAGGTGGACACTTAAAAACTGTGGTTTCAGCAGAAACATAGATTTGGCACCTAATTTTGTCCTCCTGTCAGCCCTTTGCTTTCTTACAGGTAATAATTAACAGCTGTTCAAGTCCCAGGATGGCCCTTCTTCACTTTTAAGTATCAGTTACCCTTTTATCTGAAAACATCTAGCTTTTCAGCATAATCAAGGCATTCTAATTCTTATGACACTTAAAAAGGTCCACATACATTTAACAGATCTATTGATCTTATTTTAAAAAAGGTACCCTATATTTTCTGTTGCTTTCTATGTCTGGAAACCATTTTTCAGGGCAGACTAGAGGAAGTTCTGGTGGAAGCTGGATTCCCTGACTCAACGGGGCTCTTTGTTTTCAAGGAATAGAAATAAAGAGGATCTCTTTTGAGTTTCCTTTAATTATAAGCCTGAGGGCAGCGGGAAAGGAGGAGTGATTTCTGTTTCTCAGTATGATGTTTGTGATTTAGTTCTGCCCGGAGGAGTTGCTGTTTTGGTGCTAAATGATAATTTTACCTTTCCTGTGGCTGTAGAGATTTGGCAGTGTTACACTCCTGGTTTGTGGGAGTTCTCCATAAAGTTAATTGGGAGTTTCTTCTGTGACTTGGACATGCTACTCTCCTTCTCAGTCCTAAGGATTTCCTTGTGGTATGATTCAGGGCTGAATGTCAAGTCAGTTCTTGCAGTCTGGCTTTTTCCTTCTGGAGAAAATGCGATGCGTTTGAAATGTACTTGAGATCCCATTTTCTCATTAGATGGTTACGTTATGCAAGATGGGAATGGCAGTTACCCTTAGAGCTATTTATTACACTCGTGCCTCTGGAGCTGATGAGGAAAGATGGGAGTCAAGAAGGGACATGACAAAAACAAGAAGTTTTTGTAGAAGTGGGGTAATCTGGATGGTACAGGTATATGAGAACACTGATGTTTAAAAAAAAAGATTTAAAAAAGTGTGTGCAGTTCTGCTGTTACTTATGAACAGCCCTTGATCAGGAATGGGCACTAAGTCAGTACCCAGTCACTTTCTTAGTGGCAGTCTCCTGTGTTCCTAGCAGCACTGAAGTAAAGAATTCATGGCTTTTTGAGAAATGAAGGATTTTATCTCATTCCCTTGATGATAACTTCCTTTCTGTGAGGAAAGCAGAATTGTCAGTGATGATGATGACTTCTCTTTTCAGGTAGAAAAGAGGAGTAAAGATATGAGCAAGAAATTTAGGATATGTGCAGTCTGCTATGGGATGTTTTGGGTACATTGTTCAATGCTTTCCACAAAAACAAGGAGGTGTGTCATGCCCACCAGGACAATATGATGAGCATAATATTAAGGCTGTTAATCGTGGAAGTACCTAAGAGAATTAGAAATTGCACATTAAAGGTGTTACCTGTTTATTTTGATTGTTGCCTGCTTTCTGCAGAACAGCCATTGCAGCATCTTTATGAACTGAAACAAGGTAGCTTTTCACAGATTCTACTGTGGTCTAATAGCCTCACAAATGTATTTATTCTGTTTGTGGCGTTTGTTACATGAAAATTTGTATAACTTAGCAAAAAAAGGTGCCAAAAAGGTACCTTTCTTTCTTAAATCTTGGTAAGAGTTCAAGACATTCAGCTCTATAAAATTTTCTGATGGTTTCCTGTGAATTAATCAAAGTTTAATTCCTATAATAAGTCCATCTTAGCTTTTCATGTAATTTGAAATGATTTAATATGTCTATTAATTTCTAATTGACATTTTGTCACTTGACCTAGCCCGTGCTCAAGGTTAGTGCAGGATTATTACCTGGTAGTGTTTGTAATGACAAGGAGAAATTACAGAATTTATGAACTTTTTGTTGTTGCCCCTGCTGCATACCAACAGTGCAACTTGAAAACTTACATTAAATATGGCTTTCAAAATTCAGAAATAGATTAAGCCCTCTTTCTCTGGTCTCCCTTCTAATCCTTCCTGTCCTCACCCACCTCGCTCTCCACCCTTAGATCAAAGTTTCCAAAAGGGTAAAGTCAAAATGTTTCACGTAAATCTCCTTGATGCAGCTCAGGCTCTTTGAAACTTTTGTTCTCTTCTGTTTGTTTCTTCCAAAACTTCTTGTTGCTTCCTCTGTATCCACTGGGTCTTTTTTGGGTTTTTTTTTTTTTTTCCCTCTTTGCTCTGCAGTGTTACTTGCCTTTATCTAGGACTGTCAGTGGTCTGGAACTCTGTTGTTCAACTGTTATTTAAAAAATGTGGATAAATTTATTAAGTTCACAAAGAAACATCTGTGATATACTGTAAATCACAATAAGAAATACATTTTGCAAAGCAGGCACAGTTGTGTAAAAATGTTTAAAACAAGCGAAAACCTCATTGTTTTCCCCAAAGGCTCCTGTTTTTGTAACTGTTTAGGTTAGTAAATTCTTTGGAATTTGTCTTTTGCCTTGGAATGCCTAACTAAATGTGAAATGTTGAAGATGAACTCAGTAGATCATGACTACCATTTTGAAACTTCCATAAACAACAGGGCACTGTGGAACATTTCTCTAGTGAACACAATGCTTAGCAGAAATCCAAAATCTGTTGCTCATTCAGTTGAAAGCACAGCAGAGACAAAACCAAACATGTGTCGTGGCAATAGACTTTAATGTTATCAGAAGCTGCCCTATGAGAGTTTAATCTTCAATTTTGTTGACTTTTCTGCATGTTTAGATCTTAAAATATTTTTTTAATTGAATGATTCTGAGATGGTATCTTCTTTCTGCCCTTCATTTAAAAGCAATGAAGGTAAGGTAAAGTTGTTTTGCAGGTTGGGCATGACCATGTCCCTGTGGAGCTCAGTGATATTTCTTGCTAACTGAAGTGATGCACAACTGGGTGTGGAGGTTTTTGGGTGGCAGAGTTTGTTCATTTCTGGTTTCCTTTCTTCACACAGTTTGATTGTTATGTCTGTGTTGTTGTAAAAACAGGGTGTTCTAAGGCTTTCTAATTAGCTTCTGTCTAATTTGGCATACTTTCTGGAATGGAGAGATTTCCTACAAAAGCTTGGTTCCTCCCTCATCCCAGTAAAATCACTAAATTACTTTTGAAAAAGCATTTCAATGCTGCCACATGCCTAATTATAAGTTGATTTTTTTAGTCTTTTGAATTTGATTTGTGTTACAGAAATGAAATTATTTTAAAGGATTGAGTTGCATACCACTTGCATGTTGCTCAAAACTCTACAAAAAACTTCCTTTGATTTAATTTTCATATAATCTATTGTTTTATTAGCATTTTAGAAAGATTAATTACAATAACTTGTCATAGTAGTTTATATTCTGAAAGTCCTTTGTAATCTGGAAAACACCTGATTTTTTAAACCTTTCTAGTACACTAAACAGAATACTTAAAACTAACCCTGATTTTGCTTTAATTTCTCTGATTCAGCTTGCTTTTAAATAGCTGTGGTTACAGTGTAGTACCCTTCCTACCTCCTGGGGAATTAGGCTGTCTTTACTGCAATCTTTGTAAGGGCTTGAAAATGCAGATGAAGAAAGCCAGGTTTTATTCTTTTGCTTCTTGAGAACTGGTGCAGAGTTTTGTTGTTTCATGATTGCTGTTTTGTTTAAATGCTAAGTTATTTTGCACTGAGAAGAAACAGTTTTCAACTGTTGAAAGTAAGAGTGCATGTGTAATAAGGGTTATTATGATTAATTTTTATGCTTGTTGTCAGTTCTCTGAAAAATACAATTTCAAATCTAAAAAGGCACAGGCTTGTTTACTTAATGATCTCTTAGCATATATACTCCTGTGTTGCTGAGATCAGTGATAAGAGGATGAGGTAAGAATTGATTATTCAAGGTAAGATTTTGAAGTTTATTGAGACTTTTAGCACTGGTGGATAATTTTCTGCACCAAATAAAGTAAAAATTATCACTTATTTCAGAATGAATTTGGGTGAGGCTGAATTTGCTGAAAAGGTCTGTTTTCACTTGACTTGGAATATGAGAATTATCTGTTGACATATGTATTTAAACCAAACTGGTGTGAATACAAACCAGATGTTTCTTGGGAACATTTTTATAGTACATTTGAACCATAAAACGAGGTGACACATTTTTTTAATCAGTATTCCTGATTGTGCATTGAGGAAATGTGTGTTCTAAGTGTTATTTTGCTATTTCTAAGTGGACAAGAATCTGCGATCTTGTACAGCATTAAGTGCTGCAATGAAAATCTAGATGCAGAATAGAATGGCCCTCTGTATAAAAGAAAATAGTCATGTTTGATTTAGACCTTTAGCACAAATAAGGACTCTTAAAATTATTTTCAGCGATCGTGTTAAAGGCTTGGTTAAATCTTGATTTTCATATCCACTGTCATTGAGCACACAAGAGGCCATCAGCAACTAGCTGGTGATGTGTAACAGTGATTCTAGAACTGAAAAACACATAATTGTTGTGGAAGTGTTCCATACTTAGTTGCATTGATTCAGGAGTACCTTCATTGTTATAAAACTTTCACTGTCACATTAATTTCTTCCTGCAAACCTTCCAAGTGGAGATAACCTGAGTCCTCAGTCTTACAGTCTCTTCTCCCCTTGTGAATGTGCTACACAAGGCCAGGGCAGAGGTGGAACATAATGGTATTGGAATGTGTTAAATGCCATAAGTGTAGATTTATATAATTTCTAATTAACAGCAGCAAGGAATGCTATTTGGAGTTGTTTTTACTTTTTTATTTCAGACACATACACCCAGGCACAGATGCACACACACACAGAGTCAGTGTTTCTCAAAGATGGGCTTGGCAGTTTCTGGTTAATTGTGTTCTCTAGTGTTTTGAAACTAATATTATTATGATGATATTCTTAGTAACACCTGCAATTTGGACAGTTAATTCCTGTAAACTGTCCCTTTAATGTGTTTTATCATTAACTCTTGAATCATTCAGTCACAGGAGTTTTGATGTTTATAGGATTGGAAAGATGACTCGCATGGTCTTTTCCTGGTTTCATTAAATAATTAGATTCCTCAAAGAGCATTTCTCTCAGAATCGAGGTAAATAAAAGTAGAGAAGTCACACGGAGGAAGAAATACATTCTACCCCTTCTTCAGGTCTCCTTGTTTTCATTGTATGAAACAATATACAGAGAGCATGTTGAAAGCCACCTATACCCTTTTTGAGTATCTTTAGATAGCTTTTCTTAAAAGCTTTGTGGTTTATGAAGAGCCCTTATTACATCTGACACTGGAAATCCAATCAGTCCTTTTCTGAAGTGTGCTGTGGATGCCTATTCCATATCATTGTGCACATGGAGAGATCCCAAAGTTATAAATAAGTTCATGGTAGCCATATGTCATGACAGTGTGTCTAGTTTGGGTCTTTGAGGCACAGGTGGAATATACAGACAATATAAAAGGTCATGTTGCATTGTATAAATGTAAACATTTTTTAAACTGTCAAGTGCTGGTTCTTTGCCTCCATCTTTTTCTAAACATGTACAATAGTCTCACTCTATTGCATTTAGCTAAATTGGTAAGAATATAAACTGACCATAAAAATGTAATTATAGCTTGATCCTGTACACTGAACTAGAGGTATAGTAGTTCAAAATGCACTTGGCATTTAGGTGCTTGTATAGCTTTGTCAGTGCAGTTCAGCTGCACAGAGGGTGTGTTCATTTAGCAAAGGGTTCAGGCTGCTTCTTGTTTAGGTTTGTTAATACATTTTTCCCCCTATTTGGTGGTGTTAACCCTTTGCAGAAAAGCAACAGTGTGTTAAGCATCATCAGTTTGTTGGGTGAATATACCATGGGTGTTAGCAGATGCCCTAACAGGTCTCTAACAGTGACAAGGGTTTCTAGCAGTGTTTGCAAAGCCTGCTCTATAAACTCTGACCTACATAAAGCTGAAACAGCTGCCAGATTTACTGGCAATTAACTCTATTGTTAATTGCTAGTATAGTGAGCACTATAGTGGTCATAAGCCTGGGTATCTGGCTGTTCATAGACGATGTGTCAGTCTGGGAACTTCAGTTGTACTAATTTAGCATGCACCCAAGTGCTTGATATCAATTGTTTTGGGGTTGGGTTGTTTTTGCATTGTGGCTTGTTTGATCCAAGTGCTATTGAAAGCAGCACAAATCTCTCCATTGACTTGGATTAGTTGGTCACTGTATGACATAACAAGCCTGTGTTGATTAATTCCCTGCTGTTCCTACTGTGAGCCCACACATAATAATGGAGAACCATTAGTGGCCATTGCCACTGTTAGTCAGTTCCCTGTAATGCCTCATTTTTATTTTCAGTCTGAACCTCCCAATCCTACACAGTGTTATAAATAAACCCTGTAAACAAGACCTCCTTGTCACATTATTAGAATAGTAGATGCAACGTTTGCTAAACTTAGAACTTTCTCAAAGTCATGGTCACAGGTTCATGTGACTTATTACAAAAGTTGCTGATTTCATTGTTTGGTTTCTCAACATGACTTTCGACTTGCAGCCTGCTGAAAGTTGCTGCAGCCTGTAAGCGGGAGGGCACAAAGGGCGGGACTTTCTTGCCTAAAGCTTTGTAACTGTGAGTCTGGTTTTGCAGAAAGTAACTCACTTCACTTCTTCTTCCTGCTTATCAGGAAGTGCCGTACAACACTGCTGTAAGAGAGCACTGCCTGTTCAAAGAACACCTTCAAAACCTACTAGAAATAGTGAACTGTAGCAAAGTAGTAATCTGTAGTGTTCCTTTTTTAGTTGTGAGATCTGGGGGAAATACCCATGCTACAGTGTTACTTCTTATTTTAGGAGTAAAATGTCTATCACTTCTTGTATATAAATGTCATGTAACATTGGACAAAGCTGAAAATGTCTAATATATTTGCTGGACAGTATTGTCTTACTGAGGAGAAAAAGTGTCAGCTTGTCATGTATTTTTAGGCTACCTTACTAATACATTGCCTAAATTACCTTAAAATTTATTAATAACATGCACAATATAGTCAGGAAGTCATCCTTTTTGGTAGTTCTGCAAACTAATTACTTGGTCACCCACTTGTATCATTGCAAAGCACTGTCACTTTGAGGGCTGGTGCAGGTCTGGTAATGTTTGTACCTCCTAAATAGCCTGTGATTCTCAGGATAGATGAAATATGTTTTGAAAGTTATATAAAGAAGAATTATGAACATGATCAGAGTACCATTTTTCCCTTTTTAGAGTTTCTCCCTCTGTGAGGTGTCTTCTGCCTTTTCTTAATTTCACCGTGTGCATCCCTCAGTAATTTCACATGATGGAATAGAAAACAGGTCAGAATAGTATACAGATAAAAGCCAATATAAGGAGCCATTATATCTCTTAGGGAGGATGAGCTACTTTTTCTGTGGCAGAATTACTTACTATCTCTTTGATTAATGTTGCTGTTGTCTTTAAGCCTAGGAAAAGAAATGTATGAAAGTAGATTGTAGAGTGCATTTTTATTCTGTGCATTAAATGTCACTTTAATTCCTTGTAAGAGGCAATTAGATAACAAAGCATATTAGAATATTTTACTGATGTCTCTGCCACAGATTAAGTTTTTAGAAGGAAAATTTTGTGATGGATCTTTTTACCCTAAGCATCAGTGTTTTTCTTGCTTAAAGTCTCATTTCCTTCCTGAGGAAAAAAATAAATAGATAATAACTGTAACAGAAGTGGAAATGTTTTGTTTTGATTGTTTCTTTAGGCTTTTTGTTTGTTTTTATTAACATGGAAATATATTCCTGTATTGATTCTACGTTTAGGAGTGGGTTTTTTTTTGTGTGCTTTGTCCCCTGATAACTGCACGTGAGGCAATAGAGCAAAAAGGTTTTGTCTTCCTCCCTGTGCACTGTTCGTCCAGCTCCTTTCTTCATAGCCACTACAAAATCTCTGCATTCCTGGCCCCTGTATATGGCCTGAGCACAGGAGTCATTTGAGGAGTCAGAATGCTTTTATGTGCAGACAGTCAGCTCTCCTGGAATAATTTATAAGGACTGCATCAGGAGCAACATCGGGGAATTTGGAAGACTGCCCTGAGTTGTGCTGATGGTTGTACATGACCCTGACCCTCACTGAAGGAGGCACAGGCCACTTCCCTTACATTGCTCTACCACTGCTGGCATGGAAGAGCAGTGGATCTGAGTTGGTGTGGGCAGTTGGTGGGTATTGAGAGAAATCAGAGTAGGGAAAACCACTGTGACTCCAGAGCATGGTGCTGGGGCTTTTCTCTCTTGTGTAACTCATGTCCTCCCATTAGCCCAAAGAGTCACCCAATGCAAGGTGGTGGTGAGATAATGTGTCCTTACAAGAAATCCACTCATTTTTGTGTGGCAGGGTAAACTCGGGTGTACATTTCCTGATTCTTTTTATTACAGTGGATTTCGCTGCTGTCTTAGTTATTATTAGTGGATTCTTAGAATTATTAGAGGATTGTTTATTCTGGAGAGGTACAAGTAATTGTGAATATCTGTGAAACTCTAATAGCATATGAGTGTTGTAAGCAGGTAGCACACTAGGAATTGGTGGTGTGAGCAAATGACGAGTTGTGTAAATTGATCTTTACTTGTCCTTTATTTTTCCAGTGCCTTATCAAGCTATGTTGTGGGTTTTTTTTAATGCATAGATAGGACTTAAATGAATGTCAATATTTAACTCGTGGCTTGAGCTAAGATTACAGCAAAACCAAATCTAATACTGAATTTCAAAGGAGCCTGAAGGAGAGTGTGTATCTTAGATCAAATAGTAATGGTTGATTGGAAATTCCAGTCTCATCCATGTATGGGCCTTCTGAAGAATGAAAGTATTAGTTCCAGTAAACATAAAAGCAAAACCTAGGGAAGTGAGGGCTGATTGTCCAAGCATGTTGAAGACTAAGATGAAGTGTAGTTGTACATTTGATTTGTTAATCTTATGTAAGGATTCAAACAGTATTTTTGTTGTAAAGTACTGTTGTTGTAAAGCTTTCAATTCCACTGAGCTTCTGACTGCCCAAAATAGACCATTTTGCCAGTCATCTCTGAGCTCTGTGCTGCCCCACCTAGATCTCTGCAAGTATCCCAGGAAATTATTCCAAAGCTAGAACAGGCATGTCTCAATTATATTGCAGCCAGTGTTATGACTGCATTTATAATTACCATGAGTTAACATAATTCTTTCCTTTATGAGGACAGCTCTTGGAGAAACTTCTGTTTCTCTTTGGTTTTATTGTTTCTGTTGGGGTAAGATAAAAGCCACTCAGGCTAAAGGAATATAAAAGCTTTTTCTTATGGAAAAAAAATGGTATGCCAGTATGAACACATCTTACATGAAACCAGAAAGTAAGTCAGTTGCAATCTAAGCTTTTAAAATTCGAAACGATTATGTACACAAGAGGTTGTAAAGTAACTTTCAGAAGGACCTTATGATGCGTATATCTTGTGTAATTCTGAACATTCTAATTACAGAATTTTTTTTGCACATACCCAGATTTTGTTATGTGTGGATAAACCATAGATAGCTCTGTACACGTTTTTTGGTAGGGAAGTGACATACCAAGCAGGATAGGATGCAAAACAGAAATGGGCCATATTGAATTAACCTTTACTGTTTGACTTAAATTCATAAGGGATTTAGTTACACTCTTAAATTTACTCATTCTCAACAGGTAAACATTTGAACATCACTATTTATAGTAGAAAAAAGAGGCTTGTTAGAATATGAAGTGACCTGACGTTTTCTAGTCTAGGTATCATTTAATCTAAATTTACCTATCAATGGCTCAAAAAAAGTCAAATGCACACAGCAATTTGGCTTCATGAGAATGCTCTTCTGGGAGCTAATGGAGTGCAGAATTTCCTGTGTGAAAGTGGTCTCCCTCTTCCCTTCATTGCTGAGTATCTATATCCTTGGCCATCCTCGAGAATCTTACTTTACCTCTTGGCTCCATGCACTGGGAGGTCCTGTTGGCATGAGTACAGCTATGCCCTGGGAAAATTGGATTTATGGATTCTTTTTGTTCCCTGTGCTGGATGTACAGTGCCACTTCTTTTATTGCTTTGAATGTTGAACTGACATTTTCTTCAAATATTAATCCTGCCCACATAAATCTTCCTTCTAGAGTTCTCCACTTCTCCTCTTAGTTGCTGTTCAAATGGCCATCTCTTTTAGCTGACAATGTTAATTTTTCACATGAAATCAGGCAGTTCTGTTTCACTGATGATATCAGTTCAGGATTTAAATATTTTTCTTAACAAAATGTGTTATACATTATTCATAATTATAAAGTATAATTACTGAGTCAAATACATCTCAATATATATATAGAACTGTTCAGAGTAACCATCCAGTAATGTACCTTGTGTGCCTATGCTAATCTAAAATCTTATCTCTTCTGCCAGGTTTCTCCCAAACTAATGTCAACATCACTGTATTTTGCTTGACGAGTTATTTGGATTTTTTAAAAACCACTATATTGATATCCATTCTTTAGCAGGCTGGTGCTCTAGATAAGTACCAATCATACAGTTTAGTAATAAGTTATTTTATGCATATGTAACATATGCACATATAAAAATAACATTTTTGTTTATAACTTACTGCTATTCCAATGGATTTGATATTTCCTATTGATTGTAAATTAGATTTATTTTCCAGTTTAACATTTTCTGTATGACTTTCTAATCAAAAGTTCTATCACAAAGGAAAAGAATACAGGGAAGTTATTAAAAACTACCTGGTACAGATAATGGATTTATTTCCTTGTAGTGGGTGTTGCCCCATATTGTCACGTGCAAATGAAACATTTTTTATAAATTATTGATTTAGAGAATGGCAAAGCATAAAAAACAACAGTCATTTACAGTAAATATTTAGTTTTTGGTCTTGTGTTCTAGTAAGGCTGTTTGAAAAGAGAACAAGTATTGGGATTTGGTGTGACTCACTGTGGTAGGTAATTCTTAATCTCTGAGGAATATACATTCTACAGTCCTTGGAAAGTACTGTTGATTATATAGGAATTGCTTAATGCATTCCCAAACACTTGATTAGTAAATAATGCTCTACCTGAGTGAATGTTGCTTATGAGAAATTCCATCCTAGGTATGGTATACCATAGTATGGTATACCATAGACTGAAATGTAAATCAGAGCATGTTTTGTTTTTCTCAAATCTGTGATCTGGCATGACAGCAGAGAATGGAGTTATGCTGTGTCAGAAGTTCTTGGTAAAATCCAAAACCCCCACAAAATAAATTTAGTTTCATGTCTTGTTATGCGCTCTGTATGTGAGCAGTGCTCATCCATGCTTGCAAATCTTTTAAGAAGATGTCACTGTAATTGCTGATGTGGATGTCTGGGAAATGTGTGCTAACTAACATATACAAACATGCAGGCTATGTTTTTTTGATGTTGAAATAGTACACTTAATGAAATTGCATTATTTTTTGGCAAGATTAACATAAATGTGATTATTCAGATGCAGGGTTGTGAATTATTTGATGGGTTTTGGCATTAACTTGAAGTTTCACAAAGCAGAAGGTCTGCTTTTGGAATGAGATCTATGTAAACTTGTTCACAGTATTTCCTCTCACTACCAATCATTCAGATACCACGTGTTCTAAACTACACAGTCCAGATTCCAAATGACTGCTAATGTCTACAGTCCAAACAACTGCTTTATCATCCTTTAGTACTGGTGAATTATTTCCTCTGTACAACTCTGTGCTGCCTGTGGAAAAATGTTCTGTCTATGAATTGATCAGGTCCTGTTACCTTCAGTAACTCTGGCTGCAGCACAGTACTTCATCCTCTAAGATGCAATATGGGAGTTTTAAATCAGGCTTTCCTCTGTTAATAGCATATAAAGTTGCCACTGCTCTTGACAGAACTGTTTTCAGGTTTTCATAGGTTACTGTACTGAATAGTTTTAAGGTTTTTATACCCTGCTTTACCTAATTGCATAACACATTAAATATATTTTTGTCTACTCTGAGTTATTCCTCCTCCTCTAATCCTGTATGTCTGAAAGGTGGCTGTAGAAACCTCTGCTAAACTTCCCCAGAGTGGCTTTCTTCATGGAAGTCACATCTCATATTTAGTTGCTTACTTCATCAGGCTTACTTGCTTAAATGCTCTGCTCTGTCAGTCCTTAACAATTTAATCCTGTACAACACTTAAGTATTGCATCACCCATATAAGATTTAAAAAGCCAGTAGCCAGGCTGGGTAAGTCTAGGAACCCAGTTTCTGTATCGATCTGATGAGAACTGTGAAAATTCTCATTCAGAATAATGGCAGTTCTCTCAGACAAGTTAATTTTCCTCCTTGTTTAATTTCTGGTTTGAGCCTTTGAGAGTTTGGAATTTTCTGAAAAGAAATGGAAGCTAGTTGTTCTCTGATAAATATTAAGAAGGCAGGAACAAAGTCTGTAAATAAGAGTTCTGAACAGAATCAAATGCAAAATTTTATTGGACTACTTTTTGAGGTTTTGTGTTACAGTTGTGAGATTAAATTCACTCTATCAAATGAGAAATAACTTACAGTCTCCTTCATGTGATAATCTGTCATCCATATATAAGCATAGATCATGTCTTTGAGCTGAAATCCAGTGGGTTTTTTGTCACACTTTTTGTTTTCTGCCCTGATTATGTATTGGGAAGGGTATCATTACACACACTTTCTAAAATATTTCCTTTTTGCAATGAACTTGCTGCCAGGCTTCTGACAAAACTCAGGAAATGTACTCAGCTATATTTATTAATTCAACAAAATGATATCAGTGATACTCTCTGAGCAGAGTAAGGTCTAACATTCAAGACAGGAGCATTTCTGACTTAATACTTTAATGAAGCCACACTGTTTATTCCAAAACTTCAAAGAATATCCTCAATATAATATAGAATTTTTCAACTGATTGTCTTATATATGACAGATCTAGTTTTTCCCTTTCTCCTTTTCCTTTTTTCCTTTTTTCCTTTTCCTCCTTGGAGCTTTTCAGGGTGGTCAAGCAAAGAAAGTTAGAAGCCACCATGTAAAACAAACAGACAGAGACTTGTGATTTGAGGGTAAGGAATAATAAAGACAAGAGATGTAACAGTTGGTGAAATTGATAAAATTAGAACTGGTGAAATGAGGATTCTGGTAGGATTTTTTGATGTCAGAAAACATCCTATTTCAAATGTAAAATGTTTCCTTAGAATGAAAAGAATTCTTGTTATCTTGTTGCAAAGCAGATGAGCTGCTTCATTTAATTTTGTTTTCCAGCCAAGCAAACAAGAGCCTGAGGGACGTATGGAGGTACACAGTTATTTCATTTACAAAAGTGCAGCTATTATGTGTTTATTTTCAAGACCTCCTCGTGCAGGAAGCTTCTGGGTTTAAAGATAAACATTCACTAAACAACATTCATTAAAAACTTGGATTAGAAGCATCCACTGACCATGTCTGTGTTTTAGGAATTGGTGTTAGAAATCCAGTATTTGGGGTTTATGCTTTGGGGAAGGTGCAGGGGAAAGCACCAGAGGTGTATTGGAAAGAAGCCATTTGTGGTCAGCAAAGGTTCTTTTCAAGGTTGTTAACCTCTGTATCCCTGAATTGTGTTTACATAGCTGCCTAAAGGATTTCTGCAGGTTCAGCTGGAATATGTTCCCCAACCAAAACACTTGTGTGACACAGCAGTTACCATTTGTCCCATGGATGCTCACCTTTCAGTTAGGACTGAGGTAACCTCTGGCTAACTTCTAAGAGAGCTGCACTGGGTTAAAATTCTTCATACACATGTGTTTCAATATTAATTAGGCTTTTGGGCTTATTAATGTTATGATTACTGCATTTTGTCATGACAAGGTTGTCACCAAGGAAGTTTTATCTGTTGGCTTGCAGTTGTGCCTAAGGTATGTTAACATGACTATTGTATTGCTAGAATTTGGAGAATTTGTTGTAATCAACTATTGCTGCTAAAATGTTAAATTCTGTAAGGTAAATGCACAGGAAGGCTATGAAAGATGCATAGTTTTCTATTAGAAAAAACTAAATTTCAATATTTAAAAAATTTAGTATGTGTTATGTGCAGCTAAAGCTATGTAATCCTATCTTGTCTTTTTTCATTGTCTCTTGGAAGTGCTCATGTATTTTCCTTCTCTCACAGAAGTCTTAATTTTTCCATTGGAATGGGATGTTCACATTTGACAAGTTTTTCAGCAGCACTTTGTTTTTTAATTCACAGTACTTGTATCTTACCAAAATTTGTTTGGTACCTCCAGAGAACAGGAGTGCATGAACTAAAACAACCCATTACAGTTCAAATCTTTCCAAGGTTCATGTTCTTCAGTGAAGAACCTCAACATGAAGAAATATTTTGAGGTTAGTGAAGGCAGATTTTTTTTTTTTAATACCAAGTCCAGATTTTTACAGTGAATCTGCCTCTTACAAAAATCTGTGTCAGGTTCCTTTGCCATTTTTTGCAGTTATCACAACCCAGGTGTATGAGACTAGGGACTGATCTTTATCATGCAAAATCTTATGGAGTATGTCATATGAATTAGTGTTATTTTGGTTCTGCTAATTGTGTGCCTGGCTGGAGGGATTTGAGAGAGCACTGATAGACGTTCCCTGCTGAACACAAGTGAAGATAAAAACTAAGTGCCCAAGTCAACAGCATAATAAAAATGGAGGCACTTCAGTTTCCTAAAGCTCAAAAGAGCAAATTCCAAACTCTGAACCACTGGAATTTGTGTAGTAAGTGAGACACTGACATTTTGTACTGCCCATGATGAGATGAACCCACAACTTAGAGCATTTGGCCACACCTACCTGTCCTGTATTTTACCTGAATCTACCTATCTTGGATGTCTTTTTCATGTGGGAAAATATGTTATTCTTAATTTTGATACTCTGTGGAGGCTGCCAGTCCTTTCACAGCAATACTGATGGTGGGCAGCTCTTGGGCTTGCCAGGGGAGTGGCCATGGGTGGTGTTTGTAGGAGGTGTAACATCAGTGGGACAAGAAGGAGTTCACCACCTTGCCTGAGGCAATAGAGAGGTGGTTGCATTATGTCCAGATGTGCTGTGCATGCCACTTTTCCATATTCCTGATCAAATCAATGTGGTTTAGCCAGAATAATTTTTTAAACTGCATCAGTAAGAACCTTTCTGCAGCATGTGTCTTTAAGTTCTCTTCAAATAGGGAGTATCTTGCCCTTTGCTAGGCCTTTTTATTTTAATGGCTGCTGAGGTTAATGGGTCTTGTGTTCAGATTTTAATGCTGCTTTTATATGGCTGCAGAAGATAGCTTAGACACACAACCCTTATACTTGTAAACCTGAGGAAGTACAGGATCTGTGGACTTATAGGCCAGTTGCAGTATGTAAAGGATCTTCACTCAGAGGCACTAAAATTTTAATCTTCTCAATATTTGCATATATTGTTAGAGGTGCACAATTTCCAACTTTTGCCCCTCCCAACCTTGTTATGATGTGCTGTTGAGCTGAAAATAAGAGCTGATACTCCCTCTTGGGCTCTGTTCCAGCAGTTCTTAGGTCCTTGGGAACAGACACATCTTTCTCTTGCTGTTTGGCTGCAGTTCTTTCCCAGCTCTTTAAATCACAGCACTGAGATGCCAGCAACCCAGATACCAGAGGTTCTGCTTCATTTCTCCCAGGCAGAATTGTCATTTGGCACTTACCTACCTATTCTCTGACTGGAACTTTTTAAGACACCTTAATTTGATGTATTTGGGATTTCTGTAAAAGACTTCATATGCTGTAAATTAAGATGTATCATCTCAGAAACGAGGGTCACATGTTTAATTGCAAATGACTCGGGTTTACTGCATTCTGGTGTAATTTGGTGATGTCCTCACCCAAGAAGCAGCACATGATTATTTGTAAGCTTGCCATCCCTGGGAGGAAATTTGATAAGGCTTTCAGGATCTGTGTTGTAAGGCCAGTAATTGCTGTGATCCAATAAGGGAGAGCTCTGTGGTGGCATCACTGGAGAGAGTAAGCGTGGTGTGACTGCTGCTGCTTCTCGGATCATGCTGCCTAATGAAAGATTAATGACGAGATGATGCTCTGTAACAAACATCTAATACTGCCACCAGGTCACAGGTTTGATTTGAACCAATCAATAAAGTTCATTCTCCTAAAGGTAGCTAATGATAGCATGCTTATGAGAAATGAAATGGCCTGCAGTCTAAGACAGCCTGCTCCTTCTCACTGTATCAGCTTTAAAGAAACAACATTCCTTTTATAACATCATCTAAACCTTGGGAAGAAAGGAAAGTTCAAATTCTGGGAGGAAATGTTAAGAAAACTTTTATTAAAAATGGAACTCAATAAGGGAATCTTCTATATTAAAAATAAATTAGAATTAAAACTCAGTGAAACCTAAGTTGGAAAGAAAAGTATCTCATATTCTCAAAGTTAATAGTATCTGAAAGAGAAGAGAATTTGATTTGACCTTGGTGTTTAAAGATCAGATGTACATTTATGTGTGTGTTCTTAATCCTTAGAGTGACTCACTTGCCTATGAAAGGCAGGGGGTCAAGTCCCCTCTATGTCACATTGACCCATCTGAGGAGAAAAGGAAAGAAACTGGAATATCATCCTTCTTCAGGGCCTGATAAATACAGATGTAACCTATTGAGTACTTTTTTAAAGATTATACCAGCTATATTAATTCCAGAAGGTAAGTTTAGGCCACAGAGGAGGCTCTGTATTCAAGTAATTCCCTCAAAGATAATCCTGTGAGAAGCTGATCAATCTCCGAATTAGAAGGCAGAATGAGGAAACTCAAAAAGTTTTTCAAGATTTCAAGAGTAAAAATATTTTCAAGATTTTTTCCTGAACCTTTTTCTGAACCCTTTGAAGACTTTCTAAGACCTCTGAACCTTTTTCTAAGCCCTTTGAGGGAGACTTTGCATTCTTGCTTTTGTCTAAATAATAATGTGCTGTGAAAGTGCTGGCAGTAAGATACTGTAAAATATGAATAAGGGACCTTGAGTTTTAAGCTCTTGATTATGATACTTCAGCTTTCCAAGAGCAGAGTAGGAACTCCTTACCTGTCTTAAAAAAAAAAAAAAAACCCCAAATAAAAACCAACCAAACAAACAAAACCAAAAACAAAAAACCCCAAACTCAAGCTTACATTCTCTAATGAAATATTCTGATTTTCATAGCAAAGTAGAATTGCAGTCCTTTAGGTATGAACAGAACCATATTGATGTGGCTTCAGTTACTTCTTAGGTACAAAACAATAATCTCAAAAATCATGGTAATTTATTTTCTAGATGAAAATAGTATTTTCTTAGTACTTAGGATTCTTGCCTGTGTGGTATTTTCATTCTAGATTGGTAATATCATAAGCTTTGTAAGTGTTAGCCTTATTATCATTAACAATGTTACATTCCTAATACCTGGAACAAATTGAAGTTGTATCCAAAAATATCAATTTGTCATCAAAATGTCAGTACTAGAAAGTACATTAAATGTAAATAGAATTTTGATGCTAACATCATTTCCCAGGAGCACGGATGCACTGAAACTCTCCCTTACAGTGACTAAGCAGTTTTTGGTAAGGCACCTCCTAAGACCTGAAGAGCAATTCTAATAAAAATTTCAGACTTGCATTTTGCCACTCTTACACAGTTGTAAGAAATATATATATATATTGATAATAGATGGCATTTCTTAATGTTTAGCTTTCTAGTTTCCATCATACAGCACAAATTAGTCACCTCTAGCTGCAATCTGAGCATCTGTGCCTCAGTCACTGGAGCTGTATCTGTTTTATTTGATTTCTTGCCCTCTGTATTGATTACATTTTCTTTCCAGACTGCAACATGATCAATTGCCATCGTGTTTCTTGGATTAACTTGGATTTCTCATCTTCTCTATTCCCATTTCCTTTTTTCTATTCCAGTAAGTACTTAAAAGTTTTAAATGTTTTAATAGAGCCTCTTTCCCATAAACCCTGGAATTTGCCAGGATCCCTTCTTACAAGAGGAGTATGGTCTAATGGTGAACAACCTGAGAGTCAGACCTTGCTGTGTTTTTATCCCAGCTGATTTTCTTTTGTGGCCTTAGGCAGGTCTTTAAAATACCTGTCAGGAGAGCTGACAAAGTGCTGTGTAGTGCTTAACATTGTCTGACTTTATCAATCAGTGCACATTTAGTGCCAGTCTTGAAAATAAAGTCTGTGATGTTAGTGGGTGAAATTGTTTGGTTTGGGGTTTTTTGAATGATCTTGCCTGTAGAATGACAATAAGATTCTTGACTCCAGACATACAAATTCATAGTTCCACATACTTCAGGAAATAAAGTAATTTCTGTTTCACCTTGGTAACTGGTATTTTTTCTAAAATTTCCTGTCAGTCTTAGAGAAAAATATAAGTTTCTCTGTCTTTGTGAGGATTTGTGTTGAAATGAATTTCAAACTTGTTGCTATCCATAGTTCTGGAACAGAAGATGGAAAATAACAATAACCAGAAGAAAAATATGCAAAAACTGATGTCTAGAGAAACAAAGCAGTACATAATGTTGTTCATTTTAAATTGTAATAATTTCCACATAAAGGATATTGTAAAACAAATAGTCAAAGTATTGAATTTTGTCAGCTTGTTAATAGTTAGGTCTGACTTCTCTTATTAGGGTAGATTTATCTATATCCTTGGTGTTTATATTATTTTTATTACTGTGTCAAACTTCTCTGTAATTGCACTATTTATACTTCATTTTTCTTGAATATGAGTGGCAAGATCTTGCATGGTTTCATTCTGACTAGCACTTTGTATCCTGCCACTGCCTTTCCTGGCAACATCTCATCCAGAATATCCCACTGTTCTTTGTGCCACATCACAGTGATTGCTCACAGTCATCCTCTGAGGCACTAAATGCGCCCTCTTCTTTCTCCTCACTTGTAATTTCCAGCTGGTCACAGGAATTCTTACTCCTATGTGGATGACCATGCACTTCATCTATTCTGTTTCTGTTATCACAGAGTTCTCTAGCTTACCACAAAGCTAGTTTCTCTGCCAAGATCACAAAGGAAAATATTAAATATATCTCAAGGCAGCTACTTGAGAATTACCCTTACAGTTTCTCTCTAGTCTGATACTGGAATTTTTGAAAGGCTTTCTCCTTAACCACAGTGTAGAAATATAAGTGCATATATTCAAAATTTTCATGTTAAGTATATGCATGTATCTCAGATTTTATAAATCATACTGAAGCATAACAATGGATTGCCCTACAGTAATCAGAGAAGTGTCAGAGATGTTCTAGATGTTCGTCAGGTATTTGCAAAACAGCTCCACTCAGTCCACTGTGCCAGCACAAAGATTTCCAAGCCAGGCATCACATTTAAAATAGCATCTCTGCAATTGCTTCTTGCTTCCAGTCTGCTCCCTGTGTAACCAGGGCTGTGATTTGGAGCTGCCAGGGCTGGCATGTGTTTTTAAGCACCTTTCAGGAGCTGAACAAGCCAGTGTTACTGACTGAAGTTCAGGTTGTGGCATCCATATGCACTCTGAGCTTTATCTAGTCAGGTCTGGAGTACTGCCAAGGATGAAGCATCTGCAACCTCTTTGGACAACCTGCTCCATGGCTGGTGAACCAAGTTCATTCTGAACTCAGGCGTGCCTGAGAATCATTATAATTGTTTTTTGTTGTTGTTTGGGCCTGATGTACTTAAGCTAGCATACACATTGTTATTTTAAGTATCTGTGCCCCTGTGTCCTGATTTAGATGTAAAATAGGCAGCCCACACAGAAATTTGACCAAGTTATTGGCTGTGGACTGACATTAGGGCCTTTTACTAAGTGGATATTTGAGTCTGAGCACAACTTTAGTTTATATTTCCCAAGGCAACCTCCTGCTTCTATTTGGCATGTGATTTGGGAAATATAAATCAAATAATTTGGCAAACTGTTTTTCTGATGTCATTCGCAAATGAAGCAGATGTTTAAATGATCCTGTTTACCTTAATTGTAGTGTAAAAGGTTAAGAAGGAACCCATTTTAAACTAGTCCCTGAACATTTTGTTCTTGAATTTCAGTTGAAGCTGAAACTTTTGGGAAGTTTGTCTCTGATGTCAATAGGAATGAGATGGGGCATGTTTATAGAATAAAGGCATTATGTTGGTTGTTAGTGGTACAATGTGTATGAATAAAAAGGTTTTATCTCACTAAATGTTCAAAGGATTGCCTGAAATCACTTTCAATATCCTTTCTTGTTCTCTATACAGTAAACTATGTAATTAGGGAACATGTTATACAGCAAACTCAGTTTAAAAAATTGATTTTTAAAGCATAAAAGAGGCAGTGACTGAAGTCCTGCCAGGCTCTATCAAATACTCACATATATTATATTGTAAACATAATATGGTTATACTGTATGTTGTCATAATAATTGGCAATGGTACTGGAGGCAGTAACTGAGTGCTTTGTTCATGTGGTAATAGATGACAAGGGCTACAACATTTGTTGGCAGCAAAGTTGTTTTCCTATCTCTTTCTCTTCATAAATTGGTTTCAGAATCATTTTGTAGGGTTTTTTTTCAAACTGACTGTCTTAGGATCCAGATGGCTTTATCTCTTTTTAATGACATTTGGGATATTTTCCTTACAAGTGGTGTTCACTCAGTGCTGCCACAAAGGCTGCATTCTTCATTTTTGTTAAAGCACAGCACTGTGATGAGCAAGGGAAGGCTCAGCAGTGGCCCACAGCTCAGAGGAGTGGATTGAGATTCAGTGGGATCCAGGACTGAAAGGTAGTCTGAGTCAGGAAAGAATATAAAGTATTAGTCTGGAGGCCAGCAAATGGTTTTATGGATAGGAACAGCCCAGTTAGTCTGTGTAGGCTTGATTCTGTGATCCTAACTCATGCAAACCATGCTACTGGTGTCCAGCAGGCTGACATGGGATGGGACCTATTCCTTGTGAGTGACTAGAAAAACTGCCCTATCCATTTGCAAAGGTTCTGAAGGGGCAGTCAGAATAGAGACCAATTGGGGAATGGCCATTTTTCCTGCAGAAACTCCCAGAGGGTTTTTTTTCCCCTGTTAATTGCTCGTCTTTCACAGGACATAACTCTCTTCAAATTATTTCTTTTAAAATCCAGATCACATGTAAGACAGGGCTTTGCAGGATCCTGAAAGACAATTTGTGGGGGCTTCAGGCTTTCACAGTAGGCATTCATTTCAATTGTAAGGGAATTTCAGCTAACACAGGTTTAACAGCTGAAAAAGGTTGTCTGTACCAGCATTTCCCCTTCCAAATTCACACTATAAGCCTCAACTTCCTTAGCTTCAGATTCTTGTCAAATCTGCACCAACACAGCCTGTGCATCACCATGCTTTTACCTCTATGTATATCTTTCACTTTTTGCCAGTTTGAGTCAGCTCTTCCTGACTTCAGTTACACATGATGTAGTCATGTGCTTCTTCCTTTTTCAGGCTCCCATGCCTTCTCTCGTACTGTTTAGGTCCCTCTCCTGCTGTCTCTGTGTCATCATTTTCTGTCTCATTTCACATTGTGCACCACTTGCTGTCTCAAAGTCCATTTGTGTCTTGTCTCTATTCTGTGTCTTTGGACTTCCAGCTGCAGAATGTTTCACCTGCAGGTATCTCTGCTTCTGCCAGCAGGACAAGAGTTGCAAAACAATCAGTTCTACAAGGATGTCTTGTTCCTACAAAGCAGACATAACTTGATTATCAGTCTTGTACTGATGTGTGGGATTTGGCTTTCTCTGTTGTCCCCATGCTCATTCTGGATCTGTGAAACTGTTGCCAAAAATCTGAACCTAAGGCAGGGATTGTCTAAAGCTCTCACTTGATCCATAGCAATAGCTCAACAATTTCCGTTTAGAAAGTATGCAAATTAACATTGTAATGTTTTTTCAACATTGTAAAGATTTTATTTAATGGGGTCTGATGAAATTGTAGCATTTTTTTCTTACTGATATGTAGCAACAGGTGCATGTGTAAATTCTAATGCACAGTGGATGCTCATGTCAGGTATAATCATTGCAAACTGCAGTTGTCACAAATTATTTTCTCATCAATATTCGGATTGTTGTGTGACTGTATTTTAAAACAACATTTGTTCATAAAGAATTATTGATTAGGACATGCTAGCAGGTTCTCTCCCTATACCAGTGCTCTGTACAGTAAAAGACATGCATTGGCTGCATGGGATCAGAACAGAATCAGAACAGGAGAGTTTTCACTGTGCACAAGGGAGCTGAAAATTGTTTTTCAAAACCACAATGAATTTTTCTTGGTGTACTTTACACCCTGTGGGGGGAAATCTTCATGCAACAGTGCTCAGTACTGTAATTTGGACTGATTTAGTTTGTGTTTAACCAATGATCCTGCACAATTTTTTTTTTTTTTACTCTTGTCCAGTCTGCTGTTTTAGAAGTCAGGCTTTACAAACGATCTTACAGGTAGGGCTGTACTTAACCACACCTCTTACTCTGGGGGAAATGGTAGAATCTGATAGAAAGGCTTCTGTACTGGAGTAACCAGATTTTGGGCCTGTTTATATCCTCTACACTGGAAAATTCAGAAAAGCGTAGTTTTGCCATTCCTGAGATTCTAAGATGATATGCTTGAAGGCACACAATAACCTTGCCATAGGAAAATTGCCTCTCCAGGTGTTTTTGAGCTTTATCAAAACTTGTAGCAAAAGAGGAAAGGAGTGCACAGACACAGCTTTTCCGTGATGAATCATGTTCTTTATTACAATTCTCCCTTTGATAAAATTATTTGCAAAGAGGCTCAAAGCTCTTGTTTTCTTCACTGTGGCACTGTCCATTAGAAAACTGAAAGATCATATATTGTCTTGTGCATATACATCTTACGTGAGAGGTCATGTAAGCTGCTGCTTCTTGCACATTGATAAATTCACACCTGTCATATTCTGGAGGCTTCCCAAAGAAAGGTGCAGAGTTTGTGAACATGAATTGGGTGCTGCAGCACTTTGGAGTCATGCTAAAATCTTTGTCCTTCATAGTACCCTACCTTTTCAACAAGTGCTGTGGAAAATGTTGGCTGTCATCCTTTAAACAGCACAATGTTTGCATTTCCCTTGATCATCATCTCAGAGCAAAGTTCAGTAAGATGAGGAAGTGTTGTTTAAGTGCAATTGATCTAAAAATATATCAAAAGGAAGGCTACTGTATATGAACAAATCATGGAGAAGCTTTATATAGGCTTCTTGATATCTGTAAATACATAAAACAAGGAAGCAGCAGCCTAATGACATGGTTATTTCTGGAAAAGCAGAAGGTCTGACTGTTATTATTATACCATGTACAGAGCCAAGCAGTTGCTCCTGAAGAAATTGTGTGTGGAATTAAGAACCCCAAAATTAGAACCATTTCCATAGAGTTGTGAACACTGTACTCCAGATCTTGCTGCTGCAAATCAATGGCAAATCACATACTCATGTCAACAGGATCAGGCTTAGGATTTCCACTTCCCATTACCTGCACCCATATAACAGATCCCTTACCTTTCCAGGGAATATTACTATTCCAGGGAATATCTCTTTTGAAAGAAGCCTGAGGATCTGATAATTTTCAGCGAATTGTGGCAGATCTCAACATAGAATATTTCAAAATCAGTGAAGTGATATGTTAGTGTCTGCTCAATTCTTTAGACAAAGAGAGAAAAACATATTTACAGTATCTGCATGGGGAAAAAAAAAAAAAGCTGGAAGAAACTACTAGGTCAGTTAGTTTGCTCTCTGTGTCACAGGTCATTATTACCCAGTTACCTCTGTATAGATTATTTTATGTTCAACTGTGGTGGCAAGCAGGCAAATACACGCTGACCTACAACACCCAAAAACGTATCCAGCCTTGAACTGAAGAGGCCATTGAGGTTTCCCATGGTAATGCCAGCTATAAATAACTTCTTGTCTAATAGGCCATGTTTCTACATGAGCTTTGTGTTTACACTAAGTAACCATTAGGAACCAGCATTTTTTGTTCTATTAAATTGAGCTAGTTAATAATGTTAACACATGAGTCTTTTCTTCAAATATGTCACTGTATTTCCTCTTCAAATAATTTTGTCTGGGTTTTTTTATGTTTGTTTTTTATGTTTAAATTTAATTTTGAAGGCATTCTTTCTTTCTAAACTGTGCAACTTGATGTGATTCACAGCACATTTCACCAGTGAAAAAGCTTTTTGTCTATACACACAAGGAATGTTTTAAGACTGGTTTTTAGTTTGGATTTTTTAGCTACAGTGTCAGCTGTTTGTCACCTGTAATTCTTGGTATTTTCAGACCATGTGTTTTCCAGAGAGAAGACTTGGCTAGTGGTGGAGCTTTTATTTCTACTCCCCTTGCAGTTTGCTGTATTAAGAGATGTTTAATTAGAACTGGCTTAGTTTATGACGTGCTTCAAATTGGTCTGCATTAATATCTTCATCTTTCATCCTCACAGTCTTACTGATCTCACAAACTTTGTTATCATGGATGCATATATTTATTTTCTCACGAAAGCCCTAAAGTTTATGTTGCAAGTCTCTATTCATTATTACTTTGTTAGATCTTTCAGTTTTCAGTTCATTTAATATATTTTACTGATCGTTTTGTGCCAGTGTTCATAATGAGAATGTCATACACTATTAAATCAAGTGCTCTCCACAGATATATTACAAATATACAATTACTTTCATCATCCAAATACTTGTCTCATCAAACAATGCAAAGACTTGTTTTACAATATCTGTTTACCACAAAATTGGGTTCACCGGGATGATATTAATTATATTTCATCACTTCCATTTTTCATTAAATTTGTAACAGCTTTATTACCTGGAAGGAGGGTCAGACTCACTGTCCATTAGCTCTGAGTCATCCTGCTGGCCTCTGTTATTATTGGCACAACATTAGCACTTTTTCAGTCAAATGGGATTTCCCTGGAATGCCTTAATTTAGTAAAATAAACATGATTAGCTCTCAAGTCTTCTCTGTCTTACTTCTTAGGTGTGAGGTAGATGAATTGGCTGACTTTAAAATGTTGATTTCTAATGCATGTTGCATCCTGCTTGGTTACCAGGGGACTGGAAAATAGTTCAGTTTCATCATGTGATGTAAGAACAGCTGTCCAAATATGGAATAAAAGTATTTTTAAATATGTCTGTCTCTTCTGCATCACTATTAAAAGTTTTATCATTTCCATCTGGCAAAGGGTTTCTGTAGCTGCTAGGGTGTTGTAGTCTTGATAAGTTTGAGGGTTTTTTACTTCTTCATGTTACATTGTTGATGTCAGCTATGGACTTCCTGCTGATGTTTCTAACTTTTAACTCATAGGGATTATTACTGTTTATCTTCATTATTATATAGCACTTTTTATTATGAACTTCTGCTTGCACTTAATTGTAAAAAAACCTAGACTTTTTAGGCAAAATTATCATTCCCTTGACTGTGGAATTATAAATTCATGACCATCCTTAGATTCCTTTAAAAACTTCTCACTTCTGACTTTCAATTAAATTTCAACCATAATTTTGATTTCTGTGATAGGATTCTGAACTTGCACATTACTGACAACTGCAGCACATATATCACACTCATGTCTTTGTGCAAAAGTGTCTCCCTCATCTCATCTACTCATACATTGTTAGTGTTGTTTGTTGGTTTTTTTAGACCTTAAATCACATTTTAGCATTTAGGTCACATTTTACATCATTGTGCAGTGTTCACTAATAATAATGGCATCATTCTCTTGCACTGATAGTGATTTCATGATCTCTGGTTCATTACCTCTTCTAATCTCAGTATGTAAAGGACTGAAAAAGTCATATTTTAACACTCTGTCATGCTAGTTCAAATTTGTCAGAGACTGGGCACGTTTTGGGTTTGCTTTCTTGCCAGCTTCCTCGGGTGTAACATCCTTCCTGCTGTAACATCCTCCTGCCTACTCCAACTTATCTCCAGTCAAACAGAGGTAAACACTTGCACTGTCCACTTTTTGAGTTTTTCTAAGAGGTGAAGTTACCACAGGGAATGTATTTTCATCAAAAAGAGGCTTTAACCCCAAGTCATGCAGTTCTTTGTCTGTTATCCATATAATCATATTTACTCTGAGGATAATGTCATCTGTTCCAGAAGTGATGCTGCAAAAGTGAGATTTCAGATACATCTCATCACAGCATTATGTCCTTTATGCAAAATTTTCTCCAGCATGTCTCCCACAGTAGTACACCATGAATGTAGAATCTGTGATTCTATCAGCAGAAGGCAAAACTAATAATTTTTTTCCCTTATAGTCTTGTACAGCACACCCTCAGTTTAGTGCATTTTGCCTCTGTGGCTCAGAGTTTCACATATCTGGAGGATGTGTCAGCATTTTGTTCCACACACCAGTGTATATTTTTCTTCTTTTAGAATAGCATGTTGTAAATTAAAAGGGGTGATATAAAGGGTGCTGAGGGAGCTATAGCATCCAGCTGGTTTGTAAGTGATATTAAAGGCTGCTCCCAGGAGTAGAGCACACTGCATGTTTTACAGTGAGAATTCACATTTAGTCAGCATTCTGAAACAATAGCTTTTCAGAGGTGATAAAGCAAAAACGTGGCTTGGGCATACCTCCTTACTTTAGTATTTTAAATCAATTGCTTTCTCAGGGCAGGGCCCTTAGCACAGTTCTCCCCTCTTGTTTCCTCTTTCCTTCCTGAAATATAATCATCACTGTAGGTTCTCCTGTCTCCTGTACTCCCAGGAAAAACTGTTTCCTTAATGCATACACATTGCAATTAAACTTCTTAAACACCATCTTAGTAATAATTATTTTAGAAATATTCCTGATTAAACCTGCCAATTAACACAGACTAGGAGGAAACTAGAAGTAAATAATGACTTCTTTCAGTATGTTTTCCTATCCACAATACTCAAAGATAATGAACAGAGGAAAAGACAGTTGGCATAATTGAACCATACCTCTTCTTTTATGGCTTTCAGTCTGGTTTCTAACTAAGGGAGGAGAGAAACAATAACCAAGCAGAATTAGGATGTACAAAGGTTTTTAAATGCAGGGTTTTATTTTTCTAATTCTTATCTATTTGATACTCTGTTAAAGTGATCATCTCACACATACTTACCTTGTGTTTTCCAGTGGTAGAGACAAAAAACTTAATGATACCTGAGTGTCACACGTTTAACTTGTGACCTGGATGTGATTTGTCCAGATAACGTTGCTAAGGAAATCTTTAGGGTCTCAACAGTACATAAGGACACTTACTTCCTTCTGAATGAAGATCACAGAAGGACTTTCTGTGATAAACCAGTACAGTCCTACTGTAATAACAGTGTTTAGGTTTGACATGAAAAATGCAGAAAAAGTACTAAGAGTCAAAATGGCTGAGCCACAGAGCCTTTCTGAATCCAGACTTGTTTGGATGTTTTGAAAGAGAAAATGAAATTTGTCACATGGTTGCTGATTACATAGTGACTGAATTGTTTGAAACTCGTGTGCTTTGGGAGTCTGCAGCTGGGAAATCCCCAGCATGTGACTGGTACAGCTGTGTTTGGTAGTGTGGTTAAACTTCACTGCAGGCCTGAGTATTTCACCACATTGCATCTTCTACATGTTGCAGCATTCCAATTACTGCCAAACATTCCTTGTCTTTCAGAATTTGCGTCAGGGTTTGAACATCTGAGCTGCTTGAACTGTGCTAATCTTGTGTTGATAAAGCAATGGGGAAACAGAGTTCCAAGTGAGACAGAGGCAAATTTCTCATTAAGGGTGAGCACAGTTGCTTTCAGTCATCTGCATTTGTGCCACACTGCCAGAAGAAGTAGATCAGCAGTTAGGAAAAGGGGAACTTCTGGGCTTCTGCTTTTCTTCAAGCTATTTTTGTGCTTATCCATCCCCATCTTGTTCCTGTGTTTCATCCTCCTGTGGCAGCTTGTCAGCAGTGGATGTGGTGTGGTTTTTGGGATGGGAGCTCTTTGTTACTTATTGGTACAGTGCCAAGGATAAAGAGACAATTTTTTATGGTGTTCAGAATACTTTTTGTAATACAAATGCAATATCCACTATTGGTTCCCTGGTTGGCTTGTTTTGACCCACTGTGTTGTGGCACTGTGTGGTGCAAACTGCCAACACATTGCCATGGGAAAAGGGAGATGCTGCACTGTGGCTCTGAAGTGACCCCTCAGAGGCTTGCATGACAGGCTTCTAGCTACTTCCTTGGAAATTTGGATCATTAACCACTGCAAACTATCCTTGTGGTGACTTCACCTGATAAGGAGTCAGCCATTTCCACACTTCTGCCACTCCCTGGAGGTTTCCTAACACTTCCTGGGCTCCGCTGTCTCTCCCAGAGAGAAACTGATAGCAAAACCTGGTAGCAACCAGCAAGAAACCACCTCTTCTGGAGCTTGGGTTATCAATTATGTGGTCCCTAGAACACTGTGATCCCTGACCAGAGCAAGCTACTAAGAAATAACTGATCTGATTTAGGAGAAAAAAAAAAATTGAAAATCAGTGAAGCACCAGGTAACAAAGTCTTACATACTGTGAGAAAAACGCACAAATTTTCCACTGTTTGCAGAATATTTGCAGGATGGCATCCCTTGATTATATATTTAGTCTTTGCTTCTCAGATTTACCACATATTTCTTTCACATGTGTGATGTCCAGGCAGAATCCAGTGGGGCTTTGATATTTCTCCTCTATCTCAAATTTTCTGGTTTGGGGTTTGGAGAATGGTGCTATTTAAATCTTTCTGCCAAAATTTTGCATAACATTTAAAATACATTTTCCTCTTGGTGTGTATCATCTCATGTTTCTAGAGACCAGGTAAGGACTTTTTCCTCTGTTATTTAATGAATTATTTCAAAATACCTAATAGAGTGAGATATTGCCAGTAGCTTCCTGAAAGGATTTTGCTCATGTTTAATTTTATGCCTGAGATCTTTCACATATGGTGGCAAAAACATCTGTGTTGCAATACTGTAGCACATTAATTTTGCCTTCTCTAATTCTCAGTATAAGTTGTGTTTGCTGATAATGTTTGATTTGGTGCTCAGATTTGCTTGTTATCAGCTTTACACTGTAAGGGGAAGAAAGGGAAGTTGTACATATATGTATTTTTACTTTTAATATATAGAACAAGATTATCTGCAGATTGGTATATTATTCATATGATAGTGTTTATTTTTATAATATTTTTCAAAAAACTTACCATTTGTGAGGCCTTCAGGCATTCTCTGCCTTCACTTCTTTCACAATAAAGAGCAACCTCTGCTTTAGTAGATCTGGTTAAGTAGTCAAAGGGTAGCAAGAGGTGACAGAAACATTTGAGAAATGCAGAGCATGGAGTAAGGATTAGCACAATAGTAAAAAAATCATGAGATGAGCTATTCTTATTCCCCCAATTTGTCAGTTCCTGGTTTCCATATGTTATTAATATTCCTCTGTATTTTGTTTGAGGAAGTAGTCAGATGAAAGGTCACAACTGTTTCATGAAAGTGGGTGAATCATTTACTGAGTCACTGTGTACAGGCAGTGAATGCTCCATGTATTTGTGACTGTGCATTCCTCTATTAGTTTGCCATCTGTTCTGTGGAAACCTAAATTACTAGAGATGAAGAGGGCTGCAAATCACTTAAACAGAAATGGTGTTGCAATATAACTTGATGGACTTGAACAGGAAATTTCATAGTTCATTTAAATCACACACTCGATGCAAATTTAGGCTGCATCCTCCCATGAATATTTGAGATAAAAATTACATGATCAGGTATTTACTAGGCAGAAGTAGGATGCACAATCATGCCCAGTGCTTTGGTCATGAGATGGAGAATGTGCTCATTTCAGACTTTTGTGATCATATGCAAGGGCTGTAGCTTAAACATGTGTTGCATCCCCAGATTCATAGTAAAAGAACCCAGTTGGGGTTGGTTTTGGGGTCAGGATTTGTGTGACAGATCATGTGACCCAGAACAGCAGTTTTGTTCTTGCTTTTCCATCACTGGCACTGGAGATGGGAAAATTCAAACAGCTGAAGTTGGCCAAAGAGGGGGAAAACTCACATTGCAGACAAAAATTTGGAGAAAAATATTCACCAAAGATTGTAATCAGGATGATGGAAGGGTCTGGGTTAGTTTTATTTGCTTTTTCTCTAAGATTGTCCAGGGGCAAAGTTGACACATTTTTAAATGCCACATCTGCTCAGTCATTTGGCAAACGTGCCTACTTCTGTTACCACCAAATTATATAACGTGGTGGGATGGAGGCAGCCTCACGTGCTTCGCCACAGCTTGGTGGGTCATCTGACAGGATGAGGAACATAATATGATAATCAGGGTATCTTGTCTTTCTTTCTTTATTCCCCCTCCAACAAAGACATCTTCATGCTTGTGGGTAGGTGCTGTGCTGGCAGTTCTGGGAAGTGACACGCTGTTCCTGAGCAGGCACCACGCACACGTGGTCGCAGCGCACGCTGATCCCATGCGTGCCGCGACACTGCACGCTTCTCTCATCCTGATGGGACAGCAGCCTCATTCCCACATGGAAAAACAACCTCTAAGGCTGAAAAAGCACATCAGGCCAGCTCAGGTGTTTGGCCTTTGTTACTGCAGCTTCTTGCCAAGATTGGCAAAACTTTAAAACTGGAGAATTCGCTATAATTTGAGCCAGAGCAGACAAGAGTTCATCTTATTAATACTGGTGGGAATGTGAAGGTCCATCTGTTAGAGGTACTACCTTTTACTGAGATGAACTACTGAGGTTATAATTCTCACAAATCATGTAGTGCAAAGCTTTAAAGCTGCCTAATACAGCTGTAGATGCAGCTGTGATATGGGCAGGGGGCTGAATGGGCATTAAGCAATCCAAGGCTGAGTATTGCTGCATGGAGTGAAGTGAAGGGAGACACAGTCCTGCTAGAAAGGCAGGTGAATCTGCTGTAAACTACTTGGAATCCAAATCCACATTTAGGATCCAATCTAGGAAAGTACCTCTAATCTTCTGTATAGGACTCAAGCAATTGCAAGCTAAGCAATTTCATTGATACATTTCTGGAGTGAGGCCTGAGTTTCTTCTAAATGAAAACTTTAATTCCAGCTCCTCTGCTCTGACCTTTAGTTGGCTTTATGTAGGCATCCAGGCTTGCAAGTTGTACATTGTACAAAGGGAGTTCGAGTTTGGTTTTCTATTACTACACCTACAAGTGGAATGCCAGTCTGATGCACTCAGAAATGAAAATGAATACTGAGCAGAGCAAGCAGAAACACTGTGGCACATGAGGGTTCAATATGACTTCATTTGTCTAATGCCATCCTGAAGACTGATTTTTTTTTTTAAACAAAAATAAGCCTAAATAAATGTATTTTAAAGTCTCTTCAGGTGATATAGGATTAATTTATGTGGCACTAAGCAAATTTTGTAAGTTTTACAGTGCACATCTTTGGAATTACTTTACAATATGTATTGAGTATTGCTTCATTCTAGCAGCCACTGTGTTTTAAAACCTGATTTGAAATATGAACTGACAAAACCGGGAAGAGAGAGAATGTCTCTGTAACATATCTGTAACTATTTACCTTCAAATGTGCAGGCATTCTGCAAAATAGGATCATAAATGTTTTATCCCCTCTTGATAGGCATGGAGCTTATATTGTTTTGAGATCAAAATGTGCAACATGCAAGGGGGAAAACTAGAACTGCTGATTCTCCCTAAGAATTATTTGTTTAAAATCTCCTTTCCTATGACCATTTTAAGCTGTTTCATGTGTGACTGTATGCAAGGGAAAGAAGCAGCTGGGCTAAAGAGATGTGTTTGTATGTGCTTAAATATTCCCTTATTAATTAGTGAGGTGCTTTCCTTGAAATCAGGAGGTTTTACTGCTGCCCTTTATTTCTTGTAATTTATGTTAAAGAAATGGTATTGTGTTTTAAAAGATACTTAAGCATGTCATCAGTTCTGGGAAAAATTAGTAGAGGCTACTTGAATATTTGAACAAATTGTACTATGGGCAATATTAAGTCATCTTGCTGGGGGAGGCACGTATGCAGAAGGAGCTGGGTTTGGGAACTTAAACAGAGAAACCACAGAGTGAATAGGAAGCTTATCTTGGGTAAGAGCAAAGAAAAGCTGAGCAAGAGCTCTCAGAGCAGCATCCTGCTTCACCCGCTGGGGGCACGTTCAGCTGTCTGGTTTGTTTGATTCTTGCACAGCTGGGAAAGATCTGACCCTGTAAAAGGACTTGTTAGTTTTATCTTGAAAGTAGAGCTGATAAATAAATTGGGAGTGGGCTAAAAAAACAAGCAAAGAGTAAAGTCAGTTGTTGTTTCTGCCTTCTCTGTGTGGGAGGTTCCTCACCCTTCAGCTGGAGGGCTGAGTACCTGGAGCTGGCACAGCTGAGAGGCTGAAACTGTGGCATGGAGCACAACCTGGAAACAGTGTCAGAGGCCTCCTGAGAACAGTCTGGCTCTGAGTAAAGTCCCTGTGCTTTCAGCAGCAGAGCTACTACAGAAGAGTCCCACTCCTTCCCATTCCTCCTCTGTGGCAAAGGCTGACCCAGCAGCCTTTGCAGCTGTGAGTGATGGGCTGAAAAGCCCAGTGAGCAAGGTGGAGGTGGAATGCTTTTAAATTAAAAATTAGTACCAGTTATTAAAACTAGCAGTTAAAACGAATTATTATTTGTGAACTTAATTAAAGCAGCACTATTTTGGAGTTAAATTCTATACCAGTATCTTCTTCTAACTGGAAAAACCACCTGAGTTTTGGCAAGGCACTCAGGTTAACATGTTAACAGCTGAGTAGTTTGACTGGTGCCAAATCTAAATGTGTTTCCTCAGTGATTAATGATCAGGCTCAGCCTCCATGAGAATGTGGTTTCACAAGCCCTTATTTCTCACAGTAGTGTCCTCTGCGTGTCACTCATTCCTGCCTGCTGCCACCATCACCTACATATTCACTTGTGCCAGTGCAACAGCTGATGTGGCTGCACTGTGAGTTAGACTGGGAAGCTAATTAATTCTTTCTAAAAACCTTTTCTTGGGGGGAGGAGAAAGGGTATGAGAGGTTAATTTTCCTTAATACAGTTCAACATGTGCCTGTACCAGCAGTTGTCCTGGTACAGGTAAGGTTGTGGTGTAAGGTAAGAGTAAATTGGAGGGACCAAGTTGTTAAAGCCAGCACTATTACTGAGAGGTTTGTGAAAATACATCTTGGTTTTGTGCAGAGCAGCAGGAAAGAGGATGTAACCAACTCTTCTGGGAATTTCTGGGTTACATGTGGTTATTTTGCTCAGAACAGACAGCTCAGAGTGCCTGTGAATCCCTATTCAGATCTCTTTTTCTGTAACAGACTAAACAGGAATCACCTTGCTTCTAAATTCTGAAAGAGCAGGCTGTGGTAGAATGGAATGGATGTGAGTTTATTCACTAGTAGAGAGGAAAAAACCATAACCAACCTGAATTTTTCTGTATGGTACTGTTGATCTTCGGTGTAGCCATCTCATGTCCTTTCCTCCACTGGGCACTACTGCCACAGGAGAGGGTGCCAGTGGCCTGTGCTGCTGTACAGATGTGTGTCCCTTCCAGGCACTGGCCTCAAATCTGACTCTCTCTGTGCTGTAAATCAGCCCTCCTGGACTGTCTTCTTCATTGCACAGCCTGAGTATCTCACAACTTTCCCTGAACTTTAGTTCCCTCTGGTACAGAGGTTCCTCGCCTTCCTTTTTCCAGGTGTAGTATAGTAAGGTTTTACTCTTTATCCAGTACTTTCTACAAAGAGTTCTCGCAACTAAGTGTGCACCTCCTCATTTCTTACACAGAAAAATAGCTATAGGTGATGGTAGCAGTGGAATACAATCACAGCTTGCTCTCCATCAGGGTCTGGAATAGTTAAATAGCTGTCCTGGCTTCATGCCACTGCTCATGTAATCTGCATTTTAACCATTCCTTTTGGCAGCTTGTTTTGCTTATTTTTGTGTTTATGTATCATGTTTATGTGGTACGTGAATCCAACCAAATCCTGCTGTATGGCTGCAGGCATCTTGCACTGCATACCTGAGACCACACTTGCCCATATCACTTTTATTTTTCCAGTCCCAAGTTCTTCCTGTGCTGTTGCTGCCCGAGCACACGGTGCTGTCCCTATGCAAGGTAGATGGATACCTGCTCAATCCGTGTGATGCTGTAGAGCTCCCTTCACCTGGGATCTCAGGAAACAGGCTCATCTCAGAGTCAGAAATCAAGAGGAGCCTGCTCACTCAGTGATGTGATTCAGAAAACTAAGTGGGATCAGGGTTGTGTCGTATGACACAATGAGAAGCTAATAGTATTAAAGAATAAAGAGCAATAATTATGCCCCGCTGTCGCAATTTTATTATAAAAATTCCTTGATCCCTTCAGTTCTGTGTATGATCTGTTAACTGGTGAATTGCCAGAAGCCTTTCTCGAGATTTTATTCAGTTCTCAGTAGTTTTCCCGCTTGAATTGATACGATTTGGCCTGAGAAGAGGACCAGGAGAGAACATTTCAGAGTCGGTGCCGGGAGCCTCCAGGACTCCTCTGTACGCTGACAAAGCAGCAAGCCCGCGCCACCAGCTGTGCCCGGCCAAGGCAGTGCTTAGCGTGGATCGACCAGCAGTGTGCGGTGTTTCTCTGCTCCCCGCAGCCTGTCCCCGGAGCTGGCCGGGCTCCTGCGCCGGGCGGCCGCGGGCTCCGGGCGGCGTTCCCGAGCTCTGCCGCCGCCCCGCGGCCCCGCTGCAGCGCCGCGCTGCCGCCGCGGCTCTGGAAATGTTGCCCGAAGTGACAAAACCATTGAGGAAGAAAGTCTAGAGGAGAGGCGCAAAGCTGCTCGGAGCAGCGCCGTTCCCGTGCGGACAGGCTGAGGGAGACGCGGCTGTTCAGCCTGAGGAAGAGAAGGCTCCAGGGCAGCCCCAGTGTGCATCCCGGAGCTTAGAGGGAGCCTGTACGAAACAGGGAGAGCAGCTCTTTAAACAGTGATAGGGCAAGGATGAACAATTTTATACTGACACAGGGGGGACTCCGATTAGATACTAGGATGGAATTCTTTAGTGAGGCACTGGCACAGGTTGCCCAGGGAAGCTGTGGGTGCTCCATCCTTGGAAGTGCTCAAAGCCAGGATGGATGGGGCTCCGAGCAACCTGGGATAGTGGGCGGCACCACTGCCTGTGACAGGGGATTTGGTGCTAGATGATTTGTAAGGTCCCATCTCAAATGACTTGATGATTCTAGGGTAAGTTCTTGACAGAGGAACTTTGTAACAAAGTTGATTTGAACTGGGACTTTGCTAAAATAATTCAGTTTCAGGTTTAGTTGTCATAAACAAATACTGGGGCTTTGCTAAAATAATTCAGTTTTAGTTATTTCACTGTCTCAGCAATCATTTTGTTGTTCCTTTTGTTGTTCCATTCCTCCAAATGGAGGAAAATTTGTTGGAAAAGTATAATACATTAGGTCAAGATATCTGAGTTATTGCTCTGTTTCAACTGTAAAGTGTTGATGAAACTTTGGATGTAGCTTTTTTCCCTGCCATTTTCTGTATGGAGAATGGAGTGACAATAGCAGCTACTTCATGACAGGGTCTGGGGCTTGATTGAAACAAGGTCCTCAGTGCAAAGATTATGTGGTGTAAAAACCAGTAGGAGCTTTCCCAATAGAATAGGACCCAAGTTCTTTCAGAGAATCCTGTCTCAGGAGTTGTATTTTTTTTAAGGCCTGAACAAAATCAGGGTGACCTTATGCCAAATGTAGATCACCATTTTAAAGTTTTTTTTGGTAAATTCTTACTGGAAAGCAGAAGAAAACTAAGGAAAAAATTTACTTTTCATGTAGGCATATAAGAATATGTTTTTCAATATGTTTATACCTAAGTGATTAATTAATTGATTATTAATCAATTGTTGATTTAACCTTAAAATTAAAAAAGTATTTTGTAATAACTAGAAAGTAATAATTTCATTACTGTCTGGTGTCCATCCACCTGTAGTGATGTACAGGTGAAAATTCTACCAACTACCCTCCTGATAATTAATAACTCTTCTGATAGAAAATATGCTTTTTTTCTGCAGTCCTCCAAAGGAGTATCTATAGAAATAAAGAAGTTCATAAGAAATGAGTATTGTCGTCAGCCAGTGTCACCTTTTTCCTGCAACAGAGCAGTAATCTGAGGGACTTTACATCTCCAGAGTACAGCAGTTAGGGAGAACTTAGTGATTTTCATGAGTAAAGACAGATGAAGAGGTGTCTCTGGTTTTGTCTCTTTTCAGAGGCACGGTTCAGGATTCAGCAGATAGACAACCTTAGGTCATTTGAGTGTAACAGCTGGGCAGCAAATTCAGCACTGATCAAAGCTAATTTGAGGGGTGGCAGATTTATGCTGAATGGGCTGGAGGTTGCAAAGTATTGCTATAAAATCATCTGTGCTGGATTTGCTGTGGAGGAAGTGGCAGGAATGCAATGCTCAGACAAAGCACATCCTTCTGTGCTGTGCCCATAGCAAACAGGGCTGGCTTGCTTGGGGTGTGACAGCTCCCTGACATCCAGGCTGTTGGAGTTCTGGGTGCTGAGAATTTTAGACTTTCTGTGCTGACAGACTCTGACTCCCAGGAGAGCACTGCATTTGACCTGAGGCTGTGGAAAGGGCATCCAAAATCGATTAATAGCACTGTGATTACGGGTGTGTAGTTTGATTAGAAGTGTGTACTATCATAGGGTAGAAAATTAGAGTTTAAGGTTTTAGAATGTAGGAATATATATGGGGCAAGATGGAGATTTTAGGGTGGCAGCTGGTTGATCTTCACCTTCTTCTTCATGAGTTTGGGTAGTATTTTTTAATTGGACAGAAAAGTCTTCACTGCAGACTTCAAGTGATTAGTCATTGGGTTAAAAGTGAAAATAATTTAGGTGTCATTTCTCAATTGGATAGTTTAGCCTTAAAAGACCTTGTAATAAGAGATAGTTAGCCATTTTGTAGAATGCTGTAGAACTACGACTTGTAATATAGATAAGAAATAATAAACATCTAAGCCTGAACACAAAATTCCATCTCAAGTCTCTTCAATCCTGACCTCAACAGAGGTAAAAAAAAAAAAAAAAAAAAAAGCTGAAAATTGGCACCAGGAGTTTGAATCACTGAAGAGTTGCTTAGATTTCAGTACACATGTGGTGCCCCACCTGTGGGGTTGGGATGTCCCACCCTTGGGAGTAAGGGAGCACCCAGGATTCGTAAATGCTCATGGGCAGAAGGATCTGTAAAAGTCAGGGTCTGCAAACAACCAGAAAGTTTTATTAGTGAATTGCACACTTGGCAGGGAAATTGGTGAGTTGGTCCCTAGTCTACTGGATAAGCAAATGGTGTAGGTTTAGGATAAAGGGGTGGGATGAAAGGGAAGACAGGAAGGAAGAGATTAATTAAAGAGAGAAAAGGAGACAGAAAGAGATCACCAGTCCTGGTTTCAGCATTGACTCCTGACTGCTATTAATTACTAATAATTATTGGGAATATCTATTTTTCATAAGCAGCATATCCTAATAATTTTTACTCATTCCATCATATTAGCTGGTTTTACCCCATTGACTGGTGCACTTTTCTCTTTAAAAGCTCTTTAAACACATCCCTTAACTGTATTCCTAACTCCTCATCCTGCATTGTTGTCACTGAAGTCAGCAATTGCCTGCCTTTAATTCCTCTCTAAATATTGAAGACCTAACCCATTTCCTACTCTTTTCATATAGATCTTTCAAGTTTGTAAGGGTCAAGCCTTTTAAAAAAATAATTACTTAACATGTACCAGTGACAAATTTGATGTTTCCAAATAAATTACTTCTAAATTATTATTGCTAATATTTACTAAAAGAAATTAACCCTGTGTTTCCCTTTTTCCCCTTCATCTTTTGTTCAGATTTTTGAGTTTATAAGCCCTTCTGTGGTGATTTGGATTTCCAAATAAGTTATATTTTTATGGGCAAGGAATAGTTTAGATATGGCAGGAAAGACATACAATTTTTAATGACAAATACTGTAGATACTACTAATTTATTCTGATAAAGTTAATAATGTGTTTCTTCTTGCTCTTATATGAAGATCAAACTACTTAATATTAGGATTTTCAACTGATTCTCTGGAATTTTTATCAGTATTAACTTGGAGCTCTATTTACTATGTAGATAAAAATAAGTAGTACAAATAGAGTTAAAGCTAAAGGAAATATTTGAATAGAAGATAGTAGATGTGAAAAATACATGTCCAAATGGCAAAGCACTGGAATGAGACCCTGGGTTAAGACAGAACACTGTAGCTTCATGGAAGTTAACAGACTCATCCCAAGTCACATGTAGAGCTCAGAAACAAAATAATAAAGTTAAGCCTCAGAGAAAAAGGGAGAACCAGGAGTGGCACTTTGGGAACACAGTGAGGAAGTCTGTATGTTGCATGAAAAATGCACGGCAGAGCTTAAAGTAGTGCTTCAGCCCCTGGAATATTTTTTCTCTGTTTCTGTATGTCTGGTAGCTAGCTCATGAATGTTTTCTTACACACGCAGGGTCCCGGCCAAGCTGAGAAGGTAGTGGAGTTTCGTAGTGGAGTTTCTCTCCAGCTCTGTGCACATTCATAATATACCATATTTGTAGTAATAAAATGCATGACTTTAGGCATTTGCACTCTTTTTAGCAGTTATTCGTAAATGAACCCTTCATATGAAACACAGACAAAATGATCCAGTATTATACCATCACAAACCAAGCCAGCATTTATGGAGAAACCACCCAGTGACAAAGTCAGGCTTTTGAGGGCTGTGTGGTTTTTCTGGAATGAAAAGGAAGCAGGCTGGATTGTAAAGTGTGTGGTTGGGCACTGCAGCCAGTGCAACAGAATAGCCCAGCTCTTCTCTTGGACAGGGCCTGGCCCTTTTGTGGTTTATAAATGAAAAACTCAATTGACATAAAGAAAAAAAAAATCTTGCTCTGTGTTTTTCAGTTAACGTTATGTTTGCCAGGAGTATAGGACTCACACATGCTCTTAAATGTATCTGGATATCACAGAAGAAAAACGTTGCAGCAGATAGTGATGAAGATCAGAAATCACAGCAGTGTGCCAAGCTGTGGATCCCCTGAGGAGCGCAATAATGCAGCCTCTCGCCAGGCTCCGGGGCAGCGTACACAGAACAGAACAGCGCAGAAAGGAAGGAATTAGACTGAAGACAACACGCGCCGAGGTGCACCGTGTGGTTAGACGGCACAGCCGCTGGATGTCTCTCCTGCTCCGCTTTCGTGGACAAGGAGCAGCCTGCCCCAGGGACGAGCCTGCAGCCGCGGAGGACCAGCGGGCCAGCGCGGGAGGCCGGCCGCTCGCTGCCGGCTGACTGCGGTGATGTGACACAGGAGATGGCGAGGTACCAGCAGCACAGATGAGAAATGCATTAAAGAACGCTTTCCCCCCCCCACCACCACCCATTCTTCTCAGTTGTGCTCTGTGCCACTGCACTAATCCCGGTGCCGATAACTGAAGACTATTTGGAAAGAAAAGTTAAAATTTATAATGTCTTTCGCAAGTACTCCGTTAGGCTGGATAGAAGAAATGCACCAGGTAAAAAGTTCTTTTTTCATGCCAGCGGTTTCTGGCCCAGATCGGTGAAGCTGGGAGCAACTTCATATAAACAAGAACTAGATTTCCCCTTTCTGGAAGAGTCTGCACTCT
This sequence comes from Lonchura striata, assembly GCF_050655825.1. Taxonomy (NCBI): domain Eukaryota; kingdom Metazoa; phylum Chordata; class Aves; order Passeriformes; family Estrildidae; genus Lonchura; species Lonchura striata. Next base: position 103,065,891 of record NC_140705.1, on the reverse strand, counting down.
CTGCTTCCTCCGTTCTGAAACAGAATTGAGAGAGAGACACCTTCAGAACTTCCAATGAAATCCTGCTCTGAAAAAGTGGGCATTAGGACAGAATTTTGGTTGCCTGTGTGAGTCAAGGGTACAGGACCAGGCTCTTTGTCTTGCTCAGCTGCTGCATTGGAAAGGCAGTGGAAATCTTTCTGCAGGCACATTGTCAGCCCTTGCTTGTCTGAGGCATCAAAAATACATTAATGCAGCAAAACTCCTCAGAAGCTCTGTGGAGGTTGAGAACCTCAAGGTGTCTGACTTGTGTGGAATCAAAGAGTTCTGCACTGCTGCCCAGCACAGAGCCCTCAGGGATGGGGAGCACAGGAGAATGGAGTGGTGCCTCAGGCAGAGCTTTCAGAAGGACCCATGAAGGTGAGTGCAGGCAATTTGTGTTTCAGGGATCTAGCTAGGCTAATATAGAAGTTGGGGTTAGGTTGGAATGTAATAAAAAGCTCAAAGTTTCGAGGTAATGTGATGACTAGATCATTTTTTCCTGTCCTCAAGTCTCCACACTATTTTCAGAAAGTTTCATCTGTATATTGTAAAATAGCATGTTTCCTTATATCATATTGTATCTTTAATTCTTTCAGTTAGAAAACAGCTTACAAATTCTGAATGCTAAAATTCTGATATATTTCAGGATTTTGCTGGATTTTTTTTTCTGTGCATTTTTTTTTCTCAGTATATATGAAAGGAGTTACATAACTTTTGACTTTAGTGGTCAGCCAATATTTTTATCTCCTCTAGTTTATTTATGTCAGAAATGTTTATACAAAGTGATGTATCTTTGTCTACATTCTTCGTAATCAAAGTAGGATTAAACTGAGGTCCTGTTTTCCTGAATGTAGCAGGAAAAAAGACAATAGGAAACAGCTCTTTTGGCAGTAGCCCAAAGCCTCTCTCTTCAATCAGGGCTGCACTCAGAAAATCCTTGCTCCCTTTTTTTCTCTCTTTGTGGTAATTCAGGATCATTCTACAAAGTGCTTCACTGGTTTGGGATGTTTTCTTACCTACATTTGTAACATTCCTGACTGGGTCACACAATTTTGCTAAAATTACATACATATGTATGTAATTTTATGTGTTTGCATCCACATGGCTCAGATGTTTTTTTATTTGCTTGTCTTGTGGCTGGTGCTTGGGAGGCAAATACTTATTTGTCTGCATCTTCAGTTATGTTTCAAACCCACTTGCTTCTCTAGGACTACAAACTGATGTCATTCCACTCCATTTTCTGCTGGGTTTCTCTGAGGCCACTCAGGAAAATATGGCAGGAAAAGAAGTTTTGGTGTCTCTTATCTCAGACAGTGAAATTTAAGGAATGTCAGAAGTGTTGTTTAGCAGTCTAAAGGAAGCATTAAACAGGGGAGGTGCTCATTGCCATGTTTTTAGTCTCTTGAAGACAAATCTGCATTTTGCTATACTGAATATTTAAAAGCCCTTAAGTCCTTCTGGATTTTAGCTTTTCCAGGGTTGTATTGAGAAAGATATTTGCCTAATTTGGACTGTGTATAAAAACAATAATCAGAAGTGGTTATTCTGTGCAAGAGTCAAAATGGATGGCTGTTATCTTAGACTGGCAGTGAAACCCCTCGAGAGCTATTTAATTATGTAAATTAGCATGAAATTAGAAAATCATGTTTACTTTGAATTTTGGGGCGGATGTTTGTTTTTCTTCCCCTGCAAAACCAAGAATAAGCACCATCAAAAAATATGGTTTGCTTCTATAGCTTTTAGCAAGATTTAGCAATTGCTTCAGGGTCATAAGTTGTTATCTCATGTATCTTACCATAATATTTGTCAAAACTCACAGTAGTGTGGATGCCTTAATATTCTTCAAAAGGAGAAATGAAGGAAAGGGATAATAATGTACACAGATGTACAGTGAAGTACAGAGCTCTGAAGTTCCAAAGTTTTTTTTTAACCAAAAGCAAGTGTCCATTTAAGTCTAGAATTATGGAAGAAAAGTGGATATGTAATTGGGTTCATAATCAGAGAGGTACTTTTTTGGTACTTTAAATAATGTAAAATATGTAGGTTTTTGAGCAGCATAGAAAACATGAAAGTTGATAATATATGAGGTCGATAATATATGTGGTCTAGGGAAAAGAGGGGGGACTGGATGCCAAAATAGTGAAATTCAGCATAGCTCAGTTGGAGCTCTGTTTTTCTATTGATGTACACTAGTTGAAAATTGGTTTATGATGTTAAGTTGCGTAGAAACAAAGCAAACAAACAAAAAAGTACTGCTAGGAAAGCATCCATCTAGGAATACATTTGGGGGAGAAAAATACAGTGAAAACAGCACTAAATTTACTACTGCATTTAATAGTTTCCTAGCAGGGAGTTCCTGAAAACTGTGAACTGAAATGTGAAGCAAACTGTCAATGCTCTTTTAGCTGCCTTGATGGTATATTTACAAGAATAAATTTCTTAAATTGTTTTCATTACTTCTAAAGAAAAAAGAAATGCTTCATAATCATCTGGAGGAGCATTTGCTATGATTGTTTCCAAAGGAGCAGCTTAAGAGTTTCATAAATACCAAGGTTAATAGGTTCCTAGAAGCAAGGAAAATTGCCTGTAGTTGATTTCTACTTATACAGAAACAGCTCTTCTCTGAACTGCAATCTTCTCTAAACTTTCTCTCCAGGCCTGTTGCCTATTACTGTGCTGTCCTGTTCCTACTTCCTTTAGCTGTTTTGAATCAACAGTGGGTAGAGCAATACTTGTATGAAATGTACTTGAGGGTGAAACACGATCTCACAAATTACAGAAAATAAACAATGTTAAGAGTAGCTTGTGGCTACAGGCAGATCTGAAGCAGTCTAATGGGAACACACTGACTTTTTGAAAATGAAACAGCTATGCCACATTGTCATAAAGCCATAGTTAGGGCTGGATTTGAAGAAGAAAAAAATCTTTCAAAAAGTGGCCTCCGGAAAGAAGTCTGAGAAATAATTTTTTTTCATGTATTTAGTTGCTTTTTGGTAATGCAGTAGGAGATGCTTCATTATTTTTGCTGCTTTTCCATCCCTCTCGATGTTAAGGCACATAATTGATAACTTTTACTAAAAATATAAAATCACTGTTTTCTGCACAAACAGGATAATATGTGTATGCCTCATAATGGTCATATTTGGAATAAGAACTCTTTCCTTTCCTTAAAGGTGCAGGAAAACCTTGTCATTACAAATGAAGAGGGCCTTGCTCTATTCTTCTTTACTGTTCCATGTTCTGGTAATTTCATTTTATGTCTAGACAGCTGTTCATCATGTTAGATATTTGTATTTCACATTCCTCACATTTCCTAAAGACTTTGTTGGTGGGCAAGAAACATTCATAAAGTTGTGGCAAGTTTCAGAAGTCTGTTACCTGAAGTTTTACACAGGACCTTTTATACAAGCCTTTATTTTTGAAAGCTATCTCTGGAAGTACTTTGTTGCTATTAGCACCCCTGGAGAAATGTCTCCCTCTAGAAGATAAATGTATGCTTTCCTAGCAAAGATGATGTTGTAGTCTTGATTGAAGAGTGAGCTCTTAATCCCCTCAACCTCTGTTTTTTTAGCAAATCCGTCCCTGATTCTCTGTTGCAGGGTGTAGAGTAAAATAAGGGAAAACATTTTTCCTCCTTCAGGCACCAAGTAAGCCTCCCTCCCTCTTTCTGTCCATCCAGCTGCAGCTGAACAAAAAACATCACAGGAACTTAAGGGGAGAAATATAATCCAATATCTATTTCTTCTAATCACTATGTACAATATAAAATAATACTTAATTCCCAACAGCTCATTCTAAAGCATATGTTTCTTCTTTCCCCACTTCACTAACCTGAAATAATTCCTGCTGGCTCTGGACTTTTCTTACTCTGCTGTGGCTGTCAGCATCAAAATTTCTATTACCTCTCTCTCCCTTCATTGAGGGGGTCCTTCTCTCCTCTTATTCTCTTTTTATCACTGATTTCTCCCTCCTCCTGCTGTCACTCTTTTGTTTTCTTGATTCTCCAAGAGCTTTTCAGTTTGCCCCACACTGGCAGGATGGAGTCCTACTGTTTATTTTGTTCTGCCTGATTGGGGAAGCTGAAACTTAGCAACCCTTGGACTTCTCCAATTTGCTGTGTGTAATTGAATTGTCTAGAGTGTTAATCATCATTGGATTATTCTGACATTCTTGATGCAAAAATATGTACATTAAAATAATAATGTAATTACAGAATTTGCTTTTAGCATGAATATATTTCTTCTTAGTGACACCGAAATTATTTACTACTCCCAATATTTATATATTGTTTTGACAGATATGCAGTGGGCTATGACTAATTTTAAGGTGGTACAGTTTATTCCATTCTGCTTACAAGCAAGGATTTCCCCCACTCCCCTTTTACCCCATCACATTTTATTATTCATGGACACATTTGAATTGTCAGCTCTCCCAAAACCTTGGTGTATTGGCTGGAATGATCAGATTAATTGCTTAACCATTCATCGCTAACTAGGAGTACTGAATATGCTCTTGCTTTATCTTTTCCCTAGCAGTTCTTCTGGTTTGTTTTTTTTATTTATCCTGTCAGTTTAAATATAAGAAATGCAAACCAAAATAGCCAGTAATGTGAAAATTTAGTCTGCCAGGAGCTGTGTGGGCTAAGAGTAAACTTTTGACTTTGGAGGCAGGATGCTAAGGCAGCTCAGCTGGCAGGTTAATGGTGATTGTCATGAATATTAAATGGTAGAACCAAAACAAAACTCCCAGAGAGACACTTCTGCACAAATCTTACATAGCAACACAAGCAGCTCAGACAGCTGGCTCTCTCTAGGCTCTCTGGAAAGAAAACAGTGCTGAGGAGTATTAAGATGATTTTTATAAACCGGAAAGCAAATTTGTGATGCACTGGTTCAAAGTTAGAGGCCTTCATGATTTACAGCTTCAGGCAAAAATCTGTTTTCTGAAGTAGATAAATATCAGGTAAATTATATCTATGCTGTTCTCCCTTGGATTAAGTGCTTTGTAATATATTTTGAGTTTTGTGCTGTCTGAAAGTGTCTAAACAAATGTGCACCAGCCTTACTGGTAAAGTTCATACCAGCTCTGGGGTGCAGGTGTAGTCCCACTTTTCCCTCTGAAGTTCCTCTAATCCCTTTTTTGTTTTCATTTGGGGTTTTTTTTTGTTGTTTTGGTTTGGGTTTTTTCTCTCAAAAAACCCCACCAAAATTCAGGGCACAGAATAATGAACTACATTTGAGTTTCTGTTTTGTGATTTGTCCCAGACAGGGTAAGAACTTGTTATTCACAGAGTTCCTCCTTTGGCTCCTGTGGTGTAAAGCTACCTGTACCTCCTGCTACATGGAAAAAAATGCAAAAGAATTAAAATTCAAGAAGCCTAGATTTATTTGAAGTAATATCAGTAGAGATCTGAGATGATTCCATTAGAAGCACTGTATTCATGCTTCTAAAAGGATATCCAAAGGTGAGACATTCTTTAGGGCCTAGACAGTAATCTTTGTTACATTTTTAGGTGGGGATCAAATCCTTGCACATACCTTCCTTGACTTTCATGGTTATTTAAATTTATACCAACTTAATATGTGGTTCAGTGATTTCCATACTCCAAAAGGAATGAGCTGAAATAACAGAGTAGGTTTCCTCAGACTGCACATTGGCATGATCCATTTTGTGGTGTTATTCTCAGTATAAAAAGACAAAGTAAATCTAAACTGTTTTAGGTGCAATGAGTCAGTCTAAATGAGTTGATGGAAAAAGATACAAATGAAAGGACAGTCCAGTTAGAGGAAGTTATGGAGAGTAATGCTTTTATATAAACATTCTACAGAATTCATTTGGCTTACCAAACTCTATCTATAAATTAAGAAGTGCTTTCCAGTAGCTCATGGAGACCTCTCAGGTCTAGCTGTCTACTTTTAGTTCAATTTCATCAAAACCAGAATTCTTTTATATATATATATATATATATATATATATATATATTTAAAATAGATTTTTTAAAGTGTTTATATAAATAATTAATGCAGGTATTCCAGTGATTATTCTGTGACTACCAGCAGTGTGCACAATGGAAAATACAAGTGGCCAGCAGATTCCCAGCTGTGAAGAAAACACGTTCAGTGAGATGATTTTTCAGCTAGTACAAGGAAAACCCCTGATTTATTTTTCTTGTTCTTAAATCAGTCTAGTGGAGGGTTTTTTTAAAGGGGAACATAAACCAGATACATTTCAAAGACTTAGGCAAGCTTATGCTCATGTTTTCACAGTACCATGAGGAATTTACACACACTGCCTCTGACAGGCCTTGCAATAAATTGAGCCTACAGTATTGTAGAATAATGGTTTGTAACTATTTTCCTTTGTATTAAAGCTTCCCATAAATACATATTACTTGGATCAACATGGGGTAAACCTCACTCACTTCAGCTGAAAGATGAAGCACCACAAAGTTATACCTCTTTGGAGTGAGGAAAGTAAAGTTAGAGTTCCACAAAGTCACATTCTTGATACTACAGCCATCTTGGAGTCCCACCAGCCAAATGAACAGCCAGCATTACCTTCCTCAAGAGGCTGGAAGTCACAGCAGGGATAAAAGTCACAAGGAATTCAAGGAACACACCAGCTTATTTAACAGCTAGGAAGTCATTAAGGATGGCAAAGCTGTAGTGAAGCTGAGAACTGCACCCTCATTTCTGTGTCCCAGGTCACCTCTTCACTGGCTAAACTCCAGCCTCCTTTCTCAAACTGCAATGGGCATCATTTAAAGACAAAATGGAAAAAATTGGTACGTTATGGACTGAACAGCAGCAGTGTGATTTTCCATCAATCCAGGCACCTGCAAGGTATCAAAGCCAAAGGCATCATATTTTTGCAAAGTGAGACTGGGGTTGTCAAGCAAAGAGCCAGCAGAGTGAACTGTTTAATTAATGCTAATTTCCTCAGAACTGTATCCAAGAAGGATGTCACACTTTTCTGTTCTCAAGTTCAACCTTATCTCTGAAAGCATCAGCAAGTTTCACCTCTTCTGAAGGAATACTCTCCTGTGATTTATTTATAATCTCCTGCTGCTTCTTGTAAGTGCAGTTTCATTCCCCCTTCCTTTGCTCTGCCTCACATCATTGTGTTGCACTGGTATGCTGCTGCTTCACATATGAACCTTTCAGCAGCCTGTTTTCTTCCAGCTGCTAAGCTCAAAGGAGACCACTCAGAGGAATAGGAAGGAATTTAGGGACAATAATAATATTCAGTGTGTAGAATCACAGAGTCTCAGCACATACCAAACATCCCTGCTAAGCTCATGTTCCTAAAATTCTTTCAAGTTCACTGAAATTGATAGGTTGGGTCTTTACACACATTAATACTGAGAGTTTTTCAGCTATCCCTGCAAGCTCATTTCTGCCTATCATTTTTGTTGTGTCAGGGTGTTTTTTGTGACCTGGCCAGTTCAAGAAATACATGGAATATAACATATTGTAAAAGACTGTAAGACTGCTGCTGCCTTTGTCCAAATTGCTGGATCTGTCTGTTGTGTATATCAGGACAAACATGCATGTTTATCTTTGTGTAACATGAAAATACTTCAGAAATGCCTTGGAAGTCCTACTGCTCTATTCTTAAAATGTCTTGCATCTATTTTAAAGTACAGAGCATGGTGAAATAATAAATAAGGAAAAATCCTTTAAATGCCTGAGGCACTTCCAAGACATGTAACCTCAATTTAAACATGTAATCCCTTTGATTACCACTTTTGCCTTAAGTATACTTAGGTGTGCTGCACAGTTCAGAATGAACATTTTGGATTTTTGTGGAACAATATTCTTATTAGTAAAATTTTTAGGAGCTTTGCTCAAACTTAACAATTAATAAAGGGATGTATGGAATTAATAATTTTGAGTTTACCTGGACTTTTATCTGCAGTGTAAAATAAAGGCTATGGAGCCAAAGCCCCCAACGAGGCAAGTAACCTTCCTAAGATATTCTTGATCTGCCATGGCTATTGTGAACCAGTTATCAGTTTAATCTATAAAGTTACCCTCCAGGAAGTGAATTGCTTGTAACTAAGTTCTGTGTATCCAACATAAATGATTTAGAATCCCTGCAAAGCAGCACAGAACAAGTTTTCAGTCACCATCTAATTCTGTCTGCTCAAACTGGCTGAAACAAGTGCTACCATTAAGGATCTTTGTTTTCCATTCAAAGCTTTTGTTGTCTGCAAAAGAAGGGTGAAAGCTCTAAGCTTCAGCTCTACCTTCAGATATTCCTACTAGCTTAGGCCTGGCTTGATTCAGTTCATGTGTTTGGCACTTTGTATGCCACTATCTGAGTTGTTGTAATCTTTAAAGCCCCAGGAGAAGTGGATTAAAATTTTCACAATGCAAGGGTTTTAGATTCAAGTCTTTTTCAAGACTTTATCTGCTGCCTTTGCACAGTATGGGAAACTTTCAGCAAAATCTGAAAGGTAAAATATAGACCCTGGGACAGTGATATCTTTTCATTTTTCAGAGAGGTTTCTTTAAGTAGAGGGAAAATTAGGTCATATTTTGGTTTCTCTTGGCTGGCTTATCTCCAAGATGGCCTGCACCCAGTTTCTACTAAACTTTTCACTTTTCAGATGGATAATAGCTCATGTCAGAATGATAAAGACTCATGTCAAGAAGTACTGCAGAACATGGTAAGCTGAACATTCATCAAGAGTAGAAAATTTCTGATGGCAACAGCTACAAATAACTTACAGGAAACATTAAAAGAAATTGTTTATTCAAGAGTACTTCCTGTGGCTCTGCAGTTCATCCAGGTGCACAAGCTCTATTTTTCACAGAACATTCATCTCTGTTTCTCTTGGTTTGGATTTCTCATCAACAGATTACCCAAGCCAAGATTTAAGGGTAAGTTTTGTAAGCAAGTAGATCAGGACTCACACTTTCTACTGAACAGAAAGAAAAAAGCTAAACCAGAAGGTGTTATGTAAAGCCCAACAGATGAATAAGGGTGCAAGTTTGCATTGTTATCATTGGCCATATTTGACAGAAGCAAAAATAGGAAATACTCTATCAGACCTGCTCTGCCAGATCTACTTTGCCAGTATCAATTGTCCCAGTAGCACACCAAGATAAATTCTCATTTCCCACCTATTTTCTTTTGGGGGTTAGGGTTATTTTGGTCATGCCAAGGTCAAAATCATGCCTATCAGTACTTCTAGTAGTGATGCCCACCTATCATACACATAGGTCTTTAACACTCTGACTGACTACAGAGTGGAAAAACAAATCATCTTTTTATATAGCACTGATTTTTCTACAAAAGCAGACAGATATGTTGTACATTATAATTGTCTGAACTAGCACTCACAGACAGAGCTCTGAATGAAGTGCTACAAATCTAAAAGTTTAATGATTTTTTATTTGTTTCAAAGCATTCACAGGCAAGTACTAGTTTGTTTGAAAACTAGTACTTTGCCATTCTGTATACCATTTAAATAGCTTTCAGGTTATAGATTCATGTGCATTTTTATGAATATTACTTATGGGGCACAGATTTGTCATATAAATTGCATGGTTTGTATATTTTCTCCTCTATTGAGAGGAAAACATTAGGTAAAGGAATAAATGGATGATGAGTAACAGTGTGTGATTATCATCACTTATGTCAGTTCTGGGATTTCAAGATATCCAGTGTTCATCTGAAAATATGCAAATACTAATCAGAGCTGCTTAGCACATCTTCCTGGTGTGCAGCTGAATCTTTCTGAATAGCAGCTTTTTCACTCACTGAAGTAGGCAGATTTTTTTTTTTTTTTTTACTTTTTTCCCTTTCAGTTCAACCAGACTAGCTGAAAAATTAGCATTGGGTTTCCTAAGTGCATCCTTCCACATCTCTTCCATTTGCTCTTGAGCAAATGAAAATTACATTGAGTGCATTTCAGATAAATATATTCATCTGTAAGAGACAGAATACATATGTGAAAATCATCTAAACCATTTTGTCTTGTTCTACAGGTTCTTGGGAGTCTTACAAGGGAAAACTACAACAACTTAATACCTTTCCTTGTATGTATTCCCTGATAATGGTTTTGAAACAACAGTAAAAGGAGGTGATTTACAAACTGTTTTGATACTTCCTCTGTTCCAGAGCACAATCCTTAAACAGATAAGCATCCTCTTTTAATTTTTACTGAAACATGGAAGCCTGGCAGGTCTGACAAGTGCAGTCTGATCTGTGATCCCACTGTGATTCCTGCACTGATGTGATGAATTCACAGCCAGTGATACCATCAGACAACAAAGTTAGTAGCCTAAGCTGCAGTTTTCAAAGGATCACAAGGCCTTTTCTGCAGAAGAAAACTAATACAAAACCTTGTTTGAGATATTGACCCATATTTTGGCAAAGAGCTACAAAAAAAGTGGTGTCCATATACGTATTATGGATAGAAAAGAAATAACTTTGTCTTATCCTAAATCCTTGGAAACATCTCAGCTGCTCTATCTGCAGGATTCAGAGCTCCTGCATTCCAGCAGGTGGTCTTGTTTAGATTAGGATACAATAACTAATAACACGTTCTTAGGAGGATTTCTCTTCACTGCATTCTCTACAACTGCAAAAAAAGTAAAGAGAATACTTTGATTTGAATTTCATAAACCCTCTACTGAATTTTTGTTGCTTACACTTGCAGTCCTAATGCTTCAGTCACTAATAAGAGAAATCCTTCTTGAAGCAGGAATGATAGAGTTTATCCTGTCACAAATGTGTTAGAGTCAAAGTGAGGGACTATGAAAAGAGTGCCAGCTGGGAAACACCAACTCAGATTGTGCATCTAGGTAAGTGATAATTCTTAACATTCTGATAATTCTTAACATGCTGAAGAGTAAACTATTATTCAGTACTAAAGGAAGGCAATTCTTGGTGCAGCAATTCATTAAAACCTTAGGCCTAAGATAGCAAGATGGATGCTGGAAGCACAAAGCAAAAACAATTACATTTGCAATGTTATCTGGAAGCTGCAAGCAAATTAAAAAGAAATTCTAGACTCTCCAAAAGAGGTGTGGAGTAGGAGGGCTACAATAGGGCTTTGCACAGCTTGCTTGTTTTGAGTGCAATTTATAGATCATGAGGGCACCTGTTTTACTGGAATAATACAGAGGTCACGGAAATGCAGCTGCATGAACAAAGCAGCCATAGCTGACAGTTCACTTTTAAGCAAAATCAATTTAAGGCCATTGGCAAGTAAAACAACCTTAGACATAAAAGAGTGTTGTTGAATTAACAGTAAAAGAAATACTATGGTACTCTGAATTCATTTTTAAAAAGCAGTCAGTGAAAACGTGTCAAGGATGTGTCCACTTAAAACCTTATTGTTGTAACACTTCTGCTGAGTGGAACCCAAGTGAAATAGCCTAGGAAGTGATTAAATGTGAAACCTTCAGTTTTCAAATGGAAATGTTTTTCTTTCTAAAGTGCACTCAGTTGTGATAACCTTGTCTTTAATAACAGACAAGGACTAAAGCATCTCCCTCACAGACAAGGGTAAGAGCAGGTTGAATTTGTGAGGATCTTCCAATACAAGAGGGGGTTTTATATCACCCTTTCCTGTTGCAACAGGAGCACTTCCTCGTTGAAAAGAACCTGAAATTTAGTCCAAGCAGAAGCTGAGTTACCTGCCTTGACATCAGCAAAGGTGATTTCATAGGGAGAACAGGAAAAACAGGGAGAGAACAGGAACACTTAGCCACTCAGTGGTGATGAGCTGCAATTGAGCTACAACGGGGTTTTTTTGAAATGCAGCTGGATATTGTGATCCCAGATGAAGCAAGGGCTTTACAGTAACCACAGCAGCACAACTACTGAAGCTGCCCCATCAGGAAGCATGCAAGGAAAGGATGAGAAGGGCAATAAAAGTAGTAGGCACTGAAAAATTATTTGTGAAATGTTGGCAACCAACCAACCACCATAACCACCAAACCCACATGCATTCTAACAAAGACAACAGGTTATCATCATGGAGCAAACTCCCAGCTGCTGTTGGTTTCTAATCAAAAGGGCAGCAGTAATAATAATAATAGTAACACAGAGTAATTATCTGAAGCAATAGTAATTTCTTAGATGCTGATTTATTTTTTCTACTCAGAGCACCATCAAACAGTGGGAGGGCCCATGGAGTCCCTCCTGCAAATGAAGTGGTCTAATGGTGAGACACAAAACAAATCTAGAATAAAATCTGTAACATTGGGAAAGAATGGGCAAATACATAGAAACAGCTTTTCTAGTTATTCAACTGACAGCACCTGTCCCCTGCAAACTAGAAGGTGGAGAATGATCTAATAAAATCTTCCCTTCATACAAAGTTACCAAAATGCTTAAGAAATAGAACAACAATACAGAATCATATTTTTATTATATCTGTGTTATTAATGCAGAATTGGGAGCAGCTGTTTCATTTTTCACATATCAATCAAAATGGTGACAGTGACAGATAAGTCCACATATGGGACAATTCACTTTCTCCTTAGTTAAAGTTGGGGGTTAGCAGCAATTTATACAGCTCAGGCTTTTACAGTCCTCTTGCTGCTGGAAGACTGCCAGGGAAACACCATCAGTGGGGTCTGCTTTCACACTGCAGGGTCTGCAGTTTTGTATCAGATTAAGAGGAAGAGAAACATGGCACTGCACACTTCATTAAAACAGCAGTAAGTTTTAATGAACCAGGGTAAGAACAAAGGAAATCTAAGAGACATAAAAAATGAGAATTGAAATTGTTAATATAAAAAATACTAACAATGTCCACAGGACACTAAGCTGCTATCATAAACTTGTGTTGTAAGTGTATGTGGCAAACAGTGGGCTAGGATTTTCTCTTTTTGCCAGAGAAAGATTGGAGGAAGGCAGAAGAAAATCATCATAATCTAATATAGATAACATCTTCAATAATTATTTCTAAAAAGTAAAGTGTCATTTATCCAAACCTAACATAATAGTCTTATTTCAAATGTCACAGTAGTCCTCATGTGGGAAAAATAGATTTATTTTTCTCAGTTTGCAGCTGTAGGCTTTGCAGAAATACTCCACAGTAACTGCATTGAGGAGACTGAGTGGCTTTATAGCCAGTTCTCTCAAACCCATCAAATATTAAACTCCTTAATGCCTTTGAAAATGTAAGCCTGTGTATGTATTGCACTTGTCTGTACTCGTGTGCTACCTAAATTCACATGAAGCACAGACAATTGATGTTAGTTTGTCCAAAAAATTAATTTACACTTTACCAAGGAGTGGGAAACAGCTTGGGATTTACAAAAAGACCAGTCATATTTCAATTATTAAAAGCTTTCTTCTTTCTTTTAAGGAATGTAATTTTACATTATATGCTTCTTAACAGAGAAATCCTGGCAGCAAGAACTTGCAGGTTAAATAATTCCTGTAATTCCCAGCAAACAGCCCAGGTATATGACACTACTACAGATCTGTTTGTTTCCTCTATGCCATGTGTGTACACACGCACTTATTTTCTGAGCAGAGAAATTACTCATGGTAGCTAATTGTAGTAATGAACTCCACAACACAGGGAATAATTTAATATTCTGCTGTGCCTCTGCCCAGGCATTCTCTGGGTACAAAAATGTTCTTCAAAACTCATCTTTAATGCTGAAATGTGGCTGATCTTCAGGTTTAAAGTCCAGATTGGGGCTGCCATCCTCATTCAGAATTCGCCGAGAAGTATAGCCAACAATTGGATATTTGGCTTTATAAACATTATTGAAGATGTCATCCAGGGACTTCAGTTCCTCCTCTGTGAGTCCTGTCTAAAGGAAACAGGGAAATAAAAAGTTCTGTCTCAAAGAAATAAAAATAGATATATTTACTTGTTTGTGGTTTTTTTAATGATTACTGTAAACCTTAGGGTCAGCTTTTTACACTGCAAAGCATGATGAACAAAACTGGTAGTACAGCCTGTAATGGTATTCTTTCCATTCAAATTCAGCCTTGACAAAACTTTAAGGTATTCAGGTCAAACAAGCAACAACCCACCAGCACAGCCAGCATTCACTGCCACATCAGGAGACACCAAACCAAAAGAAAGGGATTTACTGTGTTTGTGAGCATCTTCTTAAACAGCAGGTGATTTCCCTTCTATATGCTTACAGAACTTGTATTGTTTCCACAAATGAAAAGCTTTCCTCTTGAAGGCTGTTGGCATCTTTGATGACTAATAAATATGTTTTATGTATCTAAAGAGAACTAATGCATTTTGATTTTAAATATGTGAGTCAACTTATATAAATACAAACAATTTAAAATCATCACTCATCATCTTGAATAATAATAAAAAATTGCAAAGTGGAATCAAACCAATGGCCCATTTTCTTACTGTGTCATGTGTAAGATCTGCTGGATCCAGAGACATCTTTGCAACTCCTCTTGTTGAGTCTTTTCCAACCAAAGCATTGTATGGGGCTCCTTTTCCATAAAATTCTGTCAGATTAAGAAATAAATAAATAAAATCCAGTGATGAACTGACAATGTACAGGGTATGTTCAGCCTCTACCCTTCACCAGACTGTGAACAGAATGTCAGTGAACTGAAAGCAACAACTCAAGTCGAAGAGCCTTCTTTCCAGAACTGACGTTGGATTTCCTACTTTTTGGGGTTATACAGCTTTTGAACTTCCTATACTGCATTCTTAAAATTTACCTATTTAGGGAGTTGTGCTTTACATTCTCATGAGATGTTTGTAGACCCCAGAATTTGCAAGCTTTGTCTAATTTAGGATTTTAAGATCAGCCAACCCAATGTGTATGCCCAGACAAGGTTAGTACAAACACAGTAACAAGCCATTAGTTTATTTATGATGACATCAAGGCAAGTTTCCAAGACCCTGTCAGAGAGGAAAATCAAGTTTTTTAGAAGATGAAAAAGTGTATCTTTTTGTTGCAATTGAACTTCAGGCTTTTGATACACCTGGAATATTTTAAAACAAAGACTGAATAATAACATGAAAGCAAAGTAAACAGCAGAGGAAGAGCACACTAACCTTTTCCAGAGGTGACATCGAACACTACTCCCTTCACCGCCAGGTAGATGGGCTGTCCTTCCTGGAGGGAAAGCCATCAATACATCCTCAGCACTTAAGCACAGGCAAAAAGCAGTTCCTGTCAGCTGTGAAATCCACAAGCTCTTAGGACACAAATTCTTTGTTGTATGTTTACTCGTTATGCCACCATACACATTCACTCTCTTGACATTTCTTGCTTGTGCTTTAAACTGCCCCTAATATTCTTTGAGGGTTCAACCACAAGCAATGAGAATCTTTTTACTCCAAACAGCACAACCATAGAAGACATGTCCCTTCTGCAAGTCACCTCTTGTCTAAACACTAGTCGGCTTGAAGATTGTCAACTGCATCTTTCGATTCTTAATGCAGATGAATATTGCTCAAAATAAAAGGGTGTGTGACCAACATCATTATTTGATTAAGAAACAAAGATAAATACATGAACACATGTAAATCTGATTTGCTGACATCTGTTTTACTAAATAAGCCAGTGCTTCTGCTTTGTGTTTTACACATAAGACGTAATTTTAGTCAGACATTGGTTAGTCTCGTCAAAGTATCTAGAGAAGGTCAGACAGCAAGTGATTCGAAAGAGAAGCAGATGTGTATGGATACAGGACTTTATAATTTTGAACATGGAGTTCTGCTCAGCCTTCTGAATCACAGGAAGCTAAACACTCCTAAGTTAACACTGTCTTGTTATTTTAATAATCTTGGTGGGTTGTTGTTGGCTCCAACTTGTGGTAATCTGAAATTCTCTGTCGGGAGCACCTTGCCAAGCAGGGAGCGAGCAGAACGGGCGCATGGCACCCAGTTGTGTGGCAGCATCAACCCCGGCACTGCGGGGAGAGGCTGAAGCACAGGGCTGCCGGCACACCTTCACAAACCGCTGCCCGAGAAGCAGGAGATGCCCAGAACGACAGCGGGGGAGGATGGCGGGGCGGCAGCAGAGCAGCACAAACCCGAGCTGTGCGGGCCCGGCCCTACCTGCTGCCCGTCGTATCTGGCCAGCTCGGGCTCGGTGAAGAGCCGCACGGGGGCCTCGGCCGGCGGCCTGAAGCGCAGCTCGGGCTGGGTGCTGGCGGCCGGCAGGAGCAGCAGCAGCAGCAGCAGCAGCAGCAGCAGCAGCAGCAGCAGCAGCAGCAGCAGCAGCAGCGGCGGCGGCGGCGGGCCCCGGGCCGCAGCGCCCGCCATGCCGCGCCGCCGCACCGCCCCGGCAGCGGGGCGGGACCGCGGTTAAAGGAGCGGCGGCGCTGGGACGAGCTGCTGCCGCTGCTCACGGGTAGGAGCAATCGACAGGACAAGGGGAAATAGCCTCGGGTGTGCCAAGGAGGTTTAGACTGGATGTTCGGGAAAGCTTCTTCACAGAAAAGCACTGGAGCCGGCTGCCCCGGGCAGTGGTGGAGTCACCATCGCTAGAGGTAAAAGAGCCGTGGATGTGGCACCCAAGGACGTGCTAAAGAGATGGGCTTGGCACCCTAACAGACACCTAACAATAAAAAATTTCTTAATTTTCCTCCTTCTTTCCCTCTTGAAGTTTCTCTGCTAGCTGTTTTCAATGGTTATTCACAAAATCAGCGCACATAGCGCAGGCTTCCTCTTTGTGACAAAAAACCCAGACATTTTTAGCCTAGGAACAGACTGTTTAAACTGGAAATTTTCAGATTACAGTTTTCCCTATGCTGTAAATAAGGCACAGGGGAACATTCAGGACTGGTATAAAAATAAGCTTGGTATCATTCTATGTAGAATCAAGAGTATTAGAATACTTTTGCAGTTCAGATACGTCTATCACATCCCTCGCTGCAGCACTGACAAGTGAGGATCTGAAGGAATTAAAGCCTGGATGTTTGATCCTGCAGCATCCACTCTTCCTGACTACAGTGCTGTAATTCAAATGTATAATAGGATTGTTATTGTCAAAGGACTTAAAAACTTGGTTATTAACTTGCTAGGTGTGGGCCTTAGGCAGAGGGGAATGATGTACTCAGCAGAGACTCCCTTACAGTGTTGCATCTCAATGCAAAAAAATGTTGCACATGCTTTTTCTTGATGATGCAACATTGACAATTACTTCCACGCTGGGGAAGAAAAAAAAAATAAATAGCTGTGTAGGTATTTGTGGCCATGTGGCTCGTGAATCAGCCCTTACGTGGTTTTGGCTTTTATTTTCCTGCAGTGCCCCATTGCTGCGGGCACAGCGTGGGTGGGTCACCCCAGGAGTCCTGCAGGAGTTCTGTCTGCTGGTCAAGCTCGCCTGGTGTTCTGATAACAGCCTTGAGCAAAGGAAAATAAAAATAAAAATTTAAAAAAAAAATGAAAAGGGGAGTATTTTGTGCAGCTCGGGGGGGAGCCGGCTTTCCAAGCGTGGCTCATGCTTGCGTTAGCAGTTTGCGTTGTGAAGGGAGGAGAGTCTCATCCCCCGGTCAGCGCCCCTCAGGAGGGAGGGACGTTCTGCAAACCGCCCCTCAGGCGCGGCGGAGCGCCCTGCCCGGACTACGCCTCCCGGCAGCCCCGGCGAGGGGCGGGCACCGCCGGCACGGGAAGGGCCGGCCCGGGCGGCCCGGGGGTCCCGGCGGCGCCTGCGTAGCCCGGCCCGGGCGGGGCGGCTCGGATCGGCCCGGCTCGGAGCGGCCCGGCCCGTGCGGTGCCGGCGGGCGCTGCCCAGCCCCGCGGCGCTGCTCCCGCCGATGCTATGCCAAATCCAGAGGTGTCCGCATCCTACCAGGAGGTACCGGGGCCGGGCAGGGCCGGGGGCCGGCCGGCGCTGCCGCCCTGAGCCCGGCTCGGCGCTGGGCGCAGAAAGCGCGGGGAGCGCCCGGCTCCGAGCTCGCCTTTGAGCGGGGCTGAAATCGTGGGAGCGGCCGTGCGGGCGTGTGGGGTGGGCACGGCCGGATCTGTGGCCGGGGTTTGGTAAGGAGGGGATGGATGGGCTGTCGGGCGTGAGGAGCGGCTTGGGCAGCAGAGCTGCCGCATCCCAAACTGAAGCACGCTTTATCGCACTGCCAAAAGCCCGAGGCAGCGCCTGGTTTGCATATCGATGTACAGGCTCGGCAGCCCGGCTGCCCTTGCTCCTTCCTATCTCTCCCAATAGACACACAAGAAATTTGTGCCAAGTTCAGCAGCGCTGGAGACTTACAGGAGAGCGCTTTTGTTTGTATCTTGCAGGCAAAAGGGATGTAGATATTTTCCTTTCTCTACACGTGACGGGTAGTTTAGGCTCACTTTTAATACATTCTAATTTAGTGTGGTAAAGTCTGTTTAGTTTCAGCGTCTGGTTTTCTTGCCAGGCTAGAAGGCATTGGAAGGTGATGAATCAGCGGATCAGCAAAAGGCCTGTATGAGCAAGTTCTCCTTTTATTTAAGGGAGTTTTATCCAGTAGGAAGGATTTAGCCCATGACCATCAAGATAGGGTTGTCCTGTGTGCTTGTACCTAGGGAAGGTACTTGTGAGAGTTAATGAATCTGCATTGATGACTGAAGTGTGGACATGGACTATGCATGTTATGTTTCCACCTTAAGTATCAGCCACCACTGACACTGCTCCATATGTTTGGGTTTATCCCAAACTGTGGCAGGAACCAAGATAGGGTGTGTGTGTAAGTGCAGCACCTGTGTGTCCATTCCTTCTTCAGCACCTGCAGCAGTCTGTTGCTTCTGCCCCTGGCCGGAATGCTCAGATGGCTGGAATTGCCGTTTCTGAGCTTCTTTTTGTTCAGTGATTTTCTGTGTGCAGGACTGAAAAAAGCTGCTGGGATATGGGCAGGTTCCTGCGGTTGTTTCTCCCGCAGCTGTATGTGCTGAACCCAGAGGGATGCTGAGTGAAGTTCTGCTTCATGCCCTTCCTGCCCTTGAGATCCTGTCTCTGCATCCTACTGCAAGCTCCACCACCCTGCAATCTGTGTTCCTCCTGGTTGGCACCACGCTTCACCCTGTATCAGAAATACCACATGGGAAGGCTGGCAGAACCCCTGAATCCAAGGGGAGTGGCAAGTGTGAACTGGAATCAGCTGTCCTGCAGTGTCCTGTGCTGGCTTCCCAGCCACTGGGAGGCTGTAGCAGGGTGGGTGTGTGTGAGGTGTTGGGTTTGTAGGTCTGTGCTGCCCTGCCTCATGGAGTCAAGGTGCTGTGTGCTGCTCAGAACGCAGTGGCTGCACCATGCACAGCACTGGGATCTTGGTGACCTCAGTTCAGCTGTTCAGGATGTGCAGTAAAATAAAGTTATTTTTAGGGAGAGGGTCTTACACATCAGCTCAACCTGCTTACTGTTTCTGAAGAAATGTTAGTAGTCCTGCTCTTGCCTGGCTGTCCTCTGGCTTTGTCTGTGAAAAGCTTGTGAAACATTGCGAACAGTGATAAGAAAACATAGTTGCATGTTGTTTGGGATTTTTAGGTTTGTTTCTCAGGACTGCTGAAATGTTGTGTTTTCTGAGCTTACCACAGAATCATTTAGATTGGGAATTACGTCTAAGATAATTTTTCTTCCACTTGTTGAAAAAAATTGCTGTAGGTCCCCTTGAGAGGATAGGAAATGTTGCTTATTTTGTTATTTTTTAGACTTGTGTTGGGGTCTCCTTACCATCAGGAACAGAATTCATTTACCCTCCCAATAACCTCAGTCAATGAGGTGCCTGTAGCTGGGGAATCAGAGGTGTGGGAGTCACATTTGTCACTTCCATTACATTTGTTGGATCAGCTCTGGTATCAGTAATTTGCACGAGGATGATTGGAACTGGTTTCTTAGCTGATTTAGTGTAACTAGTACAAGAGGTTCAGTGAGCACTTTTCTTGGGTCAGACTAGCTTATTTTGGGTCAGATAAACAGAACCAGCATATTTCTACAACAAGGAACAGACTTTTAATTTTCCTTTATTTTGTTGTGATAATTGAAAAAGGTACCTTCAGTTGGACCCCAGTGAGAGTCTTGCATATGAGCTGAGTTTTTAGCCTACAAGTTATCTCTTCACTTCTTGCCTCATGCTATGGGAAATCGTACTTTATTTATGTACTTAAGCATTTAAAAACAGCTGGGAAACTGCTTTCATCTTGCTTTGTGTGATGGAAATGAATACAGAAATACAGCAGGAGGTGAAGGAGACTTTGAAGATGTAAAATGAGTGGACTCTTTCCTAATAGGTGCTAGTGATGATTTGGTAATGGCATAATGATGATTTCAGTACTGAATTAAAGTAGGGTGAAATAAAAGCACTCCCTTATGGATACATGCATGTTTCTGTTGTGTAAGTTAGGGGTGTAGTGTTTAATAGCATCCAGTGCAGCTGCAGCATTAACTGTGCCCCTGTTTTCCTTGAAACAGGAACAAGGCTAATGTGATGTGCTGGAAGCTCACGCCTTGGTTTGCATTGTTGTAATCTCTGTGAAAATTCCCACCACGAAAGAAAGTTTGGAAAACATACAAGAGATACTTTCTATTTATGATGTATAAAATCTGTAGTCCTTCACAATGTTGTGTGATGCATATCTGCTGTGACAAGCTTCTGACTCTCAGGGAATGGCCTGGCAGTTTGAGCCCAGAGCTCTGAACAGCAAAACAAGAAAACATCTGGTCTCTGTTGGTGTTTCAGAAACACTGGAAGACTAATTAGTTGCATAACCACTAATATATAATAATCTGCACAGTGAGATCAAATAAGGAGCAGAAATATAGAGATGCTTGACTGTTGTCTCATAATGACCCAGCGACCTGTGGCTGAGACTGTGTTTCAGTGCCTTGCCTTAACACCTGTCAAAATGCATCTTGTGCTTTTTGTACCTCCTTATTAAGAAGTGCTAATGCTCTGTTTGCTGGTATGTGCTGTGGTTTCTTTATGCCTAAAAATATATTCTTCAGTGACAGAATGAAGTTCCTGCTTGTCAGAGATCACTGTCCTAATTGTGGGGTTAAAGTGTGTTGGAGCTGCTGGGGAAGCAATTACTTTGAACTTGAATGGGAAGGTCATGTTATTGTTGAAGTAGGTTAAATTTGTAGCGTGCAAGTCACTTAATTTGTGGCTCTAAGTCTACAGAAATGTGGCTTTTGTCTTGTGAACAAGTGGAACAGATGTTGGGTGCTCTTGGACTGGGGGTGTATTTTTGTGTGTTTGGTTAGTTGGAGCCTCTTTTATTTGTACCATAGAAATTCCAACAATTGCAAGTTGAGAGCATGTTTGGAAATTGAACCACTGTTTTAACTACACAGCTGAGTGAAGATGTGGAACGAGTATCTGAAAATCCAGCAGAGGAGAGAGAAGGAGATATGGAAGTTCATGAAGATTCCAGCTCTGTTATTTTACCAGGTAAGAACTATTGACCCAAAAATTGCTGATTGTTAGGGCCTGTTAGCTGCTGTTGTGTGTGTGGTTTTGTTTTTGCTATTTTATTGCACTTCTGAAAGTAAACAAAATGCTAGTTTCACTACTTAATTCCCTTACTTCACTGATTTCCCTTACTTATTTTATGTGAATCAGTACTGATGGAAAACCAAGGAGGTTATCCAAGGACTGATAGGAGAATATTTCTTTGTCAGGAACTGTGCTCAATCAAAACAGGTTCGGCACATCTGACTCTTGAGATAGCCTAATATGTCATCTTCCTTTATGTTGTGTCTCACCTGAGAGGCAGTGGGGTTGCAGGCAGAGTCTGTGCCAGATGTATATGAGCAAGATGCACTATTGAATAGATGCTTTAGAATAGATCCTTGTTCAGGTTGCTTTTGGAGGGCATGGAGCAGTGTTAAATGGGCTTATTGCAGCTCAGGCACGGGCACTGAGCTTAGGCAGCCTGAAAGGAGCATGGCCTAAATGCCTTGCAGCTGTCCAAGACATGTTTGTTTCAGCAGTGCAATTTTATGCATATTAATGTCCTAATTGCCTTGGCTGCCATCTCCTGGCATGTAACTTGCCCATGGACATTTGTAAGTGGTTATGTGTGCAGTGGGGTTCACTAAAAAGCTCGTGTTTGCTGTAGGAAGGCACAAACACCAAACCACAGAGTTGGGGAGCAGTATGTGGCATGGCCTGAGAGGGGCTGACTCATTTAATGACACCACAAGAACAGTCAGCAGGAAGCATGGCTGCTCATCTCCTTCCTTGCATTGAGTTTTAACACAAAATTTTGTGTGATCAGCTGTATATCGTTCATGACAAAACATGATGTAGAAGTCAAGAGTACAGGAGCCTTTGCCTTAGAAATATTACCAAAAGAAATGGCAAAGGCAAGGGGTATGGGGAAAGCAGTGTCTGTGTGTGGGTGAGACTACTGTGAAGATCTAAAGAGAACAAGATTTGAAGGAAAAGAGTCTCTGGGAGAATTGGGTCAATCTCTTTCTAGCTGTAATTGGAAGAATCCTTCTATGACAGTTTTTAACATGCACAAGGAATTATGAACTAGAGAGTAACAAATATCTAGTAACTTCTACCATGGTGGAGATGCAATGCATATCATTAGAATATTAAATCACTCCATTGATGTCTATGCTGAGTGTGTGTAAGAATCACTTCAGACTGGAAATGGGGGGAAAGGAGTTGTTTTTTTTCCAGAAGCAAGGACTGACCATGAGTAGACTTTCTTGTGAACTTTATACTTTGTTTCTCAGTTGTCCTTGAAAATAAACCATGTTTCCTGCCTGCAGTGGCCTTAAGCAGAGTGCCAAATTCTGGCATGTGAAAAGGAGTCACAATCTTAGGTTGATTACACCTCATACTTGAAAGGAAGTATCTGCCTGCCTATAATTAGCTGTGGTTTTTAAAATCAAGCTGAGTTTGAGGCTTATTTTCCTCTCACATGATTGATCTTTAAATGAAAATTCAGCACAAATATCTGCATGTTAAAATCCCAATCCATATTCTGTTTGGTTCCAGATGGTGAGCTGGGTACCACTACCCCTTCTTTGCGTTTCAGCAAGACCTGCCTAAAGAATGTTTTTTCAGTAATTCTCCTGTTTATTTATCTGCTGCTCATGGCTGTAGCTGTGTTCCTTGTCTACCAAACCATCAGTGACTTCAGGGAGAAGCTCAAGCACCCAGTGATGTCTGTCACTTACAAGGAAGTGTCCTTGTATGATGCACCTGGTAAGAGTGGTAACAAGTAAAATGGGTTAAATTCTTGTTCGTGTTTTTCTTGAATTGTTTTATATTTTTGGTGTTCATTCTTCAGATCCCAGAGTGCATATAAGACTTGACCCAGGTCTTTCATTTCCTTACTTTAGGTTAAAAAGTTGTATTGACTTTGCACAGAAATGTTAAATTGTACAGGAGATTTTTGGAAGCTCTCGTGCCAAGAACATGAATGGCAGAAGCTGTGGAGAATTATGCAACATTTCACAGATGAGAAGTGTTTTCAGACTCTAAAACGAGTCCTCTTTTAGAGGAGAAAGATAATTCCTTTTGGAGATATTCCCCAATCTGTATCATTCAAACAGAGTAGCACACAGCATGCGTATCAGGAGCTTGGTGCTGCACTGGGCACTGAGATGCCATTCACAGTAAAGAAGGTGAACTTCTCAAACCAGCCACAAAATAACCACAATGCCACTTTCTACTTCCACCCTGCCTTGTTTACAACATGGTATTACATCAGGAGGCAATGAAAATATGATGTGACTGCTGGGAGCAATGTTGGCACAAAAATGCAGCGTGGCAGCAGAAACTGTTGCAGTTTGCAGGAGGAATTGCTCCACAGGAGCATTTTTGAATAGTGAGTTCTGTTGTTATTATTCATTTTAATTGTCTAGTAGCCATTCTTAAGTAGAGCCATGGTAGCAAATGCAGCTCAGTCAGTAATCCATGAGTTTCCAGTTTAACAATAACACTTCTGTCTGAAGTGTTACCACATTTTCCACATGCCCACTTCAGTAGTTGTGGCTGAAAGGTGTTTTGAGTTGTTGCCATATTACTGTAGTTGTCTTTCTCTATGGCCAGTTAGCCCAGCTCTGGAAGTAGTGCCTTATGTGTGGACCATATGAATCTGACTTTAAGAGAAAGAAAACTCAGGCTTTTCCTCTTTTTTTTTTTTTCTTTTTCTTTTTTTTTTTTTTTGCATGTGAGCTTTACATCCAGCAACAGGAAGAAATTAAGCAGATTTTAAATAAGCAGAGCAGCATACATATAAATCCAAAAGTATTATTGGAGATCTCTGGAGATCAGAGAACTTAAATCAATGTAGTCCTTTATTTTATTGCTCTGTTAAAATGATGAGATAGCACGTTGCAAGCATGGAGCTCTGCAGGAAGAAATAAAGCATTTGATATATGCTCAGTGCTTTGACATCTCACATTTTGGTGGACAGATCATCTCAGCTGTGAGTTAATTATATCTAATCAATCATACTCTTTCTTTGTTTTAAGTTGGACTAGATTGTCTTCCAGCAGACTTGTTTCCAATAATAAATATGGCATAGGTGGTGTAAAAAGATTTTGAGGTTTGGCTCTTGTATTTTGCTAGCCTTCCAAATCTGAGGTGGCTGAGGTTGCTTGAGTGTGCTGTTGGACTGAAACAGGAGATTTATGGTATATATGGGCTTTCACCCAGGTGGAGTAGTTGTCTGCCCTACCCAGTGCTGTAAATAATAAGGGATGGTAGCAGTTAATGCATGTTTGATGGCTTTGATTTTTATGATGATGTCACATTCGGTTAACAGAAGATGCTGTATTCTGAAGAGCATCTTTTCACTTCTCTTAGCTCAGCCAGTGATCTTTGATCTGTCAGGTATTGTATGTACATTTTTTCCAATTAACACTTGCTGTGTTAAATGCTAATATCTGAAAACTAAAGCACTACATGTCCCATTTGATGACCCCTAACATATTTTGCAGATTCATCTGGGGTTGAGAGGGACTGATGGATTAGCTGCTGCCTTGTGGGAAGACTAGGGAAACTTGGTAGCTTCTATGAACCTTGAACTGTTGTAACTGAATATGAACCCTGATTTTTTTCAATGCATCGTGGGGGTTCTGTCCTGATGCAGTTGGTGTTTTTGTCCTGCTTCAGAAAAATGTGGAAGTGCATGGTTTAATTTGATTGTTTTGTGGCATCTTAAAGATAGCTCAGTATCCCATGGGATTAATTCCAGAATGAAAATCTATGTCATCAGAAAGGAAATCAGTGCTCTCCAATTTTTTTCTCCCCAAACAGGTATTGCCTTTTACCCAGGCAAGGCTCAGCTGCTTAGCTGCAAACATCATTACTACGATCACATTCCACCTCTGATAAATCCAGGTCAGCCAGGAGACATTGAATGCACCACTCAGAGGATCAACTACACAGATCCTTTTACTAATCAAACTATGGTAATAACAATATAATAAACAAAGTTTATTCACTGTGGGGTTTCTGCTCATAATCTTGTTGGAAATGTACTATGTGCTGTAAAAAAAATCCTTGCTTCTGGTTTGGATTTTTTGTAAGCCATCTGTCATTTTGTTTTCAGAAATGTAAAAGACCTCAGTCAGTGTATATATGTGTTATGGAAGATCAGTTGTCCTGTGGGTGTGTGCAGTACAAAATCCTTAATGGGCTAAAATAAGTAATTTTTCACAGTGAAGCTCTCACTTCATTCTTCTCCTAAATGAACTGGGAAGCAGTTTCCTTGATATTGCAAACCTAGCTTTGATTGAAAGCAGTATCAGTATACATTAAAGGAGGATAGCTAATCTCTCTTTTTATGTTTGCTGGGAATTCATACATGAATTCCTGCTGGGAATTACATACCATGTTTGTCACACTTGGAAGAATCTTAAATGGGCACCAAGTGTTTCATTACACTGAGGTGCTTTGAGCCAGCAAGATGGGTACATTGAGGAGTGATAGTCTGACTTAAACTGCCTTTAGAAGTGCAGGGAAGCTTGCTTCTGTATAAACAAATGTCCAAAACCCACAAATGACCATATCTAATACTTAAATATTAATGTTTAAACACTGAATCTTGATGTAAAGACCCCCTTTTTAAACTAAAAGAAGGGACCAAAGTGGCATTCTTGTTAGGTATTTTAATAGATGTGTACTTAGTAGCAGCCAAGAAACTCTCTGTGTGTGTTAGATTTCTACAGAGTATTAGTGCCAGATGGCAAATTAATGAACAGCAAATGAGGATTCCTTTGCTCCTCTCACCATCTCTGTTTGCTTACAGAAGTATGCTTTGGTTGTTCAAGGCCCTCGTGATGTGAAGAAAAGGGAACTGGTGTTTTTGCAGTTCTATTTAAATGAAACAGACCAAGATTTTAGTGCCATTGACTACCTGCTGTTCTCTTCATTCCAAGAGTTTGTCAGCAGGTATGTAAAGGGGGGGGTGAGCCTGTGGATGCACTGAACTTGCTGTCACAATACTTGTGAAGGCAGGGCTTTTTCAGAAAAATCCAGGCAGGCTTTTATGATTTTTAAAAAATGTTTGGAGCACGTTGATGCTCTTTAATGTCTTTGTTTACTAATCTGACCTTTAGAAAATGTATTGAGGGCTTTTTCAGTGACAAAAACTGTTCTTCAGCTGTGCTTAAACCATTTGTTGCTGCACTTTATAAAAGCTTGGAGTTGGTGCTGGCTTCCTGCTGTCTGATGCTGGGTGCTCAGGAAGTGTGCTGTCCTGGGTAGTGTGTCAGGAAGTGCACCAAGAACACAAATACTTTTGTGCCATTTGGGGGTTTTTAAAGCAATTGCTGTAAAGGTCAGATCCCTAGGTTGCTTTGTTGTGTTTTCATTGAAAGATTAACAGATTAACTGTTTCTTTGTATTACTGGCTATATTTAAAATTCTGCAGAATGATGTAAATTCATTTTCGAAATTGCTTTTTATTGGTTTGACATTGGTATCATTGGAGTATCTAATCAACCTTCTAATTTTATCAAGAATGGAACTAATCTTGTCTTGAACTTTCTTGAAAGACCCACTCTTTTTCCACTTTTTGAGAATAAATTTCATATTTTACGGTTTAATTTTTGCTTTAATTTAGATTCAAATTCTGTTACTCTTTCTGAGATCCAGGTTAAAAGTTAGCCAAGAAATATTAGTCATAATGACACTTGATGGTCAACCTTAATTTGATAATAGATGCTCAGTGGAAAAGGGACAGGGGATAGAGAACCCATGCAGAACAAAATTAGGTGAAGGAGGGAAGAGAACAGATTTTATTGTAGCAAGGCCTTCTCAGGGGCTTGGACATGGTCATACTGATGCTTTTCAGATGGATCAAAGACTGGAAGTGTTCAGACATGATACCTCTGGGTGGCCAAAGACCAATTAGCTGGATTTGCCTTTTACAAAGCATTTCTGCTTCATTGAAGTCATGCTAAGTCTTTAACTGTTTTCTGTAACTGCACTGAAACACCTCATAAAATGTTCTGGGAGATTTAGGCAGTCATATTTTAGGGTGAGAGAACACCAGTGAAGAGTAGTGGTGTAGAAGGTGCTGCTTGTTCCTTATTCTGGTTTTTTTTCTGGTTTTATGGCTTGTGCTCTGGTAAGAAATGCTTACAGTGGGACCACTTGCAGCAAGGTGCTCAGCTCTTTCTGTACTGCCAGACACCAGCACTGCCTGGGGCCAGCCCTGGTGAACAGTTCAGTCTGTGCCCAGTTTGTT
The DNA here is from genome assembly GCF_050655825.1 of Lonchura striata. Taxonomy (NCBI): domain Eukaryota; kingdom Metazoa; phylum Chordata; class Aves; order Passeriformes; family Estrildidae; genus Lonchura; species Lonchura striata. The sequence continues at coordinate 103,038,263 of NC_140705.1, read as the reverse complement.
TGGGGATGCATCCTCTGTGCTTGCTTGAGGCAGGTATTAGGAGTTAAAACTGGTTTTGAACTAACCCAGGTGAATGGTCACATGGGCAAGGGGATGAAGGCCTTAGTGCTAAATGATCTGCATGTCTAGATGGAATGCAGGAAAGGAACCAGCTGTGGGCAGGAGGCCAGTGATGTCTTTTCTGCAGCATCCTCCAAACTTAATACAAATGGTGTGGCTTGTCTTGCTCAGTGCTGTGTTTGCTGTCCTGGCATGAACTGGCTGGGCTCAGGGCAGATGGGGAGTTTACATTTCTCCTGACTACTGAAAGTGCATGTGAAACTGCATTGTGTATGTGGAGAGCACTCATTCTGTCCAGCTTCCAGCAGAAAAGAAAATAGAAATGATTTCTTGTTCATCAGCAGATGCTAAATTTAGCTGATGAGAAGTCTGGCATAAGATATCTGCAAAACTCTTGTGTGTCCTTCCATACAGCCTCTGAAAACTTCAATCACTGGCCTCTGTTAACTACTTTTCCTGACAAAGTGTCTCACTGGTTATGAGAGCCCAGAATAACACTGTGCCCAGCAGTTCATGTACAGTGTTATCAGAGGTGCCACAAGCAATAGAAAAATGGCATCTAAAGACTTGTACCCTTAAGAGATTTTTTGTGGTGCAGTAAGTGCTGAGGACTGGAGCAAAGTCCAGTTGTTTCTGTCAAGGGCTTTATTCTCTGCAGCCCTTCTGTTAAAATTGGGTCAGACTCCATGAAACTGGCACTGCTCACTGGTTTTGTTCTGGTCTCCACAGAACACTGTTTCACTGTGTGCTGTTGTTGGCCTCTGAGCTGGAGAGAGATGCTGCTGGCTTATTTTTCTTTTTTTTTTTTTTTTTTTTTAAGATAGTGGCAGCTGCTGTCTGTACCATATTAATTGGAGGGAGGGAAATAATGAAACCCTTGCAAATTACCCAAAATGTGTGGCTGGAAATGCAAGTTCCTCCCCTGAACTGCCATTAGGATAATACGTGGGGTTTAGAAGAAAATCCTCTGAATATATCCCTGACAAAACGATTGTTAGTGTAGCATGTCAAATAACTAATGGTCTTGTGAAATGATGGATACCAGTGTGAACAGATCAGAGATTATTTCAGGGTCCAAACAGAGCCCCATATTCATGTCTCTGATCTGGATTGCTGCATGCAGAGAAATACAACATAGAAGGATTGAGACTTGCTACCATACCAACCTTTATTAGGTGCCACGGCTGTTTGAGAGTTTCTTGCTCTGGGGAAGCACAACAGCAATAAACACAGATTGGACTTGAACCATCAGTGGGTTTGGCTCTTGCTGCTGCATTGGAATCTGCTGGTGTTCTGTCCTGAACTTCTCTGGCTCTCATAGGGTGGTCCATGGACAGTGGTGGTAAAGGATCCACTGCAGCACTACAGCCCAGTTCAGAAATAGGTTAGTGACTCCCACAGATCAAAAATAAAAGAGAAAGGAAAAAAAGGGAAAAAAAAACCCAAACAGCAACAAAAAAACCCAAAAAAACAAAACAAAACAAACAAAAAAAAAAAGAGGTGTAGCCTGTGTAGGCTTTGGTGTGAAGAGGGAATTAAAAGAAATTGCCTGGAGAACTGTTTTCTGCTTAAAATCCCTTTCCTGTCTTGTGTTCACTTGGTTGTGTGTGGTTTTAAAGCTGTGTTATTTGCCCTCTGCTATAATTTGTGCAAAGCTTGTGCCTCTGTGCTGTGCTCCTCCTGTCCACTGCCCTTTTTTTCCCCTCATTCTGTGGCAGTGGTCTGGATTATGGAGATGCCTCCCAGATCACTTCTCCACAGCTTCTCCTAAGATACTATTAATCCTCCTTTTTCCATCCTGCAATTGCTGTCAAAGGCAAAGCATACTGCTGCTGTCTGCCTACCGTGGAAGTTGTGGCTGTAGCTGTGTCATAACTTCCTGCCTCATTTTTCCATGTTGGCTTGGAAAGCTTTTCTGGGATGCTGTATTTAGCCAGCCATTAGGCATCTGACTGGCTGGCAGAGTGCTAATTATGTATGTTCCTCTTGAGTGGCAAAGCATTGCAGTGCTCCCCTGTGCCATCCCCCTCAGCTGCTGCTCTGCCCACAGCCCAGGAGGGGAAGCAGTTGTTGGATTGGGTATTCCTGTGTCCCTGGTTTGCTCTGGTGAGGAGCAGGCAGGCTGTGGGCTTTGTCCTTAGGCTTTTCCCACATTTTTCCTGTGGGTGCCATCCTGGTGGGGTCACTAAACAAGCAGCTCATGTCAAAGTCAAGATATTCCTAACTTCCCAGGACACCCTGGGGACAGCAACTGCCTTGATAGGTAGCAAAGCATGTTAGTTTTTCTTTGCAGGAACCCTTCTCTTTTCTGTGCACGTGCACAGTGGAATTCTGTGTTTTTGAGTCCACTGCCTGAAGCCCTGACTTGAGAGAATGGCTTTGCTGGGTTTTGCCCTCCCATGCACACCTGTGTATTCATCTATTAAGCCTGAGCAGGTGGTGTGCTCCAGAGTTGATACTTACATTGATGCAGTCCTTTTGGTCCTTGTAGACAAGGCACCTTGGTTTGTAGAAAGAAGAGAAGCCCTGAGTTTGAAAACTAAATAAAAAAGACATGAAAAGTGCAAATCTGGTCAGTGCTGGACAAATCTTCCTGATTGGCCTGTTCTGGGACAAGAGCTTGCTTCTTCACCTCTGCTTTTCTTCTTTACTTTTTTGCATTTTTCTCCTGAAAGATGAAAACACCTTTATCTCCTAAAAGACCTGGTTATGCACATCCTCTGCCATAAAAGCAAAGAACACTCTTCCCCTTCTTCTAGGTAGATGGATTTAAAAACCTTCTTCCTTCTTTTAAGGACCAACATACTCTGTCATATCTCTACAACCTGAAATCTATCTTAGTAAAAATAGCCTTTAATGATGCCTGACTTCTCACTGTGGTTTACCCCTTCTTCTCAAATTAAACCTTATTGGAAAAGCAGCTGCAGGGCTGGGCTTATTTCACAGGGATGACATGAAAATGGCTAAAATCACAGTACTGAAGAGCTCAAGTAAATAGCATGGTTAATTCACTATGTCCTGTGCAGCTGGTAGAGAAGAGATGGAGACCAGATATGCCTTAAAGCTACCCCTTTCCTACTTGCAGCATGAGGGGTGTTGGAAGCCTTAAAGATTTATCATCTTTAAAGCTGTAAAGATGCAATCCCACTGTTTTGGAGGCTGCAGATAGCTATGGCTGCATATTGGGATAACAGTTCTTGCAGGTGGGAGCCTTACGCCAAAGCTACAGTGCTTCCAAAATAATAGGATTATACTGAATGTCAATCTCACAGCATTTTAAGCACGTATGCATTGCAACTGGTTTATTTGGCAACCAGAAATGAGGTGAAGCACCCTGTTCTTCCTCTAGGCTCTTCCTGCTGTCTCTTGCTTCCCAACATGGTGATGAGTTGTTTCCTGAGGTCCTGGCTCTGCTCCTTTCTGTCCCAGAGGTGACAGATGAGCAGAGCCAAACTCCCTGTGAGGCAGAACAATCCCTACAGGCACCTCCAGGGCTGTAGGGCACCAGGTAAGTCCTCTGCAGTTAAGGATGCACCAGTGAAGTGCTACCATTAATGAAAACATCACTACACACAATGCTTTAGATGTGTTGAGTTTAGCAGGTGGAGAATAAAAGGAATTGGGAACAAAGTTTGAAATGCCTAGGTCTGACCTTCTGCCTACAGTGCTCAGTTTGGTAAATAAAGTAATGATTTTTTTTCCCTTTAGTCCAGAAAAAGCAAAATTCATGAAGGACTGTGAAAGCTCATACTCCAGCTGGAAGTTTTCTGGAGGCTTCCGAACTTGGGTCAAGATGTCCTTGGTCAAAACAAAAGAAGAAGATGGTAGTGAGACTGTTGAATTCAAACAAGAGGTAAAAAAAAAAAAAAAAAAAAAACCAAAGTAGTACTGAAAAAAAAAGTTTTGGGAGTTTGGTATGGCCTTGTGAGAGCTCAGGAAAACAGCTCCTAACAGGAGGCCAGAAATCCAGGCCTCACGTGGGTTATGACACCTGTAGTCTGAGGTAAGAGTCCCAAGAGACTGACACAGAAATATTAACACAGCTACCTACAGTTCAAGGTGGAAAACAATTGCCAAAGGAATTGTCTAAATAACAGCTACTGTTGGAAAGAGCTATTGTTTAGGTTGCCACTGATGTTAGGAGGAAGAGGTAAATGTAAGCCTTGTATCCTTTGTAGCATTCTTTTGTCTGTTTTTTGTTTGGGTTTGGAATTTTTAGCTGTTGAATGTCCTTAGAAGCATGGAGTTACTTATTGCATCATTTAAAACTAGAAGATATGCAGGTGGAAGATGCAAGCTTATCTAGACAGGAAATGAGCCTTTCATTCCTGTTCTGTTCACATTAATTCAAGGGAAAATAATTATGTTTTGAGTTTGTTTTGCTTCCATTGTTGGTTGGAAAGGAAGTGTCTCACCAGTGGTGAGAAATGAAAATTCTAAGAACTGTCCTTTCAGAGATTATACTTTCTCTTGGTCCTTGGTTCTCTTGGAAAGAGTGTTCTGGGGAGAGCAAAATGAAGCAGAATCTCCAGTTCTATGCTTGATTCTCACAGTTAGGTGTTACATGGTACAGCCTTAGGGGCAGCCCAGAGCTGTGACTGTGAGGGGGGGTGCACTCCTACTCCACTAGAGAAGGGCAGGAGGCAAACCCCAGAGTCATGCAAGTCCCAAGTTAATAACTTGGTTTGGAGGAGAGGAAAGAGTGCATCAGTCTGCTGCTGCCATGTAAGCACTGACAGCAGGCATCTGTCTGTCCTTCATCACCTACAGCTCTGTATCATTTGCCATTTGGTGCTTACCAAGTACAGGATTTTTGAAAGTCTTCGTGTGCCCAAGTCTAACGTGTCTCAAAGTGGAAACAAAAGGCTGGCTCAAATTCAGGGAAAAAAGAGCTTTTTGTGACCATAAACATCTATTTAGTTCAGCAGTTATGGACTGATCATCTGAGTAAGTGAACACTGTTGCTGGTTTGGGTTTTCTCTTTGCTTTGTGGGTTTGTTTGTTTGTTTTTAATAAAACCAAGGAACCAGGAATCAGATCCCTATTAATAATACAGCAGAAATGGAAACAGCTCAGACATAATTTGCACTTGCTTTGTTTGACAGTACAACATCTGCTCAAATTGCACCAGGAAATCCATTAGCCTTTCAAATCCAAACCTGGGAGCTGGCATACTGGAAAGATGGATACAAATACTAGGTCAAACAGAACAGTCACTCTAGCTAACTAGCCCAGCAGTCATTAATTTCTATTTTCTTCCTTTCCCATTGTCTTTGTTTTGCCTTGTGTAATGCTTGCTTCCTGGTGTGCAGTTTTCTTGGCTGAGTGTGGTTGGGGCACTGGTACCCTGCAATAAGGAAATCAGCTGTGGAAGTGTGGGGCAAGTGTTGGAATCTGAAATGCAGGGAATTGTCACAACTTTGGGCCTGTAAGCCAAAGCTTAGAATTAAACACAGGATTTCATCTGAGACCTTGGAAAAGGTTTCCAAACTTAGGTGTTAGAAGCAAGAATGTGAATTTATAGTTTAAAGCAGAGACATGTTATGCTAGATAGAGGAAAGTTTAGAGTTTTAGAGTACAGTACTGTAGGTTTGTATGTCATAACATAACTGGCTAAGAAAGCTTACACTGTAGTATGAGTCCATAAGATGGAAATATTTAAGGATTGGATGAAAAACATAAATATCCTTGTTGGCAGTGTTTTATTGGTTAATAAATCCTTCAAAGGTCTTGTAACCAGAGGTCTTGTGACCTTCTGAGCCATGGGGTAAAGATGTGAGCCAAACTGAGCCTCCTGCTTATGCAGAAGATAAGAAAAATAAATTGCATCATCTAAAGCAACTCAGAGGTCCTGTCTGTAACTCATTCAAAATTCCTCACAAATAAGTCTGCAGCAAAGGTGTTTGACCAGACACCAGGAGGTGAGGAAGCTCCACATGCTGTGAGTGGCCACAAACAGTGTTCTAGCTCCTGCTTCTTCTTGCCTGCAACCTAAAATCTGTTCAGGGCTGGGGCTGTGGAGAAGACTGAGAGAAACCCTGAGGTATTTGTTAAGAGATTGCACCATGGTAGGTCACAGGCTTTTGTAGCAGGTCATCCCTCATGCAATGGGAAGGCTTTTAAGGAGATGAAGAGAGTGGTCTGCTTAGAGACTTCCAACTCTGCCTGGAAAACTGGGCTCACAGAACATGGAAAAGGCATGTTCTTCCATCATCTGCCTCATCTTTATGTCACAACCCTGATAGAAAATCACAGTGCTGCTGGATTCATTGCTTCATTCAGTACAGAATGAAACAGAATGAGCAGCAGTACTCCCCTCTGAACACACCAAGATGCAAACACTCCTTTGAGGCTGGAGAGGGAGAAGTCCTTCCCCCACTGTGCTCTCCTGAGGTCCCTGTGTGGCTCTTGGGCAGTTTGTGTTGTCCTAGGAGCAGGGGGCAGTCCAAACTGTGTTGGTTGCTGCCTGTGTACAAACCCTGTGTAGCTCCCCCCAGGCTGGGGGCAGGTGCTACAACACAAGTGTTTTCCTAGGGCCTGATGTCCTAATATTTTCCTGGTTGTGGTTCTTGAGGCGCTGGCTTAATGTGGCTGTAACATAGTCTGGTATCCTAACCCAGTTCCCTGTTGGAATTGTGTTACAGCTCTGCTGGGCAGCATTAGTTTCAAGTAGTGACCCAGTTAATGGGCATTACAAGGAGGTATGGGTTTGGTTGTTAATACCTGGGTTTCTTTCCTTCCATGTTCATTCTGCACTTGCTGGAGTGTTGTAGTTTATTCTACAATCCATTTTTCAAGAAGAAGGAATCTTCCTGCCGTCATTATGTCGTTCTCTGGCAAATAAATTTAACATTAATTCATGAGAGCTTTCCAAATGTTGTATTACTGCAAGTAAATGAATTTTGGAAATTGTGTCCCCTCTTGAGAGGCAATGTAGAAATGATATTGTAGTGTGATACTGAGTGAGAATTAAGAAGACAATGTGAACATGAGACAGAGGGAGGAAACTGCCCTTGCCATATTTTGGCAACCCATTGTTCTAGGTAGAGAAAGGCTATGGTGGAAGTCCCTAAATAGTCTGGTATTTTCACCTTCTTAGAGGCCTTCTTCTGTTGCACAAAAGCCTCACTGTACTGCTGAAGAAAGTAACCTGCACTTTTCTTTCCCTCTCCCCAGACCAGTGTGGTTAACTACATTGACCAGAGAACTAAACCAAGGAGTGACCAGCTGTTCTTTGTGGTGTTTGAATGGAAAGATCCTTTCATACAGACTGTTCAGGATGTGAGTAACCCACCAGTCCCCTCTCCAATCACTGTCTGACTGTGCCTGCATTTGCCTCTGTTACCTCACCCCAAGAAGAAATGCAGAGAAGAGTGAGGATACTTTTGAAATTTCAGTGTAGGCTCTTCCTTATGTGCAGTAATGCATTCTGTGTGGAGGTCAGGAGCATGTGATGCTGTTCCTTGGGCTGGTGAGACTCAGCATTCTGCTTGTAGCTAGAGGTACCACATAGCTAAGAAAAGCACCTGGCCCCCTCTGTTCTAGCAAAGGGCAGCTTCAGGCAGGGCTGAACTTTTTGCTTAAATAAGTCTGCTAGATAATCTGGTTTATGGACTTTTTTTTTAATTAATTGACAAGAAACCTAGAATAGGCTAAAATTAGAATTAAAATAGCCTAGTGGTTTTTTTTTAAATCTATTATTAGAATAAATTCATTAGAATAAAATGTGGTACTGTTATTTACCTGACAACCAAGGTCCAGCAGCAGCAAAATCTAGCGTGTTGGTGTTTTCTTGCCCAAAACCAGAGTGTGAATGCAGACTGTGTGGGACAGGAGTTGGTCCTTTGCACTCCTGCTGTCCCTGCAGGACCCAGGCTCCTCCTTGGCCTTTAGAGCCCAGTCCCATTCTCACACCTCTCACTCCTCTCTACTATGTGGAAGCAGATAAGGGGACTAGTATTTGTCATCTCTTACAGATTATCACAGCAAATCCCTGGAACATGATTGCTCTTCTTTGTGGTATCTTTCTGGCCCTGTTTAAGGCAGCAGACTTTGCTAAGTTAAGTGTTAAGTGGATGATCAAAATCCGAAGAAGGCATCTGAAGAGGACTCGTCAAGTAACGAACCACATAAGCTGAGACTGAGACTGCCTTTTAACTGTTCATAGCAGGAGGGATAAAAAATAACTGGAATAATCTGCAATCGGCAATTAAAGCTGAAAATCAGGTATGTTTTCTTCCAGAGAGATGCTGGCTGGAGGACCAGCCTTGGAACTGCAGAAGGAGCTAACTCTAGGACAGGTCTAACAAACTCACGCTTTTCTAGTCCAAGTTTAACAAGTTTACCTCTGTGTATGGGGGAACCAAGGAGAAAAGAGGGAACTCACTAATGTTCAGGAAGTCATCACTGTAGGAAATTGTGAAAAAGTGGACAGAGTTTGAATGTTTCTCAGACAGACCCTTTAGTTTCTGCATCAGCTGTGAGCTGCTCCCGTAGCACAGTCACTGCCTTGATAGTGCTTAGTGGAAGGTAAAGTGCTCTGAAAACATCCTGGCCTCTCTTCTCCAAAGTATGTTTCAAAACAAAACACACTGGAATTCCATTACATGTCATCTTTAAATCAAAGTACAATGACTTTAATATTAAAAAATACTTCAAGTAATCTATTGTGTGCCTTCTTTGAATATACCTGCTCTCAGGGAGGAGCTTTGCAGGAGGCAGGAGTGTTATGGCATGAGGATAAGGTGGAAACCACTGATCAGTCCAGCTCAAAGAAACTTAAGCAACAGGACAGCATGGGGGGCTGAGCTGGTGGCTGATCTCAAAGTGTGTCTCAGGCTGTTGTTTATCCCTCTTTCTGGAGTCTTTCCTAAGGAAGTGAAAAACAGTCTTTCATCAGCAGGGCAAGGAACTGTGATTCTCTGTTCTGTGGGAATGCCTGCTCACCAGCTGTGCTGGGGTGCTGGTGTCTTTTTCTTCCTTATAAGTCCCTTGTTAGTTGAGATGCCCGACTTGAACGTGTGGGCTCTACAGGGAGCAGGGCACCACTGTGTGTTTGCTCTGAAGTCTTTGCTGCAAGGATGCCAACTCAGCGTTTGCTTCTTCCTTCCTCTTCTGGCAGAGTACTCAGAGGAGTAAGTGTATCAAAAGTACCCCCTCACCTTCCTTCCTTGTTTTTGGCATCTGAGGAAGCCTTTTGGACAAAATTTCCTGCTTTCATCTGGCTTCCAGAGCAAACTGAGGCACTGCATTGACCAGACAGTTGTAAACAGGGGAGAAAACAAGATAAACAGGATAGCAGCACTGGCTGTTTGGGGGAAAATGTTTACTCAGGGGCCAAAGATGGTTATATAGGGGAAAGGTGGTGTCCAGTCCCCACCTTATCTTCAGTACCTTGCCATGATGGCTCCTGAGCAGCTCAGCCTAGTGCACAGCAAAGGGATGAGATTAAACTGGACAAGACCAGCAAAGGCCAAACACTGCATGGTTGAAGCAAAAAAGGCTTCCCTGGGTGATGGGGAACAGGACAGAAACCAGGCAAGGGGAATCCCCCACACTGAACCCTTCCACATCAAGAAAACCCCCACTGACTTTGCTACCTAAGAGCCTATGCTATGACAACTGAGCTTTCTTGATGCCCCACTGCCAAAGGAACACCCAACTGTTCCTTGAACAGCACCTATTTCTTGGATTTTACAAAAAAAAATTATAAACAATTGGAACTGGTTCTCATGGATCCTACTGCATTTTTTTCTTCTTTTTTTGCTAATGAGGTGAGAGAAGGTAAGTTGTAAGACAACATAGCTGCAGCTGTAGGGTGAGTAGAAAACATAGTTAAATAAAGGATAAACTCCTTTTTGCAGTATGCACTATTTTTTCCTCTCAATAAACTCCCACAGCAGTCCAGTCACTACATCTCAGCTGTCAAGATGTTTTGTTTTATAAGGAAATGTTACAAGAGCAGACCAGTGATCCCAGCCAAGAAACCTTTCTTTTACAAACCTATTTATAGGAGCAATCCTGACAGCAAGTGTTGCACAATTTGGAAGCCTATCTTACAGCTCCTGTGTTGTTTTTTTCTATTACTTAAGCCTGATGTCCCTATTTTTAACTTTGGGAAAAACTTGTAACAATTACAAATGGCAGTGATTTATTCCTTGAAGCCCTGCAAGGTGTTCGGTTCCCCAACATTTCTGTAAGTTATTTTCATTTAGGCTCTAGGACAGCTGAACAAAGTTTGCCACACACTGGGAATTTTATTCTTCTAAAGGCAAAAAGGCACTGAAGCAAGGTGAGCTGTGCCTGTGTGACTGTCCTTTCCCTTCAGGCTCTGCTAGTCCCATACCATCTGTAAAACAACTACTTAAGAGACAAAAATGAAGCAACAAGTAAGTGTCATACAGTTGACTCAAACAGTGTAGCAGGGACCTCCCCACTTTAGCCACTCAGTGAAAAGCCACAATGGGCAGTTAAAAAGGTTTGTAACAGCCATTCTAATTCTCCTGGTCTTCAGAAACACAAAGATGTGAGGTACAGCACTAAATACAAACATAAAGACTTTATTGAATGCTGCTCAGTTCCCCAAAGACCTTTCATTACAAAATTTTTCCACACAACTGCAATTTAAGAGATTGGAATGGTACTCTGATAAAAGATGTGAAAAAATACTTGATCAAGTAAACAGACAAGACTTCTATAGTCAACTTTCCACCTTTGCAAAACAGACTGCATTTTCTTTAAAGAAAACAAGGAATAATTTCTCAACATTCTTCCCTCCTTACTGAAAAAAAAAATAGTAATGCCAATTTTGGTCTCATTCTTCAGTCCATGAGATGCTAAAACTAGCGCAGAAACATCCAAGATGGGTCTCTCTTGGAGACTGCACCACTCCAGAGGGTCCTTGGGCTGATGAGGAGCATCATTGATGGGCTCTCCAGAGGAAGCTCCATCCTCAGCTGTAGCAGGAGGAAATCCCTAACTAGCCCAGGACCCAAGAGGCAGCAGGAATAGGGCAGAGGCACTGGCCACCCCAACCTGTTGCAGCTCATTCTCTCCCTACCTTGCCTCCTTTCTAATGTGAGCATTGTATAAATCTAAATCTGAATCCAATCAGGAATTCAAGGACAGCTCTGGATCCAAGTTGCTTTTGGTGCTGTAAGGGGCATATACTGAATATCTCAAGTTACTGGTAACGTACCTTGGTTTTATTTGAGAAAATACAGCACAACTAGAAGCCTTTTCTATCACCTTAACCAAAGTATGCAGCAATGTGAAAAGCACATATAAAACAAGGAAAAATGTGTACGTAGCAAACTATACCACCTATGTGCAACACAATCAAAAATTCAAGTCATAATTCTCACCACTCCCATAATTATTTCACTCGTTAAGGATGATAATTCAGTTCTATGAAACATTGGAAGTGACAGTATATCAATAATTAGACAAATTTACAATAGGTTGTGGTAATGACATCACTTAACTGCTGTATTTAAATTCAAATCTTTACATTTGCCAGAGATAAAAATTGGCTGTTTCTATTATACTGATGAGGTTTCTTTTACAAATCCTTATATATTTCAAAAGGGTACAAAAAAAGAATGTCTGCTGAGTAGAGGTGGTCATTTCTTTTATTTGGCACTTGTATTGTGTGCATTGAGCACGTTGTGAGTGCTGTTCTGCTTTTCTGCCATCACCTTCTTAAGCTTTAACTCCTCCAGCCTTCTCCACAACTCTTCACGTTCCAATTCTTTCTTTTTCTCTCTGAAGAAAAGAGTGAAAAATCAATTTCAGATGTGCTTTTAGCACAATCTGGAGACACAGTACCTTAACTGTGACTTGCATCTTCTAATTCCACTTTAAAGTTTTTTTCCAAAGCTATTTTTAGAGGCAATTACACTTTCCTCAGTTAAAAAGAGCATAACAAATTTGTAATGTGAGTGCTGAAACTGTACCTTTGCTCCAGCAAATGCAGGCCATCGCTGTAGGGTGCCTTTGCACAGCTGGCTGCTGTTTTAAGGAGGTTTTTTAATCACATGCACACAAATTAAAGGACTGAGAATCTTTGTGAGGGAAGAACACAGCTACCACAGGGAGGCTTGGCAGTGGTCTCAGCTGGCCAAGGGTCACCTGTGCCCTGCCTCCCTGACTCCAGCAATGCTGCTGAGTAGGGTGAGCACTGGTTCTGCTGAGCTGTGAAGCGTTCTCCAGCTGCATGCCCTTCAGACACCTGGGGCAGCACAGCCAGCAGCAGCTGAGACCCATTTTCCACCCAGGAGGGAGCACATCCCCTGCCCAGGCAGGAGGAGAGCTGGGGCCCTCCTGTCCCCTCCCTGGGCTTGGCTCTCCCATGGCACAGCCTCACTCACGGGACACCCAGCATCAAACAGCTCCACTACAGAGCCCCACAACAGCAAAGCAGCTGCCAAAATTACAGCTTGGACTTGTTCATCAATGGGAACTTGGAAAAAGGCTCAGTACCTTTGCCTTTCTGCTTTGTATGAGCTTGTGAGTTCATCAAAGAGCTTGCCATTCATTTCCATCAGGGTTTTCAGCACGTTGTACACCAGTGCCACGATGGTTCTGGAACAGAAGGAGCACAGCCATAAGATTTAATAAGTGACAAAATTAACTTCAGAAAACAAGCATTTGATTCCTTTTTTGGATTAGAAACTTCTTATTTAAGATACTACTGTAAGATCAGGGAGTTTCTGAAACAAAATCCTCTTCTTTTTATTAATTTACAGAGGAAATTATAGTATATTTGAAATGGCTATTTAATCTTAAATTCCTGACTTCTGTAATTGCACAAGATACAATTATTCATGCTATGGCTGTACTTTAAAGCTATTCAATTATGTGAACCTTTAATAAACCAAGTCTTAACAACAATTCTGTAATATTTGAGCAATGAAATATGAGAGTCTAGAAAAATCAAACTTCTGGCTCGTAGCTTCAGGAAGGCAGCAGACAAACCACAGGCTTAGTGTGGTTTAGCACAGCAAAGCTCTCCTAGCAGTATTTCTGGGCAGCAGGAGTCTTGCTAGAGAACCAGAATCAAGAACATCAGATAATGGATTTGGGTACCTCACTTTCCTTAAACTCAGCAGCATGAGCACCACTGGCCGTGTGTTACCTGGCTGCCTGTATTCCTGCACTACCCTTCTTTTTGTGAAAGTATTCATATTTCAGTAAACCATCTTAAATGTTCTGTTATCTCCTTTAAACCCACTCATATTTGTACAAAGAATTTTAAAAACAGTAAAATTAAACATTAAAATGCCTGTCATTAAGCTTAATCACTAAGCAAAAAGTAGGTATACTGTCTTCTTCCTCACCAGCAGTTCCCCACTGACTGCAAAGCTGCAGCCCTGTGACTTTGGAAAAGGAGTCAAAGAAACCCCTAAGGAAATAACCTAAGAACCAGGTTTGCCTTTTCAGTGCACTCTGTCTATCATGGCACCAGGAAATCTCCCAGCTGTTCATGACAGCCTTGTGTTCATTCCATTCAAAATGCACAGTATCCTTTGCCTGTTTATACTCTTCTTTTTTAAATTTTGGGGTTTTTTGTACCCTGGGTTTCATGTGGTTTGAGGGCAAAAGCTTATTTAAGGTTTTGGTTTTCTGAGAGGAAAAGTTGGATTTTGAACAAGAAATTGAGTCCATATCAGACAACCAGATGGATAAAAGCATGTTTTGCTGCCCTCCAAAACAGATTAGAATCAAAGGATTAGACTTTCTTCCCCAAACTTCCTTGTCTTCAAGTAGGCAATTATCCTGTGTCTTTTGCTTCCTTCATCAAGGGCAACTTCTGCCTGCAGATAGGGAAAAAGGGGCATCCTCCAAATTTGCTGAGGTCCCAAATACAGTGATAGCCTAGGGACTATTCCCCAAAGTTTATTTCCAGTCTCAGCTGCTATGTTTGCAGCTAGACACAGCATCGAGATAAACCCAGAATAATTGCAAAGCCTCCAAGGGCTTAAAGCAGGACATCTGTTTTACTGCAGGGCTGTGGGAGGGTCCTGCTCAGCCTGGCTTTTGCCTGTACAAACTTATATTCTGCATACTAACTTGCAGCCTAATTCAGGGTGCTGGCATCAGCAGCCTTTGCTTTTCAGTATTTCAATACCATTACTGCTTTTTTCAAACACAGGAATACCAATATTTAACTTGTTGCACCAATATTTAACTTTATAAAGTGAAGTAGTCATTCATTTCTCAGTCCTACCATCTTTTATAAAGGTTGCTATTCTCTGATAGGATCTTTTCCTCTTCTTATCTCACTGGTCAGCAATAAACACTTATGAAGACACAGCTGTATTCATCAAGGACAACAAAGCATAAACAGAAGCAACCCTTGGAAACTGTTTTGGTCTAAGTAGCATTAATTTGCATTTTGAATAACACAAAGAACCAGACGTGATTACAATATAAAGACCATCCAATTTCCTCACACTTTTTCAATAAATTCCAGGTGTCCCTCGTAACAGTGCAGAACAGTGAAAGAACAACACTGCTGCAAGTGACACTCCATTTAACACCCAGAATGTCATGGGTTTCATCTGATTTAAGTAAAAATGAAGTCACATTTACAAGCTCCCAATCCAAACCTGGAACAGTGAACAATTTATTTATGGTGCTACAGATAAAGTGAAATGTTACATACGGATTCCAGTGTTCTTTGGAGATCTTGTACAAACTGCCAAACATAATTGGTAGAATTTTATCAATGTTCTCCTCAATCAGGCTAAGAATATATTCATTATTCCAGAAGTACAAAGCTCTTTCTGCAACCTGAAACACAAAGTTAATGGTTCATAACAACCATAAAATAAGTTACCACAAAATTTGTTTGGGTTTTTTTATACTTATTTTATTTACCTGAAAATGTGAACTTGACACACTCTTGGATATTTGCTTAAATAAAGGCTCTTCTATTTTTTTGAATTGTGTTGGTTCTATAACATCTAAGATTTCTTCTATTTCACCTAAAAACATTACCTGTTTGTTTAGAAAGGAAAAAAAGATGAGAATGTTTCATATCACCACTGTAAACAGAAGCAAACAAAATACAGCTCACACATTATGAATCCTGCAAAGAACACTGCCTGTCATTACAAGGCATTTAGACATTCACAGAGGTTCTGCAGCCTGAAAGAAATCAATCATCACCCTCAGCTAACAGGTTGCAGCTCTCCTTTTGTGTAGATACTGAATACTTCGTCAAACTGCTTCTGCAGAAAATGGGGTTTTACAGTTACAAAAGAAAAAAATTGGGGCATCTTGTTTTAAGAATGGTTGCAGAGATTATCAGAGATCACCAAAGTAGCTTTTGAAGTGATAGTAGTTAATTCCCATATAAAATGTGTAGCTGGCACAGAAAAATATATCACCACTTGCAGAAAAAGAGACAACAGCGTTAAGGGACCCACTTTTAAAGAGTTGTTTGGGATGGAATCTGGTGAGATAAATCAAACTCCTGGTTTTTAAGCTCATTTTAACTACACACAAGAAACCAGACTGCATCACATGACAAAGGTGAGTGCCTCAAGAAGCTTCAAGAACTGCAAGTTTTCTGCAAGATCTCTTGAAGAGCACAGCAGAGAGGTTTGTGAATCTGCCCCACAAGACTTTACATCACAGCAGACACCAGAAATGAGACAGAAAACCAACCTCTTTCTGACTGCATGTTTTTGGCCAAAATTTGAGCAGTCCTCTGATTACCTGTATGAAAAATACAAACAAGTTAAAGCAGGACAAGTTTCTACTACATACTTGATAAGAAAAAAAATTACAAGTTTGTTTTTCCTTGTCCAGAGGTTCAATGAAAACCGAATAAACATTCATTTAAATGTTTGTCTTGTTTAGGTTATCAGAATAACTCAGCCCCCTATTGCTCTGTGTGCCTGTGATTATCCATTCACACTCTGCCCCCATCCCAGTACTCACATTAACTGACAGGATGCTGATCACATCAAAGCATCACAAAATGAAGTTAAACTCCCTGTAGCTAAATCTCACAGAATATTTTTTGTCTTCTACTCATCCATACTTTGGGAAGCACCCGCCTTGGCACCAAAGGTTTGAAGCCTGATAATAATAATATATAATAATATATAAATGCTGACAGGGCTCTACAGAGAAGCCATGGCCTCCAACTCTTCCTTTTCTCAGCTACAATTTGACATGTTAGACTGGAAACTAAAGTAAGAAAGATGTGAACTTACAGAGAAAATGTATTATCTACATTTGGTATCTAATACCATTTGATATCGACTACCTTACACAAGACTGGAAAAACAAAACTTCTGGGAAAATTAATTGGAAAGTACAGCCCCCAAGACAAATGGAGGGAATACAGCAAAGAAAGGCTGGAGGTATTTTTCCTAGAAATAAACATCTCACATGGCATCTAAACTACAAAATGAATTCTGGATTTAAAAAAGGGAGAAAAAAAAAAGCTGCAACTAAGCTCCAGAAACAGAAACATTCTCAGAGCCTTATAAACTTTCATTCTGAAGAAAGGACCTCTACTTTTTATGATACAACAGCACCTAGCTGATCATATCCAAAGGGAAATCTTACTCAATTATTTAAATACCTTCCATATTTGCTTTTTGTCTTGTGATTTTTTTTTTCCTTTAGCTTTCCAGATGGATGCTTTATTAACAACTATTTGTATTAACAAAAGTGGCTTTCCAGAGACACAAGTTAATAAGACTAATGTGCGCTTCGCAGTACAAATTACTGCAAGAATTTTTAAATATATTTTGCTAGAGAAGAGACCCATATTCTCAACTTGATAAAGAAATAACGTTCTGAGTATGACAGTGCACAACTCAACAAGATACCTATTCCTTGCTCCTCCTTGGAGTATCAGTTTCTGGCTTGACTGTGCCTTTATATTAAAAAGCTAATATCTGCAGATTTATGTACATGGATTTCTGCTTTTACTACACAAGATCAGTACTCTTCCCTGAGCTACAGGATTCTCATGAAGTGGATTACCACTGTAGGCACCTGCTGGAAAACTTAACTCATGTAACAAGGACTGCACTTTTAGTCTGATTTCTTCCATGCAAAGGCCATTGCATTCAGCAGGGTTAGGTAACAAACTCCTCTTGTCAGCTCTGCAAACATCAGGACTGACCTGAGGCAGACTACCATAGCTACAAGAGCTCGGGTTGAATGTCCTCCAAATTGACCCTGAGTGACAATTTCTGCCAGAAAAATAACAGTAAGGTATGTGTGAAGACAGCCTTCTGATGGAGTTCTTAAAATATTACTTGACCTAAAGCCAAGAAAAATTTCCAATGTTATCTCATCAGTTGACCCAAATTTCAACATTTACTTTTCAAGCATTTCAAAAAGTTTCTTAAAAGCTTCACTTATCTTATTAACTTTAATTCCTTTATAAAACAACTTTTACTATATGCCCAGAGTAATGACTCTGCAGTGAGTTCTTGTGTCTTCTCCAGCTTGAGTTCACCTTTAACTTGATTAAGAAGCAACCACAAGTGTAGAGACCACAGTCCAGATGAGCCTCAGAATGCACTGGGGCACTGCTCTAAAGCCCTGCCTACTCCACAGCAGTTTAGGCTTGGATCCTGCACCAACACTCCTGTAAATTTGTGTCAGGAAGTTCCGACCTTGTCACGTTGTCACTCCATTCAATCTTGCAGGTTTTTATGTAACACTACACATTTTCTGCTCACATGTCAGCTTTAACTGTCAAAATGCCTGGGTTGTTTCCTCACTTGGCTTAAGGAATACAGGTTACACAATTCCTTTCTCCTCACCCTGTCCCACAAAAATAAGTTTATTGACCAGTGTGGCTGGGAACTCTGCAGCACAGGGGGAAAAATGCTTCCAAGCACACAAGGCAAATCCATAGGCACCCTCCATCAGCTACAGAATAACTGGTCAGCTGAAATGGCTGTGCAGAAAACAAGCTTCCACTGAAAGGGCATCCAGTGAAGATCAATGTTATTTCCCCAAAACGGTTTATTTTTTTTTTTTTTTAATAGAAGAAAATTTAGGTCTTGCATAAGCTCTTCATTTTTCCATCACAAAATGAGTAAAGTATTTAAATATCAATGTAGCCCTAATGGAGATACTCCTGATTGCCTAAATAAAACCAGTTTCTTTTATAGCTGGCCTGACATCACTCTGTGTCCTCACGAGCTGCTGCACTGCCCTGAGCCTCTGTTCTTCATGGGCCCTGCCAAAGCCTGTGCATAAACCCTTTTTAGCTGAGCTGTCAATATGCATCACGGGAGACTCAGTCTGGCAAAAGGCACAGATGCCTGAAGCACCTGAGTTCTGACTGCCAAGAGGCACCCCAGGAACTGGAGAGGCAGAACAAAAACACCATCATTGGAATTTCAGGGTTCTTTCTGTCCAAATGAAATGTTGTTATTCTTTTCAACTTTTATTTCTGTTTTTTTTTTTTTATTCCCCAAAATATTTTAATTTCATGCAGTGGCTAAGGACAAGTAATCAGTACCAAAACCATTGAAATTTTAGTTTTTATGACAATACAGTCATGACATGCTTTCTTATTTGGGGTAGGTTGCTTGATACCAGGAGTTCAAACTTTTAGTTAAACCTGTGTTCTATCTTGGCCACAGGTTAAGAGATAAGTGCCCTTTCAAACTCAGAATTTTCTTAACTATTCTAGATTTCATTTCCCCTCCCCCCGAAAAAATCCTACCTCTCTATCTTTAATCAGGATAACACAAAACCGCTGCACAATTCAACAGGTTACACTAAAATATTTAATTGAAATTAAAAATAGAAAGACATCCAACTGAAAAACACTTACAGGCTCTGTTAAAGTTGTATCTTTTTCCAGGAACTGTACAACACAATAGGCAAGCTGGAATGCAAGTCATACGGTTATTGAGTTTAAGCAGACACTGTTTGGACATTGTAGCACTACTAAATATCACATCTTCTAATGGAAGCACTTCAGATCATGGGGGGAAACCCAACCCAAGACACCCCTACACAGCCATTTCATATTAGTCCAAACTAAACAAAACAGCAATTAAAGCAGCAAGATATACAGGCCTGCTCTATCTTAAAAAAAACTTCCTGCATACCAAAAATCATCTTTTCAACCTAGAAAGTTATTTTTAAGCTTGGCAGATATTTCCCTAACTCAGATCCCATATCCAGACAGATTTTTCTTAACGTTAACTGTATTAACATTACAAAGCTTACACTTTCAAACATCTATATTGGGGTAAAAAGGCCATACACTTCCAGTAAAATCCAAATTGTAACAAAGGTTTGACTGAGCACACATTGCTCAGGTGAAACCTACAGCACACAACATCCAGTGGCAAGATTACAAGTGAAAGAATCTGAACATATTCCAAGGCCACAAGAGATGAGGCAGCTGTTGCCAGCTGAGCATCCTGTCCCAGTGCAGCAAGGGCCAATTGTGCCTGTGGGAAGGTGGAAGGAGTGGGGAAGCAAATGTGAGTGACTAGCACTGCTCTCCCAGCCTCTCCTGGTTTCTGTGCAGGGCCTGCTCAGGCCAGGGATATTTCATGTTACATAATTACTTAGAGTTTAGTTACTGAGGAGCACATAGTTGAGATAAGTGAACAACCATACCATGCAGAAACCATACAATAATGCTATTACTGAACTAGTTACAATCTTTCTTATATTCCATTAAGATTGATTTTAATAAATCACTGTATTTCACAATATAAAGACAAAAATTATGTAATATGCATTACATTTTAATACTCAGGATGCTTGAATTTAAGCATCACCTTTCTTTTTTTAATCTTTTATGCCAAAACAGATAATTAAAATGATGTAATTGCAACAGGTCTTACTTATTTCTTTTGCCCTTAGGCTACTAATGCATTTGTATAGATTCAAAAAATAATAAATGTCACACATTAATCTCACAAATCCCACTAGATGTGAATATTCAGTACAGTAATGCTTTACAGTTCAAAGACACAAAGACTCAAGCTTAGTTCATCTTTAAGGCTTTAATTTTTAAGGGTAGGCTATACTTTACTCACCAACAAAGCAACCTGGCCACTTGGGATTGCAAAGCAGATTTAGCACTGGCTTAGACCTTTGGGATAAAATGAAACACGCAGTGCTGTGTGTGCACCTGGCACCAGTGTTTTATGAAGGGACAGAGGAGTGGCCTGGTCAGCAGGACAAATGTGACTTCCAGGTACAGCTGAATTAAGAGGGCCCTTTCAGTAGCCATGAACTGGATTAAATGTATCCCAGGAAAAAAGGGGCAGGTTGCTGTACTGATCTGCCAGGGAGAACACCTCTGGGAGGTGACTGAGCCCTTTCAGGGAGCAGAAGGACAATAAACCACAATGGCAAGTGATGTGCTTAATTTAAAACTTTATATGAGAATTAGGAATAAAGTGAGCTCTTCACTTCATCCTGTTTGTAGGCTATACAGTCACAATGATTTCACTTTAATTAGAAACCCATTTTCTTGTATCTTCAGTCTGTATGGAGCTGTATTAGTACTTTTAATTAGCCACAGCAGCATTACTTCCAAGTTTTCATCAACCATATTCAATACTTGTAGTGCCATATGTCTGGAAAGCATAGAGATTATTCCTCAAATGAAATGCTGAATGTCTGTGGCAAGTATAAGAATGAAAGTCAGCTGAAGAACTGCAGCATTCTGACAGTGTGTCATGGATCTACATAATTCCTGTCTGATCCAGAGAGCTACTGTGCATTTCTACCATTTATAAATGGCAACAACATTCTCCCTCCCACCCCATCACTGGTGCAGCTTTAGAAAGAAAAAACCACTTCTGAAATAAATACCTGGCCATACCTGAGGCTCCTTTACACGCAGCATTTCAGTTAGATAAAGGAAATTACAATAGCACAAGGCCCTGGGATTAAATGAAGCTTAAAGTGTGACAAGACTACAAGCAAAAAAAGCTTCCAACTTCAGTTGGTAAAGTCTTTGACTCATTGGTACATTCTTTCACTTGTAATATATGCCAAGTATTATCTCAAAATTAACAGATATAAAATCTGGAAGATTTTATTTAAAGTGACTGAATTTTCAAATATTTTGGAATATTGATATTCTAACACATAGTGCTTTAAATTTCATTAATTTCAAATGTAAATACAAAAACCCCACCATTCTTAAAAATAGGCAAAAGCTTACCTGTGCATGAAACAAAGCTAATCCCTTTGCAGTATGCATGGGAATCAGAACTTTCATAAGGAACTGTTTGTGTTCTGCTTTCAGTGGCAGTGCAAAACCATTGATAATACTGAAAACATGAATAAGCAGGATTTATTTTTATTAAAAAAATATTTTGTTTCCTAGCAAGTCAAGAATTTCTCTAAGTTCAACTGAAATTCAATTTCTGATTCAGTTTTTAAACCTGATTATTTTGAAGCCATAAAATGCATGTGCATGTGCACAACCTTTAAAATGCTGATTATAATGAGAGTTTAGATTCTTGGTAAGGAATACCAGAGAACCACACTAGAAGCTAAATAATACCTGTGAGATGAGCTGAAGTATTTTTATCATGACCTCCATTAAATAAAATTACCTACAGGAAGTCCTGCTGTCTAATTGTAAAGCTTAGACAGATGTATCAGGAAGCTAATCCATTTCACTCACCATCACTAGCAACTTGCAGAGAAACAAGATTATACAATTTTAACAGTGCAGTTTAAACATTTGTTTTGAGATAGCTGAACAACTTTTCCCTTCAAAAACAAAGTTTTAAAGTTGTCTCATTGATTCAGTCCTCTTATATTTGAGTGGATGAGCTATAGAAAAGAAAAAAGTCCTTCAGGAAAAGGTTAGTTTCTTTTGCCCCTTACATTTTAGGCAAAATCTGAGAAAATAGTGGGATCCCTATCACTTGATTTTCCATAAAAATTTACTCCACAATAGCTTCACCATATTTGTCTTTTTAGTCAGACCAGTAATACAATTTTCTGCTGTGAAATGTGTGACAGTTTTGGAAAGGCAGTAAAAGAACCAGAGAAAAACTTCAAAGTTAAACTGAAGTTAGTGAAATAACATCCAAAAAGAAAAAAAAAAAGTAACTAAAATACCCTAGCACTTACAAGGCTTTCCTGAATAGAACTGAAGGAAAACAAAAAACAAGCCTGCTGAAGATTAATTTCATTCAACACAAGGGCAAAAGTCAACACTCATTTTCTGAATCAAAGAACAAGTCATCTATCAGGCAGAAGATAACCAAGAGTAGATAGGTCTGACAAACAAGGACCCTTGAGAAACATTTTTTGCCTGTCATCTTTAAAAGTTGCACTGAAAAAAGAATAATTTATTCTGTGTCCTAATCTGATATTCATGTGGCAACCCAGACAGTATTAGATTATCAGTGACTGCACTTCATCACTCGTTACTATAATAATTCTCTTCCCTCCTCCATTCCCAAAGCAGAAAAGCTGAAGCAAACATTCACAATAATGTTTAATATTTTTTCTGTGTGAGATCAAACTTACCTTCCTAATATCTCAAGAAGTTCAGCAACACCATTGAAGTGCTCTGTTTCATATATAAACCTGTTACCAAAAAAGACAACCGTCAAAAATTGCCACAGAGGACCAGAGATTCCAAATAAACAACCTTTACTAAGCTTCAAATATTTGAAAGCAAGATCAAAGACCAAACACAGGTCTTTTATTTCAAGAATAAATCACTGCAGACCCAGAATGTGAAGGCAAGATAAAATCCTCCTCAACCTAGTCACACACACAGAGCATACCTGAGGAAAATGTTGTTTATCTGTTTCCTGATGAATGCTCTTAAACCGAGGAATTTTCCATAAATTCTATGAAGAACTGTCTTTAGGAAATCACGTTCTCGTGGGTCTTCACTGTCAAAGAGCTCCAACAACTTTAAAAATTAAATTAAAATGTATTATTTTTTAAAGACTTAAGGTTTTGTATTGCTACTACCTGATTTGAATTTTATCTTGAATTTACAAGTTTACATTAGGAATAAAATAGGATCGGTTTAACTGTACATTTTGTTTTGATGTCAATAGTAGGTTTTCAAAATTACATTTTTAATAAAGTTGATTTTTTCTAATAAACTTATCAACTTCATTCCTTTCCTGTGTACAACAGACACCAAAGTCATTCCAGTAACTATTATACTATCAAAATAAAAATGCAATTGCAAACATGAAATTATCAAACTGTAGATAAGTGGTTTACATTTGCTATTTAAGAAATCAGAATGAATCAAATCTATATCCTATATTTACAATTTTGTAATTAAAATCCTTTACTGCTTATCTCAAAAGTTGTGTCTTGATGGCCAAGCAAAAGCATTCCTATACAAGGAATTTTACAATTAAGCAGGGAGTCATAGAATAAGAACAAGATATGTAATTACTAACCAATTCCCTACTAATGCTGCAAGAAAACTTTCCACGTACTTTTTTCTTGTAGAAAGTCTTCCAAAGATACAGAAAACACCATGCTCACTCAAAGACATAAAAAATAGTCCAATCACATTACAGACCATAATTTTTGGTGGTTTTTTTTCTTTTAACCCTGCATGGCCAAGCAACAGCATATTCAGAAATGTGAGCTTGCCTTGAGCAAGTCAGTAACAGCTCGGGCAGTCAGCAGAGTCTCCTGCTCAGGTCTGAGCTTAGGTATGTCTACCAAGCACCACAAGGGACTGGAAACAGCTGTTCAGGAACTTGGTTCAGGCTCATTTCAATTTTATATTTAGCAGGAATTTCTCAGGGTCACTACTCCACGTTTTTTCCCATATATAGCTAGCTGTTGGTTGCATTGTCTCTATCTTGTACTCAAGAGAAAGATCAAGTGAAATGTCAGGAACAAACTCTGCAATGCTGCTCTCAAGGACCATAGGTCAATTTGTAAAGTGGATACCCACAGCCAATGGCTCACCAGCAGCCTCAGCTTAAATTTTGTGTGTAAGTTGAATTAAACTGAGAAGAAGGAAACACTTATAAACAAGAACAGTAGAACCAATTAAGTGGAAATTAATGCAGTCACTGAAGTTAGGGAGGGAAAGCACCCATCCTGTGGTTTTACTTTTCACTGCTGTATTGTGATGGCCTGACAGTCCTCACTCTTCAGATACTGAGCAAACAAGTATTTTGACAAACAAAATTTGGCAAACAAATATTTCAACACAGTGAAAAAATCCCCACTGAATTCACCTTGAACCAAAAATTGCTATTGCATTCTACACCGTAATTCCCTGAGAAGTTATATTTAATATGAAATCTCACTTAATTTTCTTGCTCACAGTTGCTTTGCATGGTAAAGCATGACTTTCCTAAGTAATTTCTTACTTGATTTTCCTTCAGTGGTTAATACACAATAGTAAAGAGTATTACACTATCTAGGCACAAGTAAGAAGGTGTTGAAACACATTTCATGTACAATAAGTACATTAAGTTTTCCCATGGTAAAACCATTAAAAAATAAACATAGAAGGACTACAAAAATATAATTACCACACTGTTGATTCGGCTGGAATTAAGTTACAAATCATGAAAAACAGAACTTTATAAATTCCAAATATCTTTCATTGCAAAGCACTGAGGTTAATATCTGAAAACAAAGTGTTCCTGAAGTTACTAATTACATATAGCCTCTGTGGTATGATGTGCTGTTTATTTAGTGTTTGGCAGAAACCACTGCTGCAACAACAGAAATTTACCCTGTGTCAACAGGAAAGCTTTAAGTCCATCTGATAAGATGAGCTCAAGAGGTGATCCTTAAATCCCACTTTCAATTTTAACACTCTCCTCTTACCTGCTGTACAAATCTCTGGTCAATGTATCGCTTTGCAATGCTGGGCTGAAAATCTGGGCTCTCCAAAAACCTCAGGAAAAACTCATACACCAACTACAAACATAGAAATGAAAATTCTGAAGTTAGGAAGCATACCATAACACGGATCTCAGCCTTGTCACCACCACCAAAGTCAGTGGGACTATTCACACACACAAAAATCACAAGAGGAATCAAAGCCTAACACATCACTGCTTAACCACAGTTCCTACTGGAATTTACTGAAAGAGTAACATTAAGTACACAGAACCCTTCAATTCCCAGAAAAGTCAAAGCTTAATAAATAATCTACTGAAAATACCAATAGTGTACAAAAAATGAGTTCTAAATGTTAAGTTCCTTCCATGTTAAGAATTTACTATGCAGAAATAGGTTACCAAACACTGAGCAGCACAGAGTTAAATTAAGTGCTCTAACATTACATAAGTCCTTATAGAGATGAAGAAAAATCTACTGAGTGCTCCTGAAATGAAGTTTTGACCACAAACTCTAAAAATGAAAAGTTGTATTAAAACAGCTGAATGAATTGAAGAAACTGAAAGAATTCGGATTAAAATTAGGCTTCTATATCCTGGAAACTCCTTTGTAGCATATTATTTCTATTTAGTTCAAGCTCCTATTTGCTACAATCCCACAATGTCCAGAGATAAAATTCCTGATAAAGAGATAGAGCTACCAAAAGCCTGGGCTAGCAGAGAGTGGCATGAAGAGGCCAGAGCACAAGTCCCATATTTTGGGGTTCATCAGAAGTCCAAGACAAAACTCTGCACTTGCATAAAAATGGCAGGTTAATAAAGTACACAGAAGGCATCTCTTCACTAAGACAGAACTGGGAGGAAAGATGCCTTATGTTTAGATTACATTCAGAATTGTTCATGTTCTCAATGCCTATTTCATAACTCCATATAATTAAACAACTGATTAGTAATAACACTACAATGCAATTTAGGTACATAGTGCCATCACTGACTGGGCTTCTAAATAAAACCCATGCAGAGCTCTGCTCATACTCAAAGGCATGAATTTCAACTATTACCACTCTGAGTACTTAACTAAACTGAGAGCCAACCTGAGTAATTCATAATTATAATTAGGAACCTCACTTCAGAAAAATGCATGACAGTAAGTACTTTTATGTAGACCATTTGAGCTGACAGTTACTTATGCATAGCCTCAAGGAGGGTGTGCTGTATCTGCAGAGTCTCAGAAACCCAAGCTACCCTTCAGTTTGTCCCCCTCTGACAGACTGCAAGAAGAGCTTTTCATATCAGCAGTTGACATAGAATAACAGGATTGTTAGGATTGGGAATCTCTGGAAATCATCTAGTCCAACCCCCTGGCCAGGCAAGGTTACCTAGAGCAGGTGACAGAGGAACAGGTGGGGTTTGAATGTCTCCAGAGAAAGAGACCATGACCTTCCTGGGCAGCCTGAACCAGTGCTCTGCCACCCTCAGTGTCAAGTTCCTCATCTGCTCCAATGATGGCCATTTCTCCTTGTCCTGTCCCTGTCCCCATCCTCTTGGCCCCATCATAGACAATCCAATAGTAGAATTTTAAATGTTATCATATTCCAGCCTCTGCCTTAGAAAGAGCTCAACCATGGCTGCTTAATACCTCCATCAGTGACACACACAGTGGAACTGAGAGCACCCTCAGCACGTTTGCAGATGACACCAAACTCAGCAGGTGCCTTGAGCGACCTGGTCTTGTGCAAGGTGTCCCTCCTCATGGCAGGGGTTCAGACTAAGGTGATTTTCACAGGTCCCTTCCAACCCAAAACATTCTAGTGGTTCTACATTCTACTGATCTTTTCAAATTAGCAACTGGATAAACTCATATAGAAATGGGGAACATATGGCCAAAGGGAGGTTATATAGCACAGCTTCATAGGGATTAATTTTGGAACTTAATTTAATTCAAGATTTCTGTAACAAATTGCTGTATGAAATATTTCTGTCAGTGACAACAACAAAGAACATCCATGTGTGATAATTGCCTTAATATAAGTAGCTACCAGCAGGGGGGAAAATAGAAAATAAAAGTATGTTACCCACAAGAAAGGACAAGTTGACTCTGAAGCTCTAGAAAACTAAATTACAGGATGAAACTCAAAGATTGCAAAGTCACTCAAAGACAAAACTGGAGTTCCAAGTTTGCAAACTCAGAGTTTGCAAACTCAAAGGCAAAGCTGGAGTTTCAAGGAAAAGCTTTGCTAAGCATTTGCAAGCCCTTAAGCTGAGAAAGGGTTAGCCATAGGATGACTCAGATCCATCCTCACAATGAAGCTATGGAAGTGACAGATGAAATCCAGAATATTCCAGGAAGATACTGACAGCACAGACAGAGATGCACAGACCTACATGTGCTTGAGGAAAATTATTAAAACCTGAAAGGATACAGAGAAAGAGCCACTAGAACTGTCATGGTATAGAACACTTTCTAAGAGTGAACACTAAATTGACATATTTTGTTTTCCCTAAAGGACAGGGGAGGAAGGACAATTATGGCTTCTTTCCATAAAAGGGTATAATGACTGCAAGAGACACCAAGCAGATGAACTAAGTGAAAAGAACAATGCTGCAACATCTTGTCACAAGCTGCCCAAGATTAAATTCAAGATATCAACTGGGTAAGATATCAAATAACTTTGGAAATCCTTGTGAGCCTTGGGAGATACATGAAAGCATCTTTTTCCAGGGCATTTCAGGAATCAAGTTGCAGTGGCCATTTCTGGATTAGTCAAACTCTCACTTCTCATGTATGCTAATGTTTGCAAACTTAAAAGCACAACAACAACCAAACTAGGGGTACCAGAACAGATTCTGACCACAACAGATCCTACCTAAAGAGACAGGCACACTCAGCTTTCTTAACAGAAACATTACTTTTGGTAATACTAAATCAGGGGAAAGATATTGGATTTAGTATTTTTTGTTCTCAAAACTGGTCTACTTGGGTCAAAGAGCTATGAAATACAACTCTTAATGCTTTAGTGATTCAGTCTTGCAAAGACCACTAGAATATTATCGCTTTAAACTACCAATTCCACCAACTCTGCAACTCCATAAGCTTCAAAATGCTTTAAATGGTTGGTTTTAAATGCCAACACATTCAACCTACTTTGGCTGTTACAAACCATCTTGAGCACTGCTTTAAAGCAACATCTTTCAAGTGCCACTCATTTTACTGAAGGTCTGGAGTCTTTTGTTGTGGCTACACACACTGGTAACTTACTAAGCAATTATGTCAACAGATTCAAGCAGAGAAGAGTAGAGGTTCAGTTGGTTTTTTTTTTTATTCTCCCAGAAAACTGGTTACCTAACTATAGATCAGGATAGAATTTGGACTTTGTTTGTAATTTATCTATCACAAATCACAGCCAGCAAAACATCCACACCTTCCCTCCTTAAGCAGTCCTTCAGACTATGCCAAAAATAATGGTGTATTTTGCTGGGGAGGAGAAAGGCTGTACACAACCATTCTTCCACACACAAAATCTGACATTTCCAGCAGCTTTGTGTTCCTGAAGGGCAATGAGCACTTTATCTAACTCAGTCTTCTATGGTCCAGCAGCACATGAACTGTAAGAGGACAGAGTGGGAAACAAACTGTTTCCACTGTGCTGCAAGAAGTGATCGATTCCAAGGACAGGATGAACAACAAACACAGGAGAGGGAAATCCACAACCAGTGACCAGACAGCCTGACAAAAATTCCCTTAGAACACAGCAAGGAAGAAACCCGAAAATAGAATTTTAAATAATACCTCTTTCAATTTCTCTCAGGCAAGCCTAAGGCACGTGTGAACTGATCACAAATCCACAGGCCTTTTTCTATGAACAGGACTAGAGTTTAATTATGACTTAAAGTGAACTGAGCTAGTATTTACAAATTTCACCTCTGAGACACAGGTATTTAGAAGTCAGATGGTGCTGCTGCTGACAAGAGACATTTGCTTAGCTCTTGCACCCCCCCACCCAACAAAGACAAGCCTCTTATCTAGTTCAATTACAGCCATTTCTCCTATGAATTAGAATTGCCCATATATAAGAAAACAATTATCACACCCTTTAACCTGCAGAGTTATTTTTTGTGATAACTTAATTCTTCTTTGAGTCTGAAATACTATGCTGAATACGTACCTTTTAGAGTCAATATTAGAAGGCCAGTTTTAAAATAAGAGCATTTGTGGATGCATTAGAACTGTAATATTATGGGGGCAGAGTAGCATCTTAGCCCTTGAGAGGAGAGAACAAATGGTATAAAGATGTGCAGCAGCCTTATCTACCCACTGCTAGGAGTTGCCATGTCACTTCACTACTTACATAAATTCAGCAATGAACTACCAAAGATACGTGCTTGGACATTTACAGCTTCTAAGAGTTAATTGAAAATAAAATTCAGCAGTGTTTCAAGTCAATCACATGACTGATACAGCAGAGAAGTGCAACAATAGAATAACCATGCAACTGTTACCAAACAACGCTGATATTGTCGAGTTTTGGAAGGAGGGAAGAGGGTGGGGAAGAAGGAGGGGATTTCTATTTCCTCAAAGGACAAAGGCTATTACTCCATTTTTTGTTATTGCCACGAGAAACAGAACTGTTAATATTAACTTATATTTTATTGAAGCAACACTAAAAGGTTGCCCAGCTGCAGAAAACAAACCTCTTAGGTGAAGAACATAATTACCTAAAATATCCACAGTTTTGAGACATACATACAACACAATGTAACAGTGCAATCCCTCTGTTTAAAAAAATAGTATTTAAACCACTTGGAAGAGTTACATTCAGCCATATTTATACATGCTAAAAAACTTTTTTTCCCCTCTCAAGTATAAAAACTCAATTGTATTATAAAAGCAATTTTCTTGTTCTTAACAAAGGCACAAAATGACTGAAGCATCCATGATTCTTGTCTTACAAGAAGGCTTGGAAGTAAAGGAATTACACACCTGTATGTGGGGCCACGAGGCTTCAAGTGTTGGTTCATCTTCTTCTGGATCAAAATCTGGGTTATCACTAGGTGGAAGTGTTCTGAAAATATTAGAACTAATCTGCAAGCAAAAAAAATTACTTGTATCACTGTTTATGCTTTCACAGGTCACACTCATTAAGGTACTGCACTTATCCTGAAATAAAATTAAACACATCTTAAAAAAGTAACATAAGAAATCACTATCTCATTTTTTCCAAACTGCAAAATACAAGCAGCCAGAAGTCTGTATGATGTCAGTAAGATATCAGTAAATAAGAAAGTAACTTTTGTCTCAACTGCTTGACAAGCTTGAATCTAAACATGGTCACATTCCAAAATTTTCCCTGAAACTATGGAGGTTTAAGAAAAAATCAGCTTCCCTATCAGAACAATTTTTAACTACATGACACCAAGAGCTGTTTTTATATAAGACCACAAATAAAACATAACTAATCAATTATGACTTAAGGAGAGTTCTGTCCACATAAGAGAGAGCATGTCTGTCATGTAAGGCAAACGATCCCAAAAATGGATCTATTTCTACAGTTCTTTACGTAGATTTCAAGATATTTCTGTTTATATTTTTCACCTTTGAATATTTCAAGATGTTTCAAGGTTTGGAAAGTTAGAAACACCTAACTATTCTAGCTTTTCCATTTCACATAGTAGCTATTTTTCTTAAAGTTACTCTAGGTTACTTTTAGTATGACACAGTCACATCAAATCAATTTCAAAAGGACAAGTTTAAAAATGTTTCTTCAAGGATTTTTGAAGTATGCTGAAGTATGGATAGAAGACCATTCAGATGTCAAAGGGAAAATGTCATCTCTTGCATCAGATAGCACATACTCGATTTAAATCTCTAACACAAACAAAAGAATATGCAATTCATTTAATTTCTGCATTTTCTACCATTCCTTCAGGAACAAGTTTAACCCAACTTTTCCAATCACCTTTTTAGCTCTTTTCGACTTTTTAATCAAATCTGTTTTAAGTAGCTGCTTATCACCCAAGCCTACTAAGCACAAAAGAAGCTGTTTGACAGGTTGCAGAAAATCCTCCTGCACATATTCCAAGGAGTCTCCACGGTGTTCGAAGAATCTAGCAAAAGGACTTCAGAAAGATCCTGAAGTCACCCAGCTGGCTCTGCACTAAAGAATCAGCTGCTTCATTAAACAAGATACACAGCTATTGCATAAACTGACTTTTCATTTCCTCCTATGCCCTTTGTTCTGTGTCGTGCCACTGTCTCCTGTTGGGACATGGCAAAGCCACAGCACCAGGTTGGAAGGGCAGTGAAGTTCTGTGGGGATGGGCTCAGCTGTCTCCAAGCTTAATGCACAGGAAAAACAATGAAAAAACAAAACAAAAACCCAAACCAAATAAAACCACCCAAACAAACAACCCCATAAAAAGCAGTACAGGTGTCCTTTAATGTTATAAACACAAGGGACTTGGGATTCCAAAGCTCAAGAACAAAAGACTAGGGGGGAGAGGAGGTAGAAATAGGAGTCAGAGAACATTCATTTTAATCAAGGTCAAAAACCAGCATTACAATCCTGGTTCTCTTATCTGCTTTGTTCACTCTTACCAGGTATTCAATAAAACCCTCCAGCATATGAATCAGTCTCCTACAGAGAATGTTCTACCACTGCTTGCAAGTGTTCTGGTAACATCTCCTGAGAACACTTCTTTTTCTTTCTAGATGCATCTTGCTGAACTGAGCTGGTCAGCCTTCGGCACGGAACCTCAGAGTAGTGAGTAAGTTTCATGTCCAAAACAAACCTCCTAAATACACTTCTGTAGCAGAAAAAATTAGCAAGCCTCTCAGCCAGGCCTTTACTGGAAATTGGAAAACCAATTGTATGATTTTCGGAGTATTCAATACTTCCACTAGCATTATTAATCTCTCAAGAATATATGAAACTTCAAATAAACCTTGCACCCTTTTTACATATTAGCCTGTCTTCCCAAAAAAAACCCAGTTAATTTACCTTATTATGTTTGCAATACTTTTGTAAATCCTCCTCTATAACATCTCATATTATTTAAAGCATTCTTTTTCTTTCCTAAGTTATGTCTTATCCCAAAACTGTGATTTCAGAAATATAAATCATAAAAGGTTAGAACAATTTCCAGATAAATCCAGCATCATCTTTCTAAATTAAACCCCCAAGTTTTCAAAAAATGGCATCAGAAAATGTGCCAGTTAGTGTACTGAGATACAGCAATTATATTAAAACAAAAAAGAAGAAAAGCCTCTTATTGTCTGTACATTTGATCTAAACATTTGAAAGATACTCGGTTCAATTCCAATTTCTGAATGGTTTTTTCAGTACAGATTGAGGATAGCTGATTTCTTTTAAATCCTGAATTCACAACTCATACAGCCTGTTAGGACAATATATATATGTGAAGATTTTATTAGATTTTTATATGCTACTGGGGAACAAGGCAAGGTTGATAGGCACAAGGAAATGAAGAGTTACGTGTACTGAAGAGACACTTCTGTCATGTTCCCAAAACTGATACAAGGTAGAACTTTCTAATTACCCAGGAAGTTTTAAAAATTAAAACATTCAGCCTAATTTCCTTTTAGCCTCAGAATGCTTTTCACTGAGAATTTCCAAACAGAGAAGACACTTGATTTGGATGACCCAGAACAGAGGTGCACTGACTGCTGTGCTACACCTTCAAAACTATTTGTAAGCAAAACTCTCCCTCAGCTGAAGGAAAATCTGCTTGCCTAGGGCACCAAGAAGATAATCTACAGTGTGTCGTGCACATCTGTTTAAACAAAGACTTTTTGAATGATGTTGTTCCATTGTCAGTGGCTTGAAATGACACTGGTACCATTTCAAGCTCCCTGCCTCAGGATCCAAGCAGAGCAGAGACAACCACAGGAGCCTGTGGCATACCTGGCTCAGCAGGGAAGCAAAGGATGCCAGACACCTCCTCACCTGCACAGACCATGCCCATGCCCCAGCCAGAAAAAACATTTTATTTCCCTTCCTGCTATCTTTAAGGCATTGTTGACTTCTCCTCCTCACAGCCCAGGTGACTCCAAGAAACCTGTTTGAAACCTGAGGCTGTTTCCTCTGTGAGCTCGAGAGAAGTTGTCCCAGGCCTAGGGAATGACAAGGGGCTTTGGAAAGAAATTGTTTCTGCTTCTGCCACTGCTGCCACTCTGGCTTTTTTCAGGGAATTTTTTAGTCTGCCTGTCCTTTACTACGAGCCAGATTATAGCTGGATTTCATTAAGGCCATTTCTATTTTTTCATCCCAAAAACACACTTCAAACTTTGCAGTAAAACTCAAATTTTTTTCTTTTTCTTCTAGCACAGGAACATTGAACAGCCTAAAAATTTAAAACCCAAACAAAACAGAAGTGAAACAGTAACTCTTCAATCTCAGACAAGTTTTGCTACCAAGAGGCCTCGAGCCTGACACAGGTGTTATGTGGAGGGAGAGACAGACCCATACAGATTTTTTTCTGAAAGCTGGTACTTCGTCCTAATTCACAGCAAAGGTCTTTTCTACTGCCAGTTGCCAGGGAGATCAGAAATACCATTCAAGCTTGGAGGGATCTTTTGTCTCAAGCTCTCAAAAAGCTCTCACTGAGCTTCTTCAGTTTCTGTAATTTTAGGGGAGTAAAGGAGATGGAAATTTGTTATGGAAGGAAAAACAAGCATCCACAGAATCCAATCATTTGCACAACAAAAAAAACCTCAAAAGAACAGCTCAACACCACCTTATCTCCAAAAAAGAAAACAACTCCAATATAAAAGAAAACCTCCCTTCAACAAGTACTATGGGTTAGTTAGGATATTCTTTCTTCTAACAAGGGGCTACAGAGGGCACACAGAATAAGAAAATACTGCAAGGATTCAGGCTTGCTGCCATCAGCAGCAAGAAAAAAAAAAAGCCTAAAAAGAGATGAACATACTTTGTCCCTTATTTTCTTATGTAAAAAACATTTAGGACAGAAAACCAGGTCCTTTAAAAAACGAAACTATGCAAAACCCCCCAGTGTCCTAGATTTTTTTGTAACACTTAATAAGCATCTGATGAAACAGCCAAAACGATTAGAAGGGTTTCAATAATCCTAGCCCTTCAGTATAATAGCAAAACTTCCACACTTATTTACATTAAAGATCTGATCTTCCCTATCAGCTGCCCAGAAAAAAACCCCAACCAAACAACAAACAAAATGAACCTAAAAAAGCCCTAAACTTGTACTGTATAAAGAACTACACAAGTTTCAGGTTGTATATTTGAACTGTTCTGCTTATGTTCCTGAGAGCTCTTTTAAAGTCAGTATTTTATCTATGTAAACTTCACCAAAGTTTAGAGAACCATTGATGTAAATGCATGGGCACTAAAGCCATTGTTTTTACATTTCACACTTCTAGGAAAAAAAAATTCAGATTATTCTCATGTGTATTTCAATTGCATTCCCTGTACATGGGGTACAGGCAGATCAAAAACATTACTTAAGTAGCATTTGAAAATGTACATAAATACCTGAGAAAGTCAGCAGATAACCACAAATATTTTGTTCATTATTCAACAAGCCATTAGCAGCAATTGCATGGGATAAGTCATCCTATGGTTTATAACTTCAGCAAACCACTTAGGCTACTCTAGTACAGCTCTAAAAGCCAAAATAATAACAAACAGCCATGAAAAGTGTTTACAAAGTAGAGTTGCTTTCTTATACTGATAAACCTTTCTGCTGTCACCAGCACCTGCAGCAATCACTACCAGAAAACTTTAGCCTGTCTCCACTGCCACTAAAAAATAAAGATAGGCAGCACCGAAATATTGCCATTTTCTGAAAGAGAACAACTTTAAAGCTTACCCAGACTGCAAGTAGCTGCAGTGTACCAGTTCTCTCACTTTAATTAACCTAAATGCATCATGTTTCAGCTAATAATTAAAACCTGAAAGTTGTTTGCTTTTACAAGCCTTTCTGAGCCAAGTTATCATTAACAAATTATATTATATTGTGTAAGCAGAATAACCAACCACAATTCTTAGTCAAATACCATTAGAGTCATAAACTGATTAAGATATTTTATTAAAATACAAACTATAATAAGAGCACTCTACTTACCATTTTCACTATGTCAGCATAAGCTGATTCAACAATCACTCCACGATTTGTTGAAACATATTCAACCAGTTCATTCAGTGTTGCTCTCTTGATTTCTTTGCTTTTCAGGTCTGAAACAGAGTCCATGAAGTCAAAGAGCACACAACACTGTTGCAACTTCTGACAAAAAAGATCTTGCTGTTCATTGAAGGTGGCATCTATAAAAGAAAATAAAACCCCAAACACTTAAATCTGTAGAAGCAAACACAGGATTTTTCTATCTATTTTGTTGACAAGAATTTGCATAGCTATGACTTGTTTTTTTAATGGGGAAAAATTGTCCTTTGTAGTCAGAAAACGAACAGCAAATTATTAAGCAATTTTGCCAAAACTGAAAATATCTGTATGTCAGAATGAAACATCTACCATCTCCAACTTTTGGTACATGAAAGAAATAACAGACAAAGACATAGCAGTAAATTTGTCTACCAGCAATGAGTTACTGAAATAACTTTATTTTAAATACATAAACATTAACAAGTCTCAGCTCTCCACAACCAGAAGTCATATCCAGAAGCAGTACATCAAACTAACCTTTCATTCATCCGATTTGTCTCATTCTGTTCTCTAATCCCTCATTATGTAACCTGCTTAAAAGCTGTAAAATCTGCTTTGAAGGAACCTTGTCTTTTTACCCAATGCAAAATGCTTCACATACTTTCGACATCATGTGATCTATGTTTCTCTGAAGAAAAAAATCCAGTATTTCAAAAGGATTAATCCTGAATTTTAATGCCTTGGTCTAAATAATTTATGACAATCTTGGTCATATAAGGGTTTTCCAGATTTTCTGGCCTATTAAGACAACATGTTTGGCTGTGACTTAGCATTTTCATTTTGGCATTCAGTACCTCTGTAATCTGATAAGCAGAATTCCTCCATTAGTATTTCACATCTACTCTAAAAGAGACGGATTATCAAGCACAACACTTCAAAAATTTAATACATCCTTAATATGTTGTAACTGTTTGAAAGCTGCATGATCATAACAATCATGGTTTTAACTGAAAATTTGGTTTAATGTATCTTGTTTTCTTGTTTTCAACTGTTTATAGGGGTTCAAAGACACTGGACCAATACAGTGTCACCTCATCTATCAGCCAGTTGGCATTTCACTCACTTGGGTGAAAAAATAGTACTCCAATTTTATCTCCAAATAGAGAATGCTCTCCCGTGAAGGATTTTCAAGACTGCTTACAGCCTGACTACATCCCTTAGCACCATTCATTCGCTGCAGTATTGCTATAAGCACTGCTGTTTCATCACAAAAAAAAATTATCAAGACAAGAAAATGCAATTGAGTACTGAAAATCTTAACTCTCACTTTAAAACCTGATCAAATCACAAAAAATCTCATGCTTCTCTTTAATGTTTTAGAATTATTCTAATTCAACAATCATCATTAGCCTGTTATACCTTTAACAGTTCACTCTGATAATGCCTGTTTCTCAAGTTTCCTACCAAAGCACCTTTCATTTAGAGGCTGGAACAACAACAGTCGACAGCAGGTTTAATATTCAGTAGTTATCTGATAGAATTGCTTCGTTTCCCTAAGCAAAAAGTAATTGCTGAAATGGACTGACACGCCTCCAGCATAACCCACGCTGCTCACTGTGCCCTGGAAACTCAGCACCAGAATCCTGGATTGTGCTCCCTTTCCCAGCTGTGATCCCATCAGCAGAGCATAACAACTTCAGGGAGCTTTGGAACGAGCCACCAATTACTACTCCCTCAGATTTGAACCACTTTTCTTTTGAAGAAAAAACCTTGCAAGATGCTTATTTCACTCAGGTAACTACAAAGACACAAATTGTTACTCTCTGCAAAATAATGAACATCAGCTGTAAAAACATTTGTAAGTTACATAACATTTCAGCTCAGATCTTCTAATATTCTACAGCGGATTGCATGAGTAAGTATTGTATCATAGCAACAAAGCAGTAACAGTGACATGCTGAGGATAAAATCCAAAAAAGCCTAATTTAAGGAACCGACATAGAGAGGGCAGCTTTTTTGGTTGCTAGCCCCAAGCTGACAGCCAGACTAACACAGGAACCAAGCCTACTCTTATTTTTCCTCACTACAAACTCAACTACAGTCTGACTTAAAAAGGTCCACAAGTGAGGCACAGCTAATACAATACAGGTAGCTGATGATAAAAAAAAAAAAAAATCAAAAAATTAAAAATGAAGTATCACTAAGCAAAATTTACTTAGAAGTTTCAAAAACCAGCAGTACCTGAATACTTCTAACCATGGTTCAAAGAGACTAAAGACCTCAGGTTAAAAGCCAGTAACTGGAATTCATACAAAATAATTAAATCACTTATTACCTTCCCTAGGACACCAAATAAATTCCTGCATCGGCCACTTCTGGTTAGACACAAGAGTAGAAGAGAGTCTCTCCCCTGCCATGCATGAGCAGTCTATTTCATTAGCAACCTGATCTCTCTCAATTGTCTCCTCAAATGAAAAACCCACCCATTAATCTATTTTGTTACTATTAAAACATTTAAAGTAAAACCAAAGGAAGTACCTTCTTAAGCATACATCCTTTTTTTGGACTTGCAAGGGGAAACACAATTATTTTATCAACTTACCATCTCTAGTCATCTGCAAGAGATGAAAATTATGTGCAGCTATGGCAAAAATAAGGTAACAAGAAAGCCAGTTCTATTCTATCAGCACGATTTGCTTTCAAGTGCTCAATCCCTGCTTGACACATTGCACATTTGTCCCATGAATGTTATGAAAGGTACCATGGGAACCACCAAGTGATTGAGGAAAAGTTGTTTGTCAGATAGGGCTCTTAACTTTTCAAAGCCTTACCTTTATCCCATCACGGTGAAAGCTAGACAACTTTATGCCACAATAAAATCATATCGTAATAGATTATTCTAGTTCTAGGAATAAAATAAACTGTGCCACCATAACCGTATAAATACTGGAGCTTTTAGCTTTAGTAGTTGAACAACCCACGGCATGGTTTTTAAACCAGCTTCAATCTAATATTCTACAAAGATTTAAATCGTACATGTGGAGTTCAAGATAACTGTTATTCTTCAAATACCCTAAATACCATAAAGACCACAGAAGATAAATTGGGTTCAAAGTAGACAGTGGATGCCTCAATGAAACAACCCTGAATCAAGCATAATAATGGGAAATCCTGAAGACAAAAACTTAACATCCAGCACCAAAAGAATTATTGCAAGTTATGACCCACTTTAATCATGACTTGCCTCTGGTCATTTCCATGAAAGATAGTAGACAGCTTGTACCTGATTAAAATACTTAATTTGATTGCTGCACTTCATAATACTTAAATTATCCACAGACTATTTCTACTGTTTACAAACTCCCCCTCATTACAGACAGTAGGCACAATAATCAAGGACAAAAAGTAGCAAGCAATTTGACTTGAAAGTTCTTCCTGAGCAGAAATTTTAAAATGTGGAAACTACATGACTGTACAGATTTGTCTCTAAATCAAATGCTTGCAGATTTATAAGGTCATCAATGCAAACCTAAGCATGGAATATTGAGTTGAGAGACTAATCTTTCTAGAGAAGGCCCAAGCAAAACATGGGAAGAAAAAAAATTCACAAGAGCTACTTCACTGGTACATAACTGGAGAAAAAAACAAACTACAATGATGTCTTCCTACAATATATTTACCTCTTTCATTTACAGGCCTTCCTCCTGGAAGGAAAAGAAAGACAATTCTCCTTTCTCAACACAATTGTTTACCCAAGACCTCCAGTACAAAGCCAGAGAACCTAACATAATCCTTAATTCCTCAGCAGAAACCAGACTCTAAATCCACAAAAACTCTCACAACTACACAAACAGCAAGAATAAAATTCATAGTTTCCTTGCCAATACAAAATAAAAGCCCTCATATATTTGCAAACATTTTCCTTTTTTTTTTTTTAAGTCTCACTAATATTTCTACTTTTTCCTGAAAGAGCTATCCCAAGAAGATGCAGAAGCCAGAGAAACAACCAAGGAGCTTCTGACAGCCTCTTAAAGCAGTTCATACCCAGCCCTTTCAAGCACCTAGAGGACAATGATATTACAGAAAAAACACCCATCTCCTTAGAACCTGGAGACAATTCTACACTTCTACATAATTCCCTGACAAATTGAATACATGAAAAATGATCATATCATAATTATGCAGCATTCCACAGTGCAAAGTTTTGGATTTAGTCTCTGCTGCCTGGTTACACCTACTGTGCTGTATTCAGCTGCACTTGGAAGAATCTGCTGGAGCAGGACAAAGCCTTAACACTGACATGGAGAGAGGAGCATGTGGACTGAGACACCAAATCTCTGGGTTTGGGGCTTTTAATTTAATTTTAAAATTAGGGCTTTTCATTTAATTTTGTACAGCCTTGCTCCTTTCAGAGACACCATTAGTTTGAAAAGGAGGTAGTGTGCTAAACTCTGCCCCACTTACACACACCAAGCATGGGGAGCCTCATTTGACCTAAATTTATTATTTGGTTTTGTCCCAGAGAGCTCTTGTGTACATGATCACTGTGACCTCTCCTAGCCTCTGAGTGTTGGTGCTGATGTTATAGGCATGGCAAAACATTGTTAGATTTGGTTTTGCATCAAGTGCAGTTTTGGTGCAGTTGATTTTACAACAGGGCATGGAGTGTTTCCAGGTTCTCAGAGGTCTCCATCTGCAGCCTGACAGGCAGCAAAGGCATTGCTGACAGAGATTGAGAGAGGTCTCTCTCCCTTTCCCACTTACTCCTCCCTTCCCCTTCTCTGTTCCACTCACATCCATCCATCAGCACTGGCTCTGGAACTTCTCAGGCTCTTCCTAAGCTGCTTTAACTCAATAACATGGTCCTATTAGTGAGGTTAAATGGCTTCTGGAGGGGCCTGATGTGCATCAGCTCTGGCACAGGATTGGAGACAGGAGCAGAAGCTCCTGTGAGCTGCTAAATTCGTTCACCATGTCCTCTGGAACCATATCACCCAAGTACTGAGGCATGAGATAACGTGCAGGTAAGATTTTTCACTTAAGTCAGAGACTTGAGAATAACACATTTTGGATTTTGTGTTTCTTGTGGGGTTTCGTTATTTTGGGGATTTTGTTTTGCTTTAAATCACTTTAAGCTTCTTTTTAAAGAAAAAATGCAGCCCCAGTATACTTGGCTGGTAGTATATAACATTCCCCAGTAACTCCATACAGCCATAGGAGAAGGTCCCACAATTCCAGCTTTTGGCAGCTCAACAGCCCCACTGAAAGTGATAGGGCTACTCAGATGAGCTCTGTGCAGCACTGTAGGCATCCAAGGTACTTTTCATTAATATTTTCAGGTTTTCCACATTAAAAAATCTTCACCACCCTAAAGAATAAGCAGTATTTTTTAGTAGACCAGGGTTGTAGGTTTTCCCTCTGCCTCCTACAATCAAGAGTTCAAAGAATGTGTTTTCAAATTACCTGTTACCCCAAAATCTACAGCTGTTGCTAAGACTCCAGAAGGGGCTGAGTGAATTTTTCTCCATGTTATCAGTAAACAGAACTCTGACTTTCCAGGACAGATAGAGTCAGAACAACTTGATGTATCCTAAAAGTTAATCAGCTCCTTATTGAATAGTAAGTTTGTTCACTAGAGAAAGAGATTTGGAAGACAATGAAATAAGAATGCATTTTCAAACATTACTGAAAATAAATTTATACTACCTGTAGGAGATACACAAAAACCAAAACAAAACAACCACAAAAAAGACTTGACACAGAACTGCCAAGTTGGTAAATCCTGTCTAGGACTCAGGTGCTCCTACTAATATTTAACCTCTTCATTTCAGAAATCAGGACTGCAAAGGGGCAATCAAGACAAGCTGAGCTTCTCCTGTATTTCCATTTTTAAGTAAACTATCCTGTAGGTGGTCATCAAGCAAGATCTGCACACTGTGGCACCCTCCACGTGGTACATCTCCAGTCTCTTTTGAAATAGTAAGAAAATCAGAAATTTTGCTCATTGGAATATTCTGAATTTAAGATTAATTCTGTGATACATGACAGGGAAGGGGGAAAAAAGGAAATCATGTATTAGAAGTAAAACTAGATGAGAATAACAATCAACAATTCCTTTTATTCACATACACTGTGATTCACATTCACATGCACTGTGATTTAGAGAGTTAGTTACAAGTGTAGGCTACAGGTAATTTTTAAGTCATTTAGTAAGAAGTACTCCTGGAAAGCTGTCTCCCACCCAGTAAGATAGTGATTGTTCAGAGTCTCAGCTGCTGCTCCATGTGGCCAGCAGCTGACCTCAACAAATCAGTCCAGAAAATCTGAAAAGCCTATGCTGATCTAACAACATCTGTCACAAATTCTGTGACACGGCTTCTTGCAATGATAATGAATTGCAAGTGTCTTATCTAGAGTCCTAATGGTTTTTACCATCTTCCAGGCTTTCTTATAACCTCACACAGTTAAGAGTCTCCAGCTACTACCATGTTAAATCCCTTGATTTTAATTAAGATTTGAGTCAACTGAGACACTTTAGAGATTAAGAAAGTACTGAAATGCTTTTGTATTAATAGCCCTATTTCTTACTGTTTAGTTACAGAAGACAACAAGCAGTTAAGATGCAAAAAGTAATACAAATTATCCTTTTGGTCCTTAAAGTTAGACTCTAGTAATTGTAGCCACAATTCACCTTATTTCTACCACACTTTCTAAAAATTGAAGAATTAAAGCACCATTGGGTCTTTAAACAAATAAAAACTCACCAAGCATACTAATCACTGGAACAGGAACAAAAAACACCCTAAAGTCACCCTTTACAAAATGTACAAGTTTAACAATACAAAGGTTACCTCAAGAGCACACTAGCAGTTCAGAATCAAGCTGAAATTCACTTCCATGCAACAACAAGGAAAAGCAAGAAAAAAAAAAATTGTCCAACAGACTGACACAGTTGAATCAGTGCTGCTTTTGAAAGTACTGAGTTTTAAGGAATTTGCACATGGCTAACCATATGAAGTTTTGTTCAGAGTGAAACTGTATTTATTAGAAAAGTTAAAGAAGTTTCACTTCTTACACAGCTGAAATGTTATATTTTCAAAACACAATTACTCCCTCACTGCTCTTGTACTTGAAACAAGCTTGATCCCACCCATAAGCCAACTATAATGCTCTCCAATGCATTAGTTTATGGTTTTGACACACTCTGCTACTGTATTTGCTGTCATATTTAAAATCCATAAAGCAGTTTTAGTGACTGATCATATGGCAGGGTAAGCCTTTTTTGAATATATCCAGAGCCTCTAAAAAATTAATTTAAAACAGGAACCTGCCTCTTTAAGGAAGAGACCTCTAAATTTCAGGGTGATAAATCCTATTATGGAATTCATCTGCATAGCCAGGTCACTCATGCAAGAAAAGAGAGCAATTGATTTTTTGAATGGGAAATTCTTTCTCAAAAGATATGAATATGGGATATATAGCACTTTAACTCAAAATTACAGAAATTAATACACAGGCCCAAGAATTGAAACTACTTTCCCAAACAGAAAAGACAGCTCCTAAATAGCTTTCTAAATACTGAAATGCAACAGAGGTTTTTGTTATGGTAAAACAGAGATGCTTTCAAGAAGTACTCCTAACAAGAGGGCAAAAAAAGGTAAAGCCCTGTGTATGTAAACAGGTAATTTCTTTAAAAAATCTAAGTCAGGTTACTGAATGAGCCACAAGGTGAAAGTACTCAGAGAAGCTGCACAAGCAACTTGTCACTCCAGGTAATTCACTCTTGTGCCAAGGAAGTTAACCACCAACAAAACCCAAGGGACTACAGAAATGGAAGGACGGTACAGACCAAGCTTCTGAGAGTGTCAAATCACAAAGATCAGAAGGGACAATTGGTATGATGCTCCATGTTCCCAAAATATGATGACGTTATTTACACTTTTACACTTCAAATTCACATTTCCATTTGAATATGCAATAAAGCCCTTGAGGGTATGACAAGGTGGACTCAAGGAAGCATTTCACATGTACCCTGCTAAGAATTAAAATAATAATCTGAGCAACTCTGCTCCTTATTTTACCCCTCAACACCCGTAGTGCTCTGCACAGATTTTACCAGGGCATGCAGACAGCCATAAAGCAGGTGACAAAGCTGTGTGCCACACAGCCTCAGCAGAAATTTCAGCTTAATACCCATTATCTAGGACTGCATTAATAACATTTTCAATTCACAGGGACCTAATCACTTTTCTTGAACAAAACCAATCATTTTGCACCTTGTAAGTCTGAAGGGGCAGCAACTGTATTTGCAATTTAAGTTCCCTTTAAGTCAACTGCAAAACTCCTGTCTGACTGACATTATGGTAGTTTATAATTAATGAGCGGTAATTATGCAGTATGCCATAAGTGGATCTGTGTTGCATATTATTAACAGATTAAAAATCCATTAACTTTCCCATCATTTCCTCACCATATCCAAGTATAAAATTAA
The DNA here is from genome assembly GCF_050655825.1 of Lonchura striata. Lineage (NCBI taxonomy): Eukaryota > Metazoa > Chordata > Aves > Passeriformes > Estrildidae > Lonchura > Lonchura striata. Next base: position 102,994,730 of record NC_140705.1, on the reverse strand, counting down.
TTTTGAGTAAGATGATGAAGTTGCTCCAGTTGGACATCACACAAGAACATGCAAGTCAACACAAATCAAGTTTGTTTATTTTCCAGAAACTTGAAGAAACGCTCATGTAATTTTCACATGGCAATATTAGTGCTAAGTGAAATATAAAAACACCCTTTATTGAAACCAAGGGTGGCTGTTAAACACAATTTAACAAAAGTAGAGAAACTTATCTTGTAGTTAATTTAGCACTTAGCTTTTAAACTTTAAAGAGGCATCTCATAGAGCAGTAATTTAATAGGAAATGTGTGCCAGAGGAAACAGCCAATCTAACTTTTCAAAACACAAGGAAAACCCACCTCTTCCTTTGGATTCCAGTGTAAATGTGCATGCAAATTACAAGTACTGGATTAACTCCTTGAATAAATACCAAGTTCACAAATTGGCTAAACAGGTGTTTCTTAATTTTCAAAGTCTTCACAGATCAATAAGGAGACATCTTATGCTTATGTTGCAGTGGAAAGAACTATGATTAAGTTAGACAGGGAATACAAGTGAAATCCTGGTTGTACTGCATTCAGTGACCCAACTCCCACCAACCTCAACAAGAACAGATCATCCTGAGCAGTAGCAAACATTCGTGGGATCTCTTTGCTTAATTTAAGTGAAGTAGACATTTAGCCTCATAAATAAAAGGCTGAGATATTTTTTCATCAATTTTAAGCATACTCAAACAGTTACACTCTTTCTACCAAGAACTCTAAATATGAAGTGTTCAGTAATGAGGGAACCTGCACTTTAAGTCCTCTCCCATTTGGTGAAATATCTTGGATATTTTTAAACTCAATTTACATAATTTTGAGGTATTTAGTTTATTTTGATCCTGCTTCTTACTCTTAAGGGAAAATGAACAATTAAGTATTACTAAACCTTGCCCTTCCTGACTTTACTGTGGGACCAAGTCCATGTCTCTCAAGAGGGTGCTGAGACTCATATTTTAATTTTTCTTCTCAAAACAAGAACTGCTTTCCTACAGAATCCAACTATGCTGAAATACACAAGCTTGTTTCCCATACATAATTCAAGACCTAAGCTCAAGTCTCACTATTTTTTGCTTTTATATGGACAGGGAATGAAAATTTTGCTGTTTAAGACTTCAATCTTACATGTATGCCATATTTCAAGCATAGAATTTGAAATGGAAAATATGGCATGCTTTTCAAAAGTTTTACACAATTACACTAAATTAGAACTTTTTTTAGAAAGCCCACTTTTTTCCGCCCTATACTCTCCTGTACAATGTTACTTGGGATGAAATTAATAAAATAAAAACCATGCCTCTGTATTTTGAAGGACCAAGCATCTACAGAAATAAATCTATTAAATAACTTCTAAAAGCTCACTTGTTTATGCAGTTGTGTACTCTGCTAATCCTTTAATACAACTATAGCAGAAATGAAGCTGTTTCCCCCTTCATATATAGAGACATTGCTGTGACTTTTTATTCCTGATTGTTTTCAGATCAGCCTTCCTGCCCCACACTATACTGCCGTCCTCTAAACTTGTTCAACCCACCTCTTCTTTCAGTTCTGAGATCTACTGCACTGTCTGTCATCCACAGCTTGCCAACTCTCCAAGCATGTGATGGTCTCAGATACAAATTTCTAATCAGTCATTTGAAACTTGTATAAAATATGGAAAGTGGAAAGCTTTTCTCCTATTGTAGGGAATAACTTTATCATCTTTTAAATTCTCAGTTTTTTAAAAAATTATTTACTAGAAATAGAACATCTTCCTTTTGCAGCATTGCTCTTGAATAGACATGCACTAATATAATTTTTGCTGTTACTCTCACCTCCACCTTCCAACTCCTCAGCAAAACTTGTATTTCTCTTCTGAATACCAACATATCAACAAAACTGACAAAACCCATCAATTTCACCAAAGCTTTGCTTGGTAAGATCAAGATAAACAATGGCAAAGAGAAGAAAGTTAGGATGAGAATGAGATAGAAATCTTTTCCCAATAGTTAAGGCAGTGCAAGAGCACCATTTTTATTTTTTGATCTATAGTCTTTTTTTCACCTTATCCATTGCAGCAGTACATACTACACTTTTGGCAGGATAGAGGCCTGCAGACTTCTGATCAGACTGTTCCCATACCCTCCATGCCCTTAAAATACTGAGGCCTTGTATCCTGCATTTATATTTCAGCAGCCTTTCCAGCTTCACTTCCCACCCCCAAATGTACAGTTGTGCACTCCTGAATTTTAAATTCTCAAGAAAAAAAATCTCTCATTTGATGAATCAGCTAATCTGCAAAGAATTCCTGATGTACAGAACAAAAACCTTAAGCCTGTGAAGTTTCAGGAAGATCACGGGAAGTTCAAAATCCCCGGCTGCAATGGAAAGTTACAAAGAAATTAGAAGAGAATATAGTAAGAAATATTTCCAGAAAGTTGCACAGCCAACAGGAGTGTTGAGACTCCAAACACTGAGCTCCCTGCAGCCACTGGAGAGGAGATGACTTCTGCTCTCTCTTCGCACTTTGGCTTTTCCATCATCTCAGCAGTTCCATACCTCCATAAAATGCCTCCACCTGTAATGTACTCCTGGGCTCTTGCTTGTAGAAAATGACAGGTTTTGCCTACACTTGGGTGCTGTCCTAGCAGTACTGCAACAAGAAGCCCAAAAAATGCTCCCATGCCAAACACGAGCTGCACGGCAGATCCTGAAGGAGCTCTACAAACCAGTTTGGTAAATATCAACTCACCAGTCCTACTGCTAAGCTACAATTGGACCAAACAAGAATTTGGACCACATGAGGTTCATTTGCATTAAAACCATTGTGCTAAGCTCCAAAGATCTGCATGCATTAAACCTCAACACAATTAATGGTTTGTTTTGTTTTTATATTGACACTATATAATTTAGCTTTCCTCTAATGTTCAAAGTAGTTTGAATTGGTTTTGCTGAAAATAAGAAAATTAGTTTGAGAAAGATTTGCAAATAAAACTGTCCATACTTGGCATGGAAAACTTCTGTCCAAACAATGCAGCAATGTTAAGAGCAGCTGAGAATAAGGTCTTATGGAGGCAAACCAAAGGCAACCTTAACTATGATGAACTCTTCTCTCAAGTCAGAAACATACCATGAAATAGGCATCTTGCAGACAACATTATTCACTGGTCACAAATCCAGCAAAACTTGAGAAAAACTAGTTCAGTAATTCTCTGATTCACACTTTAAAAAGAAGCTGTCACTATCTAGTTTCTAGCAGAGCATTTTGCCAAGGGAGTCTTCTAAAACAGGTGTTATTTACTACCTATTAATCCAATTAGGCTGCAACTCCAACCCTCCAAATCCACATGCTGCTAAAAGCCATAATTTTAACCTGCTAGATTAAAACAGGAATCAGGACAACAAGGGTATAGAAGCTAAATTTTGCAGCCTTCTCAATGGAAGTGGTTTTTTTTTTCATCAGAATACAACACATATCCCCTCTGTGCTTTAGAAGAATATTCATCTGTCCAGAACTGTTGGTATGACATTTTTGAAAAGCACTGAATGATTTTAAGATAGACAGATGTTTAAAAAAACCTCAAATCTATAGACTGAAGTAATAATCTTTTGATCAGATAGCCTGCAGAAATAACTAATTCCATTTGTATTTCCCACAGCAACTAACATTAAATTCAGCACCAGCAAAGGTACTATCTGACTAAACCAGAAAGCAATGAATATGGAAAAAGAAATCTGATACTAAGCTGGCACATGGAAGATGTGAAAGATTGAAATAGAAAAGTTCATGTGAAGATAGTCAATAGGCTCTATATTTAGGAGTTGCTTTTGATGGAAGTATATTCTAAGACTAAAAATTCAAGTCTACGGATAAAAAGGTCAATTTGTTAAGAATAAGAACCAAAATGTTCCACTCCATAAACTAGGAACAGTTCCTTAATATAGAAAAAAATTCAAACAGCTCGTTTTTCATGGAACTACTACAGTTTTTTCATCTGTTATAGGCTGTTTATTTCTCAAGACTGTAACTTCACTAAAAAGGAAGTTTTGACTACTTCATAGTCTGTCCTGCTGAGATTATAGTAAAAGGTAAACATAAATTTCTCACAGAACATCCTCATTCTTCATCTGAGTTAAAGGTTTTCACTTTTAAGGAAAAACTCATCCAAGAATATCACAGTTGCAAGGGATGTTGAATACAAAAGGTGGAGGATGGGAGACTACAGAAGAGGAAACAATTAATCATGAGGGACACAAAAAACCAAGTGCAAATCTGAGCGAGAAAACTGTCCTTTCACTTATAAATATTTATTAAGGCTGTAGTAAAAGTAAACCATTCTAAAACTTTGAAGCACATTTTCCCTTGGAGAGCAAAGGCAACTTAACATGACAAGAAAATTCCTCTCAGCTGTTTTTAATTCCACTTAATTTATGTTACTCTGAAGCACACAGTGCGACTCAAAACCATTCAAAGTGTGAAGCTTGAACTGATCCTCAGATTTAATAACATTAAAATTTTAACTATCAGCAAGGTTACCAGGCCCCTCTGCAACATTCCCACAAAAGCTTAGCTTGAACACAGCAACCAGTTTAGATCCAAAGCCAAGCTCTCTCTCAGTGGTTTAAGTAAAGAAAATAACCAGAGTTAACACTTATTTTACACCTGTATTTGAATGCTGACACTACACACTTCTTAAAAATGTCTTCTCATTCCAGTACACTCCACCTCTGTAACTCTCAGCCCCACAGAGATCCCTCTAACTATTGCTAGTTCATGGCTGAAAGATTTCTAGACCACCTTCCAGTTCTTCTCTTGTGAGGGTAAGAGGCATCAGGAAATGTTTATTCTTTCCAGCTGCACTTGACATGTTTGGTACACAGAAGACAAAAAAAAAAATCTATTTGCTTTACAACCTGACAGACCATATTAACTGCACTAAATAAAAGCAGCAAGTTGGGTTTTCTATTCACCACTTTCCACCTGTATTTCTACATGCTGCTTCAACCAAAAGTGACTGAGACAAGCATGCATACTGGAGAGAGTCAGATCAGGTTCCAAGGTCAAGCTGCATCTCTTTGTCAAAAATGAAGGTAACTGCCATGTTCTATTGCAGTCTCTTAAAACAATCTCCTATTGGGACAAAATTACCACTTCTTAAGATAACAAAAATAACACTACCTTTGCCAGATTTCTTTAAAAGCAACACTCTCAGAATTGCCCATGAAATGACAAAATCATGCTGTGTTCCAGCACATTACTTTGGCTGAAGATTCTTCAAAATTCTGTTATTACGCAAACTTTAGGTAACAAAATGAAAAGAAGATTGGGAGGTGATTAAACAATCTGTTTTTTTCTTTTAAATATCATCACTCTGTCTTCAGTATTTCTTATTCAGTTGTTAAATAATATAGCAAGATGGACACTGTCCTGAATAACAGTGCTTTAGGAAACCTCCTAAATTACCTGAAGAACACATTACTAAATTATTTTGAGTATCCTGCCATCAGTCAGGTTTTGCTGAGCTTTCACCTACACAGGATAGATATCATCACACACAAAGACAAGCTGAATGTTAATCACAACACAGAACCTTACCATCCCTCCTCTCCATCTCACTCCCCCCCCCCCCCCAAAAAAAAAAACCACCTCTGAAGGGAAGAGCTCCTGCTACTGGGGACTGTTACTCACTAGTAAGAGATGTGATGTATCACTGATAGAAGAAATATACAGCCAAAGCACAGAATTTTGGCAATTCAGAGCAGCAGTACAATTAACTGCAGAAATATGTCTTTTTAAGATTATCTGTCTAAAGGCTTTAAAACAGTACAACTCTGAAAAGCGTGTCTCACCATCTGAGCTGGCCATTCCAGTGGCAAACAAAGCAACCCCTACAGAAAAGGAAAAATCCCACAACACTTACTACCCAAGAAGGTACTTTCTAAACTGATGGGTAATTTCTGGTTTTCTTCTGGAACATCTCTCCCTCCAGTAAAATAGATGCAAGTCCTTTAGGGCAGTCTGACAAACCTACTAGGGAGTTTTAAAATACTGTTTATACTTATTTTAGAATATTGTCTCTTAAAAGTGATAAAACAAGACAATTCCTATAAACAAGATGAAATATTTTACAGCAGCACAATACCAAACAGCTTTTTCATCTAAAAATATTGCATTTTCTCCCAATACAGGTTTGAAATACCTCAGGTTTAACATTTATTTGCAGAGGTCTGTAAAAGTAAAAACTTATTCTAATTACTAAGTGTATGCTGAGCACCCGCAGGCATCATTATAATGACTGTACTTTCCTTTTCCAGCCCATCCCTGTAAATTCTGGCTCATGAGTCTGTAGATGATATTACACTAGCAGCATCAAGACTATTGCTAAATTCCATACTAACTTTAACAAATAAAGCAAAGATTTATCTTCCCAAGACACAAGCGATTAGAACAAATAGTTTTATAAAACGATCCATTTGCAGAGAGAGCAAACTCTTTTTAGAACCTTTTCTGGCTTCAGAGGCAAGGAAGGTTTAAAAGGAAAAAGGAGAAAGGGAGCATTATGAAAAGAAACTATCCCATGTCCACAGCTACGGGACAAATCTAACATCACAAACCTAAGGGAAAAATGCAAGCAAAAGGAGTGCTGTTTAACTTTCTGCAAACTGCCTACTTGGGACACTACAGCTCATAAAAGTATATTTTGCCCACAATTTCTGTTCTGAAGCAGGTCTCCAAGGCAAGACTTCACATCTGAATCATAAGCATAAAGACTGAAGGGATTTTCCTTTAAGAACTTAAGGCAATAAGGCGATTCAAACTACTATAAAACCCTGCATAACTGAAGAAATTCCTTTGCTGGTTTATGGCTTCAAATTTCCAAACATGTGAGCTGCTGATGGCATGCAAAATTTTTCTGTATTACAAGTAAAAAGTTATAAAACCACACTCAAAAAACTACAAGACTTAATAATGCAGAGTTAAAAATTTAATATTAAAGTCCCAGCTCAGCAAAGAATGTAAACTTGGACATTTTGCTGATTGAAGCTGGAATTGCTCCCTGCATAACACACGTATGTTTAACTGTTTGCTGGACCAGGACTCAAACTTTCTGAAGTCTGCCACCTATATGCAGTATTTACCAAGGGCCTTTACAAAGTCCCAAGTGTGGTTTCTCAAATTCAGCTCTTAGGAAAATGTATTGTCTAAACTGCATGGAAACAGCAGAAACTGAATCTTAGTTTCAAACAAAATATCCAGGTTATATATCCCTCAAATCAAAGTAGCGGACCAAGACAGGACACAACTTCATAGAGGAAGGAAAGCCCATAACAAGGAGCAAGAACAATCCTGCTGTTGCTGTTAAAACTAACACCCAAACCGACTGCAACAAACATTTTAAAACCAAACAACCCTGCCCTTGTTACTCCCTTGCCTAAGCTTATTTCTAGTCAATAACATTTCTGCTAAGAGCCAGATTTATGATTCATGTACATCTGTCACTCAAAGAGCAGAAAAAACGTGACAGCCCTGAAATATTAGACATGACTGTAAGTGCCATAAAAATCAAACTGAAAAAAAAATCCAAACTTAGTACCTATGAATATTTTTATGTTTACTATATCTCATTCAGATTTTGGATATTCACTGCAAATCAGATTTTTTTTTTCCACCATCACATGATGCAGCTTCAAAAGCCTTAAGACCTTAAAGCCAGTGGAAGTAAAATTAACATGCTAAGTCACGTTAAGGTAGTCGCTCTACCTTATTTTTCAAGTCCCTGATAAATGCTTTAATAACAAGCTTTATACTCTCTCAACATATCCTTTCGTAATTTTAAAAATATACAGAAACGTATTCGGATGGTCAAAGATGTAGAAGTTTGCAATGAACTTCACTTCATTTTTATGACCTAATGAACTGAGCCTTCTCAAATTTTAGAACCAGCACAGCGGATAAAACCATCACTGTCTATTTTCCGCTTCATCCAGAGTTTTCATTCGCGTGAGAGTGTCGCCACACAGACTGTGCTGGAGGAAGTCTCCGAGGCAACTCCTGGAGAGCAGCAAAACGCCGTCCCAGCACCGTCCGAGAGCGGTGCGAAAGCCGGGGCAGCCCAAGGCGAGCTCTCCGCTAACTCGGGATGTCACGCCTCGGGCACAGCTCCTCTCCGCAAAACCCCCGTGGGAGGAGCCACCGCTCGCTCCCCGGTTTTAGCGCTCAATTGCTTGCACTCCCCAGCTCAACTTACCGTCTACATTTTCCTCAGTAAGACCTTAAAACGCACGCGAACAGCCAGAATAGGGGGGTGGCGAGTTAGCGGAGTCGGCGCCCGGGACAGCGGCGCTGGGTGGTGCGAGCAGAGGAGCAATTCCTGCCGCGGGTCCCTACCTGGAAAGCAGCGGGGGCAGGGGAGGACACGGCTAAAGGGCAGAGGGCGCGGGGCAGGCGGTGTGGGCAGCGGCACCTGCAGCCGGAGGGGAGGGCAGGCTCGTACCTTTGAGCTGGGGCAGCGGCGAGAGCTCCACCGGGCTGCCCTGGCTGCGGAACTGCGAGGAGCCCTGCGAGCGCTTCTGCCTCTGCGCCTTGCGCACCGATTTCCGAGTGAAGCCATCCACCTTCTCCGCGGCAGAGATGGCCGCCGACATGGCTGGGCGGCGGGGCGGCTCTCCACGAGCATATATTGTACCGGAGGGAGAAGCGGGCGGGCAAAAAACAAAGGGACTTAAAAAAAAAAAAAAAAACCAACAATAACGAAAAACGCCACCAAAAACGAAGTCCTGGCTGCCCTCACACACCGCACCGACGAGGAGAGGAGCGGAGCGGGCTCTGCCGGGCGCTGGGGAGGCTCCCGGGTCGCTCCTCAGTTCCTGCTTCCCTCGCCGTTTCCTCCCCGCGCGGAGCCGGCGGGGGAGCGGAAGGGGGGAGGAGGAGGAGGAAAGGGAAAACAAACAAACAAACCCAAAGACAACTTTGCCCGGCGGGGCGGGCGCGGGCGAGCGCCAAACTTTCCCTCCCGGGGTCCCGCTGTCCTCAGGGCAGGCGCGGCGCGACCCGCTGCGGGACGGGCTCGGCGGCGCCGCTGCCCCGCTCCCGCTTCGCTCGCTCTGCGTCCCCTTCAGTCGAGCCCGCTGTCATCAGCCGAACTCGCCCCCGGGCTTCAGCCGCTCGCTTCCACACGCCCCTTGTCCGCCTTCAGCCGCCGCCGGGCGCTCCCCGCGCCTCCGCCGTCATCCCGCCTCGTCGCGCTCCGCCGGGGGCCGCCGCGCGTGGCGCCGCCACAACCCCGGAGCCGCCGGGCAGCGGCCGCGCAACTTGGCGGAGCGAGCGGAGTTGAGCGGAGGGAGGAGGGAGGGGCGGGGCGAGGGCGGTGGCAGAGGCAGCGGTTGGCGGCGACGGGTGATTGACGGCCCGGAGCGACCAATGGAAGGAGAGGAATGCGGAACGCCCCCCGCTCCGCCCGCGGCGGCCTGGGGAGAACGCGGGAGTTGGGCCGCGCGCCGGGGACCGGATGATTGACAGCCGGCTCCTCCAGCCGGGAGCGGGGGAGGCGGGGTGGGCGGGGCTTCCCGGCGGGGGGAAGGGAAAGGGAAAGGGAAAGGGAAGGGGAAAGGGAAGGGGAAGGGGAAGGGGAAGGGGCGGGATGGCGGGCGGGGCGCGCTCCGGCCAATCCCGCGGCGGGCGGGGGAGCGGCGCAGCGAGCGTCCCGCGCCCGGCGGTGCCGCTCACGGGGACACCGCCGAGAGGGTGTTTGACCGGGAGCCGGGAGCGCCGGGAGCCGCGGCAGCGCGCGCTGCGCTCCCAAGCGCATCTCCGTGCCGTGTCCCCACTGCTCCCGAATTTTTGGTTCCTTCGCCCACCCTCCCGACGCCTCAGCGCTTTAAGGTCTCCTTTGGTCTCCGCTGGGCTCGGGTGTGTGACGGTCGGCGCGGCCGCGGTGTTTTCCCTGGCTGGCAGCGCGGCAGCGGCTGGAGGCGGCGCTGCCCGAGCTTCCCGGGCTGGATGCGCAGCCGGGAGCCCGTCCCGCTGCTGGGCGCGATCCGCCTGCGGGGCTCGGGCTGCAGCCGGGCCGGTGACAGCCACGGCTGCGTGTGCGCCGCGGGCTGCATCAGGATCTGACCTGCGCCGGCCCGTTCCCGTACCCGGCTCCCCCGCCCCCGTGCGGAGCTGGACACGCGGGATGCCGTGTCTTGTGGCCATTCGCGTACCGCTAAGTTTTGAGCACGTCAGCGCATTTCTTTTTGCTACATAGGTTTGGATACCGATTCAGCAAATAAGCATTTGTAGTATTTTAAGCACACACTCAAGTTTCGGTAGCTGTGGTAGGGCATAAATACAATAAGATCACCGTAAATGTTTGTAAAATGCCTTCATGACATGAGTTGGACTTTAATCTCTGTGTATATAAACCATAAATCAAAAGGCAAATGATTATAGCTTTATATGAATGTAAAAGACTAAGAGTGTGATAGCCTATTCAGTAGAAACAGATCTCCCTGTTTGCTTCTGTCTCTTCATTTTCCTTTCCTATGTCAACACAGTCTCTAGCTTGTGCACTGCTCATCTTCTTTGCTTTTAATGAAATAATCTTTAGTAGAGAGAGGGAGTATGAGCCATTCACTTGAGTTGGACTCAGTGATCCTTATGGGTCTTTTCTGGTTTAAAATATTCTATAACCCCTATGAGCTGAGCTGAGACAAGCCTTTTCTATACACTTTAGATTAAATTCTGGATAGAACATATCTAGAAATTATAGAGTACTAATGTAATATACTTTTATCAATCTTGTAGGTGTTGTAGACTTTTCATTTCATTTCCTTATATTATAAAATCTGTTTTACAGATAACATAGCAGTCTCTAGGTACTTGTCCTTTAAACTACCAGCTCCTATATTGATTGCAGTAAAGGAAATCCTTGCATTAATTACCTGGTTAATTCTCACTTCACGTCAAGGCCCACAGCTCTTACTGAGAGATCACTGGGGCCAAGCCCCTGTATCGGTGTGTTCCTCTGTTCCTGCCTGCCCTCCAACAGCTGTCATTTGCTTCTGCACCCATTTTTAGAAACTGACACTGCCCAGCGTGTCCTGTGTACTGTTTATTGGCAACTCAAGCCTTGCTTCCAATTCCCAGGGTAAAAGAGTCTACCTTAGAGGTTCATCAGCATTTCAGGATTTGTTAAGGAAGCTTGATACATGTTCTAGTTGTAAAATGTAAAAATGTTGGTTTTCTGTGGTTTAAAGTGTTTTCCCCAAGGTTGCTTAGGCTTAGAAGTGCTGTTTGAAAATGTGCTTTAAAAAATCTGTTGGCAGTTGAAATTCATGACACCAAGCCTTCCTTGCAATGATGGGATTTTCATATTGATTGCACTGAAAGATATTTTCAGACTGCATCTTCATGTATCATTTGTAAAAGAAATATTGGTGAAATCTGAGTCAGCTACACAAAACAAAACGTTTATTCTCTCAAATAAATAAGAAGTACTTCTAGCCATTGAGTTTTCTTTTGTCTTTTTAATATAACTCTTCTGTTTCAGAAAAGAATGAGCAGCATCTCTGGTGACCAGCTACAGTTTCCCAAACTGAAATGGTAATGTTTGCTTTAAGTTGCACTTGAAGTCAGTGGAATTACATCAACGTGTGAAATCGTTGGAACATACAGGCCTGCTGGACTGGGGTATTTGGAGACAAAAAATGAAACAAGAGCTGTGAGTGGCAGTCTGAAATAACTGTGTTTGAGAGGGCTGGAGTTTGCCCTTCCCTGCTTTCTGCTTCCTACACAGCTGTCGGAGCTGCTCTGAGTCAGCTTCTGAAGCCCCTGGTTTTCAGAGTATATTTAAAGGCACACGGGGACGATGCCAGGTTACAAGCTGCTGGCTCCAGATTCAATTCATTGAAGTCTGCGGTGTCCACAGAGAATGTTGTGAATAGTAATTTTATGCCAAGCTATTCCCACTCCTAAATCAGGCTCCTCAGTATGCACTGAGGCCTTGATTCTGCAAAACCTCTCACATATCTCTAGCTTTGAAGAAGGCTCATTATCATTCATTATCATTATTCAGAACGGAGGAGCAACATTCTGGAGCAGATTTTACTGAAAGTCGCATTTATGGTTCTTTTCATTTAGCCACAGATTATTTCCTGCATTTTCATATCATCTTTTTACCCAGAAGAGAAACCTTTGGAAAGGTGAACAAGAACATGACGCATCATTAGCTTGCAGAATCCTGGCCAAGTTGTCTTGCAAATCTGGTGCTTCAAGTACCAGGTTGCTACCAGATTTTTGCTGCAGGGAGTTGCCTGGCTGCCAGCAGATGAGGAGTTAACTACAGCTCTGCTTTCCCATTCATCCATACCGATGCTTGGAGGCCAAGCTGCCAGAAATCTATCTCTTCCCAGAGACAGTGGGAGGAATATTTTAGTAAAGAGGATGCCCTAAGTGGGTGAACTCTCAGCCAAGAAAGTTTGTTGAGAAAATTTGATTTCCCTCTCAAAATGAATATGAAAAACCCTGTTGACTGCAACTGTGCTTATATTTACTACTGCACAAACCCAGCAGTTTTTCAGGGTATTTCACAGAATCACAGAATGTCCTGGGTTGGAAGGGACTTCAAAGATCATCTTGTTCCAAACCCCTTGCTATAGACAAGGGCACCTTCCACTAGACCAGGTTGCCCAAAGCCCCATCCAGCCTGGCCTTGAGCTCTTCCAGGGATAAGGCATCCACAGTTTCTCTGGGTAACTGTCGCTATTGGACACAAAACGAGCACACAGAAGCTTGGTAAGTTCAAAGGAAAAAAAGCACAAATTTTATTTCTGACCTCGCAATATATGAAATTCCAAAAGCGACAGTGGATTGGAGGATGAAATTGCCACCTCTCCAACCACACTGGTCAAACCAACCAGTCCATCAATTCTTTCCTCCCACAAAGAAGAATGCAAAACAATCTTTATCAACATGAACAGTGTATGAGAACTCCAGTAGAAATATGTAAACATCAGAAGGCATAGAAAACTTTTAAAAGAACTTTAAAACTTTCAAAAGAACTATAAAAGAAAACTTAACACTTTTATAAATCAGGGCAACAGTAACCTGTTCCAGTGCCTCACCCTCTTCACAGTGATGAACTTCTTCCCCATATGTGATCTAAATCTACCCTTTTTCAGAGTAAAGCCATTATCCCTTGTCCTGTCACTACATGCCCTTTTAGTAAGTCCCTCTCCAGCTCTCTTTTAGACCCCCTTTAGATATAGGAAGTACCCTAATGTCTCCCTGGAATCTTCTCTTTTCCAGGCTGAAGAACTCCAACTCACTCAGCCTGTCTGCAAATGTGAGGGGCTTAGTCCTAGATTAAAATACTTCCTTGGACTAATGCCCCAGTAGAACCAAGTGAGATATTCACCTAGTTCAGGATAAAGTATATGCTTACATACATATGTTCTGTAGTCTATCTTGTGTAGTAGATATCAAGCATAAGTGTTCCCAAGTCTTCTGCTTGACAAATCCTTGAATAATACAGCATTAGTAATCTCAGGGCCATTTGTCACCTTAATCCCAGGGCAGAATTTGAAATTCAGGGATTGGAATTCAGAGGTTAGTTGGCAAGATTTTGTTTGTAAGGGTCCTGAGTTTGACTCCTTTCAGTGTACCTGTGACTACATCATTACAGTCTGTGGTGGGTTTACTGTTGGTCAAATGCCAATGTACCCCCTAGATTTACTCCTTTCCTGCTGTGAGATAGGTTTAGGAGGAAGGTAAAGCAGGATCAAAACTTTAAAAGGGTAAAGAAAACTTTATTAACTAAAAGAAAGAATAATAATAATCAGAATAAAACCTTTAGAACACTTCTCCCTCTCCTACAACATTTTCTTTCCCACTAACAAAGCACAGAAACAAGTCAGTCAGTTTATCACTTCTAGAACAATCTTTCTTCGGTTCACTTAGGGAGCGGAGTCCCTCTTGTCAATTTATGGAAATTTCTCCACAAGAAAACAGTTCTCTCGTGGCTTTTAATTTCCACGAACAGCAGTTGCCCAGAAATCTGCAATCATGAAGTCTCTCCCTTTTTTCACAGCTTTTACCACAGCTGTGTTCATGGGCCATGTCAATTTATGGGGTACTGTTTTAAGGATGAGCTGTTTAAGAGCAAAGGTTCTCCTTATTTATCTCTGAGATCATCTCTGGGAACAGAGGTCTTCTTCTTTCTGGATGGGTAAAGGGTCTTCATCCATCTTCTCTCTCTGTTCAAACTTGTCATGTGATCACAGCTGCTTCAACATCTGCTTACTTTAGCATAAATGCCTTTGCTCATATCTACAATTTGAACCCTTTATTCCCCATACTTTTCAATGGGTTACAGGGGGGAAAAGAGTCAAATATTCTTCTCCATAGCTTTACAAGAGGATTTCAAGGTCAAGGCATCTCCTCATCCTTCCCATCTGGGACTTGACTCTTTCTTCACTAACCTTGGTGTATTCATGTTGTTCCTCTGCATGTCCTCACTCTGTCCTTTTCTCTCACTCAAGAGAGGATTGGTGTCTGTGGGTGTCATCTCTGCACTGAAAGAGTTTGTATCTCACCCGGGGCGTGCAGATGGTGACGTGATCCCTGCCAGGCAGCAATGCAGTCGTGATGATGGATTTGAGGCCACACTGGGGGCTGTGTTGCAATCTCAAGGGGCCCAGAGTCCCCTTCGGTGCCAGGACAGCCCCTTGGCAGCTATTCAGAGAGGTATGTCCAGCTTTCTCAATGGTTTAACAGATCATCAATTCTCAGGGCTAATTACTGGTAAGTTTTTGTCAGACAGAGGAAACTAGTAGCAGCTTCTCTTAGTCACTTCTGTGAATGGCTTCAATGCAAAGCCAGCACACTGGAGCATCCCACAAAGATCTTCCTGCACTCACAGGACTCACAGGCACCTTAGTGCTTCCTCCGTTTGTGTCTGGTCAAGGCTGAGATGTGCCTGAACCTCTTCTCACACTCAGGACACTCGTAGGGCCTCTCCCCACTGTGGATGCACCAGTGGGTGATGAGGTGGGAGTTGTGCTTAAAGCTCTTCCCGCAGTCAGGGTAGCAGAAAGGCCTCTCCTCTGAATGAATCCACTGGTGCAGGAAGAGATTTTCCCTACTCTGAAACCTCTTCTTGCATTCATCACACTCATAGGGCCTCTTCCCTGTATGGCTCCTCATGTGGACTGTCAGGTGGGAGGCCTTCTTGAAGCTCTTCTGACACACCTCACACTTGTAGGGCCGTTCCTCAGTGTGGCTCTTCAGGTGGACAATTAGGTGGGACCTCTGGATGAAGCTATTCTCACACTCCTCACACGTGTAGGGCCGTTCCCCAGAGTGCATTTTCCAGTGCAGATCAGGGAGGATCTCTTGCTGAAGCTCTTCCCACATTTTGAGCATCTGTGGGACTTCTCATCATGAAGCCCATGGACCCCCAGCTCCAAGTTCTGGCCACCTTCCCAGCCCAGAATGGGTTGTTGCTCCTCAGATCCCCACAATCTGCAGTCATTCCTTGTGTGGGATCTCTGGGACTTTTCCTCTCTGTTAGATCCTTGTGCCATGGAGCCTCTCAAAACAGCCTCTTCCGCGAGGTTCTGACGCAAGTTTTTGTCCTACCTGGTCTCCATCCTCAATTCCTTCTAGAGTCAGAATCCAACCTGACACTCTGTTGGTCAGGATGTTGGTAGTAGTCCTATTAATTGGTGGCTGCAGTCCTCCTGCAGTGACAGATGCCTTCTGCTGAAGCAGTGATCCTGTAGAAGGGTGTAGGTTACCTCTGAAGGTCCAGTGGTGGTGTAGATGGATCTGGTCTTCCTCTGGGGATCCTCTGAAAAAGGCTGACTGTGGTGTTCCACAGCTCAGATTATATCCAGGTAGGAATGCTTGGCTCCTCCCTCTGGCCGGAGCTTCTCACAATGGGATTATGTACATTCGCAGGGAGACTCAAAGGCCCATTAATAGAAGATATCTTCCCGAGGGAGGATTGGTTGTGGAAGAGATAAAGAAAACTGCCCAATTAACACAAGATTACTGCCACACCTCAAACACATGGCGATGGAATACACACCCTCAGCTACATCTTGTAACAGTCTTTCCAGGCAAAACTATGTGTATGGATACATGCAGGCAATGGATTGTCAAAACTAGCTTGATTCTTGTTATGATTTTAAATACCTTTGAATTGAGTCTTCTGTCAGACAATCCAGTGTGATTGTGTTACAAATAAGAAATGTATTTTAAGAATTTTGTATGCACAAGCAAAAATACACTGCTTATTGTAACTGATAGTCCAATGAAAATGCATCCCAATTTAACTCCTTAATTTTGTCTGTGTCTTGACCTGTCATTTAGGGTGTAAAACACTGCTATCTGAGTATTCAACTGCAATCTTTCTGCTTCAGTAGGCTGTAAAGCCTCCCTTAGGGACATAGGTTTACAGCTAAGATTTTAAAGTCTGTTAGCATCTTTGCAATAAAATTTCCTGTGCAAGAATCTACAGAACATGAGCATATGTGTATTAATGGACTTGTTCTCTGTGCTGAAGATTTATTTGCATTTTTATATATAAAATGGGTAAAGATCTTCAGCAAAGAGTGGATTAATAGTATTTTTAAATTTAACAAATGGTACCTGTATTCACTGAAATGCAAAAATGACACAAAGCCCCACCAACCAGCTGCCACTGCCAGCAACAAAAACCACTGTAGCCTTTCCACTGTCACTTCCTACATGCTTTTTGCCTGTGGCAAATCAGACCTTCATAAATGCCCATGAGCACTGTTTTCAGCTTTAAAGATTGTTCAACACAGTGTTTAGGAAAGAGGGAACTACTTCTGGTACTAAATACTTGCATGCAAAAAAGAACACCTGGAAGCCCAAGTTCTTTCAGAAGTAATTCCTAATGCTCAGTGAAGGGAATTAAACAAACAGCAAGGTTTATTCTGTCAGCTTCTTAGCAGGCTAACAAGAATTACTGCATGCTAAGAATCAGCTGCTTGGAAACTTAATGAATGTGGCAGCCAGGAAAGTATAAAACATGGCCAAGAGTTGCAAACCAGACATATATATAGGCTGTTCTGCAGAGAAACAAAGAGGATAGGGAAAATCTCTCCCTAAATCCAAGGTGGAAAGGCTTTGCTGCACCAGCATTTCCAAGCACTTTGACGGTGTAAAAGACTTTCTGTAAAGTATTGTGTCTGCTTCTAGAATTGTAATTCTATTCCCTTGTAGTTCTATTCTATGGGGATAATAATAGCAGAGAAGTATTTTTATATTTTCGCGTGTCTCTGCTGCGATTCAGTAACTGGAAACGGAGCCAAGTCCACCGAGCAGCCAGCTCTCCTTGGCCCACTGCTGCCTGGGCTGGCACCCATTGCCTGCAAATCTGCCCCCGAACCGGGCTCAGGTCCCAAAAATACCTTTTCAGCAGCATTGTTTAACCTCATTTTGCAAAACCAGAATGAGTGATACTAGTCAGCAAGAGTCCTAAATATTGATTTAATTAAAATCAATCCTTCCACTCCCCAGTTAATGAATGAAATGAAGTCACATGCCCTTGTGGATACTACTGATTTGTTGTATGGGTTACGAAGTTTTTGTCTGTAGTTGTTTCAGTTTTCAAGTGTTTTCAGAGCAGCAAGAGACTTAAAAGAGACAGCTGTGGTTTTTATGTAATAACATTATTTCCAGAGCTGGATCTTTGGGAAAAAAAACATTAAAAGTAGGACTTGAAATAGAGTCAAAAGAGTGAGTAAGCACACAGAAGAGATTGACATGAGTAAAGCAGGGCAGCTCCTGTGTGCCCCAGTGAGACGGGACATTACAGCAGAGGCTTTCCCTCACAGGTCAGGGGAGGACCGCGGCTTTTCCCGGCTCCTGCTGCAGGAAGGAAGGATGGATGGACACCTGGGTGACCGTCCCCACGGAGCTGAGCGCAGTCACTGCGCACAGCCCGGGCAGCGAGCTCCTCAATCCTCCCCGGCCAACACATGGGCTCGCCTCTCAGTCTGTAAATTGTTCTTTTGTTTTGCAGGCTTTGCTGAACACGGTTTTATTTCATGTGACTGTGCTATTTACGGAGGAGTAAATATTGCCGGGGGTCTATTTAAAAAGGCCAATGACCTGGATTTTTTTTCCATTTGAATTATCTCCAAGAGTCAGACATGTTTAACAACTGATTTTACCCCCCTCCCTTGTTTCTGTAGACTGCAATAATTTCTAACATCTTAGATCAACACCAACTATAAAGACAAAGATTTTGAGTGAAATAAAACTGCATGTAGTATGAATGTGATCAGACAGTATGTGACCTTGCCATTTCTGGAAGAGCTGAATTCCATCCTGATTTACCAGTTGACAATGGAGCATGTTTTAAACCTCTGATTATAAACCATTTTGTACTGATGTAGTAATTTGAGTTTATAACACCGGTTTGTGTTATAATTATCAAATTAATTATAATTATCAAATTAATTATAATTATCAATTATCAAATGTATTTTCACAATTTTAAGTAAATAAACAAACAAGCCGTATTTTCAGAAAGGGAAGATTTAAACAGGCAAATGTTCTTTTTGCAACGGAAATAACAGTATCCCTTTGCTATTTAAGAAATAGAAAGTTGAACATTGCAGGGGAAATAGTGCTGTATTTTCACTCCCATAAAGAGCTTTGTGAATGTAAACAGGTAGCCAAATATCTGGAATATTTAATAGATTTGGGTATTCTTAGAAGTCGAGCCAACCATATATTTTTTTAATATATAGGTTTTCTTAACAGTATACAATGAGTTGATCACTGTAGTATAATAGGCTTCTACTTGAAATTTTGCTGTAGACATACTTATATTTACCCAGTCATGTAAAAGTATGAAAAGATAGAATTTTTGTACTGAATGCCATTTAATATATGTTCTGAACTCTGTGGTATTTACCATGTCATTAAAAGGCACCCTGGCTTCAGAGCAAAGTTGGCTTCAGAAGTCACAACCCACTTTTCCCCTGGAGAGGTGGAGCAGGTGGACAGGGATGGGATTCCTTCAGGCTGGTCTTACGACCATCACACCTGACTGCATTTCTTCAAAATTTCACCTTTCCTGGGGAAGGAATACAGGACAACACATAATTCAGTGCTCTGATAGCATAAATGATGTGCACATCTTCAGTGTTATTCTGGCTTGAACCACACCACACCGGGGAGTAGCCATGCTGCACGAGCTGCCCCATATATATGCACATATTTGTATATTTATATATGCATTTACATATACAAGTTCTACCAGTCCTGCCTAATCCTTTGGGAAAATGCAAAGAAGGAATGGCAAATCTTCTTGCCCTGTTGATGTCTTAGGAGACGCATTTAGTTCAAGGTGTTGGGGAAAATATTCCGCATAGCTATTTGATATTTCTTCAAATGAAACAAAACTGATTTATTGGAAAAGCTTATTTACCAACAAAAAGGCCTTTCTTTAAGGTTTTCCAGTTAAGCCCACCACTTATTACTTCAGCCTTCTAATTTTTAGTGTCTCTTTTCAAACATTGGAGTTTACCAGCAGGTTATTTCATACTTTAAATAGATGTTGTCTTCTTTGAGTAAAAATTGGTGCTGTGAAATGGGCTGCAGTCAGTGACACCTACAGCCTCCACTAAGATGAGAGGTACAAGTGCACTTTCATTCTAAGTTGTAACATGTCTTCTTTGTATTGTATTACCTAACAATTCAGTTTTCAGATTCTAACCCAAGCCATCTTTTAAAAATAAATTAGCTACAGCCTTAATTAGCCAGCACTGGTCAGAACAGATCACTATGACTGTATATGCTACTCAATGTGCCTCTTTGTTAAAAAGTTGACAACTTGTAAGAAAAGAAAAAATTCAGACTATTTTCTCTCTTAATAGACCTCAGAACTCTCCGTGGTGAAGCAGAATAATTACAGTATAACTGAGCACCTGCTAGTTTCTTTCTAGATTATTAAATTATATGCATGTTCTCCTACAGGGGTATCTCAGGTTCCCCTTACATTTTTTCCTTTGCTTTAAAAACTGGTGGCCTGATTATTCTCTACTCTAGATTTTGGAGACCACAGAATTATCAAATTTAGTAAAAATTTGATAATCAAGTCATCAAATTTACATTGACATCATTAAGGAAAAACTCTTCAAATGAGCCCAAAGGTCAGATATTATAACTAAATGCTTAAGTTTCCATTTTCTGAAATTATTTTTTTAAATATTAAGTCTTGCCTAAAAAATTATATTGAAGTGGCTTTTGGGAAGTAAAGCCATGGTAGGGTATGAGCTGATGTATAAGTAAAGCTCAATGTTATTATAAGAGGATCAGTTCTAAACTGATTTCTGTAGTTTCTATAGTTAAAAAGGCCTTCCAGTTTTATTAAGTACAGGCACAGTCAGCTATCTTTTTTCTCCATCACTCTAATGGACAGAAGATGGGATCTCTTCTTGATAACTTTTATTAATATTCACCATATATCCAAAGTAATGCAGACAAATTGGTACACTAACCATATATATTTGATTTCTGTGGTTCATATCTCTGAATATGAATATTTTCTGTCTTCCACAATTTTTACCACAGAGATTTAAGAGTATACATGAGTTCTTGGCTTTTTTGACATAGAAATGTCTTTCCTGTAGTCCAGTGTTGAATGTATTGCTGTCTACACACACAATTATTAAACAGTACAAAACTATTGTGACTGAAATGTCTTTAGATTTGTTTTCCCTGTCCAACAGGGCAGTGGGGATTTCAAAAGCTTTTATTTCTACAGCTTCTTCTTTTTTTTTTTTTTTTTTTTTGTATGAAGGGAAAAAAGGAAAAAATCAAAATAATTTTAACGCAAGTCTTACTTAAATATCTGTGTTGTCTTTTCTGTTCAGCTGTCTTTGTGAAAAGTAGGTTCAGTCCTGCTCCCTGTCTTAGAAAAAAACCCATACAATATCAATTTTAAATGACATTTAACCTCTATTTGATCCCAGATATATGGGATGGCCTGCATGTTCTACACATGTGATGAATTTTGGACAATGTTATTGTAAGTGTAGGGTTTTTAGTGTGGAACAGACCCTTTGCTGCTGGGGCTGTACCACATATTTGTCAGAGTGATGGAGAGCTATTAACTTCAATGAGCGCCCCAGATAAAGTGGAAAGTCCTTAAATAGGAAGAAGGAACAGGAATTAAAAGAATACCAGTTCCAGAGAGTCTGACAGAGGGGAAAATAGGGGAAGACTTATGAGTCCTTCAAAGGTTTTGAATTGGAAAGAAAGACAATTTTTTTAAGTAGGAGAAAAGGACATTTAACCATGAGGCACTGCAGTGACAAAGAAAGGCACTCTGATTTTGAGGGGACAAGGTGAGATCAGGAAACTTGTGGATACCCTGCAGGAGGTCTGACCTATTGCCAAACAATACTGTGGAAAAAACACCTGCAAAGCTGGAGCTATACCAAAGGATTAATAAAAAAATCCCGATCCCACCACAAAACCTGTATGTGTTTTCCTGCTCTTTGCCCAGCTGCTCTCCCTTTGGGAAGGGATGCTTCCCTCTTTGTTTCTCAGACTTTAGAAGTGGTTGCCACAGCCTAGCCACTTTATGCTTTTCAGGATTATTATTACAGGTCTGAAGAAACTTGGAAGCCTGCTCAGATCACGAGAAGAGACTGTCAGCAGTACTTGTGAGAGTGGGGCTATTTCCTTTATAAATAGAATATTGGAATATTCTGTTCATCTGATTAATAATAAGCACATTATTTTAAGTGTATTTTTTTGTTGTTAGATAATGCAAAATGAAAATAGTTTTCTTTAATTGATGTTTTCCCCCCTGCCTGGTACTTTTGTGACCATCCTAATTTCTAGAGCTTGCTTTGGGCAGCTTTCTTAGCTCCATTACATTAAGCAAGTTCATCACCTTCACCAAAGATATACTGATTGACTTTAGATGATGATCTGGCAATTTCTTCAGTCTTTTATGATGAAGTTTACATTTTCTGCATTCACTGACAACTGAACTCTTTTTACTGCAAACACTCTGTAGGAGCTGTGGTGCTGTGTGATTTACTGTTGCTTTTAGCTCTGCACACCAGAGTTGAAATTCTGTGTAATACTTTCATAGGCCAAGTCATGCTGGGTGTCTTTAATCAAGATTGCATGCTGCTATCATTTGGCTACATCTGAACATTAATTAGGTATTTTGAGGAGTAAATAGTTTTAATATATTTAGGTAAATGCTAATAAAGTGGTAAGAAAAGGGATCTTTTATTGACCAACTATCCAAAACAATAGGAGCTACTTTCCAATGTGCAAGCATATGCAGGTAAAGAGGTTTCACTGAGTTCAATTCTTTGAGGAGGGGCAAAAAACCCAGAAACTGAGACAGGACAGTAAGAAAGGGATCACTGCAGCCCAGAAGCACCAATAGTCTGGTAGAGTTAAAAATAATTTTAAAAGAGAACCTTTGGCCAGACTGCTAGCCAAAAAGGGGATTTGATTTGTAAGCAAAGCCTGCCTCTTCTGCTGCTTGATTCCTTTTGCTTTCAAGGATACAGGATGTTTTTCCTCCCTTATAAATAAACAAAACTGAGCAAAGTAATACTGGTTCCAATTTCTTCTACTGAAAGAAAATGGTACATTACCAGTTCTAGTTAGGAAATGGTTAAAAAAGCAGCATGCTATTCTCATGGTTGCTGTCCAATATCTGAAGTTTTCTGTTTCCCTTCCTCCTCAGCCAGTCCAGTTGGTGATCCTGGGCTTTCCCAAGGGCACAGACCATATTCTGCTGTGGGTGATACCATGAGGTGTGATGCTTTCCAGGAGATTAGAGTAGCTGTCTCCAGAAAATACTGGTGGGCAAAGAGAAGGCAAGGAAATGCACATTTTTATAATGCTTTCAAAGTTAGAAAATGTTGTTGTCTACTGACTGCAAACTGGTGCTAGTGTGCTTATCAGATTTCCCATTCTGCCTTCCCTTCAGTGTTAGGGATTAATGGTTTCCAAAGATGCGTGTTCATCGCCACAAAAGAAAACACTGGAAAACTGTTTAAGTTCTTTAGTTTTCACTATTGTTTCATGTGAGTTACAGGCCTAAAGGTCTAGTTCTATGTAAAATTCCAAATAATAATAAGGCAGTGGAATTCTTGTTTTAAATGTGTTATTGGTAATGTCCAGATTATGTGAGCATCAGAAATTATTTTAGAATAGTGTCATGTTTCCATGCTATGTCAGTGTGATGCACTTGAACTATCAGACATTTAAATACTGGCTTCTTGACAACCCTTTTTTGCAAATTTATCTGTGCTGTTGTGATCTTTAACTGAGATTTTTCTTCAGCAGATTAATACAAAGAAGGGACCAAAAAGCTGTGCAGCAGAACTAAAGGGGGCTGATTTCCTGTGGCAGGTGCCCGAGGTCCTGGAGCACCTCAGGGAGCACAAATTATTGTGGGGAGCGAGGTGATTCCCTGTGACCTCCCTGGTACCCAGTTCCCCTGAGGGCAGGACACAGCAGTGCCAGGGCTGCCTCTGGGCTCTGCTGCACATTGACCAGACACAAACCCCAGGCTGCAGAGGTCTCCCAGAGATCCTCTCCTGATGGTGGTGTCCCCACCACAACCCACGTGCAGATTTGCATGACATTGAGAAGTTGATTTTATCTTCCTGTTCTGGTTTGAAAGCAAAACCAGTGAGAGACTCCAAGTCAGAAATACAATTTATTGGGAAAAGGGAAAAAAAGACAAGAGTACATGCAATGATACAAAAGGAAGACCACTGACAAAGTCAGAATACAACCTGACACCCCTCTGGCCAGCGTGCTGGTAGCAGTCCAAATTGGAGCGGCTGCAGTCCTGTTGGGATGGCAGATATGGTTGCTGTGTCTTCTCAGAAACCTGTGGAAAGGCTGCCTCTCTGTCTAGGAATCCCCGGTTTTATCCAGGTGGGAATGCCTAGCTCCTCCCCCTGGGCAGAGCATCTCACAATGGACTGATGTTACTCTGAGTCCTTAACCACCTGTTAAACAGAACTGGCTCCTGGAGAGTGTTATCTCTGAGCCATGTGGCAAGACATTGATGGGCCTATTAACAGGAGATAAGGAAAACTGCCCAGGGGCAACTGCTACTCAGATGGTGATAGGAAACATCTTGGTGCTTCAATCTTGGACACTTCCCTGAAAGATAAAATCCTGCCCCTGTGTTGTTAAACTTGGCCAACAGACCAGGATTTGTCGTGGGAGTTCATCTAGCAGGCAGGGCAACAGTGAATGTGATAGTGTAATTCCCACTTCCTTGAGAAAGCAGGAAAAGATGGAGCTGCCAGCAGGTTTTGGTGTGAGCATGACCTGCATTTTGCATGTGAGCATGTCAGTGCAGGTGGGACTGGAGGCAGGCAGGGAGACCTTGGGCAGTGCCAAAGGGAACACCACTGGGACTGTCCCTCACTTGCACAGGTCTGTCCCCATGCGTCCCTGGCAGCTCCAGGGTGACACACAGGGCAGATCTGGCTTTGCTGCTTCTTCAAACCTCCTTGTCTACTCCCCAAACTCCTCCATGGGGGCTGGGAATGGCCATTAGTCCATGGTTAATCCTTACTGTGGTCCCAAGAGATAATGGCCTTCAGTGCCAGTAATATCCTGACTTTCAGATTTGTCCCAGATTGGGTCACCCCCTCTATGGAGCACAATGACCACAGGATTTTGGACACTCCCTCTGTGGAGCACAATGACCACAGGATTCTGGACACGCCCTCTGTGGAGCACAATGACCCCCTACTCCAAGACACAACAGGGACATGATTTTCAAAGGTCTTTACCAATGGTGGTCATAATTTAGCTGTTTTGTTATAGTGCTGCTCCTGATCTGAGAACAGAGAAAATGAGACAAAAACAATGCATCATGTAGGGGGAAAAAAGGTAATATTGTTTGGAAAATAAGCTTACAAAACTTGCTCCTCTGTTTACATAGTTAGTCTCTCGGTGAACAAATTGATTTTTCAAATTTACCTCTACAGCTCTTTCACTTGTTACAAATTCCTATGACACTTTATCAGGTAAAGTGTTCAACTTATAATGAACATAATTCTACCACCACCACGAGTTTTGCAGAAGTCTTGTCTAGCATGATTTGTTTTTAACAAGCTCATAGGGACTTTTTGTTTTCATGGACAAAACATTTTGAAAATATAATTGTACTTATTTCTTGTCAAGATGAAGTTGCCAGCTAAATGGAATTATAGCTTTTACACAAGTTATGAGGCAGCACTCCTCTGAGAAAATTTGTTTCACTTTCAAGGAGTGTGTGCTCTTTAGTCAGACCTGCTGGTTATTTTAAACAAATGCAACTGATTTAGGAAGATACATATGCTGGATTCTGGGGGTATCCCTACCTTATGGAGTTGCTTTATTTCCACTATCTGAACTGCCAAATGTTTTGCAAGATTAGCAGTATTTGGTGAAGTTTCTAAATGATGCAGTGACATGATTATGTGAGAATCATTATAATTTCCCATGCTTGACTTGTGGACGTGGATGCTTGAATTTGGTTTTATGCATGACAAAACCCTAAATCTCATATTGTAAGGGGTTCATCTACATGTGTTGTAGGAAATCCTTCAATCTAATAAGCTTTGGCTGCATAGTACTAGACAGCTGCCTATGCATAACTAGATACAGTCACTTATCAGTTTATCTTTAGATTATATTTCTGTTAAACTAGACTTCCAGTGTGGGAACCTTTGTGTCTTTTAGAGAAGCCATGATCTGTGTGGTAATTCTGATGTTAAAATCCACCCTTTTTTATTTTCTCTTGCTTTATCTCTGTGGGCAGCAAGAAGATAACATCTTTCAGTGCTTGCTACTGCCACTGCCCTTCAGGACCAAACACAGGCACTGGTAGCATTCCCACAGTCTTACAACAGGAGACAGAAGCCAGTCTTACAAAATAATTTTAAGGAAGGAAAATTGCAAGGTAATTAGCTTCTAGATTCCTGTCATCATGTCCAGGCAATGCAGAAGTTAAGAACTGATAGCTCAGAGAGCTGTCTGCTTGAATATAGGTCCACGCCAATGATTCAGAGCTTGCATCACATCTCTTTTGGAAAAAGCAGGGACTGGTACTTTCTCAGCAAACCATCACTGGCTGTGAACTGTTAGGATGGGCAGAAATGGGATTTTAGAAATAGGAACTAGACTGTATTTTTAGCTATTAGGTCAGTTTGTTCAAAGTCCAGTAAATTTAAATGCAGATAGATACTCACTGTGATTCATGGTGTGCAGCCAGCATTAGTTCCTCATGTTCTAACAAGGAGCTGCAATGTTTAATATTAGATCAATTTTTATAAGAGAAGAACAAAGCAGCTGGACTATAGTGCTGTTGTGTAGTTTCCACTGAATACTGCTGCACTTATTTGAGTATTTTTGTGGCTTGAGTGGTGTGAGCTCTTGTACTTTTTTAATTGTTTTTTATTTGCATGTGCTACCACCTTGCACTCTTTTTATTTGCATTTACAGTGGCCCATTTTTCTTTGTCATTTATTTTGTTTTATCATATATCTTTGTCTGATAATGGCCTCACTTCTGTGATATGTCATCCGAGAGTGTTGCTTCAGCAGCTGAAAAAAGTGTGAATTTCAACACCTCATGGCTGCAAGCAGGTTTTAAACAAACGAAACATAATCCTTGGGCTGTGCTGGCTGTCTTACTATACAATAACTGTTCAGAAAAAAAAAGCAGATGTGACTCCAGGGCCCAGAAATAATAGACAAAGGTAGTGCTCCTATCCATAGTGGTGAAAAGACTCCATCATGTTGAATATTGACATCCTCTCACTATTGGTAATGGGGTATAGAGAACAAGTGCTCTTATCAAGTGCTCACTTGTTTGCTCAGGTAGGAAAATTTAGCATCCAAAGCCACCTCTTTTAAAGACCTGGTATATTTTTTTTCCATGAAGCCTTCATCTGATGGTGGGGCTCTGAGATGCAGACCCCACCTGAGCCTGTCAAGAACCCCTTGCCCAGGGCAGTTTTCCTACAAGGGCTTGATACTGTTATTTTAATCTGTATTCCAAAAGAGCTGCAGACCCATTCTCCCAGGTGCTGGATAAGCCCACGGAAATACAATGAGTATGAAATATCTTACATATTTCAGATGGATTTGTATAAACTGATCTTGGGCACAAAAGGTGCCTGAATTAGGGATCTATGCTCCCTCTACAGTCAGTGGAGATGCAGTTGACAGATGTGCTGAAGTTGCATCCTTGCAAACTCTCAGTACGGGGATGATGAGGCATTGATGTTTAAGACTCTCAGCTAACTTTTGGAGTGAAACTGAGCTGAAGTTTCCACCTCTGAAAGATGCAGTAAGAAGAGAGGGAGGAAGGTAACTGTGTCACCTTGGATGAAAGGCTAATTTGCTAGCATTGTGCAGGCTATGTATGCACAGTCATGCTAGTGCAAACCAGGAATTTCACCAGAAATATAGGAAAGGAGCAACACCAGTAGGACAAATGGGCACACAACTGTATGACAGGTCTGCTAGGGTTATGGTTGGATGAAAGCAAAGAAAAAGACAATATGTCAGGGAGAGATGTGGTCTGGGTTGTTTGGCCAATGTCATGTTTGAGGTAAAAATCATTATTTTCTTGCTGCTAACCTCCTTCCTAGATTTGAGAAGGTGATAACTGGAAAATGGTTGAAGGGCAGGTAAGTAATGGGTTGGGAATACAGGCTGTGGAAGGACGAATTTGGGAAAATGTTTGACCAGTTTGGGAAAGTGTTTGAAGATAAAAAGCAGGTCTCAATTCAGAAGCTGGGGTGAGGGCATGAGGATGGGAGGCCTCCCATTTCAGCTTGTGCTGGGACTCCATTTGTGAGGCTGGAGGGGCAGGTGACCAGCTCCAGAGCACAATCAGAGAGGCCAATGGGACCCTGACATGTCTTTGTTACTCCTGCAAATACAGACAAGTACATATTGTGCTTGTTTTGAATTGCCAGAGCATCTAAAATGTTTGCAAAGCCCTTGTGAATAATTGTATTAACTCAAAACTAACACACTTGATAATTGCTGAAATTGTAGGTAAACCGTATGTTTTGGTTATGGTTCTGGTACAGTTTGTTCTCAAATTTGAAAGGATGTGATTTTTCATAAATTCTTGAAAACAAATGAGCACTATGTGAACATAAGAATAAAGGAACTGATTCATAGATTTGGAAGTAATCTTCTGCTGCTCAGGTCTGTTATTGATTTTTTTTTTATTCTTAAATATTTACTCTTTTTATCTGGGCTTCTCTGCTGTGTGTGTTGAAGTCCACTGCAGCTGAGTGATTTATGGGGTCCAATGGCTTTGCACAGAGGATCATTACTGGCTGAAGTTTCTGAAAGTTCAGGTTGTTTGGGTCTTTCACTGGGCCAGCCTTTATGAATAATGCAGGCTGTCTCCATTTTTTATATTCCTTAATTTGAAACTCTGAATAATGATCTTTGAGTCTCATTTCTAAGCAGTCATTTATTTGGGTGATTTGGGACTACAGTGACATTCTGTTGGACATTCACATTACATTCAGATGAAGTAGTTTTCTTACCTGCTTCAACATTTTATCTCTTAACCTCCCAAATCCAGACTGCAAGTTTTCAAGGTGAGATGAATAATTTCTGTACCATTTATTTACTCTGGTAGCAAATTTCTGGGGGTACAACCGAGGTAAGGCTTCCTTCTAGAATGCCAGATTAGGTTAAATATTCTAATACATTTTTTCCTGCTCAGAGATGAACATGAACTGTATATAGCACTTACGTAGGACTCACCCTCAGAATGAGGGGTTTTTTGCACCTTAAGGGATACACAAGATTTGCAAAACGTGTTGGATTGATTTAGCTCCTAAATCCTTGAGGCCCATTTGTGAACTGACATATTTGCAAAAAAAAGCAGGCTGGTGTCAGCAGCTGCTGGAGACAACCACCTTCACTCGTGAGCATAAACAGGGCTCTGACTTGGTGGTTTCAGATTCTAATTACTCTTTAAAGCTCAGCTTTCTTGCAGCAAGGAAATTTGGGTTTAAGGTCCATCCTGATGCATCTGACTTTTTCCATAACTTACAGCCCAAAGCACTGGTGACCTGCAGCTGGGAGAGTAAGAAGAGCCCAGGAACAGAGAGCCCCATGGTGCCAACAGCTCAGGAAGGTGCATTGCAGACCCCTGGCCATCCACTGTGCTCTAAAATTATGCTTTTAAGCACTGCAAAGCACAGCCTTTAATGTAACAAAGTGCAGATTCCTCCATAAACAGTCTTGGTAAGACACTGTCACAAGGCCCAGGCACAGCAGACTTTTCTTTTTTTGTGCACAATAAAAAGACAAGATGAAACCCCTCAGAGATGAAGCCTTTTGCTCTGTGACTTGCTAATTTCAGTTTCCAGGCATCTCTGAGTTAGGAAATGAGTCATGTGGTTATTATTTACTCATCAGCTCTGCAGTTTCTGGTGTCTTAATCATTTTGGTTGTAACTGGGAGTGTTACCTTCTTCAAAATAAGGGCTTGAAAGATGAGCAACTAATTGCAGCCTTCACTTCTTTGGTTACAAAACAGCTGCATGTACAGGGCTGGCAGCCATATTAATGCCTAGGATGAGGCATTAATGTCCCTGCAGTGTTTAGAGGGATCTCCCAAGTAATTAGTCTGTAAGGAGATTTAGAAGAGATGCAGACAGTAATACAGGGATCTCCAACTACAAAGCCCAAGGCCTTCCAGTGCCCTTGTGCTTGGGTGGACCTCGAGCCCTGCCACTTGCTATGGCCATGGGGCTCAGAGGTGCCAGAACTTATCCACAAAAGTGCTCCAAAACTGCCATCCTGTCTCCCAAGGGTTAGGTGGCCCTGCCGTGATACCTTGTTTTCTGTGATCTGTCTCTTCCTAAACAAAAGTGGGGAAAATTCCACTTTTTTGGTCTTACATGGCATCTCTCTCACTGCATGACATCCCTTGCAGTCTAGTCCCATGAAAATGGAACAAGAGTTTTGCAGTGGCAGCTCTCTATGAAACACCTTCTGTGCCTGAGTGCACCTGTGGCAGCCACTGCTGTGGTGTGTGAGTACCTCAAACACCACTGCCACGAGCTCCAGCTGCTGCTGTTGCTTGCCTAGACACAGGTTTTAGAAGTGTGGTGTATTCTGGGGCTGTCTGCAGTGTGAAGTGACCCACAACAATGCCTGACTTGCTTGTGTCATCTTCCTTCTTTGTGCAGCAGTTGAGGAGCTCAGTGTCTCATTGGCTTTTGCTGTCAAAAGTCTTTCTACAGAGATTTCACATTCACCCACAGCTGCTGGTGCTGTAATTGCTCCTTGGCTAACAAGTGCTGTTAGTGCCTTATTTGCTGTCTCTGGCACTGCCACAGAGATGTACTAGATGTCACTTATCCTTGGATTACTGCTCTTCTCAGTAATCATTAGACTTTCTCACTGCACATTCCTGTAGGATTTTACACTTCTTTTATTGAAGCACCTATGAGTGCTCCATAGAAATATAAGAGTTGTGATTTGAATCCTGTATGCAAATACACAAAAATAGGTTGTCCCTGCCCCAAATTGGACAAAGTTAAACTATTTCAGTAGTGCATTTCTGACATTTAGTGTCCCTCTCAGAATTGTTGACAGGATCAAGGCTCTCTGAGAGTGTGAGTGCTGGTTCTGGAGAGGCTGAGAGAAAGGGGAACAAACAAATTCATCAGTTATCCAAAGACTCCTCTTGACTGCACACAAACCATAACCCAAGTATCACACCATCATTAAGTCCTATCCACTTACCCACTTCATTAGTACAGGGATTGTGTTGCTTTTAATCTTTGTGATCTGGGTCATTGTGGGATTCCGGCTGATACCTGAGTCAATACAGGGCTTCAGTTTCCTGCTCCTGACACTGTGTTTTGCAGTGTAGTCAACTGGACTAAATATGAAGGAAATCAGATTTTGAACCTTGGCTTTTTTTTTTTTTCTTTAACAGTCACATCAGTTAGGTCCTTGCCTTGTTTTTTCCCTAGGTTGTTTAAATGACTGACATGAAGTAATCAGGGATCAAACAGCCACCATACTTGCTTCCCCAGCTCTCAGAGATAAAAGCTTGAAGATGTTTCAGGCAAAAGTGAGTTTTCCTGTCTGGGGTTGCAGATTAGTTCCCTGAGTGATGTTTTGCAGCAGGCTAGTACCTACCTCATGTGCAAGAAAGACATCAGTGAAATGCAGGCAGCTCTCCAATGACCTTCTCACACTTCCCTTTTGAAAATACAACTGTTTCTGCAGCTGACACATCCAGCAGAGACATCATCTGCAAGTTTGCAAGTCCAAAGAGTTGTAGGGCTTCTCCCTGGACAGTCAGGCTGTGGTTAACATAAACAGACAGTTCTCCAAACTAATTTGTAATAGATGAGCTTGACTTCTCACCAAAAGACCAGTGCCATCTGTGGCATGAAGACATGTCAGAGGTGGTGACTGTCTTTGCTTCAGATGGAAGATTCTCTCCCTTTTTGCCTCCAGCTTGTGACTGCCTTAGAGAAGGACAGGTTGATGTGTACACAGAGGTTTGAGGGGATGCTGACTCCCTTCAGGAAGCATGGAGGAGTTACTCCAGCAGTGACCTCCTGTTGTCAGGAGTAATTATGTCACTGTCTTCAGAGAAGTAGGGAAGATAGATGTACACATATAGGTACCTTACCCAGATTTGTGGGGTGGCTGTTAATTTCTGATTCAAATGTCTGATAAATCTGAATGTGCAAGAGCCTCAGAGAGGATCTACATGGGAAAAAACAAGATCTGCACTTAGGGAAACCTCTTTGCAATGGAAAATAGGCTGGTGAGGCAGTCTCATGGTAAGAAGAAAACTACCTCTCTCAAATGGTACTTGTTCCCTACCTTTCTATATGAAAATGCAGGAGTAAGCAGGTAACAGTATTGCTTAACATCCACCTGTCCTGCTGGAATAACTGGGCTCATACTGGCCTTCTGCTCCAGGTGGTTTGTTAACCCAGCTCACATGAAGGAAGAAAAAGTGAATGTTGTCAGGAAAAATGGAATTTAGATGAACCAGAGGTTTGATCTGAAAACATTGCAAGGGGATTGGGAAGAGTCAAGCCTGGAATCAAACCTGGGAAGAGGCTTGGCAGCTGCAGCAGCACACAGAAAATTGCAGCAAGAAAGGCAAAGGGGGCTCATGATAAAGAGATCTCCAAAGAAAACCCTAGAAGAACTGATAGAGAAATAAGCAAGTTCTAGTAAAGGTGAATTTAGTTGGTACTTATACCTAATTGACCCAGAGGTTTTATTATGATTTTTCTTTTATGATAGATAGATAGATAGATAGATAGATAGATAGATAGATAGATGATTGATAGATAGATAGATAGATAGATAGATAGATAGATAGATAGTTATACATATAGCCAGTAAAATCTGTGCTCTGCATACGAAGGTATAAATCAGTATGCACTCTCAATGTGTGTAACTGGACTAAACTGTACCAGTATACTTGCTACTGTGCCAGAAAGGCATTATGCTGCTCTGTGTTAGCATAATTAAAGTAGCAGAACTGGTAAGGGTAAGCATAGATGAGTCCTTGAAGACCTTGGAATGTTGTTTGGAGTCATGTGGAGCTGCTGGCCTCATTTGAATTGCATTGCTTTTTAAAAATGTTTTTCTGTTTTGGTGTTTTCCCCAAAAATATTTTCTTATTGCCATATAATCCTACTGAGAGTGCTGTATGTGCTTAACAGCATATGTGGGCTTGTTTCTGAAGGGTTTCTTTTTTAATGAGCAGGGCTGCTGAAACTTTGAAGAGAAATGCTGAATCACTTTTTTAATGAGGTGTGGAAAGTGAACTGTGGGAATAAGTGGACTTGGCTGGACTGCAACTTCCCTAGATCCCATGGGAGTTTTGAGTGTCTGACAGATGCAAGAGTCCAATGTTAAGAATATCTTAGAAACATGAAGTTCCTGAGGGAAATACTAATCATTATCACATGCATTCTACATCCTAGCAGCTCCTCAGTTTTGAAGCATTTACCCTGTACCTGCTGCTTCAAAAGAAGCATGCCTGAAGGGAGCAGTTAGTAGCTAGAAGTAAGTAGTAGCATTCACAATAAAGTCCATAAATATTATAAGGCATTAAAAAATACATTCTCAAACAATTAGTAACATTAACAGTAATAACCTGTCTCAAATACTGTAGCTTCAACAAAATGTATGAGGGAAGATTCTGACCTCCCTCATCCTTTGCCAAAGGCAGAAGCACGATTCTAA
Source organism: Lonchura striata (assembly GCF_050655825.1). NCBI lineage: Eukaryota > Metazoa > Chordata > Aves > Passeriformes > Estrildidae > Lonchura > Lonchura striata. The sequence continues at coordinate 102,961,441 of NC_140705.1, read as the reverse complement.
ACACCAGGGAGAGGAATAGCAAAGGATTGTCATGCCTCAGCCCTTAGGAAAGATAAGCCAGATTCAGAAGTTACGAGAGGCATTTCTACACACGTCAGTGCACAGAGGGGACATTTCTCTGAAGCAGCTGAAATATTTTATCTGTTTAGGAGGAGTTATAGCAACAGTAATCAATGAGATACTAGCTAAGAAACTTGTAAAGTAATCTGGAGGATTTTAGATGGAGACAAAATATTCCTTGGGGGCCTGGAGAAATATGTGCAACCATCTTTCTTTGAAGAGAATGAGAAACAGGTTTTTTTCTGTAGTTCAAACAGTGCTAAAAGCAAATGGGCCTTGTCTTTGCTCCAGCTAAAAGATCTTGCTTCTCTAAGCAGGAATATTTGGATTCTGCCAGGGAGGCTGGCACAGCTTTGCGTGCTCCGTGTGTGCTGAGCGTGCAGCTGGATACCTGCAAAGTGCTGGGTGACCACAGACTTATTTCCATGTATACTACAGCATTCCTGTGGGAGGAGAGGCTCTTAATAAGCTTGTTCATAATGGACATATAAGCATGCAAGCTTTATTACCTGCCAGCTCACCAGGCAAGTATGCCATTCCTGCACCGACGGATGTGTAACCAGGGCTGTCTAATCCTAATTATCCGTGCTTTGCTGCCAGAAGCACTGGCTCGCTCTGTCCTTGGGCTTTTCACTGATGTACACAAAGCAGGAGCCTCTTGCTCGCTCCTCTGAATTACTTCTGGTGTTATTGCAGCCGCTGGAGAGAGGCAAGGACATAGCAGGAAAGAGTTGGGTGTGCTGCTTGATGAAGAAAACTGAGGAGGTGCCAATGTCAGTGTAAATCCTTGACTTGAAAAGTCTGTGCCTGCAGTGTGTGTGACACTTGAGATACCCTTAAAAAATATTTAAAGGACTTTCTGCGAACATCGTCCATTATAGTAGTTTAAATGGCAGGATTTAGACACAGGGTTTTTCTCTGCCTCTTCTAATGCTTGCAAACTAATGCTCTGAGACAGACCTGCAGTGTTGCCTTTTCAGAAGCTGTGCAGAAGAAATCTGGTTACAGAAACACTATTAGGAGCTTGAGAAGCAAAACTAAAATACAGCAAAAGAAAGTTGAGGGATTAAGAAGAAAAAGAGAGTATAAACTCCAGCCAAACCAAAGCCACAGGAAATGGAGTCTGAATGTAAGAGCAGGATCTAGACAGAAAGGGATTTGGCAGGAGAGAAATTGTTGCAAAGAGTTGAAGGAAAAATATAAAGACCAGTCCTGTAAAACAGTGCTTGGGATGAATTCTTATCTCTGGAAATGAACCCATTTGCATTACTCTGCTGTCATTTTGTAGGTCTAGGATGTCAGAAAAATATAATCTGTTGCAAAAGGGGAGCAACACAGGAAAGATAATGGGGTAAGAAAAGGGCAATGTATAGGGCAGAGGGATTGCTTGCTTAAATCTCTCTTTGTCTGGGCAGCAAGGATCATATCCACAGAGACAGGTAGTGGCTGTTCTTTACCAGATGGATGGGGTGTTTGTTGGGAAAACAGTGCCTCTGGTTGTGACAAAAAGGGGTACGTTTCACATATGCTTATTTGCCAGTTCCTCTGTTTCTGTCAGGATACTCTTTGTGATGCTGGATTCCTTCCCAGCCTCCTGTAGATTTTGGAAAGTCTCCCAATCAGCTGCCATGTAGAAGGCTTTGAACTTAAAATGAAAACAGCCAAAATGCACCCAGAGCTGGGTGGACCCTTACAATCCTTGTTCCATTTCTTTCTTCCTCTTTGGGACCACCAGGAAGATGTCAGGCATCATCCTGGGACTAGCCCTGTTGGCAGTGAGGAAGAGTGGGAATTGCAGCACAAGGTGAAAACTTTTGAAGATAGAGGCTTGGATGTGCCTAATTAATTTTAGTATGAAATTAAATCTCTCTGTGGAAAGGGAGGCACTTGCTCACAAATGGGGTCCAGCCTGTGCAGGGTCTGTTGAAGGGGCACCTATTTCAGGGCCACAAGAGTGTGTGTGGAGGCTGAAAAGAGAGATAGTCTCTTACTGTGGAAAAAAAGGTATCATTAGAAATTTTTGGTAGAAAAATCAACAAACTACCTTCCTTTCAAGGAACAGACACACTGGTGAAAAACATGCCATTTGTGCATCAGCTCCCCTCTGACAATAAATGTGTCTGAGGTCAGGAGAAACAGAACTGCAAACTATGTAGCTGATAAGGACAAAGCAATTAATTTAGCTGAGGTGTGCAGTAGGTAGGTCTTACACCAGTGGAGTTGTGTGCAGCTAAAGCTGGCTCATAAAACAAACATAACCCTGGGCAGCTACTTGGCAAAGTCCTGTCCTGCTTCATCCCCTTTGGAAGCACAATCATGGCACTGATATGTACCATATTTTGTTTGTTGTATGTCTGATGTTTGCATATAGGGTCTGAACTGGAAAGACAAAGAGATACCCTGAGATGTGACTAATACTGCCCTCAATATCCTTGATACACCCAGAGCTTTGTTTACCTCTCATAGCACATTTGAGATACCCTTCTCACCAGCTTGGGGAGCTCCAGAAAGTTGTTGATGTGAGTGAGACAGCACAACCCACTTTCTTCACTTCCTTCCTTCCCCTCTTGCATAAAGCTGTGGTCACCAGCACAGGAATAAAAATAATGCACACTTTTTTTTGGTCCTTCTTTTTAAAGGCTCTTTATCAGGCTTTTTGCCTGATGCAGCAGAATTAGGCTTCAGTTCATGGCTGCAGAAGATGTGCAAAGTGGTGCACCCCAAAGGGGAGGTGTAGCCAGCCCACGTGTACCTCTCCCAGCTTGCCTTGGCATGGAGGCTGGAACAGATTTCAGCAGTGATGTGAAAAACTGTCCCACCATCTTACAGGGATTTCTTGCTAAATCACAAGTGGCTGGTCTGTGATAAAGGATATCTCATTTTGGAGGGGTTTGAGCCACACAGGAAATTCAGACATCACAGGGATGAGCACTCCATTGTTGTTGGGTTTGTGGAATTTAAACATCCAAGATAAGAGCTTTGTTCCTCAGGGAGGGGAAGCAGGATTTTACACAAATACAGCTACCCACCTTTTTTTTTTTTTTTTTTCCTCCAGAGCATTTGAGAAAAAAAATCTTTTCATTTTGTTTAAAAATCAGGTTGTCTATGCTGGTCAGAAAAACACCTTGTTACTAGAATTCTACCACTTGCTAGATACAGATATTGATACAATTGATATAATGGGCTAATTTACAGATGGGAGGTACTGATCTTTAAAAATTCATCCTTCAGAATATATCTGGTTCACTGATCTAAGTCTACTTTAAAGAAATATGCTCTAATCTGACTTTTCTTTCAATACTGTGGAAAAATTACTAGATTTTAGACTTGAAATGTTTTACTGCTTTTCTTGATAACACCTGTCCAAGTATCTGGGTGAAGGAAGTATATTGCTTGACTTGGCCAATCCCAGTTTGTTGTCCTGTTTGTTTCTCCCATCAGTTCATAGATGTTCCTGAAAGAGCACACACACTCCTGGCCAATTCTGGTGATGCAGAATTGGGTGACAAACACAAAGCTATCCAGAGATTCATGGACTCATCTCTTCCCCTGCATCTTGAGGATGCATTTCACTCCATGTCCTTTAGGAAATACTTAGTGTTCTACCTCAGCCACCCAGGAAAAGCAATTTTGGCACAGTTCAGAGATGCTAAACCAACTTGGGAAAGGAATATCACCTTCAGTAAAGTAATCAAATTCTGCAGAATTACCTGGGATTTATTTTTTCCTGCTGAAATCTCCTCGGCTTGTCACTTGGATACTGTACAGTATCAGGAGAAGAAAGAACTCTCTACTGAAGAGATCTCTGGAATATAACAGGAGAGAAGAAAGTTCACTGAGAGCCCTCATGGACAGAAGTTACAATGCAGTACTCTGTTTTACTGGTATTTAACTTCCTGTAATGTGTGTGGGCCAGGCCCTGGTGACTACAGGGACATCCTCAGCTACACCACACTGGGAATTGTTTGAGTCAGCAGTATTGACTATGCTTTATGTAAACACAATAATATCACCTAATATGCCATGAGGGAGAGGATGATTTATTGATGGCAGTGATGTAACAGGAATATTTTGGTGCCACCAACCAGGGAGGAGAGCCAGACTGCTGCTGCCTCTGGACAGATGTGTCAGAAGTGCCCTTTGCTTCCCCAGCACATCTGCCCAGGAGAGAACCATCACACTAATCTCACTCTCTCTCAAGGCTTAAAAACAACTATGGTTAATAGCTGTGTTTACATGAGAGGTTTGCATACTTGGGTTGGAAAAAGTGCATAATTAGGACTTTCTAAATCATGCAGTGTATCTGTTTCAAACTACAAAGCATTTGAAAGATCAGTGGTCAGGGATTTATGAAATGATTTTTTATGTCAGTGACCATTTAGATACTTCATATCAATGGATTATTCTTCTCTGTCACAGGAAGAAGATTTGTTTTTACCCACGGCCAAAACCTGAAGTCATTATTAATTTTATTACTTAGTCAAAATTCTTATTAAAGACTTAAGCATTTGGCTTAAGGCTCAGTATTTCAAAGGAGAATGTATTTAGAATAGAAAACAGAAGGAAGGTCTTTGTAAACATCCGGATGTCTTTTTAAATTCATTCAACTAACACATTAAATCTTTTGCAATGCAAGCAGGGAGAGTTAATTCAGACGTAATTCCCACCCCACTTCCCTGCCAAGAGATGGATCTGTTTACTCCTTGTGGAAATAACTTTGTTTGTGCTCTCCCAAGATAGCCTTAGCCTCTCCCCTCATACCACCTTCATCAGATGTGAGCCCTGCTAGCCTGCTTTACACACCTGTGTGATGCTTATCACCTTGGCACCCAAAGGATCTCAAACAGCCTCTAAGGAGAAACAACTCCAGCAACAGAGGCTCTCAAGTGTGCTGTCAGTGACGGAGTGCTGTGGTCATTGAGGAAGCCAAAAATGAAAATAAAGAGCATACAGATTTCAGATTGGCCCGAGGGCCCCTAGAGAAGGAGTGGAGGAGCACAGTGCAAACCTATCAGCAAGCACTGCAGATGTGTACTGAGCATACACATTCTCTCCTAAAGCAGTTAGAGAAGTTGTGTCTGTATAAATACAAGGTACCAGCAGATTCTGCAGGCATGTTTTCAAGTCTAATTAGATACTTCTAAAATATGGAAGTGGCTTAATCTGTAATAGATTATACTTTCATCAGTCAATTAGATTTGATAATTCCTTAGGTCAGGAATTGTATTTGGTTGTGGTACACATATGGATGACAATTTAAAATTTAGTAATGTATGGTAGGAGATCTGGAAATTACTGTAATTTTCTTTGTTTTTCTGAAGTCTTAAAACTTCTGCAAACTGAGACTACAGAAGCTCTATGTTTGTACAGCAGGGAGCTATTGAATTTGAGAGATCAATTTCCAGTGTTAGAGTTTCCTCATGTAAATTACATCACCTGCCATCCTAAAAACACATTTCTCTCTCCATCCATGTATCAAAGCGTAAAAAAGACATCTTCCTCTAAATTCTCAAAATTGAATAAATGGACAGGAATAGTTTAGGAAGGAGTGACTTAGGTTTCACTTAGTCCAGTTTCTTGATAGCAAAAACAGAAAATGGTTTTCTTGAGCATCCAAACCAGCATAAGAATGAAGCACCTTCATTTGGTGCAGTTTTAATATTTTGAATTCACACCATCCAACATGATCTATTGGCTGATTACTCAGAATGCTCTTTTATTATTCCACAGTGTTTTATTATTCCTTCCCTCTATTCCAAACATCATTACCTGAAATGACATTCTTGGCTGTTCAACCAGTGATAAACATATATAAATACTAATTTAACCTCAATGGCAGGGTGAATCTGAGTAGATTTCAAACACTGGTGCACAGAGGCAGATCCATAATTCAAATAAAATTTGTATTTTTTAGGTAACCTCCTACTCAGGACCTTGTAAAAGCCGTCAGCTGCATTCAGATGAGAATCTTTCTCTCTCTCATATTCACCAAACAGTTGCTATGTATATGGACAGTTGATTTGCCCATAATTTATTAATGTGGACAACACTTGCATATTTCAGTTATTCCAAAATAAATCTTTAAATGTGATCTGGGAAAAAAAGGTAGCAGAGATTGATGGTCTTCAATATACAATTGCCATATGTAATATGTACCACACATGGAACATTTGGTGTCCTTTTACTCCCTCTTGTAAGTTGCAAGGACAAGTGCTCAGGGCTGCTGAAGTGCCAGATATTTATTTACTTGTTTGTTTATTTATTTATAACTGTCTGTAATGCATAATTCTGTCTCTTTGTGCATCTCTTAGCACAGCCTCCAACTGCTAGTTTTTGGCAAGTGATCGGTCATATTTTCAACATGCAGCTGCACGAAGGGGGTTTTCCCACTTGAGCCAAGATGAGCCTTTTGGGAGCAGGGCATGTGCCTCTGGGCTGCCCAATGGCCGTGTGGAGGTGCCAGGCTGGCATCCTGGCATGGCCTGGGAGGGTGACCTCTGCATGCAGTAAAGGCAGCCAAGATCAGCCCTGTGCCACCTCCTTTGGGTCCATGGCAGGGGCACAGGCAGAGATCCTGCAGCTCCCAAGAGTGCTGTGCCTGGCCCTGCTCTGTGCCTGCCCAAAGGAGCAGCCTGAGCAGCTCCCCCAGCCCAGCTGGAGCAAACACACCCCGTGTGCTCCATCACTGCCTCTACCAAGGGGTTTTTGCCAGCTTGGAGGAGAGATAAAAAGTGAATTTGGTTTCCTGGAGGTCACCTGTAATAGGTCACCCTTAACAAACAGCGTTGACACGGAGCTGGAACAGGGGCAAGTGAATGAAACTTAGCTGTCTCCTATTTGAGCAATGGAATTTATTCCCAGCTCTGACCTCGTGCAAACTCTGTTACCATATTTATCACATGGAAAGAATGACCACAGCCTCTGCCAGCATCATGGACAGGTCTCCAGCCAGGTCCTGGACACTGAGGAGCCAAATGACCCACGGTGGTGCTGGGGGATGGAGGAAGGAGGGATGTCCTCTGCTCTCCCACCTGAATCTGGGGATGCTGAACCCAAATGGCACAGGGACACATTGCTGCTGCCCAGGGTTTCTCTCCCCTCTCCTGGGTGTCTCTGGGGGCTGGAGGGCAGTGCCCCGAGCTCTGGGGGTGGAGAGCTGTCCCCAGGGCCTCTCTCTGCAGCTGAAGGTGGCACTGCATGGTTGTGACCTTCCTTTCACCCTCACTCTTGGACTCATCAGCTGCATCTCTGAGGCACAGGTTTGCAACAGGAGATGCTGTGCTCACCCTGCCAGCGTCTCAGGAGGCCTGAAGGGAGGGGGATTCTTGCATGAAAAAAAATTCTTTCCTTTGAATCCCCTGTGCTGTCAGAGGCTACTTAGCTACTTACACAAAACCTGGTGACTGACCTCCCTGAGAATACAGGAGTTATCCTGCTAAAAAAAGAAATCAGATCATGTGAACAGAGATAAACTTCCCACAAGGTGTAATTTTTGCCCATTTGTTACTTTTAAATGCAAATGCATCATGGCAGAAAAATAGAGAGGAAGTATGAGAGTGCGGGGGAGAACTCTGAGCTCTTGGGACCTGCCTACTTTGCATTCAGCTGCCCTGAGCCTGGAGAGACATTTGTGCTAAAGGTTATTTGAAAGTAGCTCAAAGGGGAGGCTAATTCTAACTGAGGATTTTTGTTAATCAGCTGTGATGCCCCTCAAACCATTCACCTCTTGGGGCTTTATTGAAATAAGTCTGTGTTTTTCCAAGTCATCCCAACGGAGGAGGGAAACCTGCTTTGGTCCAAGGGTAGGTTCTGGTAAATAGCAGTGAGACTAAAAGCCAAGCCCAAGGTGCAGGCACAGCAGTGCAGTCCCAGGACCCTGCTGGAGCCAGGCAGCCTCCTGGGAACACCAGATCAGGACTTGCTGTGGACAAGGGCTGGGGAGAGGGATTCCCTGGATGGCTTGTGGCAGCACTGCTACAACATGCAAAGAGTGAGGAGGAGTTGTTACTGATCAAGTACTTTATTCATTTGGGTCAGCAAACCTGAACCAGTATAATAAAATGTCCACCATAAAGAAATCATCCTGTGGAGCAAACCCCTTTTTATTCCTTTAGTGTATTGATTTAAGTATTATCTCACAGCCCTGCTGTAGTGACCCTTTCCTGAGTTTCCCCACCCTCATCCACATTGAGATGCTAGAAGGAAGGAGAGTTCACCATGAAGACTTTTGTATTTTTGCTTCCCCAGCTGTGAAGCAGAAAGCCTGTAATTACATTAGCTCTCTGGATTTGGGGGGGGCAATGTGCTTTCTCCTCATTCCACCAGTTACCCTGGAGCTGTAAAGTGCATCTCCATAGACGTCCTTCCATGCGATGATTTTAAAGCACTTTACAGTAGGAGATGCCAACAGCATCAGATGAAATAGAGAAGAATGGCTTTACAAAGGAGGAAAAACAAAGAGAAAAATGTCAAACAACCTGCAGAGAACTTGCTGCTGGCAAGAACAGGATTCAGCTCCAGCCTCTTGTCCTGTGGGCATCCCCAGGGGTACAGCCACCCTGCTGCCCTGGCTCATCAGGGTGTGCCTGGCATGAAGCAGCACACAGAACTTGTGCTGGTGGATTTAATGACTCATCTGCAGCCTTGCTAAGCAAAACCCATTATCTATGATAATGCAGTTGATAGCTTCCTGCTATACACTATAGATACAGAAATGTAAGAGACTACGAACCAATTGCAGCTGTGGTAAGAGCAAATTTTTGTTGTGTGTTATGGCTTGGTGAGTGAGGCTTTCCTTTTCTGTGGGTGTTTCAGTCTTGTTTCAAGGTGGGGCTGGGTGCTACTGCAAATTTCACTTCCTTGCCATCTGCTTGCATCATGATTGTGTCAAAGCTGACCAGAGAAAATAAAATTGCAGCTGAGATACAGCTGAGCAAAATTAAACTGCTCTTTTTGTTTGCTCTGTTTATCTTCTCCCTTGCCAGTGCACTTCCCCACATTCCTCTGGTGCATTTTAGAACAAACAAGCCTTTTGAAATTATTCTTCTAGCATACAGAGAAAATACCTCAGGCAGTCATCAAAAACCCAGGCACAATTTAAGTGAGGCATACTGGCAAGAAAGAATAAAGGTGAAGCTTTTTGCCCTGGAAAAGTGTGAAGTTGACCATTGCAGTCTGCTGCAGAGATTTTATTTAGAAACACACACAAATATGGTCATGTAAAATATCACAGAAGACATTCATAATTCTACTGGCAGCATTTTCTTGCTAATGATGGTTTGAAGTTTAAATTCAACAAGACCAACGTGATTATTTATCTACTGCTTTTCTGTCTATCCATTGGCTTCATAAAACATTGACTTCATCACTCTTCTTGATATCAATTCCCCTCTCCATCGTGTGGCACTTCCACTTGCCCCATGCCCTGGCCCTTCAAAAGATTCACAAGAAGTTCTGCAGGTCTCTCATATTTAAAAATTAATATTGTGTAAAAATACATTGTTACTTAAGAGTTGAGCTGGGAAAATATGCTTCTAAGGTATCATTATTTTGCCATTAATAGGACGCTGCAGAGACTTACATAGGAATGTTTGATTTAGCACAGCATGACTTCAGTGTGGAAAATGAGCAATGTGCAAGCACATCAGCACAGGGCACCAAGAAAGCAGACAATGTTTGCATGCATTGATCTGTCTGATGATTTGATAAATCAGTAGGTTCTGCCTTTAAAATAGCATAGAACAGTTGCAGAGGCTAAAATTTGAAGATGCTAGTCTTTTCCTAAGTGAGATTTTTTTCATCTCAGTATTATTTTTTTCTTCTCAGCTTCATAGTTTCCTGTGGTGAAAAAGTTTCCATTTTGATGAGGACAATGCTCAGACTGGATGCCAGGCCAGGAAGGCAGGTGACAGCAGTGGGAAACCAGCTGCAGTTACACTGGGAGTTGCCACCAGTGGTACCTGGGATACAAAGACCCTATGAGGAAATGGTCTCCCTGTGTGCTGGAACCTGCTTGGAAGTAAGTGTAGGGAAAATAAACAGCTTTGGTCATGCCAGGTTTAGTTGGGACTGCTTCCCCTTTCAACAGCTATTCAAATGCCAATCTATTTTTAACATTCCAAATATTTTTACAGCACAGTTTTGGCATGCATTTTCATGCCATAGTTTGGAAGGGCTAAGCTAAGGTTTTGCTTTTACTTTTTAGAATGAAACCAGAAGTATAATGCAGCACCCTCTTCAGCCAAGAGCCTGCCAATGAATGTGATTTACCTTGTAGTGGGATAGAGAATGAGTATAAATTAGAATCTAACATGTGAAATACAGTGAGCAACACCTTCCCTTAGTGTGGACGAGCAGAGCTGTGATGTCAGTGGAGCCTGACTGATTTATATCTGTAGGAGCCTGGCCCTTTGCCTGCATAATTCCTATTGGCTGTGGCTGGCAGGTCCCAAAACAGCCTCCTTTTCTGCTTCTGGATGGAGACTTTCCTCTGGCTGCCCTGTGGGACTCAGAGGATATGTCTTGTAGAATCAGATAGCCCATCAGGGGAATGCTTTCTTCTTCTGCCTGACCCTGATCCTAGCAGGTGACCTTGGCATGAAAAATCACCTATCTCTGCAGGTATGTGCAGGGCCAGAGCCTCACTGTGGTTCCCTACATTTAACCCCTGCTCTGCTTAGTGACTCAAGCTTTAATGTTGAAATGTTCACTGTGCCAAAGGTCCTTGGAAGACAAGCTCCTGCTTTCAAACATTGCTGCAGAGCCTGCCTGGAAGCTCAGGCAATGAAGGCTCTTCAAGGATTCAGGCACTCCTGAAAGTCAGTGGGAAGGTGGGAACCAAAAATTCCGATCTCTGATTTTTCACGTCCTGCCCACATTGCGGTGGCTGATGCTTCCCTACTTTGCTCAATGGTAGAGCTCCCATTTTGTGGTTTTATTTTTATTAGTTCACCAGGGTATAATGTGAAGCAGGAGTGATTTGGGTTGTGAGCTGCCAGCAAGCTGTCAGTCAGCTGCAATGGATGTGCTGTGCCTGCTCTCTGTCAGCTGATCCTGAAGGAGCAATTGAAATACTTTATTGGGGTGGTATCACTGCACCCTGACCCAGACAAAGACTCTGCTCTGAACCACAGTGAATTGAGGTAACCCTTTCACCTGGTCAATATGAGATTGAATTAATCTCTCTGTGGGAGTGGGAGCTCACAGCACCCGAGCATGGCTGAGCAATGGAAAAACTCAGATGTCAGAGAGACAAGGGGTTTTTTATACCAAGGATAAATCACCAACAGGGCTACAGCCTGTTTGGTAAATAGGCTGAGAAATTGAAGCAAAGCTAAAATACCACTGTACCACCAGAGGTGTTCAGGAAACCACTGTGTGCTACAGCTTTTGAAAATTGAATAGCTGCCCTGTTTCGACCCAGACGTGGTTAATCTTCAGCTGCAGATGAGACACTTTGTTTATAGCAGGCAAAGGCAGCCTGCAAGGGGCTCCAGTTAGATGCAGAACCCCTATTGTCAACAAGAATAATCCTTGATTACTAAGAGCTGAAGTCCTTGCCAGGAAGAACACGTCTCCAAGTTTACACCCTCACGATCAGAAGGATAATCTATCAATAATGCATTTTTTTAAGGAAGAAGAACTGGAAAAGCTGTTTGTGAGCAGCTGAGACTGCATTTTGTTGGTTGCCAGTGCTGAAAGGATGTATTATCACAGTCCTGGGCACTTAATCATTGAGTGGAGTACACAAAAATAGCCAGGAAAGTTGCAGGCTGTGCTGAATGGGTTGAAAGGTTGTGGGAACATGTTCTGGCACACCCTTGTGCTGTGGTGAGATACATGACGAGGGGGCAGGGGAGAGAGCATTTAGCAGGCCTGAGCAAAGCGGAATATACTCTTGTTTCCATATAAACCCTCTTCTCTCTTTCACTCAGCATCATTTTGCTTCTTGGAGCAGAAATAATTTCCATTAGTCATTCAGGGTAACACGTTTCTAATGCATACAATGTGGAAATGTCTCAGCAGCAAATCTATGGTCCAGTTCAAATGCTGGGAAAAAGCTTTAGTATATTACACAATAAAATATTTGTAAACACAGATGACTCGAGTTTAAGAGGAACTTTGGTCATCTGGAAAATAAACCAACACAAAATTACAACACAGCAATAAATGAGCCAAGTAGGGAACCTGCCTGTGCCTCTTAAAAAAACACCACCATTGCAAGAAAAACCCAAAGCCATTGTTGGAGCAGGTAGGAGAACAGGTACCCCAAGGAAAATAGGCTAAAGAAACATTTGGTTGGCTACCTATGATATATATTAAGAAACAGCCCATAAACTCCAGTCATTGTGCCACAATTAATATCAAGTTAGCTGCCTTGCTGCCAGACCAGCCAAGGCATGAATACTAATGCTGCCCTCAGCTGCCACAGAAATTGTCTCTTTGCATAAGAGGAGCGAAGACCTTTTGTCCTTAACTTGCTTGTGCCAGGACTAAGCCAGGAGCTCCAGCTGCATCTGCAATCAGACAGGCTCTGCTTAGCAGCATTGAACTCGCAGCATTTTATTTAAAACTCACTCTGCTCCGCCTCCCAGGGAGAAAATGAAAAGGAAGGCTGCACGCACGCCCTGTGCTAAGGGTGCCCCAAGGTGGTGTCCCTGCTGGATGTACAGCAAGCCCATAAAAGCACAGCCAGAACAAGATTTTTGGAGCACTTCAGCTGTGTGAGCACAGTAGGGGACCCACTACAGGCCCTCTGGGGCAGCAGCAGAGACAGAAGCTGGTGGAGGCTGGGCTGTGCTCACAGTGATGGAGGTGCAGGGATGCAGGCACAGCCTCAGAGACCCTCTGGGGGCAGGAGCGTGGCCACTACAGGAATATCCAATTCCATGGGGCTGCATGTGGCAGGAAAACAGAGCAGCACGGCTTTGTACAAATCCACAAGCAAGTGGAATTTTCTCACTCAGCAGAGGGGTGAGGAGGGCTCTGCCACCTTGAAGCAGGAGCAGCAGCAGGGGTCCCTTCAGCTCTGGAGGGGCAGAAGCACATTGACAGCCAAACCACAGGCTGTGTGACTCAAAACCAGAGCCCTTCTCTGTGTCATGCTTTCTAACTGGTATGGCTGGGGGTGCTGAGATAAGGAAGTTAAGACGTTAATTTTCATGGAGATTTTTTTTTGCTGCTGCCTTCATGCTTGAGAATATCCTTGCTTTTATGTTATACTGCTCCACCAGCAGTCTCACATGAAGATTCACCTACGTAGTAGAGTTACTGTAGGGTTGTTTGAATAGCTGTTTATTCAGAATAGCTGTTTCTGAACAACCCAGTGCAAAAAAACCCCAGTGCAATAAACCCAGGTTTATTCAAAAAGAATACCTTATTCTGATTAATCTCAGTACTGTGTAATCTCAAAACTGACTTCGTTTTGAGAATTGGGTTAAATCAGAACAGGTGGAAGAAGAGTATCCACAAAGAGAAAGATCAGGAGCATTAACACCCTCTCTTAATCAGAATGAAATGGTAAGCATGGACAACTGTCCCACTGGAAAAAAAATAGGAGTATACAGATGTGAGTCTGATACAAAGGTGCAGCATGGCCCTCCCAAGCCCTGCTCTTTCTTCTAAGCATGTAAAAACTGGATGAGTATTAGTTTCTCCAGTCACTTGCCTGTCTTACACAATGAACTTTGTTCTTTCCACTTCTGGTGGTTGTTTTCCCCCTACTAACTTGTGCAAACATCAGCTTTCTCTTTATCACTCTTCCAGTCTTGCTTCTTCAAACAACTGGATGTGTACAAACAGCCAATTCCTTATGATGTAACACTTCCAATTTTCACATAATTGCCTTGCTGTTACCTTGCCTTACCTGCAGCAAATCAGTCCATTCAAGCAAACAAGAACTCACTGAAGTTATGTTAGTCACAGGTTGTTTTCAAGAATCCAAGGGATCTCTTGATCTCAGTGTACAAACTGTCAGCTCCTCTGTCAGTGAATCCATGAAAATCAGCAGAACAAAAAGAATGGTGACACTGAATAATTCAGTAATACACTCTGACAGTATCTGCTAAACTCCTGTCAACACAGCCTACCTTGCTGTTGCTGGAGCTGGCTTTACAGTCACAGGGACTATCAGTAGTCTGGTTTTTGGATACTTAACACCTTTTGCAAGAACAGGAATAGGAGAATAAACTGTTATTTTTATCATGATGTTACAACTAGAGGGATAAAATCCCAAGGAAAACAGCTTTGTCACAGTTATAGACATGTGGATGTAAGAATGAGCAGCTCTCCTAGATCAACCTTGTCTTTGCTGCTTGGGTTTGTGCCCATCTCCTCCTCTGCCACACTCACAATACAACGTGAGAGCACACTTATGAGGCAACCAAGGAGTTACATAATTTATGGCCCAAATAAAAAAATCCAGGGATGGCACAGAAGTGAGTGGTTGAAGATGCTTTGCCAAAGGATTCAGTCATTCTTCAGACAAGAGAAGTAAACCATAAATCTGAGTGAAGTAATGACAGAGAGTGGCTTTGGTGTTCCACTGTGGCTCTTTAATGTGAAGGAATGAAGCACTTCCTTGGCTGTTCTGGGTTTTCTATGTAGAATCTCCTTAGCTCATGAAAGAGGAGAACCAGAGGTGGTTGTCTCATATTTGGGCTTTCTACAAATTCGATAGAAGATCTAATGTAGTATAAATATCTGTAACCCAACTAAAAAGTGAGTAACCTGAGCTAATAGGCAAAAGACAAAGCTAAACAAATTCAATTTTTTCACAGTCTTTTCACAGTATCTTAACTCTAGAACAATTTATGTACAACTGTAATGGACCTGTAATCATGCAAAGCATTTAAATCAAGACTGAACAACTTCAAAAATAAGAAGTGTTGTAGATTCGGCAGAGTTAAAAATATTATATTGAAAAATTAGGATGGGGCATTCAGACTTCATTTATACATTTATACATAATGCTTTCTTGCCATGTCCCTGCCCCACTTTCTGATCTTTGAGACTTTGTCTAGCTGCACACGACTGGAATTAGTCCCTGGAATTTTTCCATAATGCACCAATTAAGATGGAAAGTTAGTTATTCTGATTAGAAAAATACATAATTCAGACTGAGGCTTAAAAATTAAAGGTTATCTTTGATTGCAATGTTGCTTTTTTCCCTTCTGGGTTCATGCTGCCCTCATTTCAACAATGCATTATTCTATAAAACAATTGACATGAAATGTTTGAGTAATTTTAAAAGAAATTACATATGGACTCTTTCATGTTTGCTTTCCCCTCACTCATGCTTTGCATTGTATTTGGCATTTTGTGGAGTTCAGATGAAGAGCAGTTCATTGTGGGTAAAGCTGCTCTTTGAAGGACAACACATGGATGCTGTAAAGTAGCACAATGTATTTTATTTATTGTAGTCTGGGCCATACATAAATCAGAGTGAGAAAAATGCAAACCATTGGGTTCTGAGTTCTGTGAAGAGAACAGTGACAATTTCCACTTGGAAAACTGTTTAGGTCAGCTTCAGGAGGGAAAGAATGGAATTTGATTGTAGTGGACCCGAAGATGAACACCATTTACCATTTACTGGCAAATAAGTATTTGTGATGAAAACTGTTTAATATTTGACTTTGAGGAGCCTGTTCAGAAGAGTAACACATAAACCCTAGAATACCCAGCTACCAAATGCTTTTGGCAAACCCCTGGCTGGAAAACATCTATTTCTAAACAAAACTTCTTAAGAAATTATATACCACATGCAGAGAGCAACTAGAACATTTTTCAATGCCATGATGGTGCATTTTTCTATCACCTCAGTATTCAGTTTACAAAGTGGACACTCAAAGGTAAGTTCGACCATACTGGAGATTTCAGCCAGGTTCAGTGGCTGCAGAAACAACTGTGCCAGAGAAAGACTCAAACGCTCCCTGAAGAAAAAGAAGCTGAACTCTACTAGATGCCAACTCTACACATCAAGAGGTATCTTGACAGCACAGTCCCCTTGGTGGCAATGTTGTCCCCACATGCTCACATCCGTCCCCTCCATGGTTTTGGTCTCTAACCATCTGCTGAGACAGGGAATTGAGGAAATTCAATTTTAGGTTTTCTTGGCAGTTAGCTTCCCCAAGGGACTATTAAGCGAGTGCTGTTCCCAGCAGAAATGCTTGCCCAGGCTTGCTGACCATGCATCTGTACAGATCCTGGGAGTGCCTGCTCAGTTTTGCCCAGCAGGGTTGGCTAGCCCCAGTCACTGTCAAGTTGCCCTAAATCCAAACTGGTTGGCTGCTCAGAGCTGAGCAGGAGAGGCACAACTTCCAACAGGGCAGCAGTAACAACTGTTGGATATAGCAGAAACTGCTGTGCTCAGTCCCAAATCCCATTTAGCAGTCAGAGGGTAAACACTGAGGACAGAGACAAGATGTCAGGAATCACTATCACCTGCCTGGAAAAACCTCTAGGATACGTAAGGTGGGATTTACATACATATATAGGATTTGGGAATAATACTTTAAAAGGCTTAATTTGATTATAAAACATGGAGGTCAGAGTTTCTGTAAATCCTTTAGAAGGAAATAAAATTCAGAGGAATATCTTGCTGACAATTTGTGTCAGCAATTTTTCTATGCTTTTGCAATTTTGATTTTATCACAATAAGGTCACGACCGTTGGACATATCAGTTCATTCTCCTGGACTCTGAACCAGGTTGACACCACCTTCAGATGAAGAAATAAATGCCTGGTGGTCCACAAAACATGTCGTTCCACTAAACACGTATCTTCTGAAAGAAGAAAATCTCACGTGCCCATGGAATATTATTCATCCATATGGCAAGCCATTTAGTGTATATCCTCTCTAGGTAGACATTGACAAGATACAGGATATAGTGGTTTGGCTGCAGAACAAGGAGTAGGAAAATACTATGGAAGAGTGGTAAAACACTAAATCCTATTGCTGAGTGTCTGATGACTCTCATGTATTACAATAGGGTTCATATCTATTTACTCTGCAATGTTTTTTACAAACTGCATGGAGGAATCCTGCATAAAAATCTGACTGAAGCAAGACAGCTTGTACCCAACAAGGTTCCTATAATAACTAAAATTAAGACAGAATTAAACCCCAAACCTACTTATTTTAGGTTATGTTTCTACTACTTCCATCCACTTCAATATCTAAAAGTATTTTAAAATTAAATTAGCAGATTTTTTTATATCCCTGTTTTGCCTAAGATACTAGATCTATTCAGGTAGTCACTTTTTAAAAATCCATTTTTTTAAAGAACTATAAAAAAATGCCTGAGGCATTCATAGGATGATGGCCTGTAATTCAGCAAACAAGAGAAAGCTGTCCTGGTCCCTGTTTATACCCAAAAGCTTCTGCTAAAAGATGCAACATGACAGTAAGTACTTTTCTTTAAAAAAAAAAAAAAACACATTACACATTTCCTTTTGCTTCATAACTGTAACAAACCTTTCACAAAAGCCATTTACTCTCAAGTAATTTATTTCCTTGCAAAATACAATCTACCACATAATCTACCACATTCAAACCAGCTTCTTCCCTTCTAATCCCTTTCAGCTACCATACTTTCCAATGTTACTGTAAAGTAGAGGCTAAAATTTAAGATAGAAAACATAAGTTAGTGGGATCATATCCCACTTATATACCTCAATTCTTCTGCAGTGGAAAAAATAACAGGGATTCAAAAGGTTTGATTGGTTTTGAAGTTCATGGGAATGGTAACACCAGAAAACAGAATAAATGCTCCAACATAAGATAGGGGTCTTCTACTAGAAGATCCTGGGGAAAGCATGGCTGAGGAATTAGTGTCATTAGCCAGCAGGACAGTGATCTCATTTCAGTGATCTTGTTCTATCAGCACTGGGGACAACTTACAATGGCAAAGCCTTTAATATTAACACGTAAAAGCTCTCAAGTGCTTTCTAAAATGTCAGTTGCCACGCCCACAATTTACAAGGTATTATCTTGTAACTACTGTATTATAAAACTGTTATGAAGGTATGTTACAAGCAGTTACTAATGCCTTTGCTACAGGCTGAACTTGTAAGAGCTGACTGGCAATGGGCTGTTACGGAATGTCTATTTAGGACGGATCAAACTAATTCTTTGAACACACCTTGTCAGTATTTTATTTCAGTAAAGTGACAAACTTTTGGTCTTAAGCGCTGTAGTGCTGGTGGTTGAAGAGGCAGCTAAGTAGGTAAATACAGCAGTTTACAGGGTGGGAGAAGAAAGGGGATAGCAAGGGGAGTACAGGCATTATGTACTTGATTAAAACTTTGTCTCTTCTTACACCATAGTCACACCATCAGAGGGATGTGGGCTATTTGAAAGGTTTTTAGATTTAATTAACACATTACTAACTTCCCTGCTGGAAGCAGGCAGTCACTGCAGTACTATAGGAATAACTGTAGAAATGCCATTCAACATGAAGAGGGCTCAGATGTTCCTCCAGCAGATTTCTGTACACACATTCCAACACTTACTTTTCAGGAGAGTGCAATGATTTACACAGTACTCTTAAGTAGTAGCAGTTTGAACAGCAGATTAGTAACATAAACTGACAAGCTATATGTGCCTGTCAACAATACACACCAGAGCTGTCTTTGGAGTAGAACAGGTGCCATGTGAAAGATACTTTGTTTATAAAAAAATACATACCCTAAGTCAGAAAGAGACTGTGACTAAGTATTGTGTAGAATTTACACACTCAGCTCTCTTCATCTGATAACAGCTTTAAAAATGGGAAGACTAAAACCTCAAGTCTATGAAGGTCTGACAACAAACTGTGTAATCCTGGTGCATCGTTGTTGGCATTGGTAAGTCTGGTCTTGATACCCTGGTGTCAACATCCCTCGGGTGCAAGCGCCGCACGCTGTGTCAGTCATTCTGTGGCTTTCTGTGGAAGTATGTGCAGATCTTCCTCATGGACACTGAAGTGGCTGCAGCCTAGCAAGAAATAAAACCAAAACTAGTATGAAACACTTTTAGGTGAACAGCTCATATGTTGCAGGAATCTCAAAAGTCTCCCCTCCATCACTGCTAGAGTTTGCTCAGCTTCCCAGCTAAGAGAGTAAATGAAAGGTTCTTTACTACAATCTGCCTCAAAGGTAACACTGTCTAAATCCTACGGTTGTCCCACTGCCATGAGAAATGCACTCCAGCTGCAGTTTCAGCTTCCCCACAGCAGGTAAGACAGCTGCAGATTTTCAAGATACAGCAAATTTAATGAATGCTGTTGGGCATTCCTGGCATCTCCTCAGGCTCTGAGAACAACACAGGAGCATCCCAAAATCTGAAACAGAGCATACTGGACAGGAAAGGTAATTGTTCTATAGCAATCTTTCTCCAGGGAAAACCTCTCTGTCTTGTGTCTAAACATGCACAATAGTCACAAGTAGTTGTAGGGTTCCTGTAACCAGGATTTCTTGGTACAACCCCAACATGAAGAGTCCAGCTGCTATAAATAACTTCAGGACTGGTGGTTTGCCCAGTTCATATCTGATAGAAGTGTTGGAAGGGATGAAATCAGGTAAGAAATGAGATAAGCTTCAATGATGCTAACAATTTTAGCATCAGATATTCAAGAGTTCAACTAAAAATTGATGTTTGAAAATTTACCTAATATTGAGTGAAATGAGACTCTATCAAAGACACTAGACAACTTGCGAGTTTAGTTTCAGGGACAAGTCAAGTTTGGTTTGTTTTAAAAAACATAACTGTAATTTCCTAGTTAAGCCCTCATGCCAATGCTTTTAGCTGCTTTAAAAGCTTAACTTGAATTTCAGATCCTAGGGTGAGCTCTGTGCCAGGCTTCCTGTACACCAAAAGTAAGATGGTGTAGGTCAGATCCTGCCCTCTCACTCTTGCACACTTCTTGTTTTCTTCTAATTTTTCACTGGAGGAACTGAAGGCATTTATTTGATGCCCTATAGTTTTAACATGGATAACAAATTCTTTTGCTACCTGAGCTGGAAGAGAATTTAGCTTTTTATTCCAATGTTTAAGTGGCTTTCCAGTAACATAAACAGGAAGATGTGATGGTGAACACACAAACAGGAGATCTGCCAGGAAAGCTGTTGGCATTATTGTGCCTCTCAGAGTAGAGCTGTATTTAAGAAAACAGCTACATCCTTCAAACATCCAGCTGGGAGCTGCAAGGATCTCTGAGCTCCTGTGTGCCTTTAGTCCCTTGAAAATGAAGGACACATCATAAAAATTCTGCTCCTGCATGGAGAGGATTAGCAGATAAAAGCATTAATGAATCCGGCTTATTAGGCCAGAAATCATCCCTTTTGTCCATAGTCAAAGGGATCAGGTAATTCTTTGTGTCTGAGCAGGAGAGAACAAACAAAGGGAGAGTGGCAGCTAGGGATAACTTATTTCATGATGATGTCTGCCCTACTTACAGTTTTTGGTGAAGTGGCCACTGCCACAGGCTCTTGTCTTTTGGCACCAGGACTGCAGGATGACAGGGGGCTGTTTGATGTGCTCTGGCTGCCAGGTCTGCCAGTCCGTAGCTTCTCTCCCAGAGCAGACAACCAATTTTTTCTTTCAGGAGAACTGTTCTCTTTATCTACTACCTCCGTGTCTTTCCCACGTGGAGATCTGAAATGATGGGCAGAAGTTTGAATGCCTGATGGATTAATGTGGCTTCCAGAAAGGGAAGGCTCTTTTGGGCTATGGCTGGAGCCTTCATGGTCATTACAGAACTCAGCCAGGCTGAGAGAGTCTTCATCAGAAGCTTTCTGGTCTGGAACCAAGTGACATAAATTCAGCTTGGATTTCTTAGCTGCATGGTCCAGCTCAGTCACACAGCTACAGCCCTGCAGACACTTCTGCCCCGCGTCAGCCTCCTTGCTGCAGTCAAGCCTTCTCTTGGCCTTCTTTTCAAACTGTGAGTGTGGGACTTGAGCAGGGCAAGCAGCTTCCAGGAGCCCCTGGCTGACTTCTGCCAGGGCTTTTCTAGGAGAAGGAGCCTTTTTCTCCACTTCTGGAGGAGAAGAGCACGGAGTCCTTGTAACCCAGTGTTTGATGGACATTTTGGAGGAAGGGATCAGTTTGGGGGACGCACAGGGGCTGGCTCCAGGTGGCTTGGCTGGGGTGGAGGCTGTGGCAGTCAGGGTTTTGAGAGCGACTGTGGGAGTGTTGGTGGGCAGCGGAAGGTCTCCGGAGTGAGTGGGAGCACAGGCAGCGGGCCGTGGTGAGGAAATGCACACGCTGCCTGCTGTCACAGCCTTGGCAGGAGGGCTTTGTGGGCTGGCTGGTGGCCCTGAGAGGGGAAAAATAAGTAGTCTGATGAGGAACACAGAACAACAAGTTAAGGACAGTCTTTTTAGAAACCACTTCTAACCAGGAGATGAATCAGCGCTGACCCTGGGGTCAGATATACCCTTTTGAACTAAGAAGCTGTATAAATCCCTCTGATTTTGGTTAAACTGGTACAAGTCTGTTATAAAATCCTGTATCACACTGATAAAGCATAATGCAGTACATTTGTGCAATGTCTGACATCTATCTCTTTGGCAGTGAGTGCTCTTACATGAGCTACAGCCATAATGAACAGACAAAACAAAACTTTAATCTTCCAAGTGTATCTAGCCTTGCTGCAGCTTTGGATTTTGCTTTTCCAGACAACTACCTGGCAAAAAGGCTGGTGCCCAACTGTCCTGCATATTTAATAGCTCCATAACTGAGCTGAGGGACAAAGGTACTGCAAGCAAGTCCCACGGTTAATTTCAGTACCAAGGAAGCCTTACACTGTGATACCCTAGCACATGAATAGTGCTCCTCGTCAAGATTTACTGGCTGCAGATTTTAAAGATTTTTTTTTAGTGAAGAACATACTTTCATTTTCTTGCCTTTTTGCTGGAGGACTTTCTGCAATGTTGTATTAAAATACAGATGGTAGTTTTTTACCACACCCAGGAAAGGTTGAGAAATTCTTCACCTACTGAACAAGGACTTAATTCCAAAGGAAATAAAATCTCTCAACAAATGATTCCTGAAAAGGTATTTCACAGTGGCTTCTGAGTTCACTAGCCAAGATGCAAATGCCCCTGTTCGTAAAAGAGAAATTTTGAACACTTAGAAAACACCAGTCAATTGAATGGGGTAATGCCTTAAGTTACTCTGTGCACTTCCACTGCTGGGCACAAGAGCACTAAAATGTTGTGTATACCAGGGGTTTAATCCAAACTCCCCACTCTGAGCACTAGCACTGCACTATAAAGCACTTCATTAGAACAATGAGAAGTCTAGTGTGAGCAACCTGCCAGTTTCTTTACAATGCTGGGTTGTCTCACAAACAACTCGTTGAGTGAGCACCTACAGGCCTGGCTATATACCATACTAAGCCTCTTCTGAGCCTTTTACTGTATTATCTAACTAGTATCCAAAATGCAAGTACTGCTGCATGAGAACAAAACTGAATAGGATCCCATATTAAAGGATCCCACTACAAATAACTTCAACACAAAAAACAGAGTTAAAAGCTCCTGATAAAACATCCTATTCATAACAACTTGCTTCAATCTGGGCTATGCAAATATAACTGCCAACATTTCTTCTCCTAATCTTTGGTTTAATGAGCACTTACAAGACAATAATAACTCATCTGGGAAATTAGTTGCACTCAAAAATCTAAGCTCCTAGAGGGGAAGGAAATAGCAAGCTCAGCAACTCTTGATCCATAATGACTATTACAAATTCACTCAGCAGAAATATTAAATGACTAGTTGGGTATAAGCACTCTGAATCCCAAACCAGTCTGAAAGTTATGCTGTGGACTCACCAGAAAATTGAAAAAGAGTTATCCTGGGAGTAGGATGAGTGTCATGGCAAGAAGCAAACAAAAATTTGAAATAAAGAATATGAAGATCAGGCTTTTTTGTCTAAGACTGAATGCATTATTCAGGTTTCAAGATGTTTCTATTTATGCTGCCACTGCACATGGTACAATGCTGCAAATACCTGCAGTAGACCTGCATCACACCAAAGCAGGTTACTTTGGATGTTTCCTACCTTCTCTGCCACAAGTCTTCTAGAGTGGTATTATCAATCTCCAAATTTAAGAATCACAAATTGTCCATGCACAGGCCTACTCCAGAAATTTGGTTACATAAAACCACAGAGAAAGTACTACAACTTAAAGAAACCACAAAAGTAATTGCCAAATAGGAAACTGGTTGCTACACTTGATTATATAGGTCAAAATCAATACACAACCTAGATCTCATCATTTGTTCATCAGAAATAGGTGGGGAACTACCTAGGATCATCCCAGCAGGTCTGAAATAGTCCTCTGCTTGCCAGCTCTGAATTAGTCTCTGCAGATAACTCCTATATTCTAACAGCTCATGTTTTGTGTTCAACAGCCAAGGTCAGCAGGAAGCCTGCTCTTGTGTTAGCAGTGTCTGTGTACTTCCTCTTCCCTCCATGTTACTTTAATGCAGCAAGAGCAAGGAGAAATAAGTAATTTTTTTCTGGTATTATTGCCAAACCTGACTTGTAACATTTTCATGTATAAGATACTTTAGATCTCATGTTTGTAGTCTAAACCTATGCTTACTTCTGTTTTCCTGGCACTAAAACCTGAAGGTATTTTTGAGCCCTCTCTGAGGAGACTCAAAAAACAAAACAATTTGCACACACAAAACGATTTTGCACACACAAAACAATTACCAGCTATGTAGTGGTCCTGGCACTCTCCCTCCCATTGTCCTGCACACTTCCTGCTAGACTTGTTGCTCACTGGCGAAAGGTTAGAGGTAATGTTATCCCATTAGTGGGATTTGGAGACCTTCAGCCTTTATTTGTGCTAGCCAAGATTAAATTCATTTGGAGGGTGGCTCGAAAAGATAGGTGGAATGCAGGAAGTCACAGCAGCAGCTGCTGGGAAGCTATTGTATTCTTAGCTTCAGAGGTAGTCTACAGAGGAGGCTCATCTTACTTCACTTTGGGGGGAGGGCACTTCTCCTCTTTTCACCTACTCTACTGCAACAAAATGCAGGCTATAGACAAATCAAAGTTAATATTATGATCAGGGTTCCCTTCCTCTGCTCTAGGGTACTACCTGCTTAGTGACTCCCTTCTGTACAGAGCCCACATCTGCTTGCCAGCTCAGAACATGCTGTATAACTTGTCTGAGTGCCCAGACTTTGTAGAAAGGTACTGGATTTGTTCACTAGACTTAACACATGAATAGATTATCAATTCTGGGACATTACAATGATCACAACTGTCTAAATGGTTTTTTTAAGTGCTTTCACTACACAGCATTTCATTTGGCGGTATATGGTCAGTACCACTGACTGAACCTGAAGAAAGAGAGACAATACTGATGATAACTGCACCTGAGAAATCACTCTGTATGTTTCAGCTATTGGCAGAAGCAAACAGGTCAGAGTTCCAAGACTTTATATGTGCTGTCAGCCCTTTGTTGGGTAAACTACCAAACTGAAAAAGGCATATGATCTTACTGTTCTCAGTTCAGTATTCGATAAGGAAAAAAAAAAGTGAGTTTCAGTGACATCTCCTTTGGCTGTACAATTATTGAACACTGCTGAAACCCACTGAAGATCTGTCTGCCCAACAAGCTGTGTCAATGAATATTTGCTTTGCAGTCTGGCCATGCAGACTCTGCCATACTTGTAAGCTACTTCAGCCAGCTTGTCCTGTTGATGGCAGAAGTATTTACAAGTAGAAGTGCTTGTCTGGCTATATGAATAATTATCTAATATGAGAAAAACCTCAGAAGGCTATTAAGACAAGCCAAAGGCTTTTGTTGGTACAGAGAACAGACAAAATGCAGCAGCTGTGTTGCAGAGCAAGATAGCTCAGGGGCCTTACCTGCTCCATGATGTTCTTCTGGTTTCTTCTGAGTGACCCAACCCACCAAGTTGGCTTTTCTGGATACTGATTTCTCTTCCTCAGGACAACGTTGTAAACGCCAAATCCTCACAGTGTTGTCATCAGAGCACGTGGCAATCTAAGTATAAATTTGTGTTTTAGAGTAACCAGGGCACATCCTATGGATCACTGGCTGAGTGAACTGAACAGTTTCATCCAACACACCACACCAATATGAATGATGGTGAAGCTTGGCTGAAGGGGTACAAGACAGGCCATTATACAATGAAAATAACCCAACTCTATTTCATTACTGCACCAGGCAGCAGTATCTGTTTTAAAGCAGGCAAGGCTGCTGCATCCATGTGTTTCAGCTCTAGAAATCTCCGTCACCACCAACCACTTGCTCCACATGGCTATGTGAGAGACACTGGCACAGCACATTTTGGGATTTCAAACCCTTGGTAGACAAAACCACCATGATCCTTTGTGCTCCTGCATCTTAATCTGCCTCTTTTGCTGAGGACATCTTCTGCCTAGGGACAAACATTTGCAGCACACTGAGAAGGTGACATTGGATGGCTGCTGCATGAGCTGTGCTATCTCTTCAGAGTCAGATATCAGCAGTATCTGGCAGAGAACCCAGCTCTGCCAGGAACACAGCTCTAGAGCCCTGCTGCAGCATCACGCGCTCCAACAAGATCTCTGGAATCCTGAGCAAAGGAGCAGCACCCATCTAACCCATATTTCATGCAAGATTAGCTGGTGACTCAGCAGGGAATCAACCAGTAGAAAGAAAAAAGAAATGCTTTGGTAAAAGTTCATAGCAATCAGAATGGGGAAAGTGTCTCTACTCTGACTTTTGTCACACCAATGTTGTCCCTACCAAAAGCAACCTTGCTCCTCAAATCACACCAAGCAGCTTCCTGACCTGTCTTAGCTCCATATTTTCCACTTCTCCTCGTGCTTTGGCATCTGAACAATGGCTGAGTATTTCCTCCCTGTGTCAGTAACAATTTGAAAGGCTGAATTGGTCTGCATTTTCAACACATCTGATCAGGATGCTGGGCTACTTCTAGATCACAGATTTCATCTGAAATGCCAGTTCTCGTATTGTGCATCTTACACAACGAGAACAATTTCTGCTGTTTCCCTGCAAGACTCCCACCCTCCTACACTGTAATGCTTTTGGAAGCCCTGGTGCTGCAATGGAAGCTAGGGAAAGAAGCTGACTTCTTTAACATTGTGGGGTGGAAGAAACTCTGTCTATCATTAGGACACTGCTCAGGATTTTTCAGGGTTATTTCTAGTTTTGAGCTAGGCCAAACTTTTGAACTGACTTCATACTTCAGTTGTTTTCCTTTTAGTGAGACCTGGTGCATAACTACTGACCCAATTTCACTGGAGGCTCTTTTTGTCACAAAAGCAGCTCAGATTTTGAAAAGAGGTCACAATGAAAAGAGTCCATATGTTTCTAAAGGGCATTCAAAACTTCTTGCCACTCTGTACAAGACTAGCAGATGTATCAATGGTCAGAGGGAAAGGAAGATGTGAATATGGAACAACAAAACAAGACTTTGGCTTATGAAAGTCCTGATTTCACTGTTTTGTTCCTTATAGGTAGTATCAAGCTCTGATCAGGAGAGGTCTTTACTGATTTGCAATTTCTTAGGATTTCTCAGCCTAAAATACCTGAAAAGAATAAAAAGGTTCTGATACATTGTGCTAATATGATATGGTTGGATTACTGTCTCCTAAATGAACATTTTAGAACTGATTGACTAAAAAATTTCCTCCCAAAACAACAAATGCTGCTGCCATTTTGAAAAGCAGATGTTGTCACATCAGATGTATTGTTTCACAGTAAAAACCATTTTGCAGGAGACAAACCTTAGTGAAGTCTGAAGGACACCAAGCAATGGAGGTAACTTCCTGAGAGTGACCAACGAGTATCCGTGGAGGAAGGCTGGGCTCAGAAACCTTAAACATTCCACAGAAAAACAAGCAAACAGTCAGAAGGCACTCAGCCTAATACACAACTCCAAAAAAAAACCCATATCCCACCTGTGAAATAGGTGGATACTTCCCAGCTTTCCTGTATGAAATGCATAAACCAAATGCGCTCAGCCTGTCATCATGAGGCAACAACTGAGGAAGTCCTAAGCAGCAGCTCATGGAAACTTGTTCAATTCCTGCTACACACAGGAATTCTGCCTCCAGAGTTGACAGCCCAAAGCAAGAAACAAGCATTTTAAGTACCTCTACCTGTTCCAGGTGAAGATGTTGGGAGGCTCTTATTTTGAATTGGGTTAGGCAAATATATTCTGCTGCTATTTTACCAATGTCCCAATCACAGGTCAATGGTTTATTTAAATGAAACCACTGCCAATAAAATCCCATAGAAGAACCTCCACTGGCTTCAGAACTGGCATTTGTGCAACTGCCAAGTGCCTGTTCCTCCTCCAACCAATCAGCTGGACCAGAGACCCTCTTAAGAGTTCACAGGAATCCTCTCTCAATCACTCACAATCATTCAGCTGATCTCCATTTCTCTCACACTCTTCATAAAAAAATCTTTCTCCTGTTCTATAGTATTGCTACTTATCTTTGACTCCAGCCCCTGTAAGTGACAGACAGAGCTGAAACCAGCATTAAGTGGCCCAAAGGAGAAAACACACACACATGAACACACACACAGAGATTATATCCAAGTTTTGCTTGCTTTCAGCAGGCAGTCCTTTCTGGAGCTGTGAGTCACCATCCTTTACTGTCTGGGAACAGGAGTAGACATTAAATATAGCTTTCAAAGGAAGACTCAAGAATTTGGGGAAGGCTTGTGATTTACAAACATTTTTCTCTTATAGATCATCTACCACAGCCTGCAAAACATTTTCAGAACTTAAGTTTTTTTGATACAAACAGGTTCATCTTAACAGGACCCTTTTTTCCCCCTGGCATGATAGAGGCAATCACTTGACTAAAGATCCACTAAATGCCTTGGTCAGAGCATTCCCTTCAGTGCCAAAACATGCAATGGAAATTAAATCCCTATCTAGGTAATAAGCAGGAGATCTTGGTGAAGAGAACACTTTCACTTACGGTTAATACCAGTCTTGCTATTATACATTCATAGCAGCCAAAACAGTGGCTCAGTAGCCACTGATTGCTAGAAAGCAGAGGAAGGGAATTACTCTTTCTAGCACCCCGTGGTTTTACACCATAGCATTGTAAATTAAAGGAACTATACCAAATTTACATTACTGTGAAATCAAGAAGAGTGCAGAGTTATGGCTGTGACCACTGTGCTTGGCAGAAGGCTCTCAGGCAGTCTGTATGTTAAGTCATAATTAGCCACACACAGGCTGATTTTTGTGCCCAAATTGACAGGATACTGGGGAAGTGAGGCCTATTGTGGAAAGGTTAAAAAGAGAAACCTAGGAAATGAGACCTTTTTTAGTTACTCTCCTCACTGGAAACAGCTGTTAAATCCATTTTCAAGATATAGCATAAAATGGTGTCTATGGCTTTGTGCACCATGTGATACAGAAGCACCTCCTTTCCAAACACACCAAAGTGTAACTTGATAGGTTTCCTGGGAGTGATCCACATCAAAGGATTGAAAGAACAATGGAAGAACAAATCTACAAATGGTATTTTTTTTATTACCAGGAAGGTACCTCAGATAGGTACCACCTTTGTGGAGAAAAACCTCTCTGCTCTTCAGCTTGTATAATCTTATGGTTGTTCGAGAGTGAGAGTTCATTAATTGATGAACTTCTAATTAAAAAAAAAAACAAACCCAGCACAATAAAGGAAGTATTCATTGCCTGGAAGTGACTTATATATGAAAACAGACTGAAACAGCATCCTTGTCAGCAATAACTTCTATCTACAGTGTTTCTCACCCAAACACAAACTTAGCATTGCTGCAAAAGTTTCTCAAAGAAATCGTCTAAGTGGAAAAGGTCTTCCTCTGCATTTAATTCCTCTCTAGATACAGAAAGAGCTCTTCATTAAGATCCTTACAACATTACCTGTTAACTACTCATGCATCATCTAATCATGGTTTTCTTCAGAGCATAGTAAGTCCTCATGCCATGAAAAGATACATATGTTTCAGAGTCAAATCTGTCAACATTTAAATTAAGAAACCTCTGAATATGACAGATCTTGAAAGAGACAAATGCACTGGAAGTCCCACTTTCTAATATGACTGTAGTATTAAAATAAAAAGTAACCATCTAATGATTTCTTTTATAAGTATGCAATACGATCTGTCACTCATATGTGATAGCAACAGAAGCCTTCTGTACATGAATGCATTTTAAATGTGCTCAAACACTAAAATTTTGAGATATAATTACATCCTTGAATACTCTTAACTGAGTCCCAGCCTATGTTCCAAGAAAGTATCTAAACACATGAACACAGAACGTGCAACTCAAGTTCACACAGGCATTTTTGCTGAATTTGCACAGAACACGAGGAAGGTTAAAATTACACCACTTGGCATAAGTAATCCTGCTACCACACTCCTGCCTCCACTGAGTGAGCAACTCAGCCTGCTTCCAAGTGTTCTCCAAAATAAAGAGGCTATGTGCTCAAACCACAACCTCTTCTCTGAGAGGTTTGTATCTTACTTTCAAACTCATTGTGAAATGGATGCACGTCAACATTCCCTAAAAATTATCCCAAACCTGACATAGAATAGACAGAAAACACAGGTGACGGCCTATTTCAGTAAGTCCACTCTTCCACATCAGGAACATGAAGAACAGAACTTGAAGCATGCCTTATTCTGAGGTGCCTGCTGCTATTTTGGTGGTATTTGTATTTCCTACATGCCACTGCAAAGATGTTAAGCAGTGAAGCCCCTCAGTTGTCAGACAGTGCTTTGGAATTTTGCTAAAGGCTCTGGCTGAGCCCTTGCTGTAGTACAAAGGCTTTATCTACTGTAAATTAAGCATGAGAAAAAGCTATGTCTGAAGCAGGAGCTGGAAAAGGGAGAGGTGGAGGGAAAGAGTGCCCTTTAAAAAAATTAAACTTTTAGGTTTCTGCTAATGTGCTCTATTGCTAACTATGAACCAAGAACTGTCTGTCTACTTGTCATAGCTGCCTGAATCAACAGGACTGAAAGAGGATTTTAATGCCCATTAAAACCAGATTAAGAACAGCAATTTGCAATAAGCAGCAGTGATGAGAGATGTATTGATGGCAGGAGGTTAGTTCTGTTTTGCATTAAACAATTACATGAAGCCTGGACAGCAATATACACACTGCAGGCCAGGAGCTAACCCCATGCTGCTTTGAGTAGGATTGGGAAGCAAGGAGTGTTCTGTATGAACATGAAAAGCAAAAGCAGCTCCCCCCATTGCCTCACCTTCCAGATGTAAGCGTTGCAGTCACTTGAGCCACTGACCAGGAACTGGTCATCTGGGCTGGTGCTGGATTTGATGTAAAAGGTTGAATTCTGGTGTCCACTGAACACTGCCACTGTGAATAAAAAATAAAAAAATAAGTAAAAGCCCACTCAATGCATAGCCCTGGAGTCAGCTGTGCAAGGCGGGCTGATCTTACAAGCTTTTCCTGCCTAGCCACATATCCTTTGGAGAAAGTGGTTGCACTGCTCCCTTGCTCTGGGGCTCTGGCAGCAGGAAGTTTTTATTATTCAGCTGGAGCCCTTCAGGCTTCCCAAACAAACCAATGGGAGTTTCATTAAAGGTCTACCTTGACCCATATCACAAGCAGGTTTAGCCCTCAGCAGGGCTGCCCCACTCCTCTGGTTCAGGTTCCCTGTCTCCTCCTCCCTCAGCCACCATCACCAGTCCCGCTCCATCAACAACCCCCGAAGCCGGAGCCTTCTTCCACACAGGTGGCAACAAAGGCACTGGCTGCTCCTTCCTCCCACTGCCAGCAGCTTTATTTCGTCAATAAAACTTGTATTTCATCAGTCACGCTCTCCTGCATTTAGAACCTTAGTAGTGTTTGCTAAAGCCTTGAAACCATCACCCCACATGGCTGACATTCCCCTAGCGCACAGCCTTCCGCTGGCACGAGAGCCAAGTGGGATCTGGAGTGCACCGTGTCCTGTCTTCTCCTGGGACACAAAGCACAGATTCCCCAGGGCAGCCCCAGGCAGGGCTGGCTCCCTCTCCTCCAGCCCTTTTTAAGAGAAAACAACCCACAGACCAAGAGGATGCACGGCTGCCTTCGGTGGCCTGTGAAGAGTTGCAAGACCCCTTGGATTTTTTTTTTTGCCCACAGCTCTCACAGTGCAGTGGCCATCAGACAGCAAATCCCCCCGAACCAGGCAGCAAGTGCTGCCGCAGGAGGATTTCCCGTGGAACAAGAGCTGCCCCAGTGCTGGATAGGAGCAGCTGCAGCGGCGCTGAGGCGGCGCAAGGGCGGGCGGGCGCTGCCCTCTGCGGGAGCTGCGGCACAGGAGCTCCATGGAGCTGGAGCCGGGGCCGCTCCATGGAGCTGGAGCCGGAGCCACTGCCCTCGGCTGCTCCGTGCACCTGGAGCCAGGGCTGTTCCTTGCACCTGGAGCTGGGGATGCTCCGTGCACTTGGAGCCGGGGATGCTCCCCTTGGTTTCTCCATGCAGCTGGAGCTGGGGATGCTCCCCTTGGTTTCTCCATGCAGCTGGAGCTGGGGTCGCTGCCCTTGGCCGCTCCATGCAGCTGGAGCTGGGGATGCTCCCCTCGGTTTCTCCATGCACCTGGAGCTGGGGATGCTCCCCTTGGTTTCTCCGTGCAGCTGGAGCCAGGGCCGCTCCCCTCGGCTGCACACACAGGCAGGAGCTCCGTGAGGCCGACCGAGGGCTGTGCTGGCCAGAGCTGCTCCTGTGAGGGACATCCCCGCAGAGCATCCAGTGGCAGCACCCGGGGTCAGCCTCAACAAGCAAGCTATTAATATTTCCTACTCGCAGCACTTCTCCGCTCTGGAAGCATTCCCACCCACCAGACTGCCTTCCTGAGGAGCAGACAGAAGGACACATTGTTCATTTAATTTCAGTTAACTGAGAGACTGAGAAAAGGCAATGGAAAATAAATTATGTGTCTGGCTGGAATGCATCTAACAAGTTTTGCCACCAGCCTATGGCAAAGCAGCTTCGTGCACCAAAGGCTCAGGGCCATCTTGTGCACGTAAAGGTCACAGATTCAGAGCTGAAGGAATCTGAAAGGATAAAGCACCTCAATATGCTGTGGATCCTTTCTTCCAGAAACTGTGTTCTAAGTTAAACTGAAAAGACACCTTAAAATATCTGAAGTTACTGGGTGATCACTTTCAGTGGACTAATATCTAAAAGTCTAACAAATCAGTGACTGCCAGTAAGCAGAGGGTTCAAACTTGCTTCAGGCTGGATAGCAGCCATTCCTCACTGGATAACTAGAGTTAACATGCAAACTACCATCACTCTCTGTCTGGGTAAACCTTTATCTGCTATTAATTTTATGTGGATGGCTTAACACAAAATGTGGATCTGTCCTGCATAACTTTAGAGATAAGAGCATGGAACAGGTTTCCTTCAAGTGTTGAACCTGGTCTCTGTCTCTCTCTGTTGGAGGGATAAACTTGCCTTTCTACACTCTGGAACATCTATGTTTTTTGCAGCTATTTCCGCAGATATCATGCTTACCTGGAGTGGTCCTTAAACTTGTCATATTGAACATGTAGATACTGTCATCAGTGCAGTTAGCAAACAGATTAGCACCAGTGGAATCCAAAACCAGGCTAGAATATCCTACAGAGAAAGACAGAAGTTCTTCAGAAGAAAAAAATTTGGAAAAGAGACATTCTCAAATGCCCAGAGAAGGAAATTTGGAAAGGATCTGTAACA
This sequence comes from Lonchura striata, assembly GCF_050655825.1. Lineage (NCBI taxonomy): Eukaryota > Metazoa > Chordata > Aves > Passeriformes > Estrildidae > Lonchura > Lonchura striata. The sequence goes on along the minus strand of NC_140705.1, from coordinate 102,928,665 downwards.
TGTATGAGATTGTCATGATAAAGTTTCTATGTTTGACGGAGCACTTACTGAAGAAGAAATGTTTCTAGAATAACATCTACATTTTCTACATTTCCCTGAGGATTCAGGGAAAGGATTTAGAAAGGAATTGCACCTTCAGAACAGGCAAGTGATTGATTTGACAGTTTCAAACAGATGACAGGAACAACCAATTGTAGAAGCAGAGACCTCATGCTTTGATAGAACAAGCCATTCTCTGATTTGCTAGCGATTCAGGTTCAAGAAAAATCTTCCCCTGCAGGCAAATTATTTCACAACTACCTCCTTGGGAGTGACATTGACCATTACCACACTGATCAGACCAATCATCAGGAATTACTGTGTTGCATCAGAGCATTGTGAGGCATTAAAGGTACAAAGAAGACAGAGAAACATGAACAAGTGTGCTATCGTTTTTGATAACAGTTTCAAGAGATGGTAACATGAAAATCCAGTCCAGTCTGTTGTCTTTGCAAGATACAATGCAAAGAAAGTTCAATCTGAATTTTAGTCATATATCAAAATGTCTAGCTAAATTCCTCATCAAGAGCTCTACTGCTCCTCAACTCTGTTTATGAAAATACACTGCTGAAGCTTCTGCAAGTTTTTATCATGGGGCAGTGATATAAAAGTCAGGCATGTTCACTCTTCAACTTGAAAATTTTGTATTGGTAATCAAAATACCCTGCAGAGTTTGCTAGTCTGATCAACAATTGGCTATAAAGATAAATGTCATTGACAGTACTTCTTAAATTCACTCTGCACTCTCACAAATGCGTGTCCTGTGCTCACCAAGCTTGCGAGTGCTGGTTCCAGGGTAGCAGAAGGACCTGAGGGGCAGCGGGTCCTGACGGAAAGCGGCGTAGTTCCTGCGCAAGTCCCACACTTTGATCACGCTGGAACAGAAAAGCACGAGTGTTTCCAGCTTCCAAATTTCCCTTTCCATGCTGATAAAGCCTTTTAAGAGCACAGGAAGCCAGGTTGCTCATGACTGAGGAGTATCCAGTGTTAAGGAGACAACAGCTGAGCAGGAGCAGCGCAGAGCCGTGCTGAAAGCCAAATAATTGCTGTGCTGGCCATGGGTGAGGAGGCAGCACTGCCTTCTGTAACTAACACAGGCTAGAACAAAAGCCTAGAAGCCAACTTCCTTCAACTGGTAGAAGGAAATATGTGGATGTATTTTTACTTGACAAGTAGTTTTAGTCTGTAGTTTTAAAAATTAAGTCTTCCAATTTTTTTACTTGCTCTTTGGCAGCAAGTCTCTGTCATGAACCATAGGTAGGACAGTCAATCTTATCTGCCTCAGAAAGGCTCTGACCACATGGAACCTGCTAAAGAATTGAGTCCAAGAGGATAATTTCCATGCTGATCAATAAGAGTTTGCTCAAGCTCCAAGATGCTTGATCCCTCCAAGAGATCTGGCACCTAAGAGAATGCATCTTTTGTAACTCAAAGCAACATTTTCTCAAACATGCCTACACATGTCCAGGCTCTGACCACCCACTCACATCCATAAGGCTGTCTAACAATAGTCTGTCTATGTGTGGTCTCATAGGTCTGTGAGAAAAGAGAGAGGGAAGACTTGCTCTCATTCTGCCCCATAGCTAAGATTAAAATGAGCATTTACCACATATCACAGCTTGTCCAGTACTGCAATCTCCAGTAAGGAAGTAAAGCCAGTGCAAGCTGGCAGCATAGCTACTGATTCCACTTCGCAGTAGCTCTAGCCTTCTTGGCCACTGAGTGGTCTTAGAGAGAAAATCTCCCAATCTTTTTATGCCACTGAGCACACAGAATGGACAGGAAAGCAGGCATCCTCCCTCCTTACCCATCAACAGCTCCTGCAGAGATAAGAGTATGCTCATCCTGAAACAGCACCACAGTTACACTCTGCTGGAAATCCTTAAAAAGAGAGGAAAAAAGAATTTTATTTTCTTTTAAGGTCAGCAAGATCTTGCTGCTTAGTTCAAGGCCGTGTGAACGCAGTGAAAACCTCCTCCTAGCCAGGCAGCAGAACATAGAAACAGCAGATGTCATTTAGGACACAACAATGCTTTGAACACTCCCACCAGAGAAATTGCCACTGAGAGATAAGTGTTTGGGCAGCAGTTTGAGATTACACCTTTCAGCTCACAGATAAGAGAGCTGCCTTCATCTCGAAGTTTAATAGATGAAAAATTATCAGGTCTTCCTCCAGTAAGGCAGTAATTTATCTGGTCAAATTAAGGGGGTAAAAAAAGAAAATTACAACTCTCCCTATCTCTCTCCTCAAAATGAGAATGCTAGCCACTCTTTTCCTCCCTGGGGAGGGAAAAAAATCCCCCCTGTATTTTCACATAGCATTTGCCCAAAGCTGGCTTTTATGGCATGTGGGCTGTTAGGCAACTAAACAATGTCTAAAATTAGCCATTGTGAATGACCATGACAAAAAACTCTATCTCTGCAAAGGTAAATGGAAGCATTTACCACATACAAGCCACATATTTCTCACTACATTTACTTAGGAAGAATTCTGTGAATACCACTGTCCCCAGAAGGAACATTTTGTTTGTTGCCCAGATACCCACCACCAAGGGAGCAAGTCCTCTCAGGTTCTGCCTCCTCTTCTTCAGTTTGGAAGGAGTCTGCTTCTCAGCCACATTGTGTGCTCCACTGATTTGATTTACCTGCCTGTAAAAGCCATCTGAAAGAAATCAAAGACATCTCAATTAGTAGTTTATATGCAATTTTGCTATCACTTTAATAAAACAGGCATCAGTTTGGGATTAGACCTAAAAGGTAACTTAGGTTAACCTTTAAAATCATACATGCATCCTGAAAACAAAAATTACTTATATACAAAACCAGTGAGAAAAACACAGTGCAAAAAACTGCAGAGGTCAGTGTAGCATGAACATTGAAACTAAAACTGATCTAGGCAGACTGCCTTTGGAAATTATTACCCCTTTATCTGTTTTTCACATGCATCCCGGTCTGAGTGTTCAACCCACTCATCCCAAGCAGAACTGCACTCACTGGAAGATTTCCAGTGCTCTATTTTATAATTTCCTGTTCAGCCTTTTGTCTATTACCTTTAGAAATGTACTGCCTTACTAGAGTAAGGCGACTGTTCTACTTTTTTTTTTCCTACACCTTCCACTTCAATCATGTGGAGTCAGTCAACTTTTCATTCACTTGCCTGCTTGAAAAGCCAAGGAACCTGGGACAGATGGAAGAGCAAGACATGTTCAGGCAAAGAAACTGGTGTGGCAGAGCAGGGAACTGGGAAATGGCATAAGGGGACAGGGCTGGAGAAGGAAAAGCTCCACGAAACAGAGGAGCAGAATGAGCTCACATATTTATAGTAGGTGCTCCCACAATATATTCAGTTGCTACCAGCACTCACAAGCTCCTTTTTCTTACATTTTCTGCCTTCCTTTCTACTCTGGCAGGAGCCTTTCCAGCTTTTCCTCACCCCTCTGGATGGCCCTGACCTAAGCAATCTCTCCTATCTCATCTGCTTTGCACTGCCCTAGCAGGGATGTATTCTATACAGCCTCATGTCTTCACCTACACACATGGAATTCTCAAACCAGCCTGTGGTTTGATGCTGCACATCATCAACTGCTGCAAAGTAGAGAAATGTCTTATACATATATAACAGAGATACCTATTCCATTCTCTTACAGCACCTAAAGCAGTAAAGTTATCTGAGAAGCCTCTGCTGCCTACATTGTAATTAAAAGTATCAGTCCAACAAGTCCATCTGAGCAGTCCTTTTACACGAGATACCAAGCTTTGTTGATACATATTTGAAAGTTTATTTACCTTTCTTGTTGCACCTGGTATCCCAAACCATGATGTTTCCATCTCTCCCTCCAGTACAGAAAACAGCTGCAAGAAAAAAAAGTGTTATTACCTTCTAAAAGCATTCATTTAATTAACTGAATGCAGTACAATGCACCTATGTACCTCTGGCTCTTCTGTCCCAACACTTGTGATGCCAGTCCCGGAAATATAAAACTCAGGCCATTGTTTTTCCATGCTTTTTGACTTGCTATCTTTCCCTTACTATCCTTTTCTTACTCCCACTAGAGAAACCAGCTCATGGAAAGTATATTCACACGCTTGGGTATGGAAGCAGATATCCTATCTTTGCCCAAGATCAGCAATGTGCTGATTTTAGCATAAGGACACCATCGAGTTCTAACTAGACAGTTTTGCTTTCCTGGCTGGATCACTGCTCAGGCCTGTGCTATTGGTACCCATCAGTTTCCAAAGCCCTTTTTCAGCCCTTAAAAGTACTTTGCCGGGGGTAAAGAAGGAAAAAACAGACAACAGGGAATACCAACATTTACCTTTCTCAAATCTAGAAAAAGCAACTGACTTGAGGCTACACTGGTGACCTTTGCATATGCCAAGAAGCTCGCCAGCTCTCACATCCCACACCTTGGCTGTCTGATCTCCTGAAGCAGTGACCTTCAGAGGGAAAAATAAAAAGCTTAAGTCATTTTCTGTACAGAGGTGCCAAGGCATTAAAAAAAGAGATGGCAAAAGACTACTTACAATCCTGTGTTCTCCTGGCACCCAGGCAAGGTCAAACACAGCATTTGAGTGAGCCTGCCATTCTAACAAGAAAACAAAAGCCAAGATTAGTTCAGTGCATCGCAGCATGGTATTTTGCAAATGACATCTGGATTGTCATGAAATCAGAAATCTTGTCAACAGTTTGCCTTAGGCATGAAAGACAATACAGAACAATTCATCTACTACTGCAGTAAGAGCACATTGTGTTGCTGCTTTGTAAAGAAGATGCAGTAAACTATGCAGAAGGAATAAAGTACTGCCTAAAATTTCCGTTTTAAGGACTTGCAAAAAGCTCTCTTTGATTCCAGCAAGTCCCACATTTGTCACGTCAAATGAAGATCACCTTCTATACATTTACCTTTAAAGATTAGCTTGCTGGTGGTCTGTGCTTCAGTATCATACAGTCTAACAAACCCTTCTTCATTTGCAACTGCCAGGACGTGCTCCAGATTTGGGGCTGCAAAGAAATTGAAGCATATTATATTATGTAGCTAATACAAAATCCTACCCTTGCTTTTTGTGAAAGCCACAGATGTTTTAAATAGGGAATGCAGCAAACATAAAGCTGTGAAATAAACAGCATTTACATAGCAACCTAACTGTAAAAATACAGAAATACTAGCAAGCATTTTTTCTAGATGTGCCATTCTGGAATGACTATACATGGGCAATCAAATGACTCCAGAAACAACTTTTGAGATAACACCTCTTCCACCAGCTATAGCAGTTTTCTAGTTACAGTTTCCTATCTCTAGAGTACCTATCATCTACAGCCTCCAGCATTTTCCATGATCTGACTTGGAAAAGAAGGAGGCCACCTTAGAGAAATGTAAAATCTCATGCCAAAACTAGAGTACAATGAATGAAGAAGTTTTGCCCTAAAGATCCAGGAGCTCCATTGCTTACTCCTTTCCCCCATCATGGGGAAATGCTGTGTGTAACTCCTGGTGACATCCATCCACCTCTGATTTCTACCTAATGTTCTCCACCCTATTATAGTTTTTAGATATTTTGAATAAAGCCTAGTTTTTCGCCTATGTAGCCTCACACTATCTCCAAGAGGACATGCCTTGAAGCACACACACAGATGAAACAAAGAGACACTAAAATAAATGCTTTATAGTTGCTTCTTTGAGGGAATACTTTCCATCAGTATCTAGGTGCACCACGATCCAAAGTTTATCACGTGTAGGAGCAAGCAGGCTGCAGGAGCAAGCTCACTTTAAAACAAGAAACTGCTGAAACAGAACCTATACCCTGGCCCCTCAAAAGATCATTCAGGAGGTGAATTTACCTGTAGAAAAGGTGCAGCCAAAAGGAGGGACTGGCATTCCCGTTCCCCCGTACGACAGGTGGTCATCTTCTCGGCTGCACTGGTAGCTGTCCAAGAGATGCTGCAGGGGAAGCGCTGAGGACCGACCTACAACGGGACAGACGGACCGTAAGCGCCTCAGACCCCACAGGCTCGGGCGCCACGAGCCGCAAGGCGGCCGCCGCGGCTGTGCGGGCGGCCGGGGATGGATGGGGAAGGGAGGGCGTGCGGGAAGGCGCGGGACCGGACGGGAAGGCGCGGGACCGGCGGGGAGGCGCGGGACCGGCGGGGAGGCGCGGGACCGGACGGGAAGGAGCGGTACCGGACGGGAAGGAGCGGTACCGGACGGGGAGGCGCGGGACCGGACGGGAAGGAGCGGTACCGGACGGGGAGGCGCGGGACCGGACGGGAAGGCGCGGGACCGGCGGGGAGGCGCGGGACCGGACGGGAAGGCGCGGGACCGGCGGGGAGGCGCGGGACCGGCGGGAAGGAGCGGTACCGGACGGGAGGCGCGGTACTCACGGGCGGGCGCGGCGGCGGCGCGGCGGAGCAGCGCGCGGCACAGCATGGCCACGGGGATACGGCCGAGCCAGCTCCCGCCAAACCACCGGCCCGCCAAGCGCGCCGCGAGCCCTCATTGGTCAGCGGCGAGCGCGCCGCGCCTCGCCCGCCTCCTCTGATTGGGCAGCGCGGGGGCGGGCGGGCCGCGCCCGCCGCCGGCTCCCGCGGCCGCGCCGGGCGGGCGGGGCCGGGCGCGCGGCTGCGCGTGCGCGGACCGGCGGCGAGCGGCAGCCATGGCGGCCAGCGCCAAGTCCTTCCTGGCCGACGCGGGCTATGGCGAGCAGGAGCTGGACGCCAACTCCGCCCTCATGGAGCTGGACAAGGGTGGGCCCGCGCGGGCTCGGCATTGTCGCCGCCCCGGGCAGCGGGGCTGGGGCGGGGGCTCCGCTTGGCAGCGCTTTGTGCAGGGCGGGGGGCGGAGGAAGGAGCCGGGGCTGTGCGGTGATTCCTGCTGTCTCCTCTAGGCCTCAGGTCCGGCAAGCTCGGGGAGCAGTGCGAAGCCGTCGTTCGTTTTCCGAGGCTCTTCCAGAAATACCCGTTCCCCATCCTCATCAACTCGGCGTTCCTGAAGCTAGCCGATGTTTTCAGAGTGGGGTGAGTACTGCCCGCTCGAGCCTGCTCCGTGGGAACGCACTGTGCCTTGGAGTGTGGCTGCGCTGGGATCTGGCATGGCCTGCTTGCCTGCCAGCACCGTTCTGGTACCCAGTCTGTTGCGGCTGTGCTTGATTGGAACTTGTTTTCCCCTTCTTTAGTGGGCTTGAGTGGCTGTGAGTGATGACACAGTACCTTTCCATCTGTCCTGATTTGAGGATTCTCTCTCTGACTGGGTTAAGTTCACTGGTGTAAGTTTTGCTCCATAAGCACATTCAAATCATAACTCATAAATGGATGGATGATCACATGTGCCAATTTTAATCTAACAAAGCTCACAAAGTATAGCTTTTCCAAGTGCCTGGTGTCTGAGTGATGTACATAATGTAATCAAAACTCCTTCTTAAAAGCTTACAAAGGTGTATTCTGATGCTGCGGAATCTTCACTCTTGCCTTCAGGAAGGAAAATAAATTTGCTCAGCACTTGACAGTGGTAATTAAGACTTCTCTGTCTTAGTCTTGAATGTGTTTTTCCAGCAGATCTGGATCCCTGTGTGTGCACAAAACAGGCATCCTTACACCCCTCCTCACTGGTGTCAGCAAGTTCATTGCCCTGGAACTAGGCTTTAATTTGACACTACCTGAAGTAGAAAATAAAGCAATAGTATATTAATAGTCTCTGTTTTACTCTATCAGTCTACGCAAATGTTTCTAAAGCATTGATATCTCCTTGTTTTAATTTGCTCCAAAAGTTGTAGTTAAATAATTTTAGTATTTAAAGTACTTGAATTTTTGTTTCAAAATAGCCTGACAAAGAAACTTATATGTTTTCTAACAGGAACAACTTCCTGAGGCTGTGTGTGCTGAAAGTTACTCAGCAGAGTGAGAAGCACTTAGAGAAGATCCTAAATGTGGATGAATTTGTCAAGAGAGTTTTCTCAGTAATCCATAGCAATGATCCGGTTGCTCGGGCTATCACACTGCGGTATGTATGGCATGAGTGATCTGACTTACTTCAAATCTGGTGAATGATTCTGATTTACTTCAAACCTGTAGGTCTATCAATGTGCCTGTCTGGAATAACAAGACCAAATGCAAGGCATTGCATCTGGGCCACAGCAATCCCTGGTGTCAGTCCAGACTGGGGATGAACAGACCAAGAGCAGCCCTGCCCAGAAGGACTTAGGGGTGCTGGTGGATGAAAAGCTGGACATGACCCAGCAATGTTCACTGGCAGCCCAGACAGCCAAATGTGTTTTGGGCTACATCAGAAAGAGCCTGGGCAGCCAAAGACCAAGGAAGGGGATTCTGCCTCTCTGCTCCCCTCTGCTGAGACCCCTCCTGCAGTGCTGTGTCCAGCTCTGGGGCCTCCAGCACAGGAAGGACATGAACCTGTTGGAGGGAGTCCAGAGGAGGCAACCAAGGTGGTTAAAGGGATGGAGCACCTCTCCTGTGAGGAAATGCTGAGAGAATTGGGATTGTTCAGCCTGGAGAAGAGAAGACTTTGGGGTGACCTAATTGTGGCCTTCCAGTACCTGAAGGGAGCCTACAAGAACGATGGAGAGCCTTTAGTGATAGGACAAGGGGAAAAATGGCTTCAAACTGAAAGAAAGTAGGTTTAGATAAGATACTGAGAAAAAAATCTTTATTTTGAGGGTGGTGAGGCACTGGAACAGGTTGCCCAGAGAAGTTGGAGGCATTCATGGATGCTTCATCCATGAAACTGTTCAAAGCCAGGTTGGATGGGGCTTTCAGCAACCTGGTCAAGTGGAAGATGTCCCTGCCTATGTCAAGGAGTTTGGAACTAGATGGTCTTTAAGGTCCCTTCCAACCCAGGCCGTTCTGTGAATTTGTGAGTTAAATAAAGGAGGCTTTTTATACATTGCTCATAGAGTTAAAAGCAGAAACATCTGTCTTTCAAAGGCATGAATGATAAGGATTGGTAATAACAAGGACAAGGTAGTAACCACTTGTGATGGTAAGAATTTTGTGAATAAGTAGAACAAGGTTATTAACCATTTATGATGGTAAGAATTTTGTGGATGGTCCCAGGCAAAACATAATTTGCAGTGTTGAAATTTTATGTACACCAGAGAAGAAAACTGAATCTGTTGTATGCATAACCCAGACAGGAGCTATATGTGATATATCTCATCTTGCTAGGATACTTTTAGACCAAGTGAAAGTGCTTCCTTTTGTGTCAAAATAGTTTTTGTTAACTTGCAACCAAAACTTACATGAACCTTGTTATGCTTGCACTATGCTCTTCATTCTGCCTTGTCCTAGCTAGAACTGCTAGATGATCTCTGATCAATAACTTCTAAGGAAATGCTGTTATATTACTGATTGCTTTGAACTTCTGGGAATCAAATGGGAAAACAAAATTAATCTGTCTTTCATGTCATTGTCCTGCTGGTTTGGTGACTGTGTCTCTAATACTATCCAACATGATCCTCTTAACTGCATCTTCCAGCCCCTGTGCAGGTGAATTCAAATGTGAAGAGAGCACTTTCTTTCTTTATATTCTTTTTGTGCCTCCATCTGGAACTGTTACTGCTGGGAGATGGGGAATCATTAACAGAGCTTTGATTGATGAGGTCAAGTGTCCATTTCTTTTTTCTTTCAGTATTTCATTTGAGGTTATGCTTTCATGCCCTGGTGTCTCAGAAATCTGTAAATACAATATGTCTGCATGGTTTTTTGTAGTTCCTCTTCAGTGCTCTAATATAAGATTGCAGTTGTTGACTGGCATTGAGGGTTATCTTCACAGGCTGCTACAAGTCCCAGGAATCCTCTCAGTTTGCATAAGTACTTTAATTACTGAATTCACAGGATGCATCAAATAAAATGTTAAAGTAGCTGTCGGTTCAGCAGTTTCAGTTTAAAATCTTTTGTTGATTTATTTTTTGGGCCTCCTTGAATAGTGTCAATAAGGAAGAGCATGTTGAAAGAAGGAGCTGCTTAAACAAAACTTTGTCTGTGGAATTTTATTGCTAGATAACTGTAAATATTTGCACAGAACTCTAGCTAAAATTACCATCAATATAAATCCTACATTTATTATTCTTTTAATTGGATTGTGCTAAATATGCCTGTAAGCTCTCTTTGAAATATTTTTAGCAAAGTATAGGTTGATTTGCTGCTTTTTTAGCAGTTATACAAAAAGTGTTGCACTTTTTTCATTAATTACCTTATCTTACATCAGTGAAAGATGTTGGAAATAAATCATGCTATATGCTCTTAATTTTAAAAGAATTTTTGTTAGGTTTCTCACTGTGCCAATTTCAAGCTAAAAGGTATCAAAATGTAATTAAATTGTATCAAACCGCTGACACAACCCACACAACAAAATCTGTTACATTTAATTAGATGCTTAATTTTAGTAATTGCTTGTTTCTGTAATAGTCATGAAAGAGCACATATTTATATAAACATAGCCTTTTAACCAGTATTTTTTACATTTTATTTGGTTTCATTATTTCTTCACGATCACTGTTCTTCCTGATTCTGCTGTGATTTATTTCTGTAGGATGTTGGGCAGCATGGCAACTATCATTCCAGAAAGGAAGAATGCACATCACAGTATTCGCCAGAGTTTGGATTCCCATGATAATGTGGAAGTTGAAGCTGCAATATTTGCTGCTGCCAACTTTTCTGCGCAGTCTAAGTAAGAACTGTTTTTTTTTTTACTTTTTCACATTACAGAGAATGGAAGCTCCATTAACACTGGCATTCACAAACCTTACTATTTTCTGTTGTGCTGTCCTTTATAGAAAACAATTATGTGCAATAATGATGTAAGGAAATCTGAATACAAGTTCAGCAGATTTTTCTTTCCGTAAAATGGAAAGCTCTCAATCATGATTAAATCTGCTATTCTAGTTCTCAATCTCATAGAATTATTTTACAGAAATTACATTAGCAAAATGTAGTGCTGCTTGTTAGTTTTTGAATGCCTTCATTTTCTCATTTGGTCATGCCTGTGTGCAGGGGTTCTGAAAAGACTTAGGTTTTGGCAGGTACTCTTTTGTGTAACTTTTAATTGTGTTTGGTAGTTCAGTCAAATTTTTTTTTTTCAGTTTTTAATTACTTAATTTTTTGTTTTTCACTTCACCTGGTACTTTCTTTTCTCTGCAGGGATTTTGCTGTTGGAATATGTAATAAAATCAGCGAGATGATTCAAGGTACATGTGTATGTTGAATGATAAAGAGGAAAAACTTTAATTTCTCTGAAAATTCTTCATTATTCATATTTACATATTAGATATCAGAATGCTGTTGCACTTAGATTATTCCAGTTTTTAAATTAGCTGACCAATAGTCTGTCTGGTTATCTTAAATCCTCCTAAAATTTAAGTTTTCAAAGCAAATAAAAGCCCATCTGTAGTGTGATGGATAAACTTGCATAGACTCTCATAGGTTGTTTCAGATAAGTTAATTTGCGTATTACCAGCAGTGAAGCAAGAAGCAGCTTTCTCAAACAACCATGGAAGTGCTTGATAGTGCTGTCATTTCACACCTAGCTAGAACATGAGTTATTTGAAGCCACTGCAGGTGTTTGCACAATCTCCTTTCAGCAGTGGTAGCAAGCCAGATGTATTCTGTGCCTCAGAGCTGCCAAAAAAAAGCCAGCCCAAGGACTAACTGGCTGTGTTTCTCCCCTTATTGAGGTTTGGCCACACCTGTGGACTTGAAGCTGAAGTTGATCCCTATTCTGCAGCACATGCACCACGATGCCAGCCTGGCCTCCAGCTCCCGGCAGCTGCTGCAGCAGCTGGTGACATCCTACCCCTCCACCAAGATGGTCATTGTCACCCTGCACACCTTTACTCTGCTTGCTGCTTCTTCTCTGGTTGACATTCCCAAGCAGGTAACTCTTCCTAAGGCATGTCTTCCTCTTGAAGTACAGAGTACATTTTAAAAGCACTCAGATCCTGCCTGCTGATCAAAATAAACAGTGATGGCTGTGCTGGGTTGCTTGCTCCTGTGTGCTGTCGAAGAAGAATACCCTGAAAACTGCTGCTGCTGTCATATATTTGCCTTTTCTGGTTCCGTTTTCAGGTGACTGTATCAAACACATTACACCTTTTTTACAGTTCATAACAGGTCTTTTTCTAAATCAAGGATTCAAATCAACAATGAGCTTCAAATCAACATGGATAGATCAGCATGCAGGAAAATAAACACCCTGACTTTTTCTGAAAGAGCTTCAACTTGCCTGTGGAAACCAGGCTTTACTTAGCACTTCTGTATATTGTTGTGGGTTGTGGGTGTCCCTTTTGCCTTTCTTTCATGCAAGCACATGAATATTTAATGCATTTAAAGTGTATTTCTTGGAGAGTTTTGAGGAATCTCAATTGCTTCCTTAAATTCAGGACTACAAGTAATGGAAAAGCAGTGATGGAAAAATACAGTGCTTTTTATGCTCTGATAATGAGCTTTGTGGATGTGATTTATAGAGCAGCTCTGAACACAGTGACACTTGAGACTCATCCAGCTAATCTTTCTTTGTAAAGGAGTCACAAAAATCTATTTGCTTTCTTTCAGCCCTGTACAGCTGTGCAAGGCTGGTGTCTGTGGTTGTTAGATAATGGCATTGATCTGTCTGAAACTCTGCTGTGGATCATTTCTGTATTTCAGATGATACTTCTGATGGTACTGAACCTAAGTCTACTGAAGCAACATTAGAACACTTAATGTGCTGCTTTTATATTTTTTTTTATGGCAGCAAACATGGAGATTTAGGCTATATTTCTGCAGCACAGCAACTAATACTGCATAAAACTGATGGTAGCCAGGGTAGGGATGAAGACTAAAAACCATGGCTGGCGTGTTCTTACTTTTTCAAGTTAGTTTTGTCTCAGTGTGCTCAACATTTCTTCCTGAGTGCTTTTGAAAATAATTTCTTCTAGTAGCATCACTCTTAAGCACTGAATTTATTTTCTTGCAGATTCAACTTTTGTTGCAGTACTTGAAAAGTGACCCCAGGAAGGCCGTAAAGAGACTTGCGATCCAGGATTTGAAGTTGTTGGCCAACAAGACACCACATACATGGAGCAGAGAAAATATTCAGGTCTATATGTTTTTTTTTAAGCTAAAGTTTATTATGAAACTTCCCAAGGAGTTGTAGAATTCTTTCCAGAGGAACAATTTGGGAGGTAAAGAAAGGAATAGCATGCATCTCTATACTCTTAAGTTATGTTACTCTGCCAGCAGACTAGCCAAGCATTAATGAGCAGCTCATAGAATCTTCAGTTGGATAAGCTGACATTTAGGGATTAAAGTTGAAGCATTATTACTGAGAGAAGGCATATACCAAGTAGGAGGCTTTTGTACTGTGAGGAAGTAACTTTTCCATCTGACAAACCCATTTCAGGTAACAGATATGAGAGCTGAATGTTTAACACTGATCTTACCACAATGAGTACACACCAATGTTCTAGTGCAAAATGGAGCCTTTGGGATTTGTCAAAACATGTCATCCAGCAAGGGGTACTTGAAAAGACAAATGGAATTTTGATTGCATTTCTTAGAATTAATGGGATTTTTGCAATAGTAGCCTTGTGACTTCTGTTGTGTCAATGAGAAGGTGTTTAAAGTGCACCTGTGCTATTTGGGGAAACTTGTGTTATATTGTAGATACTACTGCTGCCTTCTTTCAATCACAGTTGCATATGAATTTTTTTTCCTTCCTGTTTTTCTTGTAGAAATGACTATGGAAAATAACTTCAGTTTAGATTAATGGGAAAGTAAATATTTCAAGAACTTAATGGCAGAGGATTACAGCTCTTTTTTCCTGGGTCTTTTTTCCCTTGCTTTTGTTACTCTTGGAAGCTACTTGGATTATGTCCTGTTGGAGCATTAAGGCAGCTGGGAGGAAAAACTGTGCAGGTGTTTGTTAACAATCGTGTGAGAAATAAAGCAGGTTCTGCTTTGTCCCCAGGTCATGCAGATGATGGTTTGGAGTGTGCAGAGGTTTTTGCTTTAGTAAACTGCTTTATTCTTCATAATGGATTAACTCCATAAATTTATTTCCTTTCAAGAATTTTAAGGAATTATGGATTTATGGATTTTTTGAGAAGAAAATGCTACTCCATCCCACATTTCATTAGTAGTTATCTCAGTACAAATGAGAGACATTTATAATGTGACTTTCATTGTCATGTAGTGTTTTGCAGTAAAGTGGGTGTCCTGGTAGTTGAAATGCATAGGGGAAAGTTCCACTGATGTCAGAACTTAACCAGTGACTAGGTGAAAACAAAACTACTTGTCTGAAGCTTGCTACTCCTTGCTGAATGGCATGCAGAAATAATCAGAGTTTTTCTGACTCCTGAAATAACAAGTTGACATTTTGAGTTGGGAAGTTGTTCTCCCAATAATTGGGAGGTAATATAAACAAAATACTATGTTACACAACAGAGACTGGAAGAAACCCTCCTTTTCCCATGGCAAGGCCTGCCTCTTGTACCTTTTTACCAATAAACATTAAAATGCTAAGCATTTTAGGTCTGTCTTGTGTAGGTCAGTTGGGAAGTTTGGTTTTTGCACTGTGGAGGCTTCACTGATTTCTAGACATCAACTTCAGAAGCTGTTGCTGCCTAGAGCAGTCCATCCTGCTAATTCCTCAGTGCTCCTGGCAGCTTTCACAATTGCTGTTTCAGATACACCCTGAGAGCTGATCTGGTAGCACTGGAGTAAAGCATCAGTGTCTTGAGAGGCAGATTTCTGCCCCAATCATTAGATCTTCCTCTGTCTGTTGATGCCATTCTATTCAGTGGATTAGCAAAATATGAACTGGTACAAATCACAGATATGTTTAGAATTTAACTATTCCACAATACATATTCCTTTTAAGAACACTGTGGGGTTTTTTTATGTTCTGTGGATCTAATTGTATTGTTTTTCTTTATTGCATTACTGGCTCTTTGTCACTCAGTTTTGGCACACTCTAAAGCAGAATATACTTATATTTTCTATTTATGTCTCATATTACTGTCCCTCCTGTTGACTAAAAAGGCATCCAAAACCAGTGAGTGACTAAATTGTGGGCAATGTTGGCATAAGGAATTGAGAACAATGTGCATTTTAAGAGTTATTCAAACCTAAATGTGATAAGGCCTGTGATAAGATCTGGCAAAATGCACAAAAGTAAGACATGATTTCTGCTACAAATGAGTTAAAACATAAAACACACTTTAATTTATGTATCAAGAACCTTAAACTCCTGTTAGACACGAGTGCTGCTAAAGGAAATGACACTTGAAAACCTTGCTCTTTAGAGATTTATATTCATATAGAACCTTGCAGATTGTTACAATGCAAAATAATCAGTATGCGTGAAACTGTCTTAAAATGTTTTATAGTGTTGGATCAATGAGACCAGATAATATGTTTGCCACTGATTTTTAATTAATGAATGACTTATAATTGATGTTTCTTAGCATATAGGACCCACTGTCACTTTTCTGCAAGCCACATGTTCAGTCTCTAAACCAGATGACTGAGGATTTGGCTTTTGATTTTAGTACAGTATTTACTGTGGGAAAATATTTATTCTTAAAACTTCTCAGAGAAGTGCAACTAAATTCTTCATACAGATAGCTCGTGCTACTTGTTACCTCTGTGTTTTTTCCTGCTGATTTTTAGGCACTCTGTGAATCTGCTCTTAACACTCCTTATGACAGCTTGAAAATGGGCATGTTATCTGTTCTTTCCACGTTATCAGGGACCATTGCCATTAAACAGTACTTCAGCAGTGCTCCAGGTAAGAAAACTGGATTAGATGGTCATCTTTGGCATTTTAATAACTTGGTTTTCTGCTGCTGGTCTATTTCATCTAAACACTTTGTAGCATTTTCTAAAACTGTTTTTGAACTTGACAACACTGAGAGTCAGACTGTGTTCATCATATGTAAACTTAAAATGGGACACTGTATAGTCATGAATAATGATGGTTTTGTTCTGTGGGTACTTTGGTATCTGAAAAGGGGTTTTGCCTTTGGGTCTTCAAGTTTTCTTCATTTTGTGAAGGAGCATATTGCCTCTCAAATGGCTGACCTGCATTCTGCTTAAAACCATGGATTTGCATAATTTTTGAGTGGTGGGGAGGCTTCATGGTGTAAGAGTGGACTGGCATGTTACTCTGCCACCCATGTGGGCTTTTGACCTACAGCAGTACCAGATGCACCTTTCTGCTTTGTGACAGTAGTCTGGAGAAATTGTAGGAAAAGAGTAGACATTTAAAGGTGATTCAAGGTATCTTGTTCTCAATATTATGATCACACTATTTTCTTTTTTCTTCTTGAAAGCCAGACTGCCCAAATGAGTGTTATAAACTCAAATACATGAGCTGCAGAAATGGAAAAAAAAAAAGTACATCCTCTTCAGTCATTCTGGCATGACTTAATAATTAATAGACTCACCAGCTTTTTTTAACCAGACATAATATTTCTTAAGGCAATATTTCTCTGAGTCCTGAAACATCAACCTTTAGGTCCAAATGTTCTTTCTCATGTGTCTGACTTGTGTTGTGCTCAAGAATGTGAGAGTCTCTGGGTTTGTCTGAAGAGAGAAAAATATTTTCATCCTATTTTTTAAATATAAGAAAAAACCCTAAATCAATATCATGGTTTTGCAGAAATGTACTTAAAGATCTGTGGTATATTTATAGACTGTACAGTTTTATGTTCTATTTGCCTTGCTTTTTTTTAGGAGCAGCAGCTACAACTGCAAGGTCATTTGATTTGGTAAAACTAGCACAGGAGTGCTGTTACCATAATAACCGTGGCATTGCAGCTCACGGAGTGAGGATTCTGACCAATATTTCAGCTTCTTGCCAGGAAAAAGGTAAGGGAAAGCAAGGGCAGTGAACTGGCTCTGTTTACAGTCAGGCTTATGCACTTACCATGGATTAGCTCGTCCTGTCCGTGAACCTGGCTGTAAACCTGTCTGATCCCTCATGCTGGCTGGGGAGAATGGGGACTGCAGTCTAGTAGGAAATACTCTGTATGGTCTTAGGAATGTTTGAGAAGGTTCCATCTTTGTCTCTTTTAGAGAAAATTACTGTCCACAATAGAACTCATGCTAGATGAATACTTGTTTTACCTTTGCTGTAAGACTAGTTAATTGTTGGTCAACCTTTGAAAGCCCTTTGTACAGAGCCTGTTGCAAAATAATAATAGGGCATTTAGAAGTCTTAGTCCCAAGATTTATGCATGCTTTTCAAGTGTCAGAGGGGCAGCTGAATAGTTACCCGAAAGGTGGAATGGCAGAATTGTTTCTCATCAAAGTAAGGCAAAGCAGAAGTGTTGGGAAGATTCTTAATTGACAAGACTGCAGCAGCAGTGCAAGCATTACACCAACTATGGTCAGAGAACAGAACAGAGAATAAACTAACTTTCTCTTTTTGTAGATCTTCTGCCTTTGGAGCAAGATGCAGTTTTTGGCTTAGAGGCTCTTCTTGTTCTCTGTAGTCAAGATGACAGCCCAGGAGCTCAGGCAACCTTAAAGGTGACTTTACTGTTGTCTTCCCCTTCACAGATGTAAGTTATAATAACAGCTTGTATAACAGAGGCTGGTGTACACCAGATCCTTTCTGGTGGAAGCATTACAGGCTGGAGGGAAAAGAGTATTTTTCTGGTTTGTCCATAATCAGAGTTCAGAGCAGTAGAGAAAGTGAGCATAGCTATAGTACAACTCCTCTCAGCTCTAGGGTAAGAGGATTGCTGCAGGTGGCAGGGAGCATTCCTCTTAGAGGAACAGCTCTAATAAAGCATGAACATTGGATGGAGGTGTCCCTGGAGGACAATGAGAACCCTGGAGACAACTTGCTTTTTGGAGATGGAGATGCAATGTACATTATCACAACATTTTTATAAATAATTATTCTTATTTTTCTACTTTAGAAACCATCAGTAATTTTTCTAGTTATTTACCTTAAGGCTGGTGGTGTGAAAGACTATTAATGTTTCTTGAATTTGTGATGTGTTTTAGTGCTGGTAGCTCAGGGACAAAAACTTGGGCTCTTGGAGAAATCTCAACTTCTGTAGAGTACATAGTTCTGAAAATACCAGCTGTGTGTTTCTGCAGACCTGATTGCAGCTAAGTAATTGTGCCTGGCTTTTTTGGGTTTGAGGACATTGTGTTGATGGTACCTGTGGACTGTGTGAGTTGCAGATCACGCTGACCTGCATGGTGAAGCTGGTGAAGTGCCGCCCTCACCTGAGCCAGTCCGTGGTGGAATCCCTGCTGGCACAGCTGCACAGTGCCCAGGACAATGCCAGGATCCTCATGTGCCACTGCCTGGCAGCCATTGCCATGCAGCTGCCTGTCCTGGCAGATGGGATGCTAGGAGACCTAATGGACCTCTATAAATTAATTGGACAATCTGCTACAGATAAAAAGCAGGAACTCTTGGTAAGACCTCCCTTGATGGATTAAGTCTGTATAAACAATTGGATTTTAAAAGGCAGCTAAGACATTTGTTATGTGTCCAGGTTGATGTGCCAGTCTGTAGCTACTATTTTCAATTTTGTTTTAACTTCTGACTCCTTGAAGCTGTAGTATGCAGTGTATTCCATTAGATTTTCCAGCAGATGGCACTGCTTAGGCAAACTGGCTATTGAAATTATTGGGGTATTTCTAAAGTAGTGTTTAAAGGCCAAATGGCAGCTAGCTCCATTTATATAGGGTGCTCTGTGGCAAATGACTTAATATACTGCAAGAGAGATAAATGCTTTCATCATCTACTTCGAAAATAATTTGAATTTTAAAAAAGAAATTACAAGCTTTCTACTAATTTACTTGGAGCATTTTAAATATTTCAGCTAAAAGGCAGAGTTGAGATTCTTTGAATGAAAGTTACTTGTATCTACAAGAAATACCTGGATTGATGTAACTGTTTAAAATATATATGACTGAGAAGTTTTGCAGTTAAAATATATCTATATATATGTAATCCTCTATGTAGTTTTGAGCCCCAAAATAAAACAGAAATGGTTTTTTTTTCCTTTTCTTTAGTTACTGAAATATAACTTTCTTTCTCATTCTTCCACTCTCTGCTAGGTTTCTCTTGCCACAGTGATCTTTGTTTCCAGTCAGAAAGCTTTGTCCACAGAAATCAAAACTGTTATCAAGCAGCAGCTTGAGAATGCCTCCAATGGATGGACAGCCTACAGGATAGCCAGGCAGGCTTCCAGGATGGTAAGTGAAAATACTTGGAGAAGAATGGTTTGCTGTATTTGAAGGAATGCCAGGGCCTTCTTTGAATGGGATAAGGGAATAAGGAAAATCGTAGGACTTGGGGGAAAGAAGTGAATTGGAGAAAAAAAAAAAAAAAACTTTCCCTCATAATTCCCTGGAATGCAGACTCCGATATATGTAATTTGGGACATTCATCCCAACAAAATGGTTTTTTCACTTGTCCTGTATTTGAGAAGGAAGTAAGTGATATCCTGGCACTTTCTTGAGCACATACCTAATCTGTATTGTCTGACTGCTCTTCAGAATGTGAAGGTCATCTTGATGTATGGTTCTCTTTCTTCAGTGTGAAGAAAGGAAGAAAAATACACTGTTCCCCTTTTCCCTTAGGTAAATTCACAGTTGGGTTAGAATTACACAGAAACCCTAGTATGAGATGCTGAGGTAAATTTCCATTTTTTTTTTTTTCTCATCTTATTGAATTATCTTGTGTAAATAAATACTATACTTTTTTATGGGCTGGTATTTCTATAAAGTAAGCACTTGTGCTTTTATTTATTATTAGCATTGCCACATCAGATAATAGGAAAAAGTTTCACTACTTCTGTTTTTAAGCTGGGAGTAGCTCTGGAGATGTTCCTGCGTTCTTATTTGTGTAAGTTTTGTAGAGATCCCCAGCCTTCTTTCACATCCCCTTTCAGAAACCTTCTTGTCATTACAGGGCAACCATGACATGGCCAGGGAACTGTACCAGAGCCTGCTGACCCAAGTGGCTTCAGAGCACTTCTACTTCTGGCTGAACAGCCTGAAGGAGTTCTCCCATGCAGAGCAGTGCCTGACAGGCCTGCAGGAGGACAACTACAGCTCCGCGCTCTCCTGCGTCGCCGAAGCCCTGAAGTCCTACCACAAAGGAATCGCGTCGCTGACGGTCAGCACACGTCTCCAGTGGTGATGTTTCTGCAGCACAGCTCTTTGGGTTCTGTTCTTAACTCTCTGAAAAGTTCTTAGATATCTCTAGCCTCTGCCAGACTCTGTTTGGTTCTCCTCTGCAGGCATCTCAGTTGTAACACACTGCATCTTGAGAGAAAAGATCCTGTAACTTGGCCAAGTGTGATTAGCTAGATTGCTCTTTTTGTTTTTCCTTCTCCCTCCATCCCTCATTTCCTGCCTTGATCAGATCAAATGAAATATGACAGATCTTGTTTAATTAAAGTTACAATACTTATAGTTTTCCGCTCCTTGCTTTGGGTGAATAAAAGCTGTTGTAATCAAGCCTGGGAATTGACCTAAATTGGCTGCTCTCTTCTTGAAATATAGAGAAGGATTCAATTGTCATCCTCCCTCTTGCTGAGTTGCCTTCCATTTGACAATATGATCTCCTTGATCTCATGGAATCCTAAAAGCAATCTAGTAAGAAGAGGAAAGACAATTCAGTTTCATAAATCCAACTGGTACCTGCTTTTATGCAAAGACCCATCATTCCTGAAGTGTTTCTTTAACTGTTGGCTGAGTGAATCAGGCTTCTAATTCAACACTTCCAGATTTCTCTAACATCAAGAGGACATTGAGAGGGGGACCTCATCTAATTAGATGTTAATATTTAATACAGGCAGGAAAATAACATACTTAAATAGATCATACTGTGATCCAGTAATTTAATTACCCCTTCCATGGAGGTTGGGGCTTTTTTTCTGTTGAAGGATTCCTGTCTTCATCTCTTCTTTTGTCTTCAGTTCCTGTTGCACATAGTGCTTTTCTGGGCACAGTGCCCTCCTTATGGATGGTTGTGGTCCAGAGGAGTGAGTACAGGTTTTGTAGGTTAGAGGGGAGGAAGTTGGGTTTTTACTGCTGGTTGTTGCTGACTTGCTGCATCACTCTGGACAATTTCCCAGCCGTGCTTGAGTGTATCAGCTCTAAAAGGAGCCACTCACTGCTTGTCTATAGAACTCAGCCTCTTCAAGGGGAACAAAGTGCCATAAAATGCATATGACATGCTGCAGCCTTGCTGCTGAAGGCTTTTGCTCTCTTTTCTCTGACTTGAGCTTTCTTGCTGCTGCTGTTTCAGTGCAGAGCGTGATTCAGCACTGCTGGTACCAGAGACCAGTGGTGCATGTGACGAGTCTTGTGTAGCTGCTTCAGTCTGTAGCTGGAAAACACAGTGTCAGTAAATCTCTTGCAGATGTTCAGCCAGCCCAGTTTAGCAATGATAAAACATTCAGACAGCGCCTTGTTGGAAAATTTCTCAATTCCTCCTCGATAAACATAAAACTCAGTCTTGCACTGCAGAGTGTTCTTTCATTGGAGTTAGTGCCCTTGAGGGAAGGAAGTCCCTCTGCTTTATGGATAAGAGGTTCTCCCTGTGGGAGAACAGGGACTTGTCAGGGAGCATGCTGACCACAGTCCCCATCTGTCTTGCTGTGTGCTTGGCTGTAGAGTTAGCAAAGGTTTTGCATGGGTCCTGCTCTTTCTAGCACAGATCCTGTGTCTCATTGGAAACACTGGGTTTATTTTTCACTGCTGGTAATCTAAAGAAGATAGAAAACTTGAACAAAGCAGCTGGTTAAGTAGCACCAGTTCCAAATATGTTGAGAGCAAGTGGTGGTGTTTGAAGAACTTGTCTGAGCCAAAGAAATACTTCTGTCGCTTTCAGAAAGAATTGTAACTCCCTTACTGCCCATGGCAGATAAGGTAAATTGCAGTATTAATGAGACAAGCTTGTATTTCCATTTACAAGATTCAAGTCCAATTTGTGCTATAAAAATGTCTGGATTTTCTGATATGAGTACTTTACTCTTTAAAAGCATGTAGTCTCTGTAGAGCAATTACAGTGCCATGTAGCCCTCTTCCACTGAAGGTTTTCTGAAACCATCTTGCAAAATAAACTGAACAATTCCAGTTCAAAAGGGATTTTTTTTGTGCCCTTGGAAAAGGAAAAGCAAAGTGATAGGATAAGAAAGGCTTAATGGTTTAAATATTAAATAGTCTTATTTTTTCAGTTGAAATCTAGTTCAGTAGTTCAAACTGGTTGCAGTGGACTGTTTCCTCACTTTAGTCAGTAGTGGGCCAGTTCTCAGAGGATGTGATGCTTTGTGAGAAACCAGTTTAGCTGTTTTATTGCCAGCAAAGAAATGGTTCTTAGTAAGGTTTTGGGGTAGATTATAACTTTTTGCTTTGAGAAATGACCTGGTAAGGAATAAGAAGCAGTGGGAAGATAGACATGTGTCTAAGTCCCAGTGCATTGTTTTTGGAGAGGGCTTGTTCTTCTCAAAATCCAGCAATTTAAGACAAATAAGTAGTGGATTTTTGTCTTAACTAGTATCAAACCTTGAGTGCTGCAGTTTACCCCCTCCTGGGTGTCCTAAGCTGTCACAGATGCTTCTACAAGTCAGATAAGCTCTTAGGGAACAAAGCTTCATAGAACTGTATTTTCTGAACAATAGCAGCTTGTCTACCCTCATGGAATTCTGTTATTTACTGTTCTTAGTTACCACTAGACTGTGTCTCTTGCCTTCATCAAGTGCAAGTTCAGTGCCTTCATAATGTTCCCATCCATTTCACAGTTCCAAAAAACATCACCCCTTCCTCTTGCTGTGGTAACTTGAGCCAGTTCCTTCTCTTCTGGCTGATGCAGAGAATCACTTTTTCACTCCTTGTGTTTCTTTTTTGCCATCCAATTCAGTGTAGTTTTTCTTATGGTAAAGACTATCTGGTCTAATGTCACTTGAAGCCTAATGGCTTGGCCTTGGAAAAAGAGGATAGATGCCCTAATATTATTTTAACAGCTTAAGTCACATTAGTTACAATGGTGACATGCTTGGAATATGACTTAGTAATTATGTAACTTCTACGTAATTTATATTTAGTATGATTGAAATTGAGCAAACCTGCTAAATGCAATTTTAAAAAAGCAGCTTTTAGAATTGAACTTGAGGGTTCAGTTTTCTGATGAGACTGTCAGTGACACTGCAGTGTAATTTTATCATTTTTGCTTTTGACCTAGTTTGCCAACATTCCTATTACTGTGTTTCAGGCTGCTAGTACACCACTTAATCCTCTGAGCTTTCAGTGTGGATTTGTGAAACTCAGGATTGACCTCCTCCAAGCTTTTTCTCAACTCATTTGTACCTGCAACAGCCTAAAAACAAGCCCACCCCCAGCTATTGCCACAACGATTGCTATGACATCGGGAAATGATCTCCAGAGGTGTGGCCGCATCTCCAACCAGGCATGTGCTCCCCTTCCACTCTTGTGCAGTTATGTTTGTGACTCTGGTATGAATTTTGCTTCTCAGCAAACATATTTGACAAAAGAAATGAAAAGTAGTTGTGAAGTGGGTTTTTTTTGAATTGTGGACTTTGGTTTTCCCCTGTAGCTCTGAAAACACCTGCCTGTAGCAGACAGTGTTTTGAAGCTGAATGTGCACGTGTGTTTTCTCCTCCAGTCATGCACACAGCTTCCAAGGATATGCATGTAGCAAGTCACTTGGTACATTCAAAACTTGCTGCAAGGCTTTTCACACCTTGCTTTGAAACACCTCAGACACTCTGAGTACACTTAAGGAAGAATATATATACCTGGGGGTGATTCTGCAACTCTTTTTGCTGAGAGTTAGCAACTGCCAACTCTCCATTCAGAACACCAAGGACGTTTGCTTCTAAATCCAAGTAGTCTGCAAGAAAGAACCATTGGGTGGTCATTAAAAGAGCAGTTTGCTTTACTAGTAGGGGATAGAGGAGGTTGTTGATGGAGTTTTTTTCTTTTGCTTTGTTTTTAACCCAAGGAGATTTTGTTGGTGCAGGAGATATACCTGTTTAATGCATGGATAAGCATCTGTCACTTTGGCAAACATTATCTGAGTGAAGAAGCAAGAACTTCATAAATTTTTCTCCAATGTGCCACCTTATTCCTTCATTGTTGTATATTACAGTGTTGTGGTTTTCTGGATGTGTGGGGTTTTGTTTTGCTTTGCTTTCTGTTTTTGCCTAGTAACATTGTCTCTGCAGATGAAACACTCAATGGAGGAATTCCGAAACTTGGCTACACGGTATGGAGATCTCTATCAATCATCTTTTGATGCAGACTCAGCAACTCTGAGGAATGTAGAACTGTATCCTTTAAAAATCATAGTGTTTGTCCACTTTCCTTCTCATGTGCACAGCATGAAGAATAAGAATCCTCTTTTCTTTGAAGATGGACACAAAATAATTTTGAAAGTTAATAACATAAAAACCAGCTGCCAATTGTTTAAAACCTAATTGAAAATAAACATTACCATACTATTGTTTAGAATTACTTGATAAACAAGTTATGAGAAAAAAAGTGGAGCAGCTTATAACTTGGTGTTTTCACAGTTCTTGCTTTCTGTTAACTAAATGAGTAGTGACTGTAAGATTACTTCACAGAAGCAAGGAAAAGTTCCACTAAATACACGGCATTTCTTGCTTTAGGTGCCAACTTTGAAACTCTTTTAACTCCTTAGTATTAATATCAGACAACAGCAGAGCTGCCTGTTGATTTCACATGCAATAGAAGCTCTGATTTTGGATCCAGAATCTGCAAGGTAGGTTTGATAGTTAACTGCATACTCCTGTTTTGCTTATTAATAAATCCTTGGAGCTTTAAACCTAGGAATTCAAGGAATGTTCAGAAAGTTTCTCAGTAGACATTGCTAATTATATTCTGAGCAGGCTTGAGGATCTGTTCTACTGTGCTGTACCTGGCAGATTGGGGACTCTTGGGTTCTGCATTTCATACTGATTTTGCTCTTGAGAGCACTATACTGGGAGTTATCTTAAATATAGACTTGAACTTCTAATCTCTCCTTTAGCCACTTATTTTAATTTGTGTTGTTGTGTGTTAGATCCCATACCTGTAAGTGCACCTTAGTTTCCTTCAAAGTGGTGAAAATACATGCACTAAATTAGTTCAAATTTTTAATGTGAAGTCATCACCTCTGGCTCTTTTTCTAACAGTGAACTTAAATCCACTAGAAGACAGCATTGAAGTACTGATGAATCACTGTTTAAAACTCCTAGGCTGAGATTAAATAGAGAATACTGTGGATAAAATCTCTCAGTGATTTTATAGCTGCTAATAAAAGTGAACATCCTAAGTGACTGTGGTATTCATTATGAATTAAGCATTGCTTAGAAGGTGTGTTAGTCAAATTTGTTTGAAGCTGGATGTCTATGAGATGGAATTCTATTCAAAGGAGGAAATTATAAACTTCAAGATTAAATTATAATTCTCACTGGTGTTCTTGCTTTGTCTTGTGAGATTTTCATGACTGTTACAAACACTGCAGGGTTAAAAAAGCCAGGAGAAGTAAGTATGCTGAGTCTGTTAGACCTGGTGAGGGTGGGGACAAAAAGCGGTGAATAAATATGTAAAGTGTTATAGTGGAAAAATAATTTAAATAACAGTAAACAGTTTGAAAGACATTCCTTAATGGATTTCATGTTGTAATGTCTTGTCACATCTGTTTGGTAGTGTGCCTCCTGGTTATGATGAGGAAAGTAAGTTAGACTTAATGAAAAATTTCTTTTTTTCTAGTTTCCAGGAATATAGCTCAAATGGAACAGCTCATGTTGAAAGTGAATATGAAAGACGAATGATGTCTGTATTTAATCGTGTACTAGAAGAAGTGGAATCCCTCAACAGGAAGTATGCTCCTGTGTCTTACTTGGCAAGTAACACTTTTAAATGTATATTGTGTAGCGAAAGGGGCCAAAAGCCCAGAACTTCATATATCTGTGGTTGGCAAGAAACTGGGAAGCATTCTCAGTTAATTAACATTACTGACACAAATGGTCTCTACAAAGACCCACTTGTTTAAAAATACTTCAAGAACCATTTTGCTAAAACATCTGTAACCTTACTGGTCTGATTAAAAATAATCTTTTTAAAATTTCCATCCTAAGAGCACAGCAGATGTTGATAAGGTAGCTACAAGTACTGTCAGGTCTGTGTCTGACCCCTCACCACACTCTCAAGCAAACACTGGAGCATATTCTCCTCACTCATGTTCTTGCTGTGTAGGAATTCTCCCACCCTCCACAGCAGCCTAGCTTTGGTCCCTGGTGGTGAACACTGTGCTCTGTGAGTGTAGCATTTCTCTTACCAGTGCAGGGCATCAGAGAGCACAGTGTGGAGTGTGCTGGTGCAAACAGGGAGCTGATAATGCTCTCCTTTACAAGGCTGGTGCCTTTGGCTCTTGCTGCTCATGAGCATCCTAAAGCTGAAGTGCATGTTAGTGGGAACAAGGTGGTTTGTCATGGTTGGCATCTATTTGCCTGGTTTCTAAATCCTACAGTCCTTACCAATTCCAAATGGAATAGAGGAGTAAATCATGTAAACCACAGCAAAGGTAAACCCTGTGAACTCTGTTGTTGCTGGCTGCACACCAAGGCAACTTGGTGACTCCAGTGGCTCTGCTGGTGTTCATCTGAGCCAGAGGCATGGTGCAGCAGGGAAAGGAAGATTAGACAAGAGGCTTAAGAATTACTGCATTAAGTTGTGATAGATGCCAGTCTTTTTGCTTGGAGGGGAGTTGTTTTTTGAGGGTTTGTGTGTAGGAGTGTTTCAAGCAGATCCTGCTCCGTCAACTCTAACACTGGGACCGGAAAGGTTTGTTTTTAGTCTTTTGCTTGACCTCCTTGTTTTTTTTCCAGAGCAGAATACCTCCTTCAATAGGGGCAGAACATAAACAGAGAGGCTGAATATAGTAATTGTAATCTTAGTGACTATAATTCTATGACTGTATTAATATATTTTTTGACTTAAAATGGAAATTCCTGCTGTTTTAGTACCTCAAGTACATGTCTTTTCCCTGTGTCGTGAATGATATTTTTTCTCAATTGTTTTGGCTCTTGTTTCTTGCAGCATACAGCTTGTCTGTGCAATGCTGTCATTGCCTTGTTGAAGGTGCCCCTTTCATTTCAAAGGTACTTTTTCCAAAAGCTGCAGTCTACAAGTATTAAGGTAAGTACTGCTCAAATATGGCCTCAAATTTCTTTAGAAAGTCTTTACTTCATGAGAAAAGCTCTACTGAAGGCACAGAGCTTAAGGATTTTTAGTGAAGATGCATAACTGCAAGTAGCATTTGGGTTGATCTGTTAGGAGTAACTTGAATAGCATGTATGCATTGTTGTTCAGAGCCACTAGACTGTCACTTAGGCAAGCAGGATTTTCTTTGATTGCAAAGCCTTAAAGGTAAAATGTACATGGAATTTTTGTTGATTCTGAGTCTGCAAAGCTAAATAAATCTAGTCCTGGGAGGGCAGCTTTTATAGATTTGTATTTGGTTTTTTTTCCCTTTTCCTTTAAAAAGCAATGTTCATTATCTTAGAAGAAAATTGTCCTATATATCAGCTCACTGACTAATAATGACTATATATGACTAAGGTCATGGGTGTTTTTTTTGTTTTACTTAAGTGCTCCCTTTTTCTAGGAAAAGTGAAAGTCTTAAGTTTTTAATATTTATACTTAATTTTGCTTCTTTGTTCAGCTTAATATACCTATGGCTGTTCTGTGGAAGATTTTTTTTCCACATCTTTTGAAGAAGTGAAGTAAATGAAGCTGATACAAAGATAATATCTGGTATTGCTGATAATGATTAGTAAATAATATAGTAATGAGTCTCTGATAATGTGTGTGTTTCCATTTGCTGATTTTCCTACTCAGCCTCTCATTGGAATTTGTTCTATAAAAGGTGTCCTGTTTCATCCTTGAAATTTTGTTTGCTTTTCTGGAGGCTTGCAATTACATTTTGATCTGTTTACTTGTGTTCCAGCTTGCTCTATCCCCATCTCCAAGGAACCCAGCAGAGCCTATAGCAGTACAGAACAACCAGCAGCTGGCCCTCAAGGTGGAAGGAGTGGTTCAGCACGGATCTAAACCAGGCCTTTTCCGTAAAATCCAGTCTGTCTGTCTGAATGTCTCTTCAGTGCTGCAGAGCAAATCTGGACAAGACTATAAGGTGTGGATAGAATAGAGCCAAGAGGAGTCTTAAGCTTTTTTTGCTGTGTTTTGCTGTTCTTTTGTTTGTTTCTGGGTAGCAGAATTTCCAGGATGAGATGAATGGGGGTGGTTCTGTAATCCTTTCACTCTTGCCAGTTGACATTCAAGCACTGGCTGAAGCCAAGCATAACTTGTGGAGAGGATCTGGGATTTTTAAGTCTGCAGTATGTTAATACCTTTTTGTAACAGCTCTTCTTCCAAACAAAGAGGCTTTGTGATGTTCAGAACAAGTCATTAGGAATCTTCCTGAGATGAGGAAAACTCAGCCTAGTTATAGATCATATAAAACTCCACAGGGAAAAAAAAAAAACCAAACCAGGAGTAGATTAGTTTCTACCACATAGTCTCCAGAATTTTTTATAGTCATTTTAAGGTTCTTTTATTTTGTTTGTGGAAATTGTGAGGACAAACTGTCCAAATCAAATAGCATCTGAGGAGACACATATTATACTTAGGTCAACAGTTTTATCAAAGGTCACATGCCTGAGGTTTAGGTTCTGCTAATGTGATACTTGGTGAAAGGCCTGTTTTGTGGTCAGGCTTTCGGTTTGTTTTGTTGTTTGGGGTTTTTTGAGGGAGAATAGGAGAAAGTCAATGGTTAGTAAAAGAACAGGACTAGGAAGTGTGTGATGTTTGACTCGCATTACTTTGTGGAACAGTAGAACCTCAGGTGGAAGATGATTTGTTAACTTGTCAAGCTGTCTCAAGTATGGACATGTATTGGCTTAGGAGAATTGGGAACAGATTTTTCCTTTTTTCTCCTCTTTCCTTCAAGTGGAGAGCTGAAAACTTACTTTTGGCAAGTTTATGTAAAATGGTGTTTTAACCTTCCATCTGCATTCTCAGATTCCTCTTGACAACATGACCAATGAAATGGAGCAGAGGGTGGAACCTCACAACGACTACTTCAGCACTCAGTTCCTGCTAAACTTTGTGATCCTTGGCACCCACAACATCACCGTGGAGTCCTCTGTGATAGACTCAAACGGTATTGTCTGGAAAACTGGGCCTAAAACAACTATTTTTGTGAAGTCTCTTGAGGATCCATACTCGCAGCAGGTTCGTCTCCAGCAGCAGCAGGGACAGCCCCCATCGCAGCAGCAGCAGCAGAGGAGCGCGTACTCACGCTTCTGATGGCCACAAGTGACTGTCCTGGGCAACTGGTATTGCAGGTTTTCTTGGACAATTCTTTTTTAAATTTTTTTTGGAAGACTTTTTATTACAACCTTCTGGAAAGCCTCAGATGTCAGTTTGTTGCTTCTTAAATTATCTGGGGTAAATTTGAACTTGATTCAGCAGAGGCAGCTGTTCAGATTTGGAGTTGTGCTCTTACTGTAAGAACTTCTACCTGATTTTTAACTTCTGTTTACAAACCTGTTCCAGCAGGCTCCACAAACTACAGTAGCAGGGGACACTAAGCTTGTTGACTAGTACTTTCCATGCTGTTGTTTTTTGAAGCACATAGGTTCTAATGTCAGGCTTACAGGACATTGGGAAACACTTCACTTTGGCTGGTTATACTGGAATGAGTGTAATACCAAGTGTGTATCTTTTAATGTGAAGGAATTGGCTGGAATATCCAGAGATTCTTTTTCTGACATCTTAATAGCAAATTCTAGTATTTGGCTGGTGTATGTATGTTACTGAAATTCTTCAGCACTACTTAATGCATGCAGCTGGAAGAAAAAAAAATGCAGTTCAATTGTGATACCCAGTCACTGCAGAGGGAAGAGACTGCTTGAGGGGTTGCTGTCTGTGGAGTCTTGCAACAGGCAGAGTTTTACAGGTGGGAATAATCACTGTCTCTCAGATGATACGGAAGATATTACCATGTTGTTTTTAAATTTTTATGGATTTGTATTTCTGAAACCTTTTGTTTTGTTGGGGTTTTGTTATTTGCTCTTTTAAGAGGGAAATTAAAATGAATGACAGCTTGCAAGTTAACGGCTTTGTTCTTTAAAAGGAGTCTGTTGTACCAAAACTTTGTAATCTTGTGTGTTCTTTGACCAGCTTGCTAAGCTTAGTTGTTAATTTTACAGGACAACTTGAAATAGAATTTTGCCAATTCTAGAAATTGATCCAGAATAATTTTGGAAGTACACTCCTTCATAGATCATTTTCACGCTTCCTTTGTGATATAAAAGGCTGAATTGTATCCAGACTCACAGGGAGTGGATGACATAACCTTCAAAAAGTCTTCATAAATAGTCTTCATAAATAGACTCTGCTTGTCACTTTATAGGAATGCAGGAGCTACTTGAGTGAGGAAGAGGAAGGATGGCCTTTCTTACATGATTCAGCTTGTTAATCCCTCTCATTGGAGCAGAAATTTTTATTATTTTCTCAGCAAATTCCCATGATACTGTTATTTCTTCAATCTGATTTCATTCTAGAGCTGACTTCAGTTTACAGATTTTGCTTGCTTCAAGCAATATGATCATGAATTGCTGTAAGCTGAGGCTTCTTTTGCATAGCAGGATGAAGAATTTTTTGCTGTGTTTTCCCATAGTACTTCCTCTTGACTGGAGACTATCCAAAAAAAAACAGACAAACTGGAAGTGATGATATGGATGGATATCATACCTTGGTCAGGCTGTAAACCTAACTAAAAATGGTAACTGGGATGCAAGGTTGAAACAGAAGACACAAAATTGGTAAAAAGTTGAGCAGCATCCTCTGTGAATGATTTTCCTTTTGAGCAGGAGACACAAAGTGTCACTGCCTTTCAAGCTGACTGAGGAAAGTGGTGGTTTCTGTCCCACTTCTGTGGTTCCATAGTTTGGTGTGTGTGTGCATGTATTCAGCTGTGTGTGCACACATCCATATATGTACCTGTAGCTACAGCTAGTTAAATGGTCCAGAAAGAGCTGATTGACCTGCTGTTGTGTGTGCTTTCTGTCACATTGAAGATCTGAACTCCTTGTGGTCAGTTGGGTTTTTTTCTTTAAAGCCATAGATCAGTGTCTTTACCACAAAAACCTCTGTATTATAATGTAAGGAAAAAAAAAAAAAAAAAAAGACTTAGAGGCCAAAGAGTTGGTTTTTTGGGTTTTTTTTATCCTGCATAATGAATGTGTGTTTTTTGCTCTTATTGACCAATATGTTGGTGGAAACCTTTGATGGTGCCATTCCAAAACAACTCAGAAATTACAAGATATTTCCACGCTGGGGAACAAACTTTTCTCATAAGTCATGTGATGTTCAGAGTGCATAGCTAAACTTAGGAGAAGCCTAGTAGGAATAAACCCCAGCCTTATCCAGGGAAAGCCCTGCTCTGGCCTGAGGTTTAGCTGTCTGTGAGCTGGTGAGATTAACCCTGCTACAGCTGAAAAAAAGTGTTCCTTCTTTAAACACATCTGCTCACCTGATCTGAGAGGTCTCTAGAATTCCAAGAACTTGTATCACTTTTAAAGCCAAGCAAGTAATACTTGAAGCCTGAGAATCTGGATGTTAAGTATGGGAGATTGCAGGGGGAGGAAAATTGCAATTGCTACTTTATTGGAAATTACCTTGTATAGGAAGGTGGTTTGCTGTACAAATACCTGTATTTCTAAACTCTGAAGAGTTTCTCATGCTGATTTATTTGCAGGTTAGTTATATGTGTGTGCTGATCAGGAAAGGCCCTGGACCTATTAGTAAATTCTTTCATGTAAGCACAGTGTTTTATATTTTGTTGGATTTGCAGTGAGGTTATTTTTTATGTGTGTGTTTTTTTTGTTTTCTAACATGGTGTATTTTTTATTCCTAATATGCTGGGAAATACACTTGTCAAACAAAAACCACAGATTTTATGGCAAACAACATCTCAAAATACTTAAAGAGAAGTGAGGAAGAGTGTTAAAGTGACAGCAGTATACAGAAAGCTGCTGTTGGAGCTATCAGCAGTGAATGTGATCCTTGACTATTAGTGGAAGCAGGGAGGTTGTTCTTGTTTGGTGCCTGTACTTGAAGATGTGCAGCAAAGAATTTGGAAGGCACTTCTAGATATGTGCCCAACTTAAATCTCCTTAGTGTTTCTCAGTAAACAAAGCAATAACTTGATTACTATGCATAGCTGCACACTGATAATGGAAGACAATTCAGATCTGTTTCACTTACTGGCAGAAGAAAGAAAATATTCAGTGGCTAGACATTGGTCCTGAGACAGCTGCTGAGAATTCAAACAACAGAAGGGCTTATGCAGACAGCTACGTCATGATCTGTTCCTAATCATTGAGATATGCCTTCATCTGGCTTGGATAAATTGTTGGACTGAGCAGGAGGAGATGATGGAATGAAGATGACTGGAGGTGCTGATAATATGTGCAGTGCAGCATTAAGACAATAGTTTTTGCTGCTTAGGCTCTGTAATTTGACCTGACTTCTCCATGGATGGTGTAGGCAGTTACTCTCGGAGGTAGTTGCCACTCTCATTCCTGTGAACATGTGCTGAGGCATGTGTCCAGAAAGTGTCATTTCTGGATTCCTGGCTGATCCCTTGCTCCAGGCAATGTGGAACTGAATGCAGGGCAGGGAAGGAATGTCCGCTGTCAGATTCTACCTTCCCCTGGAATTTGGAGTGTCATCTCCTGCTAAGGTCATTCAAGTGTATTTCAGAAGTGATTCCTGAAGTTGTATTCATCATGGGTATTCATGGAATCTTAGACTTCCTTTCCTATTTATGTTTCCTTGGATATGCCCTCATTTTACCCAAGGACTGATATGCCTTAATATAGCTGAAGTTTTTGTATTTGATAGAGGATATATTTCAACTTAAATCCTGTGAAACTGTATGGGAATTGCACAGGTCTGGAAGCGAGTTCAATGGTTCTTTAAACATATGCATAAACTTGTAAGAATTATTTTGTGATACCACAACTTTGTTAAAAACCAAAGCAACCTACTGAAAGAATTTATAGGATTTGAAGGAGTTTTCTCGCATTCCTAAAATATCTTTTGAGTGATATTCAGTGTGTGTATGCATATAGAGAGAGATCTCGTACAGTATGGAGGCATCTTGCCTTCAGATTAGCTTCATTTCTGGTTTGTCATCTTTCTGTTTGCCTAGAGTGCTGGCTGTGTCCTTGATCAGCATGTTTACACACATATTTACATGTCCTTTTAGTCCCTAATAGCATCTTCTCTGAACAATCTGTTCCTTTTGTGGCAGTGCAGGTGTACTCAGGTGTCTGCACTGTGCAAACCAAGACAGCAGGGGGGAAAAACAGAGGGTAGAGGGGGAACCTGGGAGCCCTGCCAGCTCTCAAAGCAGTTCTGAGTTGAGTAAAGCCCAAGAACTGGTAGTTCTCTCTGCCTGACTCCTGCAGTTCTGTGTCCATCACTATGGGAGCTGCTCTTGCTTCACACACGTAGGTGTCTCCAAGGACACAACCTGAGATGCTGAGGAAAAGCAGACTTACCC